>NC_090380.1:56902226-57516601 GCF_036365525.1 Heterodontus francisci
CTGGTAGAATGTGATTCTAAACAACTCTTTTCCATCTATCTGTGCATTACTTTAGGATAGTTTCTGAGAGCTTGGAGTCATTTTGACTTTGTGCGATACTGTAAAGTAGGTGAAAGTGAGTTGGCAGCTCATTTTACATCTCCCCTGATTTTTATTACCTTTGACTTCAATGGAAACAAAAATTATGCATGGGGGTGATGTAAATAGGCTGCCAACTCACGATTACTCATTTTACTCGACCACAGTCGAGATCTACACCCTTGAATATTATGTCAACTTGAGTGCAAAAGTTATAACACAGTTTAGTTTTTTTCTTTTGTTGTAATTTCCTTTTTATTCTCCTGAAGATCCTGATCTTGCTGTGGGACAGTTCTGCAAGCATGAACCACCCTCTGGTACTTCATCCATTCTTAATAGGTGAGCTTAGACAGAAAACATCAGCAGACAAGTTCTTCATTGTGGTCACTGGTTAATAAACAGGAGTGGGAACTTTGGTCATTTCCTCCACTCCCTAGTTCAGCATCTTTTGTTGTCCAATTTATGAACTGGCTGAGGTCAGTTATCTCAGCACAGATTGCCAATACAACTTTGGATCTTCCTAACCTGTATGATTTAGTATCAAACAGTTAATCAGTGAACTACTAGGGACCTTCTCGTGTCATTTAAAACATTTTTTCAAATAAAAGTACAGTTAAAAATTGCCATATATTAGTATTGTTATTGCAATATGAGGTCATGGTAACAGCAATGGAGCACGGCAGGGAAGTTTGGGTTGCGGGGGGGGGGGGGGGGGGGGTTTGGTGGTGGGTAAAGAAAGTGAGAAAGTGTTTCGTCATGATGTTTCAACCAACATGACTTTGGGTCAGGCTTGACAGACCAGTTGTTTTTTTTCTGTCTGTCATTTCTGTATGTTCACATGTGGTATTGCAGGGCTGTTAAGCGAAGCATCAGTAATTTTCCAACACCAACCAGCAAAAGTTTTGTTGTCTATTTTTTTTCTTCTGCTTGACCTTCAGACAGCTCTGCTATCACATAACCAGTTCTAGGATATGTCATTATGAAACAGTCTGTCAGGAATTACAGCTGTTTACAGTTGTATCATTCAAAAGAGCTTATAGGTCCTTGGGATTCAGTAAAGTCTTGCTTCTGTTTCCATTGGTGCAGAATTCCCTCCAATCTTCTCAAAGTTCAGAGCCTGTAGCCCAGAGTGCTGTTTCTCCTTTTGTTATTGCATCAGAATGAGAGAATTAAATCAAGAAAAAGGATGGTGATGTTGGAAAAGGAGTGCACAGACCAGAGGAGAAGAATGCAGATGAATACAGAAAAACGAAGAAAATAGGGAATGGAAATAAATGAAAAGACACAGAAAATTTGAGAAAATGAAGTAGCTGGTGAACATTATAGGAAGTCAAAATAAGACAAAAGGTCAAGGAAGGCAAAATAGAAGAATGGTTCGCAAAAAGAAATGAAACAGAAATAGAATAGAAGTTGTGAAAGGAAATATGAGTAGAAATGTAGGTTAAGTGCAGGGCCAGGAATACTGCCATCCATATGGCTGGCCTCTAAAACTAAAATCTTTCACACACCCTTCAAATTCTAACAAAAAAGTCTCTCATCTACTGCAACTGCATCTCTGAACAGCAAACTCTGTATGTACATCACCTTCTGCATAAAGAAGTTAAATCTAAGCTGTCTCTGCTTTTCGTTCCTCTTCTAAGCTGGAAACCCATTTTCCTTGCTTTCAGATTTTGTAGTAGTCTTGAAAATATTAGGATACAATTTATCCATTCATTTAAAGATTTCCACACTTGAACATTTCCTCTGAGCCTTTTCTTCTCCAGTGTAAAAACATTCAGATTCTTCAACCTTCTCTTCTAGCTCTGATGCTTTAAACTATATGGCATTGCCTCCAGTGGCTGGATATCCTTGCTGAACCAGAATCAGCATTGTATTAGAAGTGTGGTCATCATATATCCTGTATAGGCACATCAACACCTTCTGGAATTTATATCTATTCCTTTGTACTTCCCAAGAGCCAATTACCTTACTGCTTCTGCATACTGTGCTGTTGGTTTCAGTGAGCTGTCCAGCAAAAGTCCCAGTTCCCTCCTATGTTGAGTGAGAAATAAAGAGTGGGTGGTGGTAAATGGGAGTCTCAAAGTAAGGCCTCACTCACTGTGTCCTGCTGTTATTCCTGCTTTTTGTGCCACTTAATGTTATTATTAATGATACATAGCAAATGGTATCAGACCTTATGGTGCAAATAGGATAAAGGTGTTGAAATATGTATATTTAAATGTTTTATCTTCGCTTTGCTTGAATTCAAATTTTTAGAATCTGGTGCCCTTACCACAGCAGAAGACTAATGTACCACTGTTTTGCAGATTCCGGTCTCCTGAAATCCTAATTAAAACATTCTCTGTTGCATTGCAGTCAATGCCAGCTTTCTCTAGGAATCATAGCACAGTCGGCTAATTTTACAAGTTAAAAAGAATAAATAGAAAATCGTAGGGAAAACATATTCAAGTTCTCCATATGATCTCAGCAGGAAGGGCTCCTGGCAGGAACTCAAACTATGTAGCAAAATTACTCCTTATACTTATGTAAATGCGCAGGTTAAGGATTCTGTTACCTCTACCCTTCATAGTACACATAAAGTAGACAGAAAAGGCACCGATCAGATTTGTGCACAATGTTACTGCAATGGGACCCTGCTAAAACACGAACACTATAGCACAGAATGCGGTATAACATGTTTCCGTCATAGGATCTCAAAAATTTCTTGTACTTTTATCATTTTAGAACGTATTTCAAAATATTAAATATGAATGCTCTACCAATGAGATGGCAGCCTAGTGACTAATTAAGGTGCAAGTTTTCTCCCTATAAATACTGGTCAAACTTAGACTGATACCCACGCAACGATCAAAAATCATGCAAAATCATGTGCACTGTATCATGAAAGAGAAAATCTGCACCATCGCCGAGAAGCTGAAAATCATTCGCCAGGTGAAGGAAGGTGCTAGACAAGCATCTGTTTAACAAAGAATTGACGCTTCGTAGGTGGCTTCAAGTTGCAGAGAAGTTGAGAAGGGTGTTGATGAAGATAGATGAAGGTGGCCAAGCAAAAAGCAAAGTATGGAATGCCGACAACAGACCTCTTGACAAGGCCGTATACATGTGGTTTACCCATCAGAGAGACAAGGGCATACTCGTATCCGGTCTTGTTATTCAAGCTCAGGCTATAAAGTCTTGCCACCAAATGAATGGAAATATCAATGCCCCAGTAGAGTTTGGAGCCAGAAAAGGATGGTTAGCAAGTTTCAAGACATGGCAAGGCATTTGGCAAGTTAATATAAGAGGAGAACAACAGTCTGCTGACGAGCCAGCTGCTACATCATGTCCTGCTGAATTAATGAAGATGTTACACTAAGGAGGATACACCAAAGAACAAGTCTACAACTCAATGAGATGGCTCTGTACTACAAAGCGTTACCAGAGAAGACACTAGCAACAAGAAATAACACTAACAAAGCGTCCGGATTTAAACAGATAAAGACAAGTTTGGCAGTGCTCCTTTGCTGCAACAAAACTGGTCTAGACAAGCTGACTCCACTCGTCATCAGAAAATTCACCAAACTATGCTGCTTCCATCATCTAAACCTAAAATCACTGATGCCAATACTCAAGTAACGCCAAAGCCTGGATGACTTCATCAATTTTCGAAAACTGGTTCCACCGTGAATTCATAAAAAAAGGCAGAAAACATTGCAGTCAGAATAAATTACCAAAGAAGGCCATCTTACTGCTTGACTACTGCCCTGCATGCCCACCCTCAGAGAACCTGATAGCATGAGGTGGGAACATCAAATGCATCTATCTGCCAAAAAGCACAATGTCAAAAATGCAAACCCTTGACCAAGGCAACCTTCAAATGTAAACACAGAAAAGAACTGATCAAGAGAATGCTGGACTCCAAGGACAATGTGACAACTTGCCTGAAGAAACTCAACATGAAAGAGGGAATCCACAAACCTTGCCTTCGAGGGTGCCTCAACGTGGAGGCGCCCTCTTCTCTCTGCAGCCTCAACAGTAGCTACCTATATCTGTGGCACTGCCAAGCTGCTGACCCTCTGATTGGGTCTGCAGTTCTGAGAGGCAGGCTGCAATCCTTAATTAGACAGCGGTCCTAGCGGCAACCTCTTAATTAGCTGCCCTCAGTAATATCCTAGCTTGGGTCCCGCCGTCTACCCATGTGGACTCGGGACCTGTATTCGGTCCTGACGGCAGGACTTCCTAGGTTTTGGTTAAATTCTGCCCATTAACTCTATTTCTGTCTCCACAAATGCTTCCTGACCTGCTAAGTTTTTCCAGCATTTTCTGTGTTTATTAGTTTCCTGGTAATAGGTTCAGAGAAAGTATACTTTGTAGAAAGTACTGACGAGGGAGTAAATACATTTTGGGCTTACCCAGGAGACCTATATCATTTATCCATTCGGTGAATCACAGTTTCTCCAATGTAAGAGCCTAAAAAGGAGTTGCCATTATTCTGAACAGACCATAAAAATGCCATGTTATTCAGCACTCTTCACAAATATATTACCATAAAAATGTTAGCCATCTTTTTGAACATTTGTCGATATGTGGTTGATTTCTCAACTCCCAATCGTGTCCGGACTGGCTCTTTGAAAGAGCAATTCCCTCAGTCCCATTCCTCTGCCTTCTCCCCATAACCCTGCACATAATTCCTTGTTCATATAACTGTCTAATTCCCTTTTGAATGTTTCAATTGCACTTGCCTCCACCACTTTCTCAGGCAGCGCATTCCAGACCTTAACAACTCGCTGCGTGAAAAAGTTTTTCCTCGTGTCACTTTTGCTTCTGTTACCAAATTCTTTATATTCATGCCCTCTCGTTCTCGATCCTTTCACGAGTGGGAACAGTTTCTCTCTCTCTACTCTGTCCAGACCCCTCATGATTTTGAATACCTCTATCAAATCACCTCTCAGTCTTCTCTTCTCCAAGGAAAACAGTCCTAACTTCTCCAATCTATTTTCATAACTGAAATTCCTCATCCCTGGAACCATTCTCGTGAATCTCTTCTGTACTCTCTCCAATGCCCTCACGTCTTTCCTCAAGTGCGGCGCCCAGAATTGGACGTCATATTCCAGCTGAGGCTGACTTAGTGTCTTATACAAGTTCAACATAATTTCCTTGCTCTTGTACTCTATGCATCTATTAATAAAGCCCAGGACACTGTATGCATTATTAACTGCTCTCTCAACCTGTCCTGCCACCTTCAATGACTTATACACATATATACCTAGGTCCCTTTGATTCTGCACCCACTTTAGAATTGTGCCCTTTATTCTATATTGTCTCTCCATGTTCTTCCTACCAAAATGAATCACCTCACATTTCTCTGCATTGAACTTCATCTGCCACCTGTCTGCCCATTCCACCAACTTGTCTGTGTCCTTTTGGAGTTCTACATTGTCCTCCTCACAATTCACAATGCTTCCAAGTTTCGTATCATCTGCAAACTTTGAAATTGTGCCCTGTACACCAAGGTCCAGATCATTAATGTACCTCAGGAAAAGCAAGGGTCCCAACACTGATCCCTGGGGAACTCCACTACAAACCTTCCTCCAGCCCGAAAAACATCCATTACTCACTACTCTTTGTTTCCTGTCACTCAGCCAATGTCAAACAAAGAACAAAGAAAATTACAGCACAGGAGCAGGCCCTACGGCCCTTCGGCCCTCCAAGCCTGCGCCGATCCAGATCCTCTATCTAAACATGACGCCTATTTTCTAAGGGTCTGTATCTCTTTACTTCCTGCCCATTCATGTATCTGTCTAGATACATCTTAAAAGACGCTATCGTGCCCGCGTCTACCACCTCCGCTGGCAACGCGTTCCAGGCACCCACCACCCTCTGCATAAAGAATTTTCCACGCATATCCCCCCTAAACTTTTCCCCTTTCACTTTGAACTCGTGACCCCTAGTAATTGAATCCCCCACTCTGGGAAAAAGCTTCTTGCTATCCAACCTGTCTATACCTCTCATGATTTTGTACACCTCAATCAGGTCCCCCCTCAACCTCCGTCTTTCTAATGAAAATAATCCTAATCTACTCAACCTCTCTTCATAGCTAGTGCCCTCCATACCAGGCAACATCCTGGTGAACCTCCTCTGCACCCTCTCCAAAGCATCCACATCCTTTTGGTAATGTGGCGACCAGAACTGCACGCAGTATTCCAAATGTGGCCGAACCAAAGTCCCATACAACTGTAACATGACCTGCCAACTCTTGTACTCAATACCCCACCCGATGAAGGAAAGCATGCCGTATGCCTTCTTGACCACTCTATTGACCTGCGTTGCCACCTTCAGGGAACAATGGACCTGAACACCCAAATCTCTCTGTACATCAATTTTCCCCAGGACTTTTCCATTTACTGTATAGTTCACTCTTGAATTGGATCTTCCAAAATGCATCACCTCGCATTTGCCCTGATTGAACTCCATCTGCCATTTCTCTGCCCAACTCTCCAGTCTATCTATATTCTGCTGTATTCTCTGACAGTCCCCTTCACTATCTGCTACTCCACCAATCTTAGTGTCGTCTGCAAACTTACTAATCAGACCACCTATACTTTCCTCCAAATCATTTATGTATATCACAAACAACAGTGGTCCCAGCACGGATCCCTGTGGAACACCACTGGTCACACGTCTCCATTTTGAGAAACTCCCTTCCACTGCTACTCTCTGTCTCCTGTTGCCCAGCCAGTTCTTTATCCATCGAGCTAGTACACCTTGGACCCCATGCGCCTTCACTTTCTCCATCAGCCTACCATGGGGAACCTTATCAAACGCCTTACTGAAGTCCATGTATATGACATCTACAGCCCTTCCCTCATCAATCAACTTTGTCACTTCCTCAAAGAATTCTATTAAGTTGGTAAGACATGACCTTCCCTGCACAAAACCATGTTGCCTATCACTGATAAGCCCATTTTCTTCCAAATGGGAATAGATCCTATCCCTCAGTAACTTCTCCAGCAGCTTCCCTACCACTGACGTCAGGCTCACCAGTCTATAATTACCTGGATTATCCCTGCTACCCTTCTTAAACAAGGGGACAACATTAGCAATTCTCCAGTCCTCCGGGACCTCACCCGTGTTTAAGGATGCTGCAAAGATATCTGTTAAGGCCCCAGCTATTTCCTCTCTCGCTTCCCACAGTAACCTGGGATAGATCCCATCCAGACCTGGGGACTTGTCCACCTTAATGCCTTTTAGAATACCCAACACTTCCTCCCTCCTTATGCCGACTTGACCTAGAGTAATCAAACATCTGTTCCTAACCTCAACATCCTTCATGTCCCTCTCCTCGGTGAATACCGATGCAAAGTACTCGTTTAGAATCTCACCCATTTTCTCTGACTCCACGCATAACTTTCCTCCTTTGTCCTTGAGTGGGCCAATCCTTTCTCCAGTTACCCTCTTGCTCCTTATATATGAATAAAAGGCTTTGGGATTTTCCTTAACCCTGTTTGCTAAAGATATTTCATGACCCCTTTTAGCCCTCTTAATTCCTCGTTTCAGATTGGTCCTACATTCCCGATATTCTTTCAAAGCTTCGTCTTTCATCAGCCGCCTAGACCTTATGTATGCTTCCTTTTTCCTCTTAGCTAGTCTCACAATTTCACCTGTCATCCATGGTTCCCTAATCTTGCCATTTCTATCCCTCATTTTCGCAGGAACATGTCTCTCCTGCACGCTAATCAACCTCTCTTTAAAAGCCTCCCACATATCAAAAGTGGATTTACCTTCAAACAGCTGCTCCCAATCTACATTCCCCAGCTCCTGCCGAATTTTGGTATAGTTGGCCTTCCCCCAATTTAGCACTCTTCCTTTAGGACCACTCTCGTCTTTGTCCATGAGTATTTTAAAGCTTACGGAATTGTGATCACTATTCCCAAAGTAGTCCCCTACTGAAACTTCAACCACCTGGCCCGGCTCATTCCCCAACACCAGGTCCAGTATGGCCCCTTCCCGAGTTGGACTATTTACATACTGCTCTAGAAAACCCTCCTGGATGCTCCTGACAAATTCTGCTCCATCTAGACCTCTAACACTAAGTGAATCCCAGTCAATGTTGGGAAAATTAAAATCTCCTATCACCACCACCCTGTTGCTCCTACGTCTTTCCATAATCTGTTTACATATTTGTACCTCTATCTCACGCTCGCTGTTGGGAGGCCTGTAGTACAGCCCCAACATTGTTACTGCACCCTTCCTATTTCTGAGTTCTGTCCATATTGCCTCACTGCTCGAGTCCTCCATAGTGCCCTCCTTCAGCACAGCTGTGATATCCTCTTTGACCAGTAATGCAACTCCTCCACCCCTTTTACCTCCCTCTCTATCCCGCCTGAAGCATCGATATCCTGGGATATTTAGTTGCCAATCATGCCCTTCCCTGAACCAAGTCTCAGTAATAGCAATAACATCATACTCCCAGGTACTAATCCAAGCCCTAAGTTCATCTGCCTTACCTACTACACTTCTTGCATTAAAACAAATGCACCTCAGACCACCAGTCCCTTTGCATTCATCATCTGCTCCCTGCCTACTCTTCCCCTTAGTCACGCTGACTTCATTATCTAGTTCCTTACAGGCTTTTGTTACTACCTCCTTACTGTCCACTGACCTCCTCATTTGGTTCCCATCCCCCTGCTGCATTAGTTTAAACCCTCCCCAACAGCGTTAGCAAAAGCACTCCCAAGGACATTAGTTCCAGTCCGGCCCAGGTGTAGACCGTACAATTTGTAATAGTCCCACCTCCCCCAGAACCGGTCCCAATGTCCCAAAAATCTGGACCCCTCCTTCCTGCACCATCTCTCAAGCCACGCATTCATCCTGACTATTCTTTCATTTCTACTCTGACTATCACGTGGCACTGGTAGCAATCCTGAGATTACTACCTCTGAGGTCCTACTTTTTAACTTGGCTCCTAACTCCCTAAATTCTGCTTGTAGGACCTCATCCCATTTTTTACCTATATCATATCCATATTGCTACTGTCCCTTTTATTCATTGAGCTACAAGTTCGCTCACAAGTCTGTTGTGTGGCACTGTATCAAATGCCTTTTGAAAGTCCTTGTATTCCATATCAACAGCATTGGCATCATCAACCCTCTCTGTTACCTCCTCAAAAAACTCCAGCAAGTTAGTTAAACATGATTTTCCCTTAACAAATCCATGCTGGCTTTCTTTAATTAATTCACATTTGTCCATGAAACTATTGATTATTTTTTCTAGAAGTTTTCCCACTGCCAAGTTAAACTAACTGGCCTGATCTTTACACCCTTTTTTGAACAAGGGTGTAACATTTGCAATTCTCCAGTCCTGAGTCTAAGGATGACTGAAAAAGTATGGCCAGTGCCCCTGCAATTTCCACCCTCGCTTCCCTCAGTATCCTTGGATGCATCTCATCCAGCCCTGGTGCTTTACCCACTTTAAGTTCAGACAACCTATCTAATACTTCCTCTTTATCAATGTTAAACCCCTCTTTCAACATTGCCTGGGTTGCATCTTCTTCCTTGGTATAGATAGATGCAAAGTATTCATTTAATACCTCAGCCATGTCCTCTGCCTCCATGTCTAAATCCCCTTTCTGATCTCTAATTGGCCCCACTCCTCCTTTTACCACCCTTTTACTATTTATATGCTGAAAGAAAACGTTGGGATTTCCTTTAATGCCAGCTGCCAGTCTCTTCTCATGCTCTCTCTTTCCTTCTCTTATTTGCTTTTTCACTTCCCCTCTGGACCTCAATAGTTCTCAATAGTATTTTCTACCTGGTATCTGTCAGTCGGTGATAGCAGCAAAGTACTGAACAGTCACACTAAAGACTCAACCACAACTAAGACTTGAATTTGTCTCTGCTGAGAAATTATTTCTCCATTTCTGGGTGGGGTACAAAGTGAATTTCTTAGTACTTGCAATGTCCCTTTCTTGGATCGGAGGAGACACATCTAGAATGCTTATTCTGGTTGAAGGCAGAAACTGTAAAGACAGTATGAATGAACAAAAGAAAATCCTCTGTTTAAATGGAAAACAATTTTCTGTCAAAGAGTTTGCATGAATTCCCCGTACTTCAACTTTTTATCTCCCTAAAATCAGAATTCTTTTAAATTTGAACCTGATGTTCTAATTCTATTCTTCAAGCAGAGCAGCCGGTAAAGTGTTATTAAGTTATGCATCAGTGCCAGTAAGAGAGGGAGAGAGGGGGGAAAGAAAGTCAAAGAAAAACAGTCACAGGAGTGTCATCTTTACAGGCCTCTCCAAAAGGGAGGTGATGCCTGCAAAGTGTAAAGTAGCGGGGACTAAGTCAGTTCATATCATGCTCAAATGTGCTCTATATCCATTCAGTCCAGGAGTTAACCTATCCTTTACTTAAGTGAAGTTTGTAAACTCTTAGGTTTTTCCTGTACTGCGGAAGGCAGAACACTGAAAGCAATTTAGTAACCAAGGCAACCACAAGCTTTTCCTTAAATAATAACAAACAATACCTGATATTGACATATAGTTCTGAATTTTATAGTTTTTTTTTCAATTTTATTTTGCTTTAGCAAGGATTAGAGAAAATGATTAGTAACTAACAAACGTCAACAGTCACAATTAATTTCGTTGAAATTCTTTAAATAGTGAGGATTCTGACCTTTAATTCTTTGATTTTAATGTTTGCAACTTGAAATGCTTCTGTTGTGATTTTGATTGATTTGGATAAATTCCATAAAAAAATACTGTAAACTAGAATATCATTAATTGCAATTTATATTTTACATTCAAAGATCATAATGCAATGTATCTATTAATAAATTTGAATGATTGCTTTTCTTCAAACTGTCATGTACTGTGAATTTTGAAGCAAATCTTGTATTTCAAGTTGTATTCTTGTGCTAGGATGGCTAGTATTAACTCTGCTTCATTCAATCAATTGTGACTGTTACACATATTGGAGCTGCCATTAGGTATACTCTCAGGTTCAAAGACACCAGTCTCTTCCGTAAGTGGACATGATCTCCAATACATATAGGAGTTTTCCTTTACAGCCCACCAACTAGCCATCTGATAGTTTGTACTGAATACTGTAATTTTGCTGTGCCCTTGTTTCTTCAAGATGAGTGAATAAAAACTTTAGTGAAACAAAGCCAACTGTAAGCCAACACATTGTTTAGTTTAAATGTAAGTTATGAACTACATTACACTTTTCTGTGAAATTCAAACGATTTGGAGAGACTTGAGAAACTGAGGTTGTTCTCCTTAAAGCAGAGAAGGCTGAGGGGAGATTTATAAATGGTGTTCAAAATTATGAAGGGTTTTGATTATGTAATCCACTGGCAGGAGGATTGGTAACCAAAAGGGACACATTTTTAAGCTAGTTGGCAAAGAAATGAGGATAGGTGTGAATTTTATTAAAATGTATTAATGAAGTCCACTGTCTCAGAATGATATATTATATGAGAAACATATGTCCAGGTACAACAATCAACTACTTTCTGTTATGACCAGGCGAGAAATATGTCCAGGGGTCTTTTGCTGTGTTCACCTGGTCTTATTGTAACAGGGTTTAATTTTAAACACATTGTGTTTTGAGCTCCCCTTTGTGAATTCCTGTTCACAGCTTTCCAATTATAAGGCAAAGAAATGAGCACAAACAGGCTTTCTTTGGTTTAAAGAAGAAAAGTGAAACTTATTAAACTTACTTAAACTCGAACGGTTCACGCCTACGGATATATGATATGCCCATGCGAGCAGGTACACGCAATATACACATGCAGATAGGGACAGAAAAGAGAAGAAGATAAAGTGGAACAGTTTGAGGCAATATCTTGTTACTGTGCTTCAAGCTCGCTGTAGTCCTTGATTGAAGATATGGTCTTGCATTTTGTTGGGTCCCAGTGTTCTTCTTAAACCTTGTTCACCTCGGAGACTTTTCTCTCCTTGAGTTTATGTGTCTTCAATGGTTTCCGGAGCTGGTGAGAGCGAGATGATGGCAGACAGGAGAGGAGGTAATTCTTGCTTCAGTTCCAGAAGCACACGCCGTTCTGAGTTCAAATTCTGTTTTTCCAGTTTAAAGCTCTCCTAGTTGGCCAGCAGGTGGTCATGTAACTGACTGGTTTGACCAGGTCTCTTCTGTGTATTGGGGTGTGGACAGGTTTCCTTTTTTTCAACACTGTCTCATACTAAGCAAATGTCCTTCCAGCCAGGAGCTTGCAGTTTAAATTTTAATCTTCATATGGCGAAATCATGTGTGCCTCAGTCTTGGCAGGTGGGGGGTTTAGTTGACAATTTCCTCAACCCACAATATTTATTTTATACCAAAATTTTTGTCTACTCTTCAGCCACCCCAGAAGCAGTCAGCCCCCCATGGCCTGCTCCAATTTCTCTCTGTTCCCAGATTAGGTTTCTTGATGGAGTGACAACTCTTGATGGGAACCCATGGACAGCTGTGGGAAATCAACAAAGGTCAGGAGAATGCCAATGGGCCAGGAAGAAGTCCCATCCTATCAAACCTCTCTTGACCTTCTACCAAGGAGGAAAATCTATGCCATGAGTTTTGTCTTGATATAGTTAATCCCTGTGCTTGCTGACCTCATTTTGGTCCCAGTCTGCAATGCCTCGATTTTAAAATTATCATGCTTATACAACAACAACAACGAATTTATATCACGCCTTTAATATGGTAAATTTCCCAAGGTGCTTCACAGGAACATTATCAAACACATTTAATATACGATATTAGGGCACAAGGACACAGGAAGGCGGGACTAAGCTAGAAGCAGGCCTGATTTAAAGGTAGCCATTGTTGAGGCTGCCACTCATCAACAAAATGAAAGCACAGCCTGAGCAGAGGGCATAGGGCAGGGAGGGCCCCCTACTACAAATAAGCAGTAGGTCCATGAACTTTCCCAAAGGGAAAGAACAGATTTGCATCTCCAGTACAGATCTAATCAGTTCTAACATTAACAAAAGCTTCCATTTATATAACACCTTTAAAGTCATGCTATCATATACAGCAAAGAAACAGGCTCTTCGGCCCATTCTGTCTGTGCTGACCATCAAGCACCTATCTAATCTAATCCCATTTTCCCACACTTGGCCTACAGTCTTGTATGCTATGGCGTTTCAAGTGCTCATCTAAATACTTCTTAAATGCTGTGAGGGTTCCTGCCTCTACCACCCCTTCAGGCAGTGTGTTCCAGATTCCAGTCACCCTCTGGGTGAAATTTTTTTCCTCAAATCCCCTCCAAACCTCCTGCCCCTTACCTTAAATCTTTGCCCCCTGGTTATTGACCCCTCCGCTAAGGGAAAACATTTCTTCCTATCTATCCTATCAATGCCCCTCATAATTATGTATACCTCAATCAGGTCCCCCCTCAGCCTTTTCTGCTCCAAGGAAAACAACCCTAACCTATCCAGTTTCTCTTCATAGCTGAAATGCTCCAGCCCAAGCAACATCCTGGTGAATCTCGTCTGCACCCTCTCCTGTGCAATTGCATCCTTCCTATAAGGTGGTGCCCAGAACTGTATACAGTACTCCAGCTGTGGCCTAACTAGCATTTTATACAGCTTCATCATAACCTCCCTGCTCTTATATTCTATGCCTCGGCTGATAAAGGCAAGTATCCCATATTCCTTCCTAACCACCCTATCCACCTGTGCTGCTGCCTTCAGTGATCTATGGACAAGTACACCAAGGTCCCTCTGACTCTCTGTACTTCCTAGGGTCCTACCATCTATTGTATATTCCCTTGCCTTGTTAGTCCTCCCAAAATGCATCACCTCACACTTCTCAGGATGAAATTCCATTTGCCACTGCTCTGCCCATCTTACCAGCCCATCCATATCATCCTGGAATCTAAGGCTTTCCTCCTCACTATTTACAACACCAGAAATTTTCATGTCATCTGCGAACTTACTGATCATACCTCCTATATTCACGCCTAAATCATTAATGTAGACTACAAACTGTAAGGGTCCCAGCACCAATCCCTGCGGTACACCACTGGTCACAGGCTTCCACTCATAAAAGCAACCCTTGACCATCACCCTGTCTCCTTCCACTAAGCCAATTTTGAATCCAATTTGCCTTGGATCCCATGGGCTCTTACCTTCTTAACTAATCTCCCATTTGGGACCTTATCAAAAGCCTTACTGAAGTCTATGTAGACTATACCAACAGCCTTACCTTCATCGACACATTTAGTCACCTCCTCGAAAAATTCAATCAAGTTTCTTAGACACGATCTTCCCCTGACAAAGCCATGCTGACTATCTTTGACTTTCCAAGGGGAGATTAATCCTGTCTCAGAATTTTTTCCAATAGTTTCCCTACGTCTGATGTGAGACTCACTGGCCTATAATTACCTGGTTTATCTCTGCTACCCTTCTTGAATAATGGTACCGCATGCGCTGTCTTCCAGTCCTCTCCTGTGGCCAGAGAGGACATGAAAATTTGAGTCAGAGCCCCTGCTATCTCTTCCCTTGCCTTACATAGCAGCCTGGGATACGTCTCATCTGGGCCTGGGGATTTATCCACCTTTGAGCCTGCTAAAAACAGCTAATACTTCCTTCCTTTCAATGCTAATTTGTTCAAGTTCCCCTCCAAGTCACACACCACCCTGACTTGGGACTATATCACCGTTCCTTCACTGTCGCTGGGTCAAAATCCTGGAACTCCCTTCCTAACAGCACTGTGGGTGTACCTACCCTACATGGACTGCAACAGTTCAAGAAGGCAGCTCACCACCACCTTCTCAAGGGCAATTAGGGATGGGCAATAAATGCTGGCCTGGTCAGCGACCCCCACATCCCATGAATGAATTAAAAAAAAGTATATCACAATCCCCCTCCCTGATCTCTACACCTAGATCGTCATTCTCCATAGTGAGTACAGATGAAAAGTAATCAATTCAAACCTCACCTATGTCCTCTGGCTCCACACACACATTGCCACTTTGATCCTTAATGGGCCCTACTCTTTCCCTGGTTATCCTCTTGCCCTTAGTATACTTATAAAATGCCTTGGAATTTTCCTTTATCTTATCCGCCAGTGTTTTTTCATGTCCCCGTTTCGCTCTTCTAATTACTTTCTTAAATTTCCTTTCACTTTCAATACTCCTCTTGTGCCTCTGCTGTTTTCAGCACTCTGAATCTGCCATAAGCCTCCGTTTTTTCCCTTATCCCATCCTCTATATCTCTTGAGATCCAGGGTTCCCTGGACTTGTTGGTCCTCCTCTTCACCTTTATGGGAACATGTTGGACCTGAATGACTCCCACTGGTCTGATGTAGACTTTCCTACAAGAAGCAACTCCCAGTCCACTTTGGCCAGATTCTGTTTTATCATACTGAAATCTGCCTTCCTCCAATTCAGTACTTTTAGTTCCAGTCCCTCTTTGTCCTTTTCCATAACTACCTTAAATCTTACAGAGTTATGGTCACTATCCCTGAAATGCTCCCCCACTGACACTTCTACCACTTGTCCGGCTTCATTCCCTAGGATTAGGTCCAGTAACATCCCTCCTCTTGTAGAACTTTCTACATGCTGGCTCAAAAAGCTCTTGAATGCACTTTAAGAATTCCGTCCCCTTTAAGCCTTTTGCTCTCATACGATCCTCGCCAATATTGGGGAAGTTGAAATCCCCTACAATTGTTACCCTATTATTTTTACACCTCTCTGAGATTTGCCTACATATCTGCTCCTCTATCTCTCCCTGGCAGTTTGGAGGCCTGTAATACACTCCCAGCCAAGTGATTGCCCCCTTTTTCTTTTTAAGTTCTACCCATATGGCCTCATTTGAGGAACCTTCTAAGATATCATCCCTCCTTACTGCAGTAATTGACTCCTTGATTAACAGTTCAATGCCACCTCCTTTACCCCCTCCCCTATCATGTCTGAATATTCTATACCCTGGGATATTGAGCTGCCAGTCCTGCCCCTCCCTCAACCAGGTCTCTGTGAAAGCAATAATATCACATTCCCATATGTTATTCAACGGCCTCAATTCATCTGCCTTACTAGTAAGACTCCTTGCGTTAAAATAGACGCAATCCAGCCTTGCATTATTTGCTTGTGCCTTAACAGGTCTACATTTGCTCTGCCTTCCAGACTCACTTCGTTTCTCTTCGATATTTGATTGTGCATCATCCCTATTGTACCTCCACTCTGTATCCCACCCCACCCTGCCAAATTAGTTTAAACCCCCCCAACAGCACTAGCAACCCTATCAGCAAGAATGTTGAGAAACCTCCTAAACAGAGGTGTGAGGACAAATAAACACAAAGGCAAAGAAGGAGAGGTAAGGAATGCTACTCCTAAAAAGGGTCTGCACTTTAAATGTTAGCCTGTTCTTTTTTCAGATGTTGATAGACTTGCCAGTGTGTTACCAGAATGTTATATTTTTATTTCGGTTTGTATTGAATCCTATCTGTCCAGTGTACCTTGGCAATTTGCTATTGCTGACAACTCTGCATCATTTCTGCTGCCAACACTGTGAGGGCCATCTCACAGTCTTTTCTCCTCAAAGCTGCCTTTTCCCTCTGTCCTGCCATTGCAGATCGCTGCCTGCTATGCCATTGCCTTCTGCTCCATGTCGTAGTTCTGACAGAGTGTCAAAGCCGATCCATGAAAAGAAAATCCAAATCTATCCCCTGAACGAGCTGACAAAAAGCTTGATAGTGGCCTTAAGTGATCATTTACAAAGCTTGGGCGGGTTGCCTCTTTCGGCTCCTGTTGGTGCACTCCGATACCTGAGCATGCCAGTCTCCTGTTGGGGGATGCGCAGACGTGAGTCTGCACAGAAACATTCCAAATGTACCACAGATCCGATGAACAAGATGTGGGAAGCTTCTTTCCCACTTGCCAATGAGATTTTGGTCTTTGATGCTCAGAGTTATCAGGCTGGATTTTACGTCATGATCCGTGGCGGGGGTGGGCCCTGAAGATCGGTTCGGATGAGGCCCGCCACGGACTTTGATGCTGGGAGGACGTGGCCTGATCCTCCCAGCGGCGGCCAGGCTCCGTTGCAGCCCCCCACCGGTGGGCGATGGGACCACGATTTAAATATGCAAATGAATAAAATTAATGAATTTAGATACACTTACCTCCAATCTTGAGGGCCCGCCGCGATCTTCGTCGCAGCGGCCGGCACTCCCATGCCTTCAGATCCCTGTCCTGGGAAACACGGCACCACACTGGTGGGGAAGGGGGAAGAGGTACGTTTGTCAGTGTGGGGGGTGGGGGGGTATGGGGTCAGATGAACATAATGGGCGTAGGGGATGGTGGGAAGGGTTGAACCTTAAACTTTGTGCAATTTGAGGCAGGATGGTCAGATGTTAAAGGTAAGTGTTTTGCTGGGGGTGGGGGGGGGAAGGGCAAATAGTTAATGTTATTGTTATTGGGGGATGGGAGAGGAGTGTTAGGTATTTATTTATTTAGTTTTGGGGGTAGGACTTAAAAAAATTAAATTGGGCAGCAGAGCTGGCTGCCCTTTAAAAACGGCACCAGCGCCTGCGCACAGGCGGCTGACGCCATTGCGTGGGAACTTTGAATGGGTGGCCTAAGCAACCGGTGGAAACAAGTGGAGGCCTCATTAGCCCATGCAAATCAGGGTCCCATGGTGCCAAAAAGACCCCAATGGAATTTTGGCATTAAGTAGACTTACTGATTGTCTTTAAAAGTGTAAGCTGCAGACCACTCAATCAAAATTTAAAACGATTTTTGCATTTTTTTTGTGGAGTCAAGAGGACCCTCTGTAGGGTCACTAAAAATGTGAATTATATAAGGAATCCTGGTTATTAATGGAATTCTGTGGCTTTTTAGGAAGGCAACCTTTTCAGGAGTATTTAAACCCCACCCGCCTTTACAATTATATATGTCATCTCGACAGTAAGAAATCTCTTTACTCAGAGGGTTGTGAATCTTTCGAATTCTCTACCCCAGAGGGCTGTGGAAGCTCAGTCATTGAGTATGTTTAAAGCAGAGATTGACAGATTTCCAAATACAAATGACATAAGGGGATATGAGGATAGTGTGGGAAAAAGGCATTGAAGTGGATGTTCAACCATGATCATATTGAATGGCGGGGCAGGCTCGATGGGCTGAATGGCCTTGTCCTGCTCCTATGTTCCTATTACACACTCTTGTCTTAAAAATATTTTATCCCAGATGTAGAACAGCCTGCCATGTAATCCTAGTAGATAATATTATGGTCTGTAAAGGATCTTGCAAGAATTGATGTCACTATTTGCAAATAGTTCATTATTGATGTGAATTATTGATGTTGGAGTTTTATGTTGTATGCCAAGAAGGGCATTGTGATACTATTAGTACATGTGCTGCTGTGATGCTGTTTGGGCCATTAAGGGAGGTCAAATAATGAACTGTTTCTAATTTCCTAATGAAATGCATCCATTTCAGATATTATTACTGCCATTTTTATTGCAGAAATTGCCAGCAAAACTAAAAAGCCGTTGTCTAATGGAGGAGATCAAATGATGTAAATGCTGGACAAAGTTTTACTATTCTTGCTATGCATAGAGACATCATAACATGCATTCAAAAGGGCATGTTTATAATGTCACTAACTATAGCCACCCAAGCACTTGTCCTCTCATTAACTGCTTTTATGTTTTGCTAGGTACTGTTCGTGTTATTGGCTGCAGATGTTTGGATCTCGTGCAATTAATGACAGAGCCAAAATAACGTATGCCAGATTTGCCAAGAACAGTAGTCAAAAAGACCTATATTGTGTTGGTTTCCTGACTGTCAGTCTCAGCAAATCACAGCGTTGACTTTGGTAGTGTCACCAGCTGTCCATGACTGGCATATCAGGGGCTGCGAGCAGTAACACGGCAACACTGCAGTAAACGCTGCCAATTACAGAAAACCTGAAACATTTTATACCCGCTTTCTGAACTCCAAAATTAGATTATGGCATTGAAATTATTCGCTGTGATCTGCTTCATTTTTACTTCAACAATTTGTAATTGCACGTCTCCACATTCTGTGGTGGTTTTTCTCCAATTTTGTCATGACAGTGGCTGTGTGACATTCACACAAGGGGTTTAACAGCTGTGACTCCATCACTGCAGGCCTATCAAGAAGTAAATCTATAGCTGATTACCAGGAAATTTGGCATCCAGTGTATATTATAATACAATGATTTCTCATCAAAGAAAAGTACATTCATAACTGCAATGGAATTTTTTCATTAATCATTTCCAATCAGATGCTATAATTACTTTATCTAAGCAATAAAACTCAGCATTTAAAGAAATTGCCGTGTCAATCAGTTATTATGAGAATTAATTTGAAACTTTGCAGTGGATTCTTCCATTTAATTTTATTCTGCACTGAGCCAACTATGCTCGTCCAGAACTGTGAATGATGCTAGCCATGCTGAAGATTTGAAGTGACTGAGCAGAATTGGTCAGGGCAAGTCAGAAAGCCTTTGCCATGGTAATCATTGATGGAGCTTCTCATCATTTGGAAACTTGGGAGCATACAATCATATTTAACTTAAACAAAAAAAAACTGGCACCAATATAAAGTGCTAATGGATAATTTTGTTGTACTGAGCATTGGTATACTTCCAATAAATGGAGCTGGTCGCCTGAGAAAATGTGAAGTCACAAGTCTTATATTTTCTTTTTAAAGGCCTCACTAAAGGCCATGAATGATAAAGACCTGCAACAGTACGGTCAAATCATCAAGTAAGTGTTTTACTTTGGACTATGCCTGGGATCAATGATCTTACTAATAGGGAAGACTTCAATATGCCATAGTAATGACTGCATATTGCAGAGTGGAATGGTTCTCTGTCAGACAGCATGAGCACATAACAGTAGAGCAGAAGGGGGCAACAGACGGGGAGCACATAGGTCATTCGAGATGCTGGACCCACAGCAAATACCAGCTCAGGCAGTAGATGTACTGTAACAATCCTTACCTTAGGATATTCAAACAGGGGCTGTAGAAAAAACCAGCAGGAACAGCTGCCAACAATGGAGTGAAGGTCACTACTACCCTTGGTTTAGAGGTTATAAGAACTTTCCAGGTATCCTATTGGAACATCACAGGATTCAGCTACTTGATTGACTTTCGTCAACTGGGGGTGAAATTTCCTACGGGGGCGTAACAGGGTAGTTATGCCTGAAATTATGCCATTTTGATGATAATTTCTGCCTAAATTACCTGCCATTCTCATCAGCGTAACCAAGCAAAAATCAGCATCAACAATTGGAGCCAGAGGAACTCTCACCATATATTCCTTCTTTAAGTATGAAAATTGAAGTTTCAAGTCATCTAACCTTCATACGTAACATTTGGCACATCGAGGATGTTACGCCAATGTGTTTTACTGAATGATAATATTCTTTGGTCCACTGGCTGGAGATCTGAATTTATATTTTTTTAAAGACATTTTAAAAAGACAAGCTGCCAGCAAAGTCATCCTTTCAGCTGAAGATGATCACCTAATTTGATACCTTACATTGCTAAGGACTGTGAGGAGAGACGAAATATCTGCTCAGTCCCCAGCAAGAACCAAGACCCAGGAAGTTTAAAGGAACTACCTGTTCTCCCCTTAAGCAAGAAATACTGCTACGTGCTACGTTTGAATGACTGAGTGACTGTCATGTGACAAGCCCCTCCCCGACTGTGATTTTCAGATGGTGTTTTCTCTGCAGCAAAGTAGAAGCAACTGGGCTCTGACATGAGCAGACCCTAAGTGGGGGGCGGGGGGGCCTCTCTCTCTCTCTCTCTCTCTCCATTCCAGCTGGAAAGGCTTTAAATCCTGCTTGTGACTGACCACCTTTGCATACTCTGGCTACAATCCGAAACCCTATTGGAGGAAATCATCCACATCGCTATCTCCAAGAGACTCACTGAAGCAGTCATCTACCTCTTCGAACTAAAAGCCTCAGGACCACTGAATTCAACTAGAAGCCAGCTGAATCATCAAACTTCAGAGACTGTATACCTTTTTTATGGACTCTAACACAACCAATCTACCTTTCCCCACTCTGTAACCTATTTATGTGTGTGTAAACCTCTAGAGTGTGTGTGTGAGTGAAAGTTGGTGAGTTGTTTGTTATTTTTATTAGTTTGTTTTAGGTACAATAAAGTTAACCTCTTCCTTTGTTAACTCAAGAAAACCTGTCCGATTGGTTCTTGTTATGATCATAGCAAGTAAGTAATCAAACACCTACTGAATTGGCCAGTACATCCACTTTAAGAATTAAACCTGTTGTGGTCTAACAAGGAGAGGGAAAAGAGGGAAGCCCTTCGACCCCTCCTCACTTGACCATAACAGAGGGTGAATTGGCCAACATCAGTCGCACAAAATGGCCACCATGCCCAATTTTCTTTTCTATTGAAGTCATGGCAGAGCCATTATAATGAGCCAGGTGACCTATTTTAAAACAAGATTGGTAGCATCACCAGTGCGTTCAGGCACAGGGTTTGTTAAATGGACATAAAGGATTAATGAAATTCAGAGGTAGCATAATAACTTGCATCGCACATTTGCGCTTGAGCTTGCTCAATCTTTTATTTGAGGTATTTGCTTTACTGTCTGATTACATGTGTCTTTGGGTGAAAATGCAGAGGAAATTCCACCCCCAATGTATCTGTTATGACCAAATGGGTTCCTAATGGGTGAAGCTGCATGCCAGGAATATTCTTTTCACTGGATCTGAAGATTGTTGGTTTGAGTTCCAAATCAGGACTTCAACACATAACAGTGCAAAACTGAGGGTGCACTGCACGTTGGAGGAGTCACCCTTGGTATGCATACATCATGTAGAGAGCAAGGAGCACTTAACACTTGTTTTGCTTTGGTACTTTTTTAGTTGGATAGCTTCTATATACGAGCTCCCTGCAGTCCTTTTCAGTTCAATGCTGCGTGAAGGACCATTATTGCACAGAACACTTCTCTTTGTATGTTATCCACATGTGAAATTATATAATTTTAGTTATACTGTTTTAAATAGTAGTAATTGTTGAGTAACCGATTTGAAATTGAGATTGGTAATATCACCCATGGCTCAACCAAGTGGTCATTATTCATGTGCAAGCCAAGATAATAAGTGCCAGCAAACTATTCAGTGATGTAGGGCATCACAGCTGAGCTAACTTCTATCTTCGTCTCAGTGAAATACACTTTCAAGAAGGTATCATGCTGTAAATGTTTGAACAGTGACAAAATCAGAATATGTTTAGTAAGCCTGAGTATTTTAGCATCTGTGCAAATCCTTATAAACTTAATGCATTAACAGAGAAATGGAAAAATGTCATAGAGTGTTATCTGAAATTAAATGTAAGGAGAGTGCTAGAGAGGCTTTTTGTTGTTTAGTTTTGCCATCTTTGACACCCACAGTAATTTTCACCGATAGTCACTGACCTTTGCCCTTTTTATGTTGCATTAACAATACTCCAACTCAAATCTGATACTTGATTGAAAAAGGGGTGAATAAAATAAGTGCACTCCATGGTAAAATTAAGCACAATTATCACTGGTCTGTGTCAGTGATTTAAAATAACAGTGGCTACATTTGAAGGTGTGTTCTCTGTTGCTGTGTGAATGAATGAGAATTAGAACTCCGTGAGTTTAAGCAATACTGGCCTTGGTTCGGCCTCCATTAGAATGCTGCATCCAGTTTTGGTGGTCTCATATGGTGAGGGATACTGAGACTTTGGAAAGGGTGCAGAGGGAGTTTACAAGATTGACTCCTAGTTTAAAATACCATAGTTACCTAGATAGGCTCAATGCATTGGATCTGTATATGTGAGGGAAGCACAGACTTTTTGATGATTTGATCAAGGTTTATAAAATAATGAAGGGATTAGGTTGTGTTTGCATAGACCAATGATTTCAACTTTATAGGATAGGGAGGACCAGGGGCCACACTTACACATTCATGGGCAGACCTAGGTTCAATGTTAGGTGGTTCTTCATATCCCAGAGAATAGTGGACCTATGGAACAGGTTACAAATTCATGTACTGAACACTGATTTACTGTATTTCTTCCAACGAGAGGTAGACCTGCTTTTGGTTGGGGCGGAGATCACATCATACAAGAGGTAGGTATTCTGCA
Source organism: Heterodontus francisci (assembly GCF_036365525.1). NCBI lineage: Eukaryota > Metazoa > Chordata > Chondrichthyes > Heterodontiformes > Heterodontidae > Heterodontus > Heterodontus francisci. Next base: position 56,925,402 of record NC_090380.1, read on the forward strand.
ACCTAATTTAGGGATAATAACAGAATGTGCTGGAAATACAGTGCAGGTTTGGCAGTATCTGTGGCGAGAGCAACAGAGTTAACGTTTCAGATATGTGACCTTTCATCAGAACTTCAGAACATCAGAAAGGTAGATCACCTTCCTACACATGCCACCCCCATTCCCCTTCTGTGGGCAGATATTTAGGGCTAGTAATTAGTACTTTTAGTATTTGGTAATTTTAACAATGTGACAATTGTTAATTATTGCCAATCAAACTCTCTGGAACTGAAAATTAACTTTTCTCTCTTTCTCTAAATCCAGTCAATGTTCGGAATTTTACTTCATGGTGATGGCCTTGCCCACCAGCTAAAAAGTTGGGGCGAGCCCGCTTCCGCCAGGCCTGGAAGCCACGCTGCAATTTTGCATGGCCCAGGCCCTTATTTGGCCTTGTCAGGACTTCCACATCTCTGAGGCAGGAAGTCCCACCTCCAAGAGCTGTAGTGCAATCAGGGGGCTGGCAGCTCCTCAGTCCCAGCAGTGCCACTGGGAGTGGTGGCTACTACTGGGACTACACCCAGCAAGAAGAGAATGATGGACGTCACCCTGCTGGAAGGTAAATGGGGTTCAGGCTGCATCCGGGACAATCAGCTGGACCCTGACGAGGGGAGTGGAAGTTGGAGAGCAGGGCGGGGAGGGGTGCTTTCAGTGAGTCGACCCGTGCTGCTGGGCGGAACCCTCCGTGGGGCACAGGGTGCCTGATCAGGAGGGCCTTCCCCAGCCTGCAAGGAGGCACCAGGTAATACTGGGTGGCCTCCTTAGGTGCTGAAGTGTCCATCCCCCACTGGTAATATACCAGTGGTAGTGGTAGGAGGCCCTTAAGTAACAATTAATTGGCCACTTAAGGGTCTCAATAGGCTTGAGGCAGGCAGCCCATTTGCCACCTTCCCTGCCACTGGTAAGATAGCAGTGGGGGTGGGTAGGCGACGGGGATGGCGCCACCCCCACCTCCCACTCGATTTTACGCCCCCTACCAGCCCACTCCCACGGCGGGGTGGGTTGCATAAAATTCTGGCCTATCTCTTCGTCTCTGTAGTTCCTCTTTCTGAACCTGATTTGACATTGAATTTACCTCCGTTAATTCATCCTCTTTCTGAGTCGTTGAGCTGTTTTCTTTCTAAATCCTTAAATCTCATTGGTTAAAGAGATACCCTGATTGCCCAAATCCCAGATGCCCTGTTTGTCTCTCTGTGCCACCATCAGCTCATCATGTTCTGCGACTTTGTGAAGGAAAAGAATTTTGAGCTGAGAAGTGCAGGGATAAGTCTAAGTTCAGTTTAATTTGCATCCTCAGCTCACAGAAATGTATCTGTTCTCTTCAAGTGTCCTCAGCATCACAAGTCGAATGAGCCTTGATTATTTAGGAAAATAATGTGTACTTTCTTATCTTTTGAATAACTGAATATATTTGACTTTCCTCAAATGTTTGTGGACTGGAACATTGGCAAGTACAGGATCAGACGAAGCTAATACAGTCCAACTGGCTGGTTCGACAATTTTCTTTAAAAAAAAATCACAAACTGTCTCATACCCTTCAACTGCTTCTTTGTCATAACAAACTGCTCAGCTTCCAGGACTAGTCTATTCCATACATTCACCACTGAAACAATTAAATCTAAACTGTTCACCTCTCTTTGAGCTCTGGACTGTGCTTCTGGATGAAGAATTTGTGATGAAGTAAAACAATTTAGTAATTTCACTATATCTACATCATTTTGGACTATTAACCTTCAAAGCACCATCCTACATAAACTATAATTCATCCAAAACTCTGCCACCAGCATCCTGACTGTTATCGTCCTGCTCAGCCATTACCCGTGTCCTTGCCAAATTCCCATGGCTTGCGGTTCCCCAATTTATTGAATTCAGAATCTTTGCCCTGATTTACAAATCCATCAAAGGCATCACCTCACTTTATGTACTTCAGCCCCGCCCACAACCTTCGGTCTTCCTATGCTGGCTTTCTGTTTACACCCCTCTGATCCATCATTGGTGACAAATCCTTTAGCCATTTTGGCCCACTCTCTGGAACTCTGTCACAAAATCTCTTCACCTTGCAAGTTCTCTTCTCAATTCAAAACCCTCTTCAAATCCTATCCCTTCTACAATACCTTCAGTTACTCTCCCTAACTATTCCTTTGTTTTCTTCTCTACGTTAGAACATTCATTACATTAAAGGCACTATGTAAATGCAAGTAGTTGTTATTGAATCTTTGAACTAGCTTTTCTATTTGTAAACATTCCTAGCTTCCTTTGGTTTCTTCACTTACATTAGGGCTGTAATCCTGGTGTCAGATTAATTGACTACCTTTGTACTGTCATGCTAGGCTCCCATCTGCCAAGAATGAGGCATATCAATTTTGTCATGAACATTGATTTTTAACTGTTGTTGGAGTGAGGAAAGGAATTGTTAAACAAATCAGCCGTAGCTGGAAAAAAACATTTGCATACTAACAGACATCGAAGGTGAGGAAGTGCATTCCAGGGCCTGCTAAGGAGGATTCAATCCATGAGGGTCAGGACTGGTGAGACCAGCTGGTCATATGACTACCTGGCTGTTCCAGGGTTTTCTTTTAAACTGACCACAGAGAGTTTGAAGGCAGAGTCTCTGTTTGCTCCTGGATGAGAAGATCTCTCCTGTCTGCTCCCAACTCTTTCTCACAAGCCTCTGAATCCACTGAAGACACATGGACCCCAAAAGAGAAAAGTCTCCTACAGTGGACAAGGTTTAAGAAGAATACTGGGCCCCAACGAAAAGCAAGAGCTTTTGTCATGAACATTGATTTTTAACTGTTGTTGGAGTGAGGAAAGGAATTGTAACAACAGCTCTTCAGATATTGCCTCAAACCTTTCCACTTTATTTTTCTTCTGCTTTTTTCTGTCTTTTGCATGTGTGTATCACATATGCATGCTCGTGTGGATGCGTCGTGTATCCGTAGGCATTAACTGAATTAGAGATTAAGTTTAAGTTTAATAAATTTCAACTTTTCTTCTTTAAACCTGTATGTGCTGGTTTATTTGCCTTATAATTGGAAAGCGGTGAACAAGGATTCACCAAGGGGGTGCTAAAAACAGTGTGTTTAAAAATAAAACCCTGTTACAGTAAGACCAGGTGAAGGCTGAAAGGGAACATTAAACCTCTTTCTCACCTGGTCATCACAATACGCTCTCACAGTTTGGATATTTCCAGAAATGTTTCCTGTGTTCCTGGTAGGTTGAACCTGTCCGCTACACTCCCTGCGACTTAATATTTCATCTCTTTGCCGATGCGTCTAAGATTTTATTTGAATTATATTGGTTTTTCCTCATTTTTATTTCTAATCTTTTTAACAATAAATGTAATAAAGTGATTCTTAGGGATTGCCACCTCAAGGTGAATAGATGAATAGTGAATTACTAACTGAATAAGAGACTGCAAAAATTGTTAAGTGATGATGATGAAGGATTTCAATTTGCCAGAGGCAAAGCTAGGCCAGAAAGGGACAACAAAAGCCAGAGGTGGAAGTACACTCAATATAATACAGAAAATAATTGACTTCTTTATTAGAAGTGAAGCATGATGCCAAGGCATATGTTACATTAGATTTAGTACCACAGAAACTTAAAAAGTCAAAAATGGGTTTTAGAAATTATTGTTTTTTTAGTTTTGATATATTGAAGACCTCAGAAAAGAAATGATTGGAACTGTGAAAAAGGCCCCATGAAGGGTTAAGTGGAAAACAAAACAAAGAAAAAGTAGAAGATGATTGAATGTTTTGTAAAGACTAATAGAATTGGAAAAGAAGCACAATCTTTTTTTAAAAAAAGAAAGAGAACACAGTGGCTGGAAAGGTCAAAAATAACCTGAAGTCCAAGAACAGGAATTAAAAAGATAAAAAGAAATAAGAACTTGGAATCATTCAAAAGTCAATTGAATTGAACTAAAAATGCATATTGAAAGTGTAGCGGGTCAGTATGAAGGCGGATTGTAATTCCAAAGTTTTTTCCCGCTAACTGAAAAGAAAGGAAAATGAAAGGCCAGATGAGCTGTTTTAGGGATCAACTGGATAGATACACTATAAAAGGTTATTGAGGAGTTAATTGAATTAGTGGATGAGGAAGAAAATAGATGTAATTTACTTGGATTTCCAGAAGATATTTGACAAAGTACAGCTGCTTTTGTGCTACCAATTGACGAGTGAAAAATAATTGTGTTCAAAAGGATTTGGTCAATTAAGTTGATGAGTAAACAAATAGTAAATGGATTTTAATGCAAAAGATGAAAGATAATGGGCACTGCTGTAGGAAACATGAAATGTGTACTCAATGTTTAGGTGTCTGATGGAAAATTTAGAAAAAGAAAAGAATTTGGGTGTCCTTGGAGGTGCTGGCTTGTCCAACTAAAACTAAACAGCTTGAATTGTCTTTCCTCATTCTTGCAACGGAAATGCTACAGACTTAGGTGTAATTTTGCTGCCTCCTTTTTCTTGTGTAGTCATTCTATTAGCGGAATCACAACACTTTGCAGCGGGGGTGGGGGTGGGGGGGAAACATGGGGAGGGGAGAGCTGTAGAAGTTATGCAGAGGCAAATTATTTTCAATGATTGCATAACCTTAACATTCAGCTTTTGTAAGGGGTACATTTTTTTTTATGGCAGGTTTTCCTGACTCTTGCTCATTTGCCAGCTTTTTACGAGAGAATGCTGCAGATTGAGATTGTATGGTCTCCTTATTATTGTGCAGTATTTGTAATAAAGAATCATAGAATAGTATAGCACAGAAGGAGGCAATTTAGCCCATCGAGTCTGCATCAGAACTTTCGAAGAGCAATCCAGTTAGTCCCATTTCTCAGTTTTTTCCCCATAACCCTGCAATCTTTTTCTCCTTCAAGTATTTATCAGATTTCCATTGGAAAATATTGAATCTGGATCCACCACCCTATCTGACAGCGCATTCCAAATCCTAACCACTCATTGCATTAAAAACGTTTTTCATGATATGACCTCTGCTTCATTTTTCAATCACCTTGAATGAACATGTTTTTTATTTCGGGTTGCATCACAGTTTATGGCCTTGTTGGAGAGTACATTGTCTGCAGAGGTTTGGAGGGAGGGGCTGAGTGCATTGTACTTATCTACAATTGTGAATAATTAGTCAATTTTGCTTTTCACCTGTATTTTTCAACATGATCCATTTTCACCTGCAGTACCAATTCTGAACCATTTTTTTTACTCCCACTTGAGTTGCAATTGCAGCAAATCACAATCACTTTAAGCAGACAATATATGTTCCATATATTGTGAATTTTTTGTTGGTCTGCTGTCCAATTTTTTCACTTGGCATTTTCCTTTGTCAATCACCACCTCTGTATATCCCTGCAGCATCTCTGGGTGTATGACTGTTCTGGCAAGAGTGATCCCCTTCCATGCTTGCTTGAGCATCTGGCTTAGGGGGCTGTTCCTCTGCCATAATGAGCAGTTAACCTTACTCTTTGTGTTGGTCTTTATAAGTCATTGTTTCTACTATTGATCCATTCTCTCGGCAATTACTCACTTCACAGCTATCCTAGTTAAGTGCAATCTTAGCTGGTTAAGCAATATGTGCTTCCTGATCTTCAATTGTGCAATTTTTCTAGTACAGCTGAACTTCTAGAAAAAAATACAAAAATTGAGTGCCCTTTTTAAAAAAAAATAAAGACAATAAGATGTAACTCACATTTATCTGACCACAAAGAATTTCACATCGCTGAAGATTAAAATAGCAAGTTATTTCCTCTTTGGGCACAATCAGTGATCTCGGCACAAATTGTGCCCAAAATTGCCCCGACAAGAAGTGTTTCATTTTCTTGCACTTCCACAGTATTTCAGCAAATGAAAAATCTGTCAAGAACCTGTGCAATTGGGCAGCATTTAGAATGTAATTTTTGCTTTAAAAAACTGTTTGATGACTTGATGCAGTTTGATTAATACAGTTGAAAATGGGTTTATTAGAAAATAAACATTTTTAATCAGTCGATCCAGTAACCCAATTTTAAATTACAGAAAATGACTTCAAACATACAGAACCATTTTCTAGTTATATTGAAGTACAGTGGTTAATTTATTTTAGTAACACAGAGGCACAGTGGCGCAGTGGTTAGCACTGCAGCCTCACAGCTCCAGGGACCCGGGTTCGATTCTGGGTACTGCCTTTGTGGAGTTTGCAAGTTCTGCCTGTGTCTGCGTGGGTTTTCTCCGGGTGCTCCGGTTTCCTCCCACAAGCCAAAAGACTTGCAGGTTGGTAGGTAAATTGGCCATTATAAATTGTCACTAGTATAGGTAGGTGGTAGGGAAATATAGGGACAGGTGGGGATGTTTGGTAGGAATATGGGATTAGTGTAGGATTAGTATAAATGGGTGGTTGATGTTCGGCACAGACTCGGTGGGCCGAAGGGCCTGTTTCAGTGCTGTATCTCTAATCTAATCTAATCTATAGGTAGGTGGTAGGGAAGTATAGGGACAGGTGGGGATGTTTGGTAGGAATATGGGATTAGTGTCGAATTAGTATAAATGGGTGGTTGATGGTCGGCACAGACTCGGTGGGCCGAAGGGCCTGTTTCAGTGCTGTATCTCTAATCTAATCTAATCTAATCTTATATCTGCGCATTCTGGTTATTGACTCTTCAGGCATTGGAAACAGTTGCTTTTCATTTATTCTATTCAAACCCTTCATGATTTTCAATACCTCTATTAAATCTGCTCTTAAACTTCTCTGCTCTAATGAGAAAAACCCCAGCTTTTCCAGTCTGTCCATGTAACTGCAATCCCTCAGCAATGGAACCGTTCTAGTAAATCTCTTCTGTACCCTCCACAAAACTGTCACATCCTTCCAAAAGTGTGGTGTCCAGAATTGGACAAAATACTCAAGCTGGGACTAAACTAGTGCTTTTTATATGTTCAGCATAATTTCCTAACTTTTGCACTCGATGGGCTGGATTTTGTGCTGGGCTGAAAAGGCGGGGGAAACCCGGCCTCTGCATTTTTCCGGCCCCTCTGAACCGATCCTCCGGTCTTTGGGGGTCAAAGTTACAGGAGGCAGTATCCCTGTCCCTTTAAAGACCTTATAGGGACGGGAATCCCACATCCAAGAGCTGCCGACCAATCACAGGGCCGGCAGCTCAGCAGTGTCAGCAGTGCCACCGGGAGCGGTGGCCACTGCGGGTAATGCAGAGGCCTCGGACCCAGGCTCAACGGTGGAACCTCGGAACACAGGCAGGTGAGGCGGGGTCGCCAGGGTCAGTCCAGAAGGCCCCGGCGAGGGGGTGTGGGGGGTGGTCATTTGGTCCAGGGGGAGAAAGGTCCTGGGAGGTACAGTTGTTCCCAAGGAGGGTCCTCTGTGGGCCACAAAGTGCCGACAAAGGAGGGACCCCCCCCACTCCCCCCAAGCCCACAGGGTGGACACCTTGTTTTACAAGACATCCTCCCCGCGCAGCAGAGGCCTCCCCCCATCCCCTACCCACGGCTGGTAAAATCCCAGCGGTGGCGGGAAGAGGCCCTTAATTGGCCATTAATAGGCCACTTAAGGGCATCAATTGGCCTGTCCTGCCCACAGGAATATCGGAACCAGAAGTCCTGGTGTTGGGTTCCGTAGTGGGCAGTTCGCTCCGATTCTTCGTTCCAACCCCCCCACAAAATTAATCCCCTATTAAGGGCCCCATCCCGCTGTTGCAATTAGCTGTGTGACAGGGGCCCCTTTTGCTGCATGGGAAGCACGGCACGAAAAACTGTGCGGGTTGCACACCCTCGAAAATTCTACCATTTAGCTTTTTTTTTATTCATTCATGGGATGTGGGCATTGCTGGCCAGGCCAGCATATATTGCCCATCCCTAATGGCGCTTCTGAAGGTGGTGGTGAGCTGCCTTCTTGAACCGCAGCAGTTCATGTAGGGTAAGTACACCCACAGTGCTGTTAGGAAGGGAGTTCCAGGATTTTGATCCAGCGACAGTGGAGGAACGGCGATATAGTTCCAAATCAGGATGGTGTGTGACTTGGAGGGGAACTTGCAAGTGGTGTTCCCATGCATTTGCTGCCCTTGTCCTTCTAGTTGGTAGAGGTCTCGGGTTTGGAAGGTGCTGTCTAAAGAGCCTTGGTGCGTTGCTGCAGTGCATCTTGTAGATGGTACACACTGCTGCCCCTGTGCGTCGGTGTTGGAGGGATGCTGCTTTGTCCTGGCTGGTGTCGAGCTTCTTGAGTGTTGTTGGAGCTGCATCCATCCAGCCAAGTGGAGAGTATTCCATCACACTCCTGACGTGCCTTGCAGATAGTGGACAGGCTTTGGGGAGTCAGGAGATGAGTTACTCACCGCAGGATTCCTAGCCTCTGACCTGCTCTTGTCGCCACGGTATTTATATGGCTACTCCAGTTCAGTTTCTGGTCAATGGTAGCCCCCAGGATGTTGATACTGGAGGATTCAGCAATGGTAATGCCATTAACTGTCAGGGGAGATGGTTAGATTCTCTCTTGTTGGAGATGGTCATTGCCTGGCACTTGTGTGGCTCGAATGTTACTTGCCACTTATCAGCCCAAGCCTGGATGTTGTCCAGGTCTTGCTGCATTTCTACACGGACTGCTTCAGTATCTGAGGAGTCGCGAATTGTGCTGAACATTGTACAATCATCAGCAAACATCCCCACCTCTGACCTTATGATTGAAGGAACGTCATTGATGAAGCAGCTGAAGATGGTTAGGCCGAGGACACTACCCTGAGGAACTCCTGCAGTGATGTCCTGGAGCTCAGATGATTGACCTCCAACAACCACAACCATCTTCCTTTGCGTTAGGTACGACACCAACCAGCGGAGAGTTTTCCCCCTGATTCCCATTGATTCCAGTTTTGCTAGGGCTCCTTGATGCCATACTTGGTCAAATGCTGCCTTGATGTCGAGGGCAGTCACTCTTTTGTCCATGTTTGAACTAAGGCTGTGATGAGGTCAGGAGCTGAGCGGTCCTGGCGGAACCCAAACTGTGCGTCACTGAGCAGGTTATTGCTAAGCAAGTGCCGCTTGATGGCACTGTTGATGACACCTTCCATCACTTTACTGATGATTGAGAGTAGACTGATGGGGCAGTAATTGGCCGGGTTGGACTTGTCCTGCTTGTTGTGTACAGGACATACCTGGGCAATTGCCGGGTAGATGCTCGTGTTGTAGCTGTACTGGAACAGTAGGGGCACGGCACGTTCTGGAGCACAGGTCTTCAGTACTATTACCGGAATATTGTCAGTGCCCATAGCTTTTGCAGTATCCAGTGCCTTCAGTCATTTCTTGCTATCACGTGGGGTGAATCAAATTGGCTGAAGTCTGGCTTCTGTGATGCTGGGGACTTCAGGAGGAGGCCGAGATGGATCATCAACTTGGCACTTCTGGCTGAAGATTGTTGCAAATGCTTCAGCCTTATATTTCGCACTGATGTGCTGGGTTCCCCCATCATTGAGGATGGGGATATTTGTGGAGTCATCTCCTCCAGTTAGTTGTTGAATTGTCCACCACCATTCACGGCTGGATGTGGCAGGACTGCAGAGCTTAGATCTGATCGGTCGATTATAGGATTGCTTAGCTCTGTCTATTGCATGCTGCTTATGAAGTTTGGCATGCATGTATTCCTGTGTTGTAGCCTCACCAGGTTAACCATACTCATTTTGAGGTATGCCTGGTGCTGCTCCTGGCATGCCCTCCTGCACTCTTCATTGAACCAGGGTTGGTCTCCTGGCTTGATGGTAATGGTAGAGTGGGGGATATGTCGGGCCATGAAGTTATAGATTGTGGTTGAGTACAATTCTGCTGCTTCTGATGGGCCACAGCGCCTCATGGATGCCCAGCTTTGCATTGTTAGATCTGTTCGAAATCTATTCCATTTAGCACGGTGATAGTGCCACACAACACGATGGATGGTATCTTCACTGTGAAGGCGGGACTTCGTGTCCAGAAGGACTGTGCGGTGGTCACTCCTACCAATACTGCCATGGACAGATGCATCTGCGGCAGGCAGATTGGTGAGGACGAGGTCAAGTATGTTTTTCCCTCTTGTTGGTTCCCTCACCACCTGCCTGCAGACCCAGTCTAGCAGCTATGTCCTTTAGGACTCGGCCAGCTCTGTCAGTAGTGGTGCTACCGAGCCACTCTTGATGATGGACATTGAAGTCCCCCACCCAGAGTACATTCTGCGTCCTTGCCACCCTCAGTGCTTCCTCCAAGTGGTGTTCAACATGGAGGAGTACTGACTTATCAGCTGAGGGAGAGCAGTGGGTGGTAATCATCAGGAGGTTTCCTTGCCCATGTTTGACCTGATGCCATGAGACTTCATGGTGTCCAGAGTCGATGTTGAGGCCTCCCAGGGCAACTCCCTCTGTACTGAATACCACTGTGCCACCACTTCTTCTGGGTCTGTCCTGCCGGTGGGACAGGACATATCTGGGGATGGTGATGGCAGTGTCTGGGACATTGTCTGTAAGGTATGATTCCGTGAGTATGACTATGTCAGGCTGTTGCTTGACTAGTCTCTGGGACAGCTCTCCCAACTTCGGCACAATCCCCCAGATGTTATTAAGGAGGACTTTGCAGGGTCGACAGGGCTGGGTTTGCTGTTGTCGTTTCTGGTGTCTAGGTCGATGCCGGGTTGTCCGTCCGGTTTCATTCCTTTTTATTGACTTCGTAGCGGTTAAATACAACTGACTGGCTTGCAGGGCCATTTCAGAGTGCATGTAAGAGTCGACGATATTGTTGTGGATCTGGAGTCACATGTAGGCCAGACCAGGTAAGGACAGCAGATTTCCTTCCCTAATGGACATTAGTGAAACTGATGGGTTTTTACAACAATTGACAATGGTTTCATGACCATCATTAGATTAGTTTTTAATCCCAGATTTATTAATTGAATTCAAATTCCATCTTCTGCTGTGGTGGGATTCTCTCATCGGTCTTCGAACCAATCAAGATGTATCACCTCACACTTTTCTGCATTTAATTAATCTGTTACTGCCTTCCTTACTGTCTAAGTTTTGTGCAATATGCAAGTTTTGAAATTATGCCCTGTACCCACAAGTTCAAGTTATTAATCTTCATCAAAAACAACAGCAGTCCTAGTACTGATCCCTGGGGAACACCACTGTACACTTCACTCCAGTCTAAAAAACAGTCATTCTCCACAACACTCTGTTTTCTATCCCTTAGCCAATTTTATATACATGCTACTACTGTCCCTTTTATCTGAAGGGCTTCAGTTTTGATAACAAGCTTATTATATGGCATTTCATCAAACACCTATTGCAAGTCCATCGCTATGACATCAACTGCAGTGCCCTCATTCACCCTCTCTGTTACCTCATCAAAAAATAATATAATCAAACATGATTTGCCCTTCACAAATCCCTGCTGGTTCTTCTTTAATGGTCCATGCTTGTCCAAGCGACCATTAACTTTCTCCAGGATTATTGATTATAAAATCTTCCCGACTACAAACATTAAATTGACTGGCCTGTCATTGCCAGGTTTATCCTTCTCCTGTTTTGAAACAAGGATGTAATATTTTTAACCCTCCAGTCCTCTGGTACCACCCTGTATCTGAGAACTGGAAAATTGTGGCCAGCGTCACTGCACGTTTTACTCTTACTTCCTTTAGCTACTTAAGGAGTGTCCTATCCGTACCAGGTGACTGACCCACTTTAAGTACTGCCAGTCTTTTCAGTATCTCCTCGTCATTTATTTTTATCTCAACCAATATCCCACCAACCTTCTCGTTTACCATTGCTTTGGCAAAGTTCTCATCCTTGGTAAGCACTGATGCAAAGTTCTCATTTAGTACCTCAGCCATGCATTCTGTCTCGACTAATACTTCTTTTTGGTCCCTCTGCTCCTTTTGCATGCCTTTTATTGTTAATATGCTTATAGGAGATCTTTGCACCTCAGTAAAAAATGATTTATGTGCACATTTCCTGTTAGAAACTTCATTTCAACGTATCATGATTTTTGGCACATTTTTATGTCAAAATTTAACACGGCAATTCCCTATATAATCATTGAAAATTGAGTTTCTTTATGAAAATAGTTGCCTGTAACCATTGATGAATCAATCAAATCACTCAAAATGCTTGTGCAAACAAAAACCAGCAAACCTTTTCATTATCTAAATTTTCTAAGGATAGAAATTAGCCTGGGCCTGTTTTGGGGCTAAATTACTTTATTTTAGTTTTTTTTTTAAAGTTCTTTGAAATTACATAAATTCCTGTTTTGGTTACAATTTCTCTAACAGTCATCTTAATAATCTTCTGAAATTCACCATGAATAAACTCCCAACCACCCAAAACTCCTCTGGTAATATCTAATACTGTACTAAGTTGCACTCACCTCCAGTCCCCATCCTTGCTGGTATCATCTGGCTTTCCATCTTTCCCAGTCGCTTGACATTAAAATGCTTACTCACAATTTCAAATGCGTGCATGACATTAGTCCACCCTACTTCTGCATTGTTATCGTCCGTCTAGCCATCAGCTATCCTCTTCTGACTTTCTGGCTTTATTCTCATGGCCCAGATTTTGCAGTCAGCAGCGAACAAACAGTGTTTGCTGTTTATTACCCTTGCCCACAGACATTCTGTGAGCTTCCGCACTGTGACTTGTGGTTATTAGAGAGCCAAAACAGTGACTGGCCTTTACAGGGTACCTGTGTGAACAGGGCAAGCCAATAGGATGTTTCTTCAACCAAGAAAATTAAAGAATTCTTACTGAGACATGCAGGGCTGAATTTTACCGGCTCCTCGATGCCCTGGATCGCGGCATGGGGGACAGTAAAATTCTGCGGGTCGAGGTCCGCCTCAACCCGCGATGTTGAGAAGGGCCCACCTCATATTACCGACGGCAGGGGAACCTCGGTGCGGCCTCCCTCTGCATGGCGGTGGGCCCTTCATCTAAATATGTAAATAAAGAATAATTATATGCAAATGTACTTACCTGCTGGTGGCAGCTGTCCCATGACGATTTTACGGTCGCCATTCGTGCTTCGCATGCCTTTGGAACTCCACACGGAGTTCTGAGGCGGGAACCTGGCGAGGAGGGGGGAGGAATAAAATTATCAGGGCAGGAGGGGTGGTGGAGCGGGGAAATCAATTTTTATTGGATGTAGGGATAGTGGGAAGGGGTTATAGGCCAAATGTTAGAAGTTTGGAGGGTATAGCTCGGGTAGGGAAAAAGGCATGTGTTGGTCATTACGGGCATTGAAATTACCATTGAGGGGGTTGGGGAAGGGTCATCTACATCTTTATTATTTTTAAATAAATATTTAACAATGCAGCACCTTTAAAAATTAGAAGTAATTTTAAGGGCTTGAAGTCCTTTAAAAATGGTGGTGGTGGCACTAGACATCATTGCTGGGGATGTGGAGGCCGCCCCCTCTACGTCATCAAGGGCGGATGCTCTGCCCCCTCTATTTAAGTGAACCCCCACGCATAATAGCGGCGATCTCGTTCCAAGTCAGGATGGTGTGTGGCTTGGAAAGGAACTTGAAGGTGGTGGTGTTCCCATGCATCTCCTGCCCTTCTCCTTCTAGGTGGTCGAGGTCGCGGGTTTGGAAGGTGCTATCTCAGGAGCCTGGGTGAGTTGTTGCAGTGCATCTTGTAGATGGTACACACTGCTGCCACTGTACATCAGTGTGGAGGGAGTGAATGTGGATGGGGTGCCAATCAAGTGGGCTGCTTTGTCCTGGATGGTGTCGAGCTTCTTGAGTATTGTTGGAGCTGCACCCATCCAGGCAAGTGGAGAGTATTCCATCACACTCCTGACTTGTGCCTTGTAGATGGTGGACAGGCTTTGGGGAATCAGGAGGTGAGTTACTCGCTGCAGGATTCCTAGCCTCTGACCTGCTCTTGTAGCCACAGTATTTATATGGCTACTCCAGTTCAGTTTATGGTCAATGGTAACCCCCAGGATGTTGATAGTGGGGGATTCTGTGATCATAATGCCATTGAATGTCAAGGGGAGATGGTTAGATTCTCTCTTGTTGGAAATGGTCATTACCTGGTACTTATATGGTGTGAATGTTACTTGCCACTTATCAGCCCAAGCTTGGATATTGTCCAGGTCTTGCTGCATTTCTACGTGGACTGCTTCAGTATCTGTGGAGTCGTAAATGGTGCTGAACATTGTGCAATCATCAGCAAACATCCCCACTTCTGACCTTGTAATTGAAGGAAGGTCATTGATGAAGCAGCTGAAGATGGTTGGGCCCAGGACACTACCATGAGAAACCCCTGCAGCAATGTCCTGGAGCTGGGGTGATTGACCTCCAATAACCACAACCATCTTCCTTTGCGCTCGGTACAACTCCAACCAGCGGAGAGTTTTCTCCCTGATTCCCATTGATTCCAGGTTTGCTAGGGCTCCTTGATGCTATACTCGGTCAAATGCTGCCTTGATGCCAAGGGCAGTCAATCTCACCTCATCTCTTGAGTTCAGCTCTTTTGTTCATGTTTGAACCAAGGCTGTGATGATGCCTGGAGCTGAGTGGCCCTGGTGGAACCCAAACTGAGCATTGGTGATCAGGTTATTGCTAAGTAAGTGCCACTTGATAGCACTATCGACGATACCTTCCATTACTTTACTGGTGATTGACTGGACAAGGCCTAACTGTTTCTGGTGTGTTTAGTGGCTATCTAGTAGGTAAATACAGCAGATTCACTTCCTTTTATGGATGTGAATGCCAAGACTCTCAACGAGGTCGTATTGAAACAAAACATCTGAAGAAGTAGGGAACTTGGATAGCAGCTTCCTGATTTCTGCATTCGATTGCCCATATGTGGACTGCAGAAGCTGCTGTCTGATTTACACCTTGGTAACTGTGAGCACTGATAGCCTCTTACTGCAAAAGCTGGACCAATGTTTTCTTTCTCTTCATTGTTGACCCTGTAGCTTTGCCACTTCCTAATTCACCTTCAGAGGCCTCCACAAAACCTACCTCTTTGATTGTGCCTTCCACTCATGACTTCATTCCCACTTTCTGTTTGATGTTCCCTTTGACTTTCTGTAAAGTGCTTTAAGAAGTTTTGTAACAGAAAGGCGCAATGCGAGTTTCAGTTGTTGAAATGGATGAAAATAACTACGAAAATTATCAGAACATTATAGAACTTGTTGGCTTTATTATTGTTAAAAACCATTTTGGCATTGTTTAACAGGTCACCTTCTAAATTTAATGTAACTGGATCACATTTAATGCGATTGGCCCTGAAATAAAATTTATTTACAGAAGTGCAGCTGTGCATTCTGGTGCATAAACAATATGTATTAAAGATAGCGACAAATGACCTTCAGAGGCAACTGCAAACTATCAAACAGTTTGTTTGGTTTCATATAGAGCTTAGTGACCTCTGACCACAGCGCATGCCGCAAACATTGTGGCCCTCCCTGATTCTGTACATTATGTCTTGTATATAATGATGTGTTTGGATGCAGAATTTCCCATGAGGATTAGAAAGAAAATATTTAAATTGCACAACAGGTCAATCTATATCTGAAAGAGAAAGGCAATCTACATCTGAAAGAAATAGATGGAATAACATTTCTGGTTTGGTCCTTTCAATGAGCTGGCATGTTTGGTTAGAGAAAATTTATTTTCATACAGTTGGACTACAAGCTCAAATTGGGACATGCCCAGGAAAGCAAAGAGAAGAAGGGAGAACAAGTAAAGGTTGAGACCAAATCAGATAACCACTTCCAGAAAGAGGCAGTCTATTGGCAGAATTTAGTTCCGCCCTTGGAGGGGGGCAGGGAGATGGTGGGGGTGGAGGCAAACAGAATAGTGAGGAGCGCCATTCCCGACGTTGCCCTGGCCCCCTGACATTTTGACCAGAGCAGGAAAGGCTGAAAATGGCCTTCCTGCCACTGACCAATTGAGGCCCTTCAGTGACCAATTAGTGGCCACTGAAGGGCCTCTTCCCACCTCAACCTCAACTTAGCTGAAGGCGGAAGTAAAGCCAGGCGGCCACCTAGTGGGGTCTGTGGTCCCTCCTTTGGCAGCAATCCAGGGCTCCCAGAGGGCTCCACTAGTGGCGATTACTGTAGCATAAGGGTTTGAAAGGGTTAATGTTTGAGACAGTGTGAGGAATACCTCCCACCGTGATTTAAGAGATTACATGTGAGACAGACTCAGAAGAAGCAACATGCCTTCAGAGAAGTTATACAGACTTCTGTAAAGCTGTATATAGTTAAAATGTAATAAAAGAGTTCATATTAAAATGACTGAAGACTCAGTTTTCTCTCCTAGCTCAATGAACCAAATATATAAAGGTGGTAGGTGACTAACCAAGCGTACAATATGGTGAACAGCAGTGGTTCTTACCATACAACAATACCCAGAAGAATTTGAAGAAATGTTTTGAAGAAGGCTGACCTGAAAAAAAGCACCAAAACTTCAGAACTCGAGAAGAGGCTGTGAAAAAGCTCCAGAGCTACTCTGTGGACGAAGGAGGCATGGAGTGTTGGGGAATTGACTTGTAGAAGCATTCAGGTTGCACCACAGAGGCTGGTGATCTGTGAAAAACTCTGGTCCAGCGATTGCAAGCTTCGAGTCGGAGAACCAAGCAACGGTCGGGGATCTGGTGACTGACCCGTAAAGAGGGTAAAAATTTCTTCCCAACGTCACTAGGCAGGCAGCACTGGGAAAACCAAAAGTCCTTAGCGATGGAGGATCTAAGGTTAGCGCCATTACATGTGGCGACCATGAGGCAGAAAAAAAAGAAAGAGGCTGCAAATACTAAATACTCTAAGTGAAGGGAATAAAAACAGTCTAGAAAAAAAATGCTTCAAAACTGTGTTTCAAGAAAGAAAGAAATAAATACTGAATCTAGCAGTGAGCATTCACAGGGAGAAACAGTGTGACTGTAGCAGGAGTCAGTGCAAGGCTGAAAAGCGTGGGAAACTTCTGATATTGGAGGGAAAATTTTAAAAAGAAATTAAACAAAATAGAATGTTATGGATCTTAAATTCACAATACCAGTGAGGTTTGGACATAAGGAAGGACCAAATCAAATGCAAAGTTGGTCACTCTGGTGAAAAAGATTTTTGAGATACAGAATTGCTTCCAAATTGGTCAACCAGTATGAAGCAGAGCAAGTTAACACATTGTTGTATTCTATTGGAGTAAAAGCAGACAATATTATTGCAAGAAAGGTATTAATGATGAAGTTTTAAAAGCCTTTGATAGCTATTTCAACCTGAGGAGCAATATGATTCTGGAAAGGGCAACATTTAACAGAAGAGTCCAGAAACCAGGTGAAACAGTTGATGCTTTTATTAATGACCTTTACAGACTGGCTGAAGGATGTGAATATGGAGGCCTAAAAGCAGAATTAATAAAAGACTGTATTGTAGTAGGTATTGCTGATGAATCCCTATCAGATTTATTGTAGGAAAAGGAAGACCTCACCCTAGACAAAGCAATTCAGATGGTGAGACAAGCAGAGGTCCGGAAGAAGAACAGAGCAATCCTGAGAGGTGAAGAAAGACCTTGGTTCAGGAAATGTCCAGAGAGCATATAGTTCCTCAATCACAGGGCTGTAAAAGAAGCACCAGAAAAGAAGGTCGACGTGGTGGGGTGTGGGGAGGAGTGCAAGATGCCACAAAACCCTGCCAGTGCTGTGGCACCAAAAAGATGCACAGGTGTGAACAGTGACCTGCAAACAAAGCAGAATGCTTCCACTGTAAGAAAATAGACCATTTTGGGAAGATATGCCAAAATATACTCTACTCCAACAGGTTAGAAAGAAAACGTCTTCAAGCATAGAACTGTTAATGAAATTGAACAATCTCCAATAGGAGGGAAATCAGAAAACTTCCTTGGTGAGATCGATGACCCTAATCAGGCATTAAAGGTTGTCATAGAGACAGACCACGAACCCCTAGTTTCTTTACTTGATGAAAAGGAACTCGCTAGGTTACCTCCGTGAATCCAGAGATTCCAGATGATGCTAATGAAGTTCATGTACGAAACGGTATATGCACAGAGAAAGCAACAAACAATAGCACATGCGTTATGCAGAGCTACTATTGACCATCCGACACACCAGGATGTTAACTTCATTAATGAAATTGAGTCATATTTTCAGTTCACTGTGTCATGATGGCAGGCAAGTTAAAAAAAGAACTCCAAGAAATTCGTCATGCTTAGATGCAAGATCAAGAATGCATATATATCCGCCAATATTGAAAGCAAGGTTGGGCCGCAGCAGCGTCCCAGTGGTAAGAAAATGAAAATTTTCTTAGATCACAGAAGGCAATTTACTGCAGTGGATGGTTTGCTGGTATATGACGAGAGGCTGGTGATTCCGGACTCACTCCAGGCAGAAAACATAACGAAATGTAGAGCACAGGCTCAGTCATCCGTGTGGTGGCCAGGAATATCAAGAGATATAGAAGAAACAATTTCTCATTGCCAGGTATGTGCAGTGCAAAAACAGGATCAGATGGAACCCCTTATCTCGATCCAATTTCCAACCAGACCGTGGGAACGTCTGGGGATGGATCTCTTCATGTTTAATGGAAAATCCAACCTGATTGTCATTAACTATTTTTCAAGGTGGCTTGAGGTCAAATGTTTGTGCACAACAACTAAGACAGTGTTACAGCAGATTTTTGCAACATATGATATACCTGATCAGATAGCTTCCGATAATGGACCACAATTTGCTAACGGCTACTTTATGCATTTTGCGGAAAACTGTGGATTTGTACATCTTACAAGTTCCCCTAGATATCCTCAATGTAGTGGTGAACCTGAAAGAGGAGTCAGAACTATCAAAGCACTGTTAAAGAAGAATGAACATTTTCAAACAGCACTCCAGATCTGCTCCACTGCTTTGTGGATTAGTATGATCAGAACTGTTGATGGGAAGGAAGCTTAGAACACAACTTCCCATCCTACCCAAATACCCTATTAGTCCAGGATTATCAGAGAGTTCAAGATAGAGAAAAATCTGACTGAAAGCAGCAAGCCTATAATTAGAATAGGAAATATCGCACCAGAAACCTACCTAAGTTGACTTAAGGAGAAAAGGTATGGGTATTGTAGGCAACCACCATCCAACACGTAAACTGTATGTGACCTGTTAAAAGTGTAAACAAGTCCACAGCAGGGAAATGGGGCTATGTGATGAGACAGCTGTGTAGCAATGTAGTGTAACTGAACTGTAAAGGGGAAGTGGATGTACTAACACCGGCGAGCTTTGATGAAAACATGCCTAAACTCACTGCTGAATTTGTAACGGACACGCCATGTGGGCTGGTTGCTGGAGACCGGGTTCGACAGAGTCAAGTAATGCCTTGTTATCAGACAAGGGCTGGAGAACAGGGAACTAGCTGTACAATGTGGTCGAAACTTGAGGGATGAGGCTACCAAAAATAAGTAGATGTCGAAACCAGTGAAAGGTTGACGATTATCATTGACGTAGTACACCCACGGCATTGGCAACAGCTGACCGACCAATCACTGTACATCGGGTAGTCAGGTCCGCCCATCCTGAGTTGATCGCGCAGGCAGCATGCACGAAACAGGGTATAAGAAAGCATAGTCCAAAATATTAGCTAGCTAGCTCAGGACTAAGTAGTCTGATCAACTACTTGGAGAATTGGAAGGGGAGGACTGATCACCTGCTCCATTCCAACTCTTGGATAAACCTAAGTAACCTAGATTACGTGGACGCAAGAGTATAATCTCTGCTGAAGATAAGATTTTGAAACGCTGAATAAACGTGCTATGTATGAGCATTAATTTGGTGGTCTTGAGTCGTTGATGCCCAGAGTAACTCTCCGGACCAGGACCAGTAGTAGGGATAAGCTGCAGTCTAAGACCAAGGCAGAGAAGGAGTAATCTTCCAGAGAGATGATCTTCAACAGAGATCTTATTTAATACATACTTCAGAAGGTACAATAAGAAGAAACAGGAGAAATCTTATTTCTATTCATCAAAGACGTTAGTCAGTTATACATTTGGATGAACCAGATAGTGATCCTGAAATTCAGAAAGCACTGGATACAGCAAACATCAATGAAGGTCATCCAAGTGAAGAAACAAGAGTTCAGGGAAAAGCTACTAATTTTCCGCCTCTGACAACAACATGATCAGGGAGATTTGTGAAGCCTCCTGACCGATTGAATCTGTGATGTCAGGGACTTGGGGGGAGATGGGGTAGTATGTAAAAATAAAGAAATGAATGTATATATATATATATGGATAAAGACTTGGGGGGAGATAGAGTATAAGGGTTTGAAAGGGTTAATGTTTGAGACAGTGCGAGGAGTACCACCCGCCATGATGATGTAAGAGATCACTTTTGAGAGAGACTAAGAAGAAGCAACATGCCTCCAGAGTCATACAGACTTATGCAAAGCTGTATATAGTTAAAATGCAATATAAGAGTTAATGTTAAAGTTACTAAAGACTCAGTAATCTCTCTTAGCGACAGTAAAAATATACAAAGGTTGCAGCAGACCAACCAAACATACAACAATTACTGCACCCACCCACCCCCCACTCCATCCTCGGGAAGACCCTCAACAACCAATCCCCCCCACCCCATCATTGGGCCCTGCCTGGATGGGCCTAGCTACCCTGACCCCACTTACCTCTCCCAGGATCATCATCACTTTTCTCCCATCTTCCTGTTAGTGGCACTGCTGGTACTGCAGAGTTGCCATCCTTCCGATTGGCTGGTAGCTCTGGAGGCGGGAGATGCTGTATTGAAGTCACTATAATGGTGTGAACTTTAGGTACTTAGCAATTAGTTCCACATTATAGACAGATGAAAAAGTTAGCACTGGTGAATTCAGGAGTAGATGAGTTCTTAACAGTGTAATAAGTGATCATTATTGATGAACAACCTCTGTGGCCCTAAAATATGAATTATGCAAGTGTGGAATCTCATTCCCTCACAAGAAAATTAATATTGCAGATCTTTTGAAAAAAAATTAAAACAATTTTCTTTAGCTTTTCAGTTTTTTCTTTTTTATCTCTCTCCCTTAATCCCATCTGTATGTTCCAATCTTTATTACACTTCCTATACAATGATTTTAAATACAATTTATATTCCCTGTTATTCTTTCCTTGTTTGTCATCAGCAAGTCTCACTAAAAATATGTCAATCCGATTGGTTGAAAATCCTTGCTGCTGCTTGCCCTATTCCCAGACACCACAGACCCCTGTGAGGGCACTGAATTAAAACAGACACTGGATTAGCAAAAATCTCCGCTGACAAGCCCAAAAAAGTTCTGTGGGCAACTGTAGTGAGGCAAAAACCATTACTTCGCTGTGAGTGGAAAATCCAAGCCATTATCTTATTCTGGGGTTTGTTGTGCAGATGTTTAGCAGGCAAAGGCTTTGCAAAAAGTATAAATACAAATAGATAAACTGCAAATGCTGAAAATCAAAACACAAGTTTCTGGAAAGTTTGCCAACATTTAAAAAGGAAAAAGATCAGTTAATGACGTAGTTGTAGTTCTCTGTCAGAACTGGAGAAATCCTTATTTTTGAAAGCAGTCCTTTGAATGTATCCCTTTGAAGAATATCTTATTCCTACATTACAACAGTAACTACACTTCAAAAGGACTTCAGTGGCTGTAAAGCGCTTTGAGACGTCCAGAGGTTGTGAAAAGCACTATATAAATGCAAGTCTTTATATCTTTTTTCTTATTTCCGTGAACATTAAATCATTCACTTGAGTGCTCTTGTGATACTGCTTCCTCCTGCCTGTATCTTCAGTGCTGAACAAGAGTGACACCATCTGATGTTTTCCTGAATGGTGCCACATGAAATTCAAATTGAGATTTTTTACTTCCTTTACGGCATACTTATTTTATCTCTCACACACACACACACACACGCACACACACACATGCACAAACACACTTTCTGTTGCTCACATGCATACACACTTGCTTTCTCACATATACACAAGCACTCACCAAGACAACATGGCTAGAGACCCAGAAAAGTGCTTCCAATTAAACTGACGTACAGCACCAGAATTTACTCTGGGGGAGGAGATCGGGGAAGCATCCCTTGTGCAATGCTGATAATTTCACTAAACTAAGACCTTGTTATTCTATGATCTTTATAGGCAAATTTGACACAAAACAGACAAATCTCAGTCTAAGCTTACTGCTCCGGTGAAACATTTGGAACAAACATGGTGCCAAAGAGTCCAAAACATTCTGGCTTCTATTGCAGCTGTATTATTTTTGTTTGCCAGGATGACTTGAATTCTTAAGATGGTATACCCACACAAGTAAGATGATTAATTCTGGGTATGATTAACTGAAATGAGTCAAAAATTCTGATGAAAGGTCACAGACCTGAAACATTAACTCTGTTTCTTTCTCCACAAATGCTGGCAGACCTGCTGAATATTTCCAGCACTTTCTGTTTTTATCTGAATCAAAAGGAAGCTGCATCACTGTTGAAATTATAAATCAGATATTTGAACCCCTGTATTTCCATCTTTGCTGTCTGCGGTGCATTATGGGTATATCCTTTGTTACGTCCACGTGGTGTAATCTGGGTGATTCCCACTGTTCAGCTCCCCACCTAACTGCAGCAAGTGTATTTGTTTTAGAGTTTAGCCCTTTTGATGTTTTATTTTTTTCAAATAAACAGACAGTGACAGGTTTTCCTGTAGGTTTTACAAAACAGAAAGTCAGTTGTTTATTGATCAATACGTGTTATTCCGAAATTGTCGCAGCTGCATCCACTCACACATTCGCTTGCACACACACACAAGAAACAGATAGAAAAGGGAAGGTGGAAGGTGGTTTTTAGTGGGGGGAACATTTACGATAAACCTGTTGAATTTTCTTGAGAATCAAGTTCTAGATGGATGCAGGCCTGAGAGGATTGAGATTTCTCTCTTGATTGAAGAGCCTATTGAAGATGGTAGACTTCTTTTAGCTCTCACTGCTGTATACTGCAGATGTCAGATTTTTTTCAGCAGGGCACTGTGCTTCCTGGCTTGGCTGGAACTCAAGCTGTTACAAGTAGCTTCACCTTCTGGGTCAATCTCTCTCTCTCTCTCTCTCTCTCTTTCTCTGGCTGTCTGTTTTTTTGAAAGGTAAAACTGTGTCACCACTCACCTCCTGGTAGGAGACTTTGTCCTGTCTTCCCATAGTAATTTCACAATGACCCACGACGTGGCTACTTCACACCTCCTTTGTTTCACAAGAAGACATTCAATTCTAGAATGTTTTAGGATAGGTGTAAGATGGATTTCATTAACACCTTTTGGCTTTGAAGATTTGTCCTTTGTCTTTGTCAGCCAATTTGAATAGACAAAAGGCCAATCCCCTTTACAACAGCAGCCATTTTGGACCATTGTTCACTTTTTAAAATAAAGATTCATTTTTTAAAGACAAAGTCCATTTTTCATAACTCTTCAGAGTTAGTCCATGATTGTTGTATCATTGCACTTCCGGTGTGCCTGACACCTAGCAGGACAAAAGCATAAATGCGGCGATCCTCTCAAAGACAGAGCTCCCAAGTGTGTTGGCACGAATCAAATAGAGGCAGCTTCGGTAAATCGGACACTTCTGCAGGCTAGAAGACAGTTGCATACCCAAGGACCTCCTATATGGTGACGTAGCCGGGGCCAGATGAACAGTGAGGTGCTCAAAGCCCTGCTTTAAGGGTGCTTGCAAGTATGACATGAAGACCCTAAACATCACACCTGGGAGTCACTAGCTGGCGAAAGAGGTAAATGGTGAAACGTCCTGTGGACTAGTGTGCACTACCACAATGACAAGTTGCTACAGCAGCTTGGCAACAGGCGCCAACGTCAAAAGCACAACTCAGCGCATCACTTTGCAGCTTCACGTGCGCCACTTGTGCCAGAACTTGCCTCTCAAGGATTGGCGTTCATAGCCATCAACAGAGGTGCACCAAGAGAAGATATCCCACGTAAATGGACTGTTTGCTGCATGTCCATCATCTTTCATAGATAGAAGGTTGCCAGCCAGATTGTATTGTTGAGCCTGCCCCTTCATACAGGCCAGAGACACTGGAACCAAAGTGTCACCATATCCCAACCGCCTATGAGGAAAGAAAATTCCTTAAACTTGCAGTCTTGTACTATGTACTGGAATCAGTGCATAAACAGATAACTCACAAAGCTGAACATTGTATTCCCTTTATGAAAATGTCACTAACTGAAATATTTGGTTGACCAGATTTTCTTAAGTACAGGATGATAGGTAAATGAAAACATTAGAGAAACTGTGTCTAATGGGAACAGAAATGTGGAGAAGGGTTCCAGTGTCAGCGAGGGTGAGTCAATGCAGAGATGG
Organism: Heterodontus francisci; assembly: GCF_036365525.1. Taxonomy (NCBI): domain Eukaryota; kingdom Metazoa; phylum Chordata; class Chondrichthyes; order Heterodontiformes; family Heterodontidae; genus Heterodontus; species Heterodontus francisci. Next base: position 56,949,766 of record NC_090380.1, read on the forward strand.
ACATTGTTGTGGAAATAGCAGGGTTGATCGGGTTCGTTGATCAGCCCAGCACTGAGCAAGATTATCTTCTTCAGCCTGAATGAGCAGGATGTAATGGTTTTTGGGATTTTACACTCACAATTCTCTTCAGATCACAATCATTGGTTACTCCTGTAAAAGAAGTTAGTAACTTGTACTACTTCTGACTTTACATCTTCAATGGAAAATTCAAACATTAAAAAGGGTTTGTTTGCCTTCCCAAACACATTGCTGATCTGGTGAAAGATCTGTACCTAAGCAAACAAATTCTAGCAACCATACAGTCATAGCCAGAATCTTTTATTTGGGTGTGAATCATTGCTTATATACGTGGATATAAATATGATTCTGTTTGTGTTTTTTTGCAATGCTGGTAAAATCAAATCCAAAATTTGAGACGTTTATTTGCTGTCTTTTTGAGTAAATATAAAAACAAACATTAAAATTTTAGATTTTCTTTTCTCATCAACACCTTTCTGGTGTCAGCTTGTTCTGATGGGATATGATTCTGTTGCCACCTGTTTCCTCAGCCAATTGTTGATCTTCCTGATGGCTGCTCTTATCTCAGTCAAGCTGACAATATCCTTGGTTGCTCAGAATTCTCTCTCCCACCAAATAACAACTGCAAATGCTTGAAATTTGAAATCAAATCCAAAAATGTCTGGCAATGCACACAGGGATTTGAAACCTGAAAGATGATCAAGTTACTGTGTAGGATGGAAGAGAGAAAAGAAACAGACAGACTGTGACATATGGGAAGATGACAAATACCCTATTCACAAAATAATGGGCATCTGTAAACAGCTTAATCGGGCACCTGTTTGATAGTACAAAAAAATCATAAGGCAATGAAAAGACAACAAATTAATGTGAAAATAACTAAGTTGGTGAAAGTTATGGGAATAGCCTGTATGAGGAAAGAAGAAAGGATGGAACAAAGAGAAAAGTTGCAGAAGATTCAAAATGAAAACAAGAAGTTCTAGAAGTACAGTTCCAGGGTATGCAAATCCAGAAAAGAGAAAAAATATAGATCAACTCTTCAGGTGCAGAACTATTAGCAAAGCTGTGTTTTGATAGAGGCCCTAAACCCAAAACATCTCCTTCCTCTGATTTGTTAGCAGACCCAGCTAAAAAGAACATTGGTAATTCAGTGTTTAGCTAGATCCCCAAGTAAATGTTCAGGCCAAAAGGGCAACAGAGTGTCCAAGAGAAAGTTGAGATACTAGGGAGATTTGGGTGAATGGGGACAGGGCAATTGCAAACACCCTGTTTGCCCCTGCCTCCAGTAGCACAACCCAATCTCAGTTGTGTGAGCCCGAGGCAATCTTCACACCCAGCTGCATCTACATGCCAAGAATCAGCTGGGAAATAGGCAGGGAGCAGGAGCTAGCCAGAGGTTTGTAAGGTATTGCAGTGGTGACTTCCCCTTTAAGAAGCTGTGCCTTTAAGAGATCAGGCCACTGATGCAATTAATGACATCTTCAGACATAAAAAAGGAGAGAGCATTTTGTAAGATACACTCAGTACATGGTTTTATAGAGGGCTTATACCAGCAAGGAAAAGACCTGTATCTGAAATCGTACAATGGAGATAAGTAAGACTATAAATAATGTTTGTGTTGAATCCAAATATAAAGCCTGTGTTTGTGGAAGAGATTTCCAAACTTCTACCACTCTTTGCATGTCGAACTGTTTTGCTAATTTCCTGAAAGGTTTCGCTCTAATTTGTAGTCTGTGTTTCCTAATCCTAAATTCCTCAACCAGTGGAATTAGTTTCTCTCCACCTTCCCCAACAGTTATCATTAACAGCTTAGAAACTTCAATTAAATTGCCCAGTAATCTTCTAAATTCCAAAGAATCCAACCCTAGTTTGTGTAATCTCTCTGTGTAATTTAACCCTTGGAGTTCAAGTATCAGTCTGGTAAAGCTACTCTTCAAGGCCAATATATCCTTCCTAAGATGTGGTGTCCAGAACTGAACTTAGTACTCCAAGTGTGCTCTAACTAGAGCTTTGTACAGCTGAAGCATGAATTCTACCCCCTTGTATTCTAGACGTCTAGATATAAAGGTCAACATTCGATGAAGCTTTTTGGATTTTTTTTTGTGCCTGTCTTTGACATTTTAATGATCCATGTACCTGGACCCCATGAGTTTCTCTGGGCCTTCACTGCTTCTAGCCTTTGTGATCTCTACTATGCTCTGTGCTGCTACTTTCTCACTTGAAGAACAATGTGAGGAGCCAAAGATAGAAAGGTCAGCATGGGAATGGAGGGTGATTTTGCAGTTTTCTGCAGGTTTCATACCTGAAGCAATAACCTGTCTTTTCTCCTTACAGTTGTTGTTTTATCTGCTGCCTACTTCCAGTATTTTCTGCTATTTTTCTTCGAGTGTCTTTTTTTTTGTTTTCGACAGTCATTTCCTTGTGGTTTAGTTTCCACATAACCACTTTTTGCAGCATTTCATTAGTTATTTATATTTTACCATTTTCCCATATTTCAGTTATTTTTCTCTAACTTTTCGTTTTTCCATTACCTCTAGACTTGTCTATTCTATTATATTCCTGGCTGGTCTCCCACATTCTAGCCTCTGTCAATTTAAAGTCATCCAAAATGTTGCTGCCGTGTCTTAACTTGCATCAAATCCTGTTCACCAATCACCCCTGTGCTCGCTGACATTGGCACCCGATCAAGCAATGTCTTGATTTTAAAATTCTCATCCTTGTTTTCAAATCCCTCCATGCTCTCACCTAGCTCTGTAATGTCCTCCAGCCTCACAGCCCTGAGATAGCTGCATTCCACTATTTCTGGCCTCTTGAGCATCCCTGATTTTAATTGCACCACCATTGGTGGCTACGCCTTTAGTTGCCTAGGCCTGAAGCTCTGGAATACCCTCCCTAAACCTCTCCACCTCGCTTTCCTACTTAAAGACATTCTTTAAAATCTACCTCCGACCAAGGCTTTGATCATCTGACATAATATCTCAAGTGGCTCAGTGTCATATTTTGTTTTATAATGCTACTGTGAGTGCCTTGCGACATTTCATTACATTAAAGGTGCTATATAAATATTAATTGTTGGTATTCACTCTGTAGGTCCCTTTCCTTCCTCTCATCTCTTGAAATGCGCATGGATGTTAAGTGCTGGAAATCTGTTTAAATGGAAAGAAGGGAGAGAGGGAAGAGGAGTGGATGCCAGTCAAACCCGCCCCTTGTCCTCCCCACCATCCACACATGCACACTTTTAGTAAAAGTCACTGGATGATCAGTATTGGGATGGCTAATCCACCCGCGCCCTCCCCCCCTCTCCCCCCCCCACCTCCTCAGTCCAATCCCTAGACTGGGGCAGAAGCCAATTTTTGTGGCTTCACTGCCTTCTGGACACAAATCAACGAGCTTAGTAATCATAGAGACCTCCTTGGCTTGTGCAGGCTCTGGGACACATCAGGCTGTGAGCCACTGTTGATGGTTATTTCTGTCTCCCTTTCTCCTGCCTTCTGAATGCAGTGTTTATCTCCATTCTTTGTTTTCCTGCTCTGCTCTGCACTTCCACATTCTCATTTGTGGCACCAATTAGATGCACCTGCAGAAATTTTGCAACATTATGGAAATAAAAGATGGGGCCACACCCTTTTGTGGTTTTCCATCCTATACAAAGTAAGTGCTGTTCAGAAGGAAAAGGAAATAGCAAATCTGATATTGATTTTTATTCCACGTTTACACTTCAGAAACAACTTGCGCCTTAATACTTTCATTTATTTGAGCAGCGCACAGCTTTAAATCGAAACAATCACTGTCCTCTACGCTTTCTCGTAGATTGGCTGCCAGAAACAGATGTCAAAACTGATGTCAGTACAAATTAAGATAGTCGGGGGGAGGAGGCAGTTTTCATGCCATCACAAAAGTAATTTAATTGCTCTCAACACATCTGTGAAACAAACCATAAAACGTTTAAAAAAAATTTTCATCAACAGTGCAAAATGCTATTTGTTTCACTTGTGCGGAAGACTCACTGCTCATTTGTAGTTGTGGGGTGAATCATTCTGTGGGATATTAACATACAAACATGTTAATGGCTGTGGGTAATTAGTTTGTCCACTATTTTCACAAAGGTGTTTATACACTTATTTTAAATGTAGCAGACAGAGAAATTTCAGCTGTCATGTACTAATATTTCACAGTTTTTTTGATAAGACTTGAATGTCAGAGTCACCCTTCTCAAATGATCATATTGCCACTCCCCATCCAGAAGAAAGGCAAATTAGTAAATGATGACAACATGCAAAATGAAAACGCATTTCTATTCACTCTGTCATTTTGTCAGCTCTGCAGGCTGTCCTGCCATTGTTTTCAAGGTTTCCGATGAATTCCCTCAGATAAGATTTACCAAAATATATATAAAATGACTTAGGACCTTTTGACCTCCAAGCATAATATGTGACCATCTCTGACATTGATAATATGGCATCAATAGAAGTAGCAAAGTAGTCTCACTGTTGCCTGTACTTGAAAAAATAAAGTAGTCAAATTCTGTATCCAAAACCATTCCCTTGATCTCAAGAGAAACCTCAATGTCACTGATAATGGGCACCTTTTTCTCTTTGGTTCAACACTGAAAGTAAAAATAGATTAGCAGCATTTAGTAGTTTTGGGTCTCCACTCAGTGCCTCTCTCCTGGCAAACTAATGCATGTGTCGAGGTACTTGCACTCATTAATTGTGTGATTCTCCTTGCTCGGGTTATAAGAAATGGGGAGGCAGTGGTGTAGTGGTATTGTCACTGGACTAGTAACCCAGAGACCCAGGGTATTGCTCTGGGGACATGAGTCCAAATCCCAGCACAGCAGAAGGTGGAATTTGAATTCAATTAATAAATCTGGAATTAAAAGCTAGTCTAATGATGGCCATGAAACCATTGTCGATTGTTGTAAAAACCCATCTGGTTCACTAACGTCCTTTAGGAAAGTTCCTTACCTGGTCTGGCCTACATGTGACTCCAGATCCACAACAATATGGTTGATTCTTACATGCCCTCTGAAATGGCCAAGCAAGCCAGTCAGTTGTATTTAACCGCTACAAAGTCAATAAAAAAGAATGAAACCAGACGGACCATTCGGCATCGACCTAGGCACCGGAAACGACCATGGCAAACCCAGTCCTGCCGACCCTGCAAAGTCCTCCTTAATAACATCTGGGGGCTTGTACCAAAGTTGGGAGCTGTTGCACAGACTAGTCAAGCAACAACCTGACATAGTCATACTCACGGAATCATATCTTACAGACAATGTCCCAGACACTGCCATCACCATCCCTGGGTATGTCCTGTCCCACTGGCAGGACAGACCAGCAGAGGTGGTGGCAAAGTGGTATACAGTCGGGAGGGAGTTGCTCTGGGAGTCCTCAACCTGACTGCGGACCCCATGAAGTCTCATGGCATCAGGTCAAACATGGGCAAGGAAACCACTTGCTGATTACCACCTACCTCCCTCCCTCGCTGATGAGTTAGTACTCCTCCATGTTGAACACCACTTGGAGGAAGCACTGAGGGTGGCAAGGGCACAGAATGTACTCTGGGTGGGGGACTTCAATGTCCATCACCAAGAGTGGCTCAGTAACACCACTACTGACAGAGCTGGCCGAGTCCTAAAGGACATGGCTGCTAGACTAGGTATGCAGCAGTTGGTGAGGGAACCAACAAGAGGGAAAATCATACTTGACCTCATCCTCACCAATCTTCCTACCACAGATGTATCTGTCCATGACTGTATTGGTAGGAGTGATCACCACACAGTCCTTGTGGAGAGGAGGTCTCGCCTTCACATTGAGGATATCCTCCATTGTGTTGTGTGGCATTACCACCGTGCTAAATGGGATAGATTTCAAACAGATCTAGCAATGCAAAACTGGGCATCCATGAGGCACTGTGGGCCATCAGCAGCAACAGAATTGTACTCAACCACAATCTGTAACCTCATGGCCCGACTTATCCCCCACATCAAGCCAGGAGACCTTCCGAAGAAGGGTCACTGACCCGAAACGTTAACTCTGCTTCTCTTTCCACAGATGCTGCCAGACCTGCTGACTGATTCCAGCATTTCTTGTTTTTATTTCAGATTTCCAGCATCCGCAGTATTTTGCTTTTAATTAAGCCAGGAGACCAAACCTGGTTCAATGAAGAGTGCAGGAGGGCATGCCAGGAGCAGCACCAGGCATACCTCAAAATGAGGTGTCAACCTGGTGAAGCTACAACACAGGACTACTTGCATGCCAACCAGCATAAGCAGCACGCGATAGACAGAGCTCAGCGATCACATAACCAACGGATCAGATCTAATCTCTGCAGTCCTGCCACATCCAGTCGTGAATGGTGGTGGACAATTAAACAACTAACTGGAGGAGGTGGCTCCACAAATATCCCCACCCTCAGTGATGGGGAAGCCCAGCACATCAGTGCAAAAGATAAGGCTGAAGCATTTGCAACAATCTTCAGCCAGAAGTGCCGAGTTGATGATCCAGCTCAGCCTCCTCCTGAAGTCACCAGCATCACAGATGCCAGACTTCAGCCAATTCGATTCACTCTGCGTGATATCAAGAAACGACTGAAGGCACTGGATACTGCAAAGGCTATGGGCCCTGACAACATTCTAGCAAGAGTAATGAAGACCTGTGCTCCAGAACTTGCTGCGCCCCAACCGAGCTGTTCCAGTACAGCTACAATACTGGCATCTACCCGTCAATATGGAAAATTGCCCAAGTATGTTCTGTACACAAAAAGCAGGACAAGTCCAACCCGGCCAATTACTGCCCCATCAGTCTACTCTCAATCATCATTAAAGTGATGGAAGGTGTCATCAACAGTGCCATCAAGCGGCACATGCTTGGTGACACTCAGTTTGGGTTCTGCCAGGGCCACTCAGCTCCTGACCTCATTACAGCCTTGGTTCAAACATGGGCAAAAGAGTTAAACTCAAGAGGTGTGGTGAGTGTGACTGCCCTTAACACGGATAATTATATAGGTCAGAGCAGCCCAGAGCTTTCTACTGCAGTGAAAGTATTTAAATTAGGTTCAGTTCCGGAGAAGCCATTGTGTCCAAACACTTTGTTTCAGCATTCATCAAACCGCCTTGGTTTCTCTGGCAACTATTTATAGTATCACATCAGCATGGTGCTGGCCATCTCCACAGACTTAACTGCTGGCTGGACATGAATTGATCAGTCTCAGGAAAGGACACGGGAGCTTGCCTCCCAAACTGTTGTGTCTATTCACATGCTTTCATTCTGCTTCAGTGAGCGACGGCTCTCTCAGAGAGCATTTGACCGAGTATGGTATCAAGGATCCCTAGCAAAACTGAGGTCAATGGGAATTGGGGGAAAACTCCCCGCTGGTTGGGTCATACCTAACGCAAAGGAAGATGGTTGTGGTTGTTGGAGGTCAATCATCTGAGCTCCAAGACATCACTGCAGGAGTTCCTCATGGTAGTGTCCTCGGCCCAACCATCTTCAGCTGCTTCATCAATGACCTTCCTTCAATCATAAGGTCAGAAGTGGGGATATTCACTGATGATTGCACAATGTCCAGCACCATTCACGACTCCTCAGATACCGAAGCAGTCCGTGCCAAAATGCAGCAATACCTGGACAATATCCAGGCTTGGGCTGATAAGTGGCAAGTAACATTCGCGCCACAAAAGTGCCAGGCAATGACCATCTCCAACAAGAGATAATCCAACCATCTCCCCTTGACGTTAAATGGCATTACCATCACTGAATCCCCCACTATCAACATCCTAGGAGCTACCATTGACCAGAAACTGAACTGGAGTAGCCATATAAATACCGTAGCTACAAGAGCAGGTCAGAGGCTTGGAATCCTTCGGCAAGTAACTCACCTCCTGACTCCCCAAAACCTGTCCACCATCTACAAGGCACAAGTCAGGAGTGTGATGGAATACTCTCCACTTGCCTGGCTGGGTGCAGCTTCAACAACACTCAAGAAGCTCGACACCATCCAGGACAAAGCAGCCCACTTGATTGGCACCCCATCTACAAACATTCACTCCCTCCACCACCGACGCACAGTGGCAGCAGTGTGTACCATCTATAAGATAACGCACCAAGGCTCCTTAGACAGCACCTTCCAAACCTGTGACCTCAACAACTAGAAGGACAAGGGCAGCAAATGCAGGAGAACACCACCGCCTGCAAGTTCCCCTCCAAGACACACACCATCCTGACTTGGAACTATAAATCTGTTCCTTCACTGTTGCTGGGTCAAAATCCTGGAACTCCCTTCCTAACAGCACTGTGGGTGTACCTACCTCACATGGACTGCAGCAGTTTAAGAAGGCTGCTCACCACCACCTTCTCAAGGGCAATTCGGGATGGGCAATAAATGCTGGCCTGGCCAGCGACGCCCACATCCTATGAATAAATTAAAAAAATATATATTTTCTTTTCATTGAAGTGTTTATTATTGTATGCCCATGTAGCAATCTGTCCCTGATTCACCCCAAGAAATCTGCCCTACTTCTCAATGACTGGTGGCTAGGTGCTGATGAACAAAACCATCCAAGAATAATCTGTGCCTATAATGTAATGTTTATGAATAAGATCATAAAGTCACTGGGTAGCTATTCAAATCATCAACATGTATCCCATGACTTATGGATATGCGGAGGCACCATGCAGCCAGGTCACTGGTTTCCTCTGTTTTTTCATGACAAGGTGAAATTCGTAAGTACGGAGGATTTTAACTCAGTAATTTAAGAAGGTGGGAATCTCTTATAACTTTGTCAGAATGAGGCCTGGTGATTTTAAACACATGGCCCACATTTCCATGATGGATATCTGAACCCAATAGGAATCAGTACCTGGGCGGAGGGAGTGCGGTTTCAGTGGGCAGGCCATTATAGCCGGAGATCCATTGGAACAGGTCCCGGCACTCAGCTAAGTGATGGGGAGCAGCACTTCTACCCCTCCTGGTCCACAAGAAAACCATAAATAAATTAAAATGACTTAATTTCCTGGGCTTATTTTGGCCCCGCTCCTGCTTGCCAGCAGGTTTCACTGATGGGTCTGGTACACCAAGCAACTTGCGAGATTAGCTGTTTCAAATCACAGCATAGTTCTAATTGTGTCATTGGACCCTGACTGTTAGATGCTAATGAAGCCCCCACCTGCCTGTCATGGGGTTATTTCCTGAAACCAAAAACTGCATTGATAAAATGACAGTGGGCGGCAGCATGAATGCAGTGTATCCACCATTGTAACCAACCACCCTCCCCGTTCCCATTAGGTGAGCATGGTTAAAATCAGGCATCTAATCTCTCACCTTGGTTAGGGATAGGTAATATTACGCTGTTGTGCCCTAGCGAGATGCCATAACCAAAGTTTCAAAGAACAAAATCCCTTTTGCAACAAAGTGAACTTCTCAACAATCTATCCCTTGATGCAGAGCTCGATACACGCATAGGGAAAACAGCTACCACCTTTGGCCGACTTGCGAAATGGGTATTGGATAACACCAAGCTGACCCTTAGTTGATGGTTTATAAGGCCTGTGTTCTCAACACCTTGCTGAATGGCTGTGAAACATGGGCGACTTACAGCTACCAGGAAAAGAAGCTCAATAATTTCCATCTTTGCTGTTGGAGGCGCATTATGGGTATATCCTGGTAGGACAAAATCACAAATGTATCTGTCCTGTCAAACGCAGAGCTCCCAGGTGTGCTGGCACTAATCAAACAGAGGTGGCTTTAGTGGATTGATCATGTCCGCAGGATGGAAGACAGTCACATACCCAAGGACCTTCTGTATGGCGAGGTAGCCGGGGCCAGAATAACAGTGAGGCGACAAAGCTCCACCTCAAGAATTGTTGTAAGTGTGACATGAAGGCCCTAAATGTTGACTATTGCACTTGGGAGTCACTAGCTGGCAAAAGAGGGAAATGGCGACATATCCTGTGGACTGGTGTGCACTAGCACGATGACCCGTTGCTACAGCAGCTTTGCAACAAGCGCCAATGTCAAAAACAACAACTCACAACATCACTTGGCAGCTTCACTTGTGGAAGAACCTGCCTCTCAAGGATTGGCCTTCACAGCCATCAACAAAGGTGTTCCAAGAGAAGACACCCCACCTAAATGAATTGTTTGTTGTTTCTCCAGCATCTTTTACAGATGGAAGGATGTCAACCTAAGAACTATTCAATTTCCTCTCTGGTCCTTTGCTTAAAACTCTCAATATAGTGCCAAATTAAGTGCAGGTTTGTCCTGTGAACCCACACTGACAGTCAACTTCGCTGAGAAAGCCCAAACTCTCTGCAATGAGCCCCTTTGCAGCTGGCAGGGAGAAGTCTGATTCCTTTTTAATTGTTCAGACTGGATAATTTGCAAATAAGTACATTCTGTTGAAACTGACTGGTGATAATCACAAATGTGACTGCAGCAGGTAGGAAGGACATCCAAAGTCATGGCTGCTACTTCAATTGTGCACAAAAGTTTTGGATATCATAATATGAAGGTCTTAAAAATATTATTTCAACCATGACTTGAGTGTCTGTTTTTCAGTGCTCCCAATCAAACATTTATATCAACAAAGCCACAAAATATTTTCACTTGGGTGAAACTAATGACTCTCAAAAACATGGGACTAATGTTAATCCTTCTACTTTCGATGCCTCATTTTACAACTATGGGAAGATGATTGAATTATGTCACATGCGGAAATTACTAACCGTGTCAGGATTAGCACCTTTCTACAGTTCCACATGTAGGGGGTTAATGGTAGACTGTCAGTAGATTGAAAAATGTTAAATGTTTTGTCAGGTTTAAGCAGCAGGGAGTAGAAATGCTCCATTGGGAAGTGTTAATGGTGTTTGGCTAGAAACTGAAAAAGAGGATTGTTTTGTTCTGCCACTGCAGATACTCCATTTTAACGATTTAGTACAGAACATGATTTACAGAGTAAGACTTTGTCAGTGCAGACCAAAAGGCATATTCCTATTTGTCAGCTTCAGTAATCTTTAATCTGATTTTTAGAATGGCAGAAGGAGACTACATAGTTGCACAGTGGAATGCTTTGTGTGGGGTTAGGAAGTGGTGGGTTGCGGGGTGGTGAATAGGGAAGTTATTGGGTAGAATTGCAAGTACTGGAATCTTGTTCACAAAATTTAATTAATTCGACAGGAATTAGGTCAAAAACACTGACACTAACACCTGCATTGGTTATTTATCTGATTAAGTTTTAATGTGATGTACTGGAAGACTGGAGGATAGCTAATGTTGTGCCTTTATTTAAAAAGGGCAGCAGGGATAAGCCAGGGAACTACAGGCCAGTATGCCTTACATCAGTGGTAGGAAAGTTATTGGAAGGGATTCGGAGGGACAGGATTTATATGCATTTGGAAAGGCATGGTCTGATTAGGGATAGTCAGCATGGCTTTGTGCGTGGGAAATCATGTCTCACGAATTTGATTGAGTTCTTTGAGGAGGTGACCAAGAGGATTGATGAGGGCAGGGCGATGGACGTTGTCTACATGGACTTTAGCAAGGCCTTTGGCAAGGTCCCGCATGGTAGGCTGGTCCAGAAGGTTCGAACACATGGGATCCAGGGTGAGCTAGCAAATTGGATACAAAATTGGCTTGGTGATAGGAGGCAGAGGGTGGTAGCGGAGGGTTGTTTTTCAGATTGGAGGCCGGTGACCAGTGGTGTGCCGCAGGGATCGGTGCTGGGCCCTCTGTTGTTTGTCATATATATTAATGACTTAGATGTGAATGTAGGGGGCATGATTAGTAAGTTTGCAGATGACACCAAAATTGGTGGTATAGTGGACAGTGAAGAAGGTTGTCTCAGGTTACAACAGGATATAGATCAACTGGGAAAGTGGGCAAGGGATTGGCAAATGGAATTTAATGCAGACAAGTGTGAAGTGATGCATTTTGGGAAGTTAAACCAGGGCAGAACGTATACAGTGAATGGTCGGACCCTGGGGAGTGTTATTGAGCAGAGAGACCTTGGGGTGCAAGTACATCGTTCCCTGAAAGTGGCAACACAGGTAGACAGGGAGGCGAAGAAGGCATATGGCATGCTTGCCTTCACCGGCCGAGGCATTGAGTGCAAGAGTTGGGACGTCATGTTACAGTTGTACATGACGTTGGTTAGGCCGCATTTGGAGTACTGTGTGCGTTTCTGGTCGCCGCACTACAGGAATGATGTGATTAAGCTAGAGAGGGTGCAGTAAAGATTCACAAGGATGTTGCCTGATTTGGAGGGCTTGAGTTATAAAGAGAGATTGGATAGGCTGGGTCTGTTTTCCCTGGAGTGAAGGAGGCTGAGAGGGGACATGATAGAGGTATATAAAATTATGAGAGGCATTGATAGGGTAGATAGCCAGAGTCTGTTTCCCATGGTAGGGGTGACTAAAACTAGAGGGCATAGATTTAAGGTGAGAGGATGTTTAAAGGGGATCAAAGGGGTAAATTTTGCACACAAAGAATAGTGGGTATCTGGAATGAGCTGCCTGGGGAGGTGGTGGAGGCAGGAACAGTAGCGACATTTAAGAGGCATCTGGACAGGTACTTGAATGAGCAAGGCATAGAGGGAAATGGAATTAATGCAGGCAGGTGGGATTAGTATAGATAGGCATTATGGTCGGCATGGAAGCGGTGGGCTGAAGGGCCTGTTTCTATGCTGTACGACTCTATGACTCTAATTACTTTTGTAACTGATGGTGAGTTTTCTCAAGTATTTGATGCATTTGAAGTTTTGTTTATGAAAACACTGCTGTTTATTTCCAATCTGTGCGTCAGTGACATCGAGAGGGAGCAACTTCAACTTGTGCTCAGAACTGCCTGCAAACCAGTTCAGCTGTGTCGGACTGAAGCCCGAGCCAGGTTTGACATTGGGTCTCATTTGAATCGCAGTTTCAAGCTGTAGTCACCAAATTGACATCTCGATGCAGTTGTCCAGTCAGGGCCTGACATTCCAGCCAGCTTGATGCCAAGCTCCATCGATCAGTTCCGATTTTAACTCCTTGTGGGTTTTAGGTGGGTAAGGGGTGAAATGAGTTGGAAACCTAACGGCTGATTCAGAAAGTTCCGGCCTATTTTAACCCATCCAATTTTGGGCAGGTGTCCATGTCACCTGCTCAGGAGAGCAAGTTTATAGTGTAGATGGCTTTCCAGTGGGAACGGAACCGGGGAAATTTTGACTGCTAACCTGACTGGTTTTCACAAGGTGGTTAGGGTTAAAATTGCTCTGAAATTATGCCGTATAATCTGTATGAACCTTCAACATATTGGTCTGAAATTCCTCTTCTATTTTTGTGGATATGTTAAACCATTTATTTTAAACTGGTAATTTATTGGAGGGAGGCTATTAAGATGAATACATTAAGTATTTGTGTGCTAATATCTGACAATGTAATTTCAAGGTTTGTGGTCTCATATCCATGGTTGTTGGAATTGGAAGAATATGCATTTGTACAACACTGGGTGGCTTAGAGCTTGAGATTTATACTTAGCTGCCACCGTGAACCCACCACTATAAATTGGTCTTGCTACCAGTTCAAATTTTGGTGTTTCACTGCAAGTTGATTAGGTTTACACTGCACATTTGCTATTGGTTTAGTGCTCTGTATACCAGTGGTGTAATGCAAAAGCATGCATTGGAATGAGAAAGGTTGGGGAACTTGCCTGTGAGAGGCACTATCCTCTTGTGGGAGATTTTTTTTTAATGTTTGTAAAAGCCTTTGTTCCATGCCAGTGTCTTTTGATGTGTGACACTGTAAAATGTCTTCCCAAATAAAAATGAATAACAGAAACTGGGGGTGGTGGGGGGAAAGGTTGATAATCATGAAATGTAAAATATCCAGTTATCACTAGTTAATCTCCCTTGTCATTGCAAAGTGAGAGTCAGAAACAAGAGTAATATTCAGGTGACGTGGGCTAGAGGTCAAGAGATCATTGGACTGGGGCTGCAGATGTAATTCAGTCCTCAGTATAAAATCATACATTTTGAAATTATGCAATATAATTTAGTTTGAAATTGTTGTTTATCATTAAATGGCAAAATTTACAGCAATTTAGGAAGCAGTGAAGTAACATTGGTTGGAGATCATGGGGTGGTAATTTTCTCCTCACTCGCCAGGCAGGAAACCCAAGGGATCGGGAAGAATGCATGTTTTACACCTCTCCCAATATCACACTCTGCTGACTTCAACAAAAAGTAAAATCAGGCGGGGTATAAAACCAGAATTTCATCTAATCCCATCAGTTTTCCAATGTGTGGGTTAGTTAAAATGTCCGCACCCCCCCCCCCCCTCCCCAACCTGTCCTGGCCAGGAGTTTCTCTGCTGTCCAGGCTGAGGAGCCGTGACACTCCAAACTTAGGTGCTCCAGTGCCACCATAGCAAGAAGGAAACAAAAAGAACTTGCATATATATAGTGCCTTTCACAATCTCAAGGCATTCCAATGTGCTTTACAGCCAAGGAAGCACTTCTGAAATGTTGTCACTGTTATAATGTAGGAAGGTAAGATATTTTCCATTATTAATGTGAGCATAGGAGTGGAGGAAAGGAGAGCGAGAAGAGGGAGCCAACAGAGATCATTCTCGGCGACATCATCGGAGAACACATCAGGTTCCAAATGGGTGCTGATGACACCCACCACCACCTTTCTCAACCCTTCTTCTGTCTCTGATTTACCACACTGCTTGCCCAACATCCAGTACTGGATGAACAGTAATTTCCTCCAACTAAATATTGGGAAGAACAAAGCTAATGTCTTTGGACCACACCACAAACTCCATTCCCTAACCATCAACTCACCGTTCTACAAAAGCAAAATATTGTGGATGCTGAAAATATGAAATAAAAACAGCAAATGATGGAAATACTCAGCAGGTCAGGCAGCATCTGTGGAGAGTGAAACAGAGTTAATATTTCAGGTCTGATGAGTGGTCACAGACCTGAAACGTTAACTCTCTCTCTCCACAGATGCTGCCAGACCTGCTGAGTATGTCCAGCATTTTCTGTTTTTATAACTCATCCATCTCCCTGGCAGCTGAACCTGACTGTTCACAACCTTGGTGTTGTATTTGACCCAGATAAGAGCTTCCGACCATATATCCGGCCATCATTAAGACTGTTTACTTCCACCTCCGTAACATCACCCGACTTTGCCCCATCTCAACTCATTTGCTGCTGCAACCCTCATCCATGCATGTGTCACCTCTAGACTTGACTATTCCAATTCACTCCTGGTTATGCTCCCATCTTGCACGCTCCATAAGCTTAAAGTTACCCAAAACTCTGCTGCTTGTATCCGACTCACACCAAGTTCCTTTCATCCATCACGTCAGTGCTCACTGACCTATCCTGGCTTCCCATTGAGCAACGCATCGATTTTAAAATTTTAATCCTTGTTTTCAAATCCCTCTATGACCTCACCCTTCCCTATCTCTGTAACCACCTCCAGCCCTACAGCCACCAAGATACCGGTACTCCTCCAATTCTGGCCTCTTGAGCATTGCCAATTTTAATTGCAACACCATTGGTGGCTGTGCCTTCTGCTGCCAAGGACCTAAGCCCGAGAATTCCCTCCCTAAAACTCTCTGCGTTCCTACCTCTCTTTCTTCCTACCTCTCTTTCTTCCTTTCAAAAGCTCATTAAAAATACCTCCTTAACCACTTTTAATCATCTGCACGAATATCTCCTTTTGTGGCTCAATGTCAAATTTTGTTTCATAACATTTCTGTGAAGCGCCTTGGGATGTTTTACTATGTTAAAGGCACTTATGTAAAGAGGAGGAACATCATTGGAAGATGGAGGAAGAAGTAGAGAAAACATTGAGAGGGTGTGATGTGATTGGTAACAGGTGATTGAGGATTGGTCTGTCCGGCTGATTGGGTGCCAGGGATTAGAGGCATGAGATGGTCATCAAGGGGTTGGGGCTATCAAGGTTAGGGAGTAGGTTCTGAGAAATTTAGATAAATTACAAATGGTAGCTGGGTCCAATGCACAAAACACCAATATTAATTATCATAATGGGATTTTGACTTTGCATTTACAGGCAGTATATGCTATGCCCATATATGGTGCTTTGGTAGGGATTCTATCTTCTGCCCTGCTATCCTTCACCCTCTGGATCACCTTGAACATTACTGGCATTTCTCTCCACCATTACCCCACCCACCACCATTACCACCCCTCCACCCTTTCCAGCTCCAACCATATGCAGCACTTTGGAGAGTAGAAATGTTTCAACCTAAATGGGCATTCTGCTGCTACCTATTAGGGATGTCCTCGGGTAGCCAAAATCTGCCCTTCTATCAAGCATATTTTGTTTTCTTCACACTAATCTCTAGCAGCCCCAGATCCCCACTGAGCATGATTTGTGCTTCTCTCTCTTCACGTGCTGGTTTTTGTGTTCCAGTCAGGCTTTCAATCAGCTCACAATTATAAACCCTGCGATCCAACTGTCGGTCTTTGTCCTCTGGCCCTCACCTCTCTTCACTCCTCCCCCCTACCTAACCTCTGTCACTCTTCTCATCCCCTTCCTCCTTCCCCCCCCCCCACCCCTGTCAACTTCCCTCCCCTTTCCCTGTCCTGCAGTGACAGTAGGGTGTAATAGCCAGTTTACTTGGGCATTTGCCTTCACAAATATGGACATCGGAATTTATAAAAGAAATATGAAAATAAGGAGAGGAATCTATGACTTCAAAATGGGGACTGTGTTATATCTGCCTGACTGGTCTCCAACCTTGCTTTAACTATGTGCAATGCTGCAGAAGATTTGTTTTGTTTATTTAATAGGAGATTTCTTGTTTTTTTAATGACTCTTGAGTTTTACATGTTCTGCCTTGCTGATTCTGAGAAACGAACTGGGCTGTATGAGCCAGGTTGGCTGAGTGACAGGAAACAGAGAGTAGTGGTGAACGGTTGTTCTCAGACCGGAGCAAGATACACAGTGAGATTCCCCAGGGTTGGTACGAGGATCACTGCTTTTCATGTATTAATGACCTAGTCTTGGGTGTAGAGGGGACAATTTCAAAATTGGCAAATGATGCAAAACTTGGAAGTATTGTGAACTGTGTGGAGGATAGTGATAGGCTTCAAGAGACATAGACAGGCTGGTGGAATGGTTGGACATGTGGTCGATGAACGTTCATGCAAACAAGTGTGAGGTGATAATATTTTTTGGAAGAACAAGAAGAGGCAGTAAAAACAAGACCTGGACAATATCCAGGCTTGGGCTGATAAGTGGCAAGTAACATTCGCGCCACAAAAGTGCCAGGCAATGACCATCTCCAACAAGAGAGAATCCAACCATCTCCCCATGACATTCAATGCCATTACCGTTGCTGAATCCCCCACTATCAACATCCTGGGGGGTTATCATTGACCACAAATTGAACTGGACCAGCCATATAAGTACTGTGGCTACAAGAGCAGGTCAGTGGCTGGGAAGTCTGTGGCGAGTAACTCACCTCCTGACTCCATAAATCCTGTCCACCATCTACAAGGCACAAGTCAGGAGTGTGATGGAATACTCCCCACTTGCCTGGATGAGTGCAGCTCCAACAACACTCAAGAAGCTTGACACCATCCAGGACAAAGCAACCCGTTTGATTGGCACCCCATACAACACCTTCAACATTCACTGCCTCCACTATCGATGCACAGTGGCAGCATTGTGTACCATCTACACGATGCACTGCAGAAACCCACCAAGTCCCCTTTGATAGCACCTTTTAAACCCACTACCTCTACTATCTAGAAGGACAAGGGCAGCAGATGCATGGCAACACCACCACCTGCAAATTCCCTTCCAAGCCACACAGCATCCTGACTTGGAACTATATCGCCGTCCTTTCACTGTCGCTGGGTCAAAATCCTGAACCTTCCTTTCCAACAGCACTGTGGGTATACCTACACCATGTGGACTGCAGCAGTTCAAGAAAACAGCTCACCACCATCTTTTCAAGGGCAATTAGGGTTGGCCAATAAGGGCTGGCCTCGTCAGCGACGCCCTCATCCCATGAAAGAGTAAAAAAACTAAAGGGTACAATTCTAAAAGGGGGTGCAGGAACAGGGAGAGCTGGGTATATGTGCACAAATCATTTTAGATGGCATGGCAGGTTGACAAGTGGTTACAAAGGCATACAGAATCCTCGGCTTTAAAAATAAAGGCATAGAATACCAAAGTAAAAAAGTTATGATGAACCTTTATAAGACATTGGTTCAGCATCAACTGGAGTATTATGTCCAATTCTGGGCACCGTACTTTAGGAAGGATGTGAAGGCTTCAGTGAAGGTGCAGAAAAGATTTATGACAATGGTTCCAGGGATGAGGGATTTCAGTTATGCGGATAGGTTGGAGAGGATGGTGCTGTTCTCCTTAAAGAAGAGAAGATTAAAAGGAGATTTTATAGAGGTGTTCAAAATCATGACCTCGACAGAGTAGATGGAGAAAACTGTTCCCAGTGGCAGAAGGGTCACATGCCAGGGGACACTGACTTCAGATAATTGGCAAAAGAACCATTGGCGACACGAGGAAGAATTTTTTTACACAGCCAGTGTTTAGGATCTGGAATGCCCTGCCTGATGATGTGGTGGAGGCAGGTTCAATTGTGGCTTTCAAAAGGGAATTGGATAAGAACCGAAAGGGGAAAAAGCTAGTCTGGTGGTGACCATGAATCCATTGCCAATTGTTGTAAAAATCCATCTGGTTCACTAATGTCCTTTAGGGAAGGAAAACTGTCGTCCTTACCTGGTCTGGCCTACATGTGACTCCAGATCAACAGCAATGTACTTGACTCTTAACTGCGCTCTGAAATGCATAGCAAGTCATGCAGTTATCGAGGGCAATTAGGGATGGGCAATAAATGCTGGCCTAGCCAGCGACACCCACATCCTACGACCGAATAAAAAAAATTGCAGGGCTACAGGGAAGGGACAGGTGAGTGGGACTTGCAGTTCCTCTTGCAGAGAGCCAGCACAGACATGACAGGCCAAATGGCCTCCTTCTGTGCTCCTTCTTTGATTCTATTTATTTATTTATTCAGCATCTCAAATAGTGCTTATCTCCTAAACAAATATTATGGTTTGGATTCTGCTCTGGGGTGGAGTTCCAGAACTTCTGCCTGGCCCTCATCAATCTGCTCCAACCCCTGACCCTGACCCTCATCAGAGTTACACCGATAGCTCCTGGCAGGATTCCTACCACCAAATTTGAGGTCATTGGTATTAAGTCTCAACTGTACTGCAGTAGGGATGCATTGCAGCACCAGAAGAGGCAGCAAAGCACTTGGAAAGGAAGCAGCAACTGAAGATTAGAATCCACATCCCACTGAAGGCTGCAGTCAAGGCCTGAGCAAGTTAGTGTTGGCAGAATGGAGGACATTGAGGCTGCTCCACCCCACGCAAGTATAATAATTTCATTCTTCAGCGATTCCAATCACACTGCAGTCTAAATATCCTGCAGCATTCCTTGTTTGAGAGTTCTCATCGTTCCCACCCTTTCCCAAATTATCTTCCTTCATATGAGCCACAAGTGTACATCCAATAATGAACCTTTCTCCTGATGGATGGATCAGTTTATCCTTCATTTCAAAGATGGTCGCTCCTTCTATGGAGGCACAGCGGGGTCATTGTTGCTACTTGCCAGGGCCTTTCTGATGATGGCCCCAGGAAGTACTGGGCCACCAGGAGGTAGGTCCACCCTGGGATCTTGGCCCTGTGTCCCTGACTGCAACTTACATGTGGCCAATGGAGAAGCAGAGGCCAGTGGCAGTCCTGGCAGGTCCAGCGGAGAAAGAAACACAGGCCTTGCGCTCACGCCTGCATTTTCCTTCAGTCACTGCTACTATCACACCCAATTTCAATGCTCATAGGGGAGAATTCTGATCTGTACGCCTACCCTTGACATACTTTGTCCATGTATTCTTGTTATAACTCAGTGAAGCTTCATAGATTTGAAATGGGCTGGAAAACTGATATCCGAGCTCATTTTCCTGATCCTGGGAGTTCTGTATATATTATTTAATTTACCATACAATATATAAAGGATCTTATTTTGTATGCAGTAGTTGATGTAGTATTTAGTATGTATTTCATGGTGTAGTGGAATGAAATCAGATGGTTCCATAAAGGATGAGTGATCCGTTCCACCAGATTATTGCTTAGGCAGAGAAGATAAAAATCTATCTCTACACATAGTTTTTAACTATAATCCTTTCCAGTCCTCAGAGGGCCCTACTGGCAGGCATAAAGTGAGGCTAATTCATTTTTTGCTGGACCCTTCTTGGCATTTCATCTGTATTGAAATTATGATTATGCATACATCTCTCGAGATTGTACAGTCCATCAGTCATTTTCCCTAGGGTTGCCAGACAGAATAAGAGCAAAATACTGTGGATGCTGCAACTCTGAAATGAGAACTGAAAGTGCTGGAAATACTCAGCAGGTCTGTCAGCATCTGTGCAGAGAGAAACACAGTTAACGCTTCAGGTCTGAGACCCCAATTCTGATAAAAGGTCACAGACCTCAAATGTTAACTCAATTTCTCTCTCCACAGATGCTACCAGACCTGCTGAGTATTTCTGGCACTTTTTGTTCTTGTTGCCAGACAGAAGCTTGGGGCTGAATTTTATGAAGCCTCCGGCGTCAGGGGTCGTGGCATGGGGGGCCCAGAAAATTCTTCTGGGAGAGGCCCGCCACGCCCCCCCCCGTCGTTGAGAAGACCCCACTGCATTTTACCAGTGGCAGTGAGGCCTTGGTGCGGCCCAAGCGGCGGGGCCTTCATTTTAACATAATTAAGTTAAAATCATTTCAATTAACATACCTTGTCTCGTTGGCAGTCCCGCCCTGATATTATGGCCGCCGGTCGCAACTTCGCGCCTTTGGAGCACCGTTCGGAGTTTCGAGACATGACACTGGTTGGGGGGGTGGAGGGGAGGACGATTGAAATCTTCAGGTCGGGAGGAGTATGGGAGCTGGGAAACTGCTCTGATTGGTTGTGGGGATGGTGGGAAGGGATTGAGGGTCAAATGTTTTGAAGGTGGGGGGGTTTAAAGTTCGTCATTTAAAAAATTGGTTTTCCGTGGGTATAGGTAATTTTATTTATTGAGAACTCATTGGGGGGGGTGGAAGAGGGGATGCAAAGTTTGAATATAATTTTATTTCTAATATTAGTACAGTGGGACCGTTAAACATTTAAATTTACTTGAAGGGCTTGAAGCCCTGTAAAAATGGTGCCAGTGCCTGCGCAGTGGCGCCAGATGCCGTTACCAGGGACGGAGCGGCTGCCCCCTCTACGTCATCGGGGGTGGCCACTCTGCCCCCTCCGTTTAAATGAGCCCCTGTGTGAAGTAATGCGGGAGCTCAGCAATGGCGCATCCGCACCTGAAGACCGCCAAGATCAGCGGCACACTCTTAAATTTCATCCCTTGTTTGAATCAGTGCTGTTCAAACTGTGGTCATGGACCTTTTGAGGTTGCATTGCAGATTGCACATTGCACAGAGTAAATAAAAATGCACATCCTTCCTTCCCATCAGCATGGAGTATCAAATGAACTTCCAAAAAAAGAGGCAAGCTTTCCGATAATTCGTACTTTTTCTCTACCTGTTGACAAGCTAAGGTGGATTTTTGTCTTCACTGCCTTGATGACAATCAGGTGGAATGTGAAATCTACCCCAA
Source organism: Heterodontus francisci (assembly GCF_036365525.1). Taxonomy (NCBI): domain Eukaryota; kingdom Metazoa; phylum Chordata; class Chondrichthyes; order Heterodontiformes; family Heterodontidae; genus Heterodontus; species Heterodontus francisci. Next base: position 56,971,475 of record NC_090380.1, read on the forward strand.
TGTTTCTGTTGCCAGTACTAATGAGATCCTTTCCTCAATTACAGTACTGTCTACTTTTGGTGTTGATGCTGCCTTTTGAAAGTTTTACGACAAGGGTCAATGGATTTGTGATAATATTTACACGGTTTCCCCATACAGAAAATTTAGAAAACCATTAGTTTGGGTCAACATTTGTCAATCATTTTCAGTATAAATAACAGTAGAATTCCTAGTGACAGCATCTGATCTTTTCTATCGTGGTTCATATTACTACAATTAATTAGATACAGTGTTGCTCTTCCCTTTCTAACATTAACATTATGGAAAATCTCAGAGAAAAATTCTTGACTGTTTTTATTTCTACATGAATAACTGCTATGTGTGGCCTGGAGCATTAAATAGAACAAGCTGCAGGCTGAAGATAGAGCTCCCTGCTCAATCATCTGGAAAAGTCATTGCTATTTAAAGCGATTAGGCAAACTTTACACAATGGCCATAAAAATGAAAAAAAAACAAGTTAATTTTATAAAGAGAATGTTTTTTGGTTCATTTTGCATCATAATTTTAATTTAACACTAATTATTTTATATGTTCTGCATTGAAAAAGAGTAAATGAAATAAACAGCAAAAATGCATGGTGATATATTATTCATTTGTTTTTCCTTATAATATATATTAATTAAATGCAAATATTTCATAGTCAACTGGTTTGGATTATTGGCAAAATGATCTTCAACATCTTTCATTCCAGTCTCTTATTAAACTCATCAGTTTAAAAACCCTGTATCATTCGTAGGTTACTTTGATGTAGGTTGGATGCATAATGACTAAGAGCATGAAACAGCCCTGCTCTGATCAGGAACAATGGCATCTAAATAGCTTCATGAGCATCAGGAATGGGTTTGACAATTTCATCTACAATGTCATTAAGCAAACATCTATTTTCTTACTTCAGAAAATAATGAACCCAGACTTTAGGACAAATAGATTACAGTATTGGCACTTGTGCATATTCAGTGCTGCCTTTTTATTGCATATGTGGACAGGCAACAGTTAATATTACAGATTGTTCTAGAGGGGTCTTCAAGAATTGATGATTGGCATGATGGAGACTGAGGTATAGAACAGCACTTGAGTACAATCTGTTCCTTTCAATGAGATCTGCTGACATAAATGAACTATTTTCTGGAATCCATCACTATTGAATTGGTCTGGATTTTTCACCATCACTCAAATAAATTTCTGTCTATCACCTGAAAGGTAGTCTTTAAGGACCTGATTATGTCTATCTCTATAATTCTTGCTCATCTTTAATAAAAGTCACGGGAGGATGGTGCTGAAGATATCATCTCCCAGAAGGGGATCGATTATCGGCCAAATGGAATACCTGAAACAGTCTTTGTATTAATACAATTTTTTGAAGTTGTAGTGAGACTAGGAAGGAAGTTGAAATATTTCTTTTTGTTTCAATTTTCCTGTCAGAAACTGTTAAAAGCAAACTGATTTTAAATTGCAGGATATAATTTTGATTTGTCATTCTCCATAAAAATAGATTTATTTTACTCTATAGATTTCAAAGATAGGCTTTATTTCTGCCTCCAAAATAATAAAATAAAGATACTATATTGTTGCTCACATCAACAAAAAATAGGCATTCTGAAGTATTGTTTTTGACATTAAAGAGACCTTGAAACTTCAGCACATACCAGTTGCCAGTATTAATAAAAATGATGTCCAGACAGTTATCGTGCTTTACACCTAATGCCGGTGATATGTTTTATGTTGTTATAACACTTTCTGCCTCAATTTGTAGGGCAACATGAAGTAGTTGAAATCAGTTTGTCTTCATCAGTAGCAAACAAGAGGACCAATGGTTTAACAGAAGCCATATATAATTGGGTTGTTCTAGCTGGAGTGTCATTAAGTGGCACCATTTTATTTTCACTTTAAAACTAATTGATCTCGATGGTATTGCACACGCTGACTCGAGGTCATGTGCAGTCTTCAGGCCAAGCATAGAAGTTACAGCACAGAAACAGGCCATTCACCCTAACTGGTTATACTCCATCTCAACCTGCTCCCACCCTACTTCATCTAACTTTATCAGCATAACTTCTATTCTTTTCTCCCTTGTATGCTTTTCATGTTTCCCTTTGAATGCATCTCTGCTACTTGCCTCAACTTCTCCATGTCGTATCAAGTTCCACATTCAATTACACTCTGGATAAAGAAGTTCCTCCTGAATTCCTTATTGGATTCCTAATTATGTTTGACTTTCCTAATCTCTAAATATTCCCTTTTGTCAGCTTCCTCTTTATTATTTATGCACTTAGTGCATGTCTTTATCTTCATATATAATAAAAACAAGAAATGCTGGAACCACTCAGCAGGTCTGGCAGCATCTGTGGAAAGAGAAGCAGAGTTAACGTTTCGGGTCAGTGACCCTTCTTCGGAACTGACAAATATTAGAAATGTCACAGGTTATAAGCAAGTGAGGTGGGGGTGGGGCAAGAGATAACAAAGGAGGTGTAGATTGGACAAGGCCACATAGCTGACCAAAAGGTCATGGAGCAAAGGCAAACAATATGTTAGTGTGTTGAAAGACAAAGCATTAGTACAGATAAGGTGTTAACGGACTGAATATTGAACAGCAGCAAGTGCAAACATGAAAAAAAACAGTGGGTAAGCAAACTGAACAAACTAAGATGAAATGAAATAAATGCAATAAATGAATTTCTTCAGTTCGGTTCATGCCATAAACAAATTGCTTTATTAGCACGACCTGTATTGTGAACTCTGCACTGTATCAAGAAAATTATGGCACATTACCACTCCCCACACCCCGAACAATTGTCACAATGTGCAAGTGTTACACTGTGCTATTATGGGGGAATCTTATTATTTAAGTGGTGTTCCAGCCTCTTGGTATCCACCTGGCAGGGAGATTTCCAAGAAGCCCATTGCAAAAAAAGCATTATGAGGGCAAGTAACACTGCCCTCCTGTAAACCATGAGCTTGGTGTCAGGATCGCCTCCAGTGTGCCAGCGCAGCCTTCGGTCATCTGAGGAAAGAAGTGTTTGACGATAAAGACCTCTAACCCGGTACCAAGCTCATGGTCTACAGGGCCTCTGTGTTAACTGCCCTCCTGTATGCATCGGAAATATGGACACTGTACAGAGGACATCTCAAAGTCCTGGAGAGATATCACCAGCAGCGCCTCTGCAAGATCCTGTAAATTCAGTGGCAGGACAGGAGCTCCAATATCAGGGTCCTCTCTCAGGCCAACATCCCCAATATTGAGACACTGGTCACGGCTAGTCAGTTATGCTGGGCGGGCCACATTGTCCACATGCCTGACACAAGACTCCCAAAACAAGCTTTCTAATCCGAGCTCCGTCATGGCAGGAGGTGACCAGGAGGGCAGAGGAAATGCTACAAGGATGTCCTTAAAGCATCCCTGAGAAAATGTGACATATCCACTGATTGATGGGAATCTCTTGCCCGAGACCTCCCAAAATGGAGAAGAAGCATCCGCAAAGGTGCCAGCCAGTTTGAACAACGTCGACATGCCCAGGCAGCGACCAAGTGCAAACAATGGAAGGAGCATTCAGAATTTCGAACATCTCATTCACTCGCCTCACCAAACCTGCCCCACTTTTGGCAGAGTGTGCGGATGCAGAATTGGACTATTCAGTCACCTAAGGACCCACAGCCCTGGAGTGGAAGAAAGTCATCCTCGTTCCCAAGGGACTAGCTAAAAGAAGAGACAAAAAATGCATTAAGAAAATTTACAGAGTCACTGTTTTCTAATGATATTGATGGTACTTGTGTATGATTTATTTTGTGTGGCTCAGCAACTATCGAGGGAAAAATTATACAGTGCGAGACCTCACTTTCTCTTGTGTTGTGGCAATGCAAGCGCGTAGTTCAAACACATTGAGATGACTATTACTGTCGTGGCATGAACCTTTACCACTGGAGTTTATCCCACTGTGTGCAGAATGACAGATAAGAAAAGTCCAGGAAGAGAAGTTCAACTAAAACTGCAAGGCACAGAAGGTTTTTAGAATATTTGCCTTGCACCCATGTTGGTGTAGATTTATATCATTTCAAAGACAAACTAGGACTTCCAGCTGGATGTTTGCTGAATTTTTCATTTCTGAACTTTGCCTGGAGGACCGTAGAGTGGTGCCAGGGGATGGGAGAGTGCAGGAAACCTGTTGAAAAATGTTTTTGAAGATTTCTGTTCTGTTTCTCGCTTCCAGCTCTCTGCATTGTGATATATTCTATGAAAAGTATCCTCGAGTCTCAAACATTGTGATGAGATTCTGAACTCATAATGCTCACAGCATCAAAAAGTGGCTACCCCATGGATGGAAAAATAAATGGTTAACTATTATTTAATTGTCTGATGAGCAACATTTTACTTTATGTTTAGGCATCAGACAACAGTTAATCAAGTTTGAAAAGTGTTTACCTGTTGTGAGAAAGTATTGTCAGGTTGTTCTCCAGAGAATGCCTGTTCTCCACGTCTTCATTAATCATCCCTTTCCTTTAAATCTTTATCTGTCACAGACAGTCAGTCATCTTGTTATTGTGCACCAAGCAAAAATTAGAATTTAATGCAGGCTCACTCAAATTTCTGAGCTAATTCATTCTCTTGAAATGAGAGGATGGCCCAAACCATTCATCTGTGAGTGGAGTTTACAAAAAAGATCACTGTCGTTTCCATTTTAATATCTGCCATGCTTGTTTTTTTTTTCTGTGGCAGGATAATAAAGGAGGTCAATCATTCATTTCAAAATCGACACAGCAGTGCCCTTTCTAGAATCCAACCGTACCAGCCAAAAGGTTTCAGATAAGGCCAGTCTGTCTGTATAATTCTGTCTTTAGTCACAGCTGATATTCTGTTCAGCTAAGCGACAGTTCGAATACTGAGCAACTTATTTATTCATTTTTAGTGCAGCTTAAATTTCCAACAGTATCACACAGTACAGATTTAGATTGAATAGCACCATCCAGATCCCAGTTGGCTAAGCCAACTTGATTTCCAGAAGAGCAGACGATTGCTCTGATTTAAAAGCAAGTGTTAAATTTAAAATTATAAATTAAAGGGTTTGCAAAAAGAATGAGCAATGTATGCGCAAGTGATCCTATGAAATCAGGCTTATACATTATCATTTTTATTGACTTTTTATGACATAAAATCACTATTATAACTACAGTCTTGGTACCACTTTAGTTTCCCACCCCCATTTAATTTTAAGTGAGAACTAAAATAACTTATTGCTAAGCTGACCTGTATTTCTGCACATTGCATTTCAATTCACTTCAAATAAAAAGTCATTTTCAAATTTTTGAATGTAGAAAAGATGAAATAAGATTTTTGGATGGATTCGGTGCCGGGACCATTGCTGTTCACGATTTGCATTACAATTTGACGTTGGAATCAAAAACAATTTCTAAATTTGCGGATGCCACCAAATTTAGGGAGGGACGAAGACTGTAACAAATTGCAGGAGGACATTAATAAACTTCCAGAATGGGCAAAAAATTGGCAAGTGATGTTCACACAAGTAAATGTGTGAGGTAGTGTATTTTGGTAGGCAGATTAGAGTGGTCACTTAGTATTTGGAAGGTGCGAGACTCGGTGGGGTAGAAGAACAAAGGGATCTCGAAGTATATATACACCAATCAGTACAAGTTGTGCCAAACATTAGCAAGGCCATAAAAAAAATCAAACCAAGCACTAGCTTTATTTCCAGAGGGATAGAATTGAAAAGTAGGGAAGTTGTGCTAAACTTGTTATCAAACCTTGGTTAGACCATACTTAAGAGTACTGAGTGCAGTTCTGGTTGCCATATTAGAGAAAGGATATAGAGGCACTGGAGAGAGTGCAGAAAAGATATACAAAGATGATACCAGAAATGTGTAGGTATACATATCAGGGGAGGATGAACAGGCTGGGTCTCTTTTCGCTTGAAAAAAGAAGGCTGAGGGGTGAAGTAATAGCAATCTTTAAAATTATGAAAGGTTTTTATAGAGTGGATACAGAAAGAATGTTTCCACTTGTGGGGAACAGCATAACTGGAGTCCATCAATATAAGACAGTCATCAAAAATTCCATAGGGAGTTCAGAAGAAACTTAATTTCCCAAAGAGTGCTGAGAATGTGAAACTTGCTACTACAAGGAGTGTTGAAGCGAATAGTGGTTGGCATCCTTCCATCAATGAAAGATGATGGACATGCAGCAAACAATCCATTTAGGTGGGGTGCCTTCTCTTGGTGCACCTTTGCTGATGGCTATGAAGGCCAATCCTTGAGAGGCAGGTTCTGCTGCATGGGAAGGTGCCAAGTGACGCTATAAATTGTTGTTTTTGACGTTTGCGCCTGTTGCCAAGTTGCTGTAGCCATTGGTTGTCATGCCAGTCACAGGATGTGTCGCTATTTCCCTCTTTCACCAGCTAGTGACTCCCAGGTGTGATAGTTGATATTTAGAGCCTTCATATCACGCTTGCAAGCATCCTCAAAACAGAGCTTTAGGCGCCCCATGGTCTTCTGGCCCCGGCTACCTCACCATACAGAAGCTCCTTGGGTATGCGACCATCTTCCATCCTGCAGCTGTAGTACAAGGGCCTGAAAGGGTTAATGTTAGAGACAGTGAGAGTAAACCCCTTCCACTGTAGTGATGATGATGTAATAGTCACATGGGTATTAGGCTGGGAAGAAGCGAGTAGCATTATGAGGTGTGCAGGCTAGACAGGCTTGTGGAGAATGTAAATAATTATATGTATATGATAAAAGAGTTATTCTTTAGCTCTACAAAGAACCCGAGACTTCTTTAAACGACACTTGATCTACGCTACAACAATTACATAACTTAGCGGCAGCAGCAAAAAATGAAACAAATTAAAGGAAAATACTTGCCTGGTACAGCAGAACCAGAAGACTGAAGAAAACTGCTTACCTGCAGAGGAGATGGTGAAGCGCTCTGGAGCTGCTCCGTAGCTGCTCCGTAGCTGAAGGATGACACAGACAGTTGGTAAATCAGCACACAGACATACAGGCTGCACCACAGAAGCATGGTGGCCTGTGAGAAGAATTCAGTGATTGGGAGAGTCACGGTACTGACAGTCGGGGATAGGGTAAGAAACCCTTTGAAAAGGGCAAAGTAATTTTATAACGGTGCATTGTGCACACAAAAAAAAACCAAATCCTTTACCCGGGCTGTCTGCGAGGGCGAAGAGCAGGAAATCCCCGAAAAGCATGGGAACTCCCAAAAAGAGCAGGAAATCCCCGAAAAGCGAGGGAGCTCCTGAAAAGAGCAGGGACACCTTCATTAAAGCAGGCAAGCTCCTAAAAAAAAATCTTAACGAGAGGGAAACACCCTAAAAAAATCTAGCAAAGATTGGATTCGAAACATATGATGCCTGAAAACTTCCAGAATTGGGAAGGGCCCAATCAGATACAGAATTGGTCAATGTGCAGGAAAAGATTTCTAAGATTTAGAATAGCTTCTCAGCTGCACACTAAATCAGAGGCCGTGGCTGCCATTGCTGATGACGTGATCAGAAGGCAAAACATAACTGAAGCTTCAGACAAATTTGAAGACGTGTTATTAGTATTCGACAAATATTTTAATTTGAAAACTAATAAGATCCTGGAAAGAGCAAAATTTAATGAGAGCCCAGAAGATAGGCAAATCCATGGATGCTGAGGGATGTGAGAATGGAGAACTGAAGTCTGAGTTGATCAGGGACTGAATAGTAGTGGGAATAGCTAATGAGTCCTTGTCAGACCTCTTGCAGTCCAAAGATGACCTCACACTCGAGAAAGCAGTTCAGACGGTGCGACAGGCAGAAGTCCAAAGACAAAATAAAGCTATTCGGTGTCCTGAAGAGAGGCCTTGGTTCAGAAAAAATCTGACGACGGTTCAGTTCCTGAAGCCCAGAATGGAAAAGCTATCTCCAGATAAGAAGATACACACAGCTGAGAGGGTGCAAAACACCATGAATCCATGCCAGTGCTGTGGAGCTAGAAAGATTCACAGATGTGATCAGTGTCCTCCAATAAAGTGGAATGCTTTAATTGCAAGGAGATCGGCCACTTTGGAAAGACCTCTTCTCTCAAAATTACAAAACAAAAAAGTGATGAATGAGGTGGAACAACTTCCAGTGGAAGATAAACCAGGAGACTTCATAAGGAAAATTAATGACCCCGATCAAGGATTTTGAATGGCAGACATTTATGACAATGGACATATTACTAATTTCAAATTGGACACAGGTGCAAGTGTCACTGTTCTGTCAGACCAAGATCCATGGTTACAAACAGCAGATACACAGTTGCATGGTCTGGGAGGGATCCAACTGATGATGAAGGGAAAGCTTCAAGCAGATTATAAAGGCAAACAGATTATAGAAACCCTATACATTTTGAAAAACCAAGAATTTTCCTTCTTAAGCAGAAAAGCGTGCTTAGACCTACATCTACTCGAAAAGATGGATGAAGTTAAACAGCCAAAGTCAGTCGGTCACTTTCAAACAGACTATCCCAAACTGTCTTTGGGTCTAGAAAAGCTGAAGATAGAATATAGAATTACACTAAAAGATGCCAGACCAGTATGTATCTTTACACCCAGAAAGATACCACATCTGTTGAGGAACCAACAAGCTCACAATTACAACAAAAGATTTTGTACCAGAAACTTACCTCAGCTAAAGGAAGGTATAGAATGGGAAGATGTTGTCATTCAAAAAGATGAAAATTATTGGAGATCGTATCTAGTACGCACAGCAGAGAGTACCATATGACGAAATAGAAGAACCATTATCCCTATTCCACAGAAGAAACAATCAATCATTTATCTGGATGAACCAGATGATGATCAAGAAACCCAGAGATAACAGGATACAACAAGCCTTAGTCAAGGCCATCCAAGTCATTCAAAAAATCTTTCAAGTCTTCTGACCCCAATAAGAACACCATCAGGGAGAGTCATGAAGCCTCCTGATAGGCTGAATCTGTGTTGGACAGAGACTTGGGGAGAGATGGGGTAGTATGTAAAGTCAAAATGAATGAATGTATATATGGCAAAAATAGATAGGGCCAAAGACTTGGGTGGGGGGGGGGGCGATGGTGGGAGATGTAGTATAAGGGCCTGAAAGGGTTAATATTTGAGTCAGTGAGAGTAAACCACTCCCACTGTAGTGATGATGATGTCATAGTCACATGGGTATTAGGCTTGGAAGAAGCTAGAAGCAGCATGAGATGTGCTGGCTAGACAGTCTTGTGGAGAGCATAAATAATTATATGTATATAATAACTGAATTATATAGCCCTACAAAGACTTCTTTAAACAACACTTGATCGACGCTGCATCAATACACAACAGCGGACGTGGCCCATCCACCAAAGCCACCTCTGTTTGATCAGTGCCAACACACTTGGGAGCTCTGCCTTTGAGAGGACTGCCACTTTTGTGATTTTATCCTGCCAGGATAAACCCATAATGTGCCACAGATAGCGAATTTGGAAATTATTGAAGTTCTTTTCTTCGTAGCTGTAAATTGTCCATGTTTCAAAGCCATACAACAAGGTGCTGAGAACACAGGCCTTATAAACAATCAGCTTGATCCTAAGGGTCAGCTTGGTGTTATCCTTTGTGTGTTTCGCGAGTTGGCCAAAGGTGGTAGCTGCTTTCCGTATGCGTATTTGAGCTCTTCATCAAGGGACAGATTGTCACCATAGGCAAATAGTATAGATCCATTTACGAGGAAGCTAGACAAGTATATGAGGGAGAAGGGAATAGACAGTTACAATGATAGATTTCAATGAGGAAAGATGGGAAAAGGCTCGAGTGAAGCATAAATGCCAGCATGGATTGTTTGGGCTGAATAGCCTGTTTCTGTGCTGTATATCCTATGTAAAGCATTGTAACTTATCTCAATTTTGTCGACCACTGTTTTTTCAGTGTTGCTTTGTCATCTGATGACCTCATTGTCTTCTGCTTAAACCCAATGTCTTCTGGAAGAAGCATATTACAAAACTGCAATTCTTCTTTTTACTTTCTCCTTCAGTGTCCACACCATACTGTCATAAAGGCGATGAGAGCAATGAGACATTGATAATGATTGTCTTTGATTACACTGTTACTGCTTTTGATTTGATATGTTTGTAGTCAAGCAATTGTTCTGTCTAACTGACTGAACAAGTGAAGCATATTGAATATATTCCATTACGAGCATACAGCTAGGTTCATCTGGCCACAAATAATTATGGTATCTGGGTTCCTGTTAATATGAAGACACATGGAGGTTGTGCAATGCACTGTCTGTACGACTCTATATAGGCATTGATCTTTTGAGTTTCAGAACCAGCCAGTGTAACTTTGACCAACACACTTTATCTACTTACTAGCGCATAATCTGTCAGCATGGAAGGTTGGACTGTTCCTTTCTGATGCTCATTAGCATGTTTAGCAGCATTTCTAGGGCATTTTATTAATTATCTGGCAATTTAGATTTTGGGCTGTTGTGTCATAATATTACTGAATCTCCAGATCACAACCTTGGGTGATCTTGACAGTGTCAATACACGAAAAATATTGAGATATTCAAATTTTCCACTTATATTATGCTTTTGGGAGCAAGGGTATGTATAGCAAGGGACTAGATGAATAAAATGATTAGTTTTCAATGGTAAGTTATGGTATTGCCATCAAAATAGCAAAGATCTAATATTGTAATAATGTATTTTTTGTTATTAGTAAGAATATAATGCTTCACAGAATTACAGAATAATACAGTGCAGAAGAGGCCCTTCGGCCCATAGAGTCTGCACCGATGCATTAAAGACACCTGACCTGTCTACCTCATCCCATTTGCCAGCACTTGGCCGATAGCCTGGAATGTTATGACGTGCCAAGTGCTCATCCAAGTACTTTTTAAAGGATGTGAGGCAACCCGCCTCTACCACCCTCCCATGCAGTGCATTCCAGACCGTCACCACCCTCTTGGTAAAAAAGTTCTTCCGCAAATGCCCCTTAAACCTCCTGCCCCTCACCTTAAACTTGTGTCCCCTCGTAACTGACCCTTCAACTAAGGGGAACAGCTGCTCCCTATCCACCCTGTCTATGCCCCTCATAATCTTGTACACCTTGATCAGGTCACCCCTCAGTCTTCTCTGCTCCAGCGAAAACAACCCAAACCTATCCAACCTCTCTTCATAGCTTAAATGTTCCATCCCAGGCAACAACCTGGTGACTCACCTCTGCACCCCCTCCAGTGCAATCACATCCTTCCTATAATGTGGCGACCAGAATTGCACACAGTACTCCAGCTGTGGCCTTACCAAAGTTCTATACAACTCCAACATGACCTCCCTGCTTTTGTAATCTATGCCTCGATTGATGAAGGCAAGTGTCCCATATGCCTTTTTCATCACCCTATTAACCTGCCCTTCTGCCTTCAGAGATCTATGGACAAACACGCCAAGGTCCCTTTGTTCCTCGGAACTTTCCAGTGTCAGGCCATTCATTGCATACTTCTGTGTCACATTACTCCTTCCAAAGTGTATCAGCTCACACTTTTCAGGGTTAAATTCCATCTGCCACTTTTCTGCACATTTAACCATCCCGTCTATATCTTCCTGTATCCCAAGACACTCAACCTCACTGTTAACCACTCGGTCAATCTTTGTGTCATCTGCGAACTTACTGATCCTACCCCCCACATAGTCATCTATGTCGTTTATATAAATGACAAACAGTAGGGGACCCAGCACAGATCCCTGTGGTACGCCACTGGACACTGGCTTCCAGTCACTAAAACAGCCGTCTGTCATCACTCTCTGTCTCCTACAGCTAAGCCAATTTTGAATCCATCTTATCAAGTTACCCTGTATCCCATGTGCAATTGCTTTCTTGATAAGTCTACCATGTGGGACCTTGTCAAAGGCTTTGCTGAAATCCATGTAAACTAGATCAACTGCACTACCCTCATCTACACACCTGGTCACATGCTTGATACAATTAGTGATTTAATAGATCAGTTATTGCATAGCTATGTTTTTCCAGCCTCAAAGTGTCTTGCAAAACACTTCACGATGTGACAGTGCCCCTCTAAATTTAATCTTTGCCTGTCAGTATTTGGAGAACTTATTTTAAAGGTGGAGAATTTAATTGGATAAAATTTACTTCCAGTATGTTGAACCTTGTTCACACAAATAATCATTTTTTTCCTGTCATCTTTGTTGAGTTGCTTATATTGCAGTTATTTGACAGAACATGTATCACTAATCATAGGGATTTTAATGTCAAATTAGATAATTTATCAATTCTTCATAATGTGCAGGCTTTCATTTTGTAATTAATCTTGGGACAAAATACCTGCTATAAAAGTTACGAACAGATATTACCAAGAACCTGGAAATCTTCCAGTGACAAAAAATACAGCTTGTTATTTAAGAGTAAAACATCAGAGAATTACATTCTAGATACATAGGTATGTCCCAATTTAAAAACGTATCTATGTATATCTTTGTGCATATATATATCTTGTCAGACTTTAGGAGCAATAATGATCACAGGGGAGATGTGATGGCCAATATATTTAAGTTCTGGTAATAGATGTTCTTTAGTTATAAAAAAAAATGTTCCTTAGTTGTTACTTCAGCAAAATCGTGCTTGTGTTTCTTTTAAGAATATTTTTCTGAAATGAAGTTAAGTACAGGACTAGGGACATTCTGATTCAGATAGAACTGTTAACATTTAAAGGATTTCAATCTTTATCAAGAAGTAGTCAGTAAACCTTTTTGTTTCCATTAAGAGCAAATTATGTCCCATCAAAACATATAGGCCTATTTATTGTCAGTAGATGAAAAGTCTAGTCTATATTTGAACCCTGGACATATCACATCATACTGTGTGGCAGTCACTGTTCTCTCTCCCAGGTATAAAGACATAGCCTATTTAAAGGCCCAGTTTTAAACTGTTTGTGTCAGGGCACGTGATTACGCAGGAACTTTTGAGTGTTATCAAAATGTAAAAAGATTATCTTTAAAAACTGAAATCTTAAGTGTTTTTTTAAATTTCAGACATGTTTGTTCCACATCTACTTCTAGTTTTGTGAGATCCTTTGTAATTGTTCCATTGAAATGAATAGAAGCATAAAATTGTCAGTGAAAAATAAACAATTCTCTGGGGTATATTGTGCCTAAGCTCTTGGTAATTGCAGAATCAGATATTATTTTATGGTGATTTTGTATTCTAAATCATATTGTTTAATTCAGTTTAAGAGAACTCTCTGGGTCTAATTTCACACCCAGTTTGGCATTTTATACTTCATTCTATCAGCATAAGTGTACAGTATTTCAGTGCATAATGAAAATACTGCAAATAGACATGACCATCCTACTTTTTTCTGCAAACTATAATCAAAATGGTAAATTACTTTGTTTATTATCAAGCTGTGATTATTCAACAATTGTGCACATAAATTGTGTTAATTTACAATATTGAGATGGAAAATTTTGTTTCAGTTTTTGGAATTACTTCGTGTCATATCATGATGGCATCATTAAATAAAATTTATGGGATTAGTTTCACTTATGCTAGCTGAACATGTAACCTTGGATCAGAGTGTCTCTAAATCAGTTTTTGGATCTTCCTCTTTAAAACAAACCATACAGGTATTGTACTGTGAAGTGCCTTTGTTGAAAGTGCTTATGGCATTTTAATTTATGGTGACTTAATTACCTTGTTCGATTTCTGCAGATATTAATTAGAGACAATATGGAAGCAATCGGAAGAGGCTAAATCGGATAGCCCCTGAAAACAGGCACAGGGATCACAACACATGATTAACCCGTGCCCGTCTCCAAAGTAATGCAGGCAGAATGGCAACTTGGTGCTGTCTGCTCATTTGAATGATTGCTGCGTGCAGCCAGTGCTAACTCTGCTGTTCAGTATCTGTACACATAAGCAAGGAGCCCAACATCATAACTTCCCAGGACCACTTAAAAGCTAGCCTGCACTGCTTTAAAGCGAATCATCATAAGAGAGGTGCATTGTGGCTGAAGTAAGTGCTGGCATTCGTGCAGGAAATTAATCTGACCTGGGAAACAGTGAAGACTGAAGCAACATGGGAGAGGACTGAGTCCAAGGATTTCCAACGTTGCACTGGAGGCCTTAGTGGAAGATGTGGAAAGTAGGAGAGGTGTCCTGTGTCCTGTATCGGCTATGGCAGGATGGTGGGCAGGAGGCCCTCCAGGAACATGCTCAGAAGGAAGTGGGAGCAAATGGTAAATGGTCATGAAGATCAATGCCAAAGGACAAGTTTTGAGGACCTGGATGTAGTGCCACAACAAATTCGATAACCTCACATTAAGTGGTCAAGATCAGCGAATGCATCTTCAAATGTCATATCCTGCCAACTGTACTACCAGCCTCAGACACTGCTCATTTCATCACACCCCCATCACTCACCTACCAACAATTTCTATAAATCCGGACTCATACCTAACATTCATATGCTTCACCTCACTATCACGCATTTCGCACTGCTGCAAACGTCAGACCCACACCTCGCAGCTTGCACACACTGTCAGTTATTCAACCATAGTAGCCAAATCAGCTAAACAGATTGCACTGCACTCACTGACACACTTCCCACTGTCTTGTAGGACAAGTTGGCGCATAACCGGAGATAGCAGGAGCTAACTGGAGGGGACAGACACAGCTGCTTGACCTAATTCAAACTGAAAAGATAGTGCTGCCAATTATTGGGACAGCCATTGCTGAGGCAATGGCCAGCAGCAGGGCTGAAACTATCAAAGGTGACGGTATCCTCATACCTAATCCACCTTTCACATTTCATTCCCCCCTCCTCCCACAATCTCTTCTGATTGACAGGCTGCAATAGGCGCAATAGGCAAGAATAGTGCAGATGCCAGCTTGCCAGAGGGCAAGGTTGCCCATGGGCTCTGCTGCAGAAGTATCAGATGAGGACTGCAATGGGCAGGCTACAGAACAACACTTATGGATAGGCACAACAAAATGTTTTGTGCATTAAGAAGCCTGCTTGAAAGCCGACAGTTAATGTCAAGGAACATGGAGGAGACCAGCAACAACTTGGCTTATGACTTGACAGAGCTTGGAGCCCATCCCTTCCAGCATCGAAATGGTGGCCAAATCTATTCACACACTTCTGGATCTAACCATGATGCAGCATCTGATGACCAATGTTGCAACTTCTGTTGCAGCACAAGCAGTAGCCACTTAACATTTGAGTGCTGTAGGGGACTGCCATGTTGCAAAGTCATCTTGGAGTCAGCCCAAAATCCTTCAGAACCTGCAACACCACTCTCTGTAGACTTTTGCAACTTGAAACAACTATAGAAAGCACCAAACATTTGTAGAATCTTTAAAATAGACAGAAGAAATCAATCAGGAACTAACCTTTAAGTAGTTGATGATCCCTTTAAATAGTGCTGGTGGAGGGGGTCCTTCTTGCTGCTGAACTCATGTTCAACTATGCAAGGTTAAGAGATGGTATTACCTGGAGCGTTAAGCTCCAAAATGGCACTGCTGGCATAAAATCAGTGTTGGATGATGATTGGTGTCATAATCCACCTGCTCTGAGACTTCCAGTGGATAGTCACCGCATGCGCACTACTGCTTCTCTATGATGGTGTCCTGCACAATTCGCTCCAGAAGTGGATGTCATTTTGAAGCTCTGAGGGCATCGTGGCATTCAAAAAACATGTGCTAACAAGCCAAATTCCACACCCAGAATGCTTGTTAACAGCATCAGAGTTGACAGGAGGAACTTTTGGGGTGAAATTGATCTACACCAGAGCGCAAAACAGGCTCAGAATGGATTGGCAGCTTTTTATATACTGCACCAGTTCTTATTATCTATTGACTTGGAAAATATTCCCAAGATTTTTATTTCAGGCCAAGTAAGAGTAACTATGAGATGATGTCCTCTAAGACACAAAAACCCAACAGGAAAGGTGAATCAACCGTGGCTAACAAAAGAAGTTAAAGATTGCATTAGGTCAAAGGAAGTGGCTTATAATGTTGCCAGAAAAAGTGGTAAGCTCGAGGATTGGGAGCAACCTAGAGTCCAACAAAGGAGGACCAAGAAACTGATAAAGAAAGGGGAAAGAGACTATAAATGTAAGCTAGCCAGAAACATAAAGGCAGACTGTAAAAGCCTTTTCAGATATGTGAAAAGGAAATGATTAGCAAGGATGAATGTGGGTCCATTGCAGGCAGAAACAGGACAGTTTGTGATGGAGAATGAGGAAATGGCAGAGACTAAACAATTACTTGTATCTGTCTTCATGGAGGAAGACACTGAAAATCTCCCAGAAATGCTAGGGAACCAAGGGACTTGTAAAAATGAGTAACTGAAAGTAATTAGTATCAATAAAATTGAAAAATTAATTGGATTGAAAGTTGATAATCCCCTGGACCAGATGAGCTATATCCCAGTGTATTGAAGGAGATGGCTATAGAGATAATGGATGCATTGGTGGTTATCTTTCAAAATTCTATAGATTCTGGAAGGGTTCCTGCAGACTGGAAAGTAGCAAATGTAACCCCACTATTTAAGAAGGGAGCGAGAGAGAAAAGGGCAAATTTCAGAATGATATCAGGAAGTTCTTCTCCACACAAAGAATAATTGACACCTGCAATAGATTTCTAGGTAAAGTAATGGAAGCAAAAATCCTTAAATTATTGTTTTTTAAAAAAAAAATCTGGGACCTTTGTAGTTTCCTTTTGGGAGTGTGAGCTACAATGAAACAAATGATCTTCCGGATTACATGTCTTCTGAACAGTCTTTTGGAAGTTCCAGTTGTGTTCTAGCAAATTATGGAGCCATGCCACCAAATATCAGAGCACCAGCTACTATTCCATGAAGGTGTATGGTGTGAGGCTGTGTCCCAGATTAATTCCGTGGCAAATTCACAATCTTGCCGTACCAAACATTGTTGAGGTTAAATATCTCCCACAGGGGAAAGGAAATCAGAGAATAACATCAAAATAAGTAGAAACGTGGGAGTATATCTGCTAAGTGGAGAATGATGTGGGATGAAGCTAAATATTAGAAGAGAGCAAAATACATTACATTAATTACATTAATGCCCCCAAAGGAATGTGGGCTTTCAAAAAAAATTGTAAATGTTAAAACAGAATTATGGAGCCAGACTCCCAAGGATTACTATGATTGGCAGAGATGATAGTTGTAAATGATATGAGTTGAATAGACTATAAGTTCACTCACAACACTGGAAGCTGAAGCTACAATTTGTCTCCGTTTATGATCATTGGGAGAAAATTCTGCCTGGATATGCCAAAATAAATGTCATCTAAGCAGTAATAATTTTTTTCAGCAGTGTCTTTAACATATAGATATCAGTGGATACACACTCGTGAAATACACTCCTGTTATTATCATTGAAAAATGATCTGTGCGCACAAAGCCACTTTTAAGTGGTTACAATATTTTACCTTGTATTGAATGTAAACAATTTTGAATGGATCATTTTTGATTGTAAGTAGGATATGATTTTGTGAAGGTTGACCTTAAGTGTATAATTGTAAAGCATCAAAGCTTTGAATTGCTCCTCTTGTTATTCTGGTGACATGAATGATTATTTTTGAATAAGCTGCATTTAATACCAATTGTTGTGGCAACTCAGATTGGGAGAGGGTGAGGCTTGAATTTTAGAGTGATCCTAAGTCATTAATTTGCATTCCAATCAAGACCTTTTCTAGCTCATTTTAATGCTAGGAACTTCTATCAAAAGCAGTGATAAGACCAAATGGCAGCTTGAGTAACAAATGAATCAAAAGGATGATACATTCCTTAATTCTTCTCTAGATTTCTCTCACAATTGTGAGATGGTTCAGAATTTAATTTGCCTCATTTAAATCACTTTTTATCTCAACCACTTCTTCCTACCCTGTCAAAAGCTGAAAAGCTTTTAATATGTTAAAAGCCTTTTTGAGAGGTATCTTGCTTTTGTCCCATTCAGCTGAATGAAATCTGTATTGATAATATTTCTATTTGAATACCAGGAGTGGATAGGCACAGAAAAATGACAGAAGCCTTTCATTCAGAAATAGAAATATGCAGAAATTGATCTTTAATATATGATAAATTGCATTCCAAAAAAAGCAATGAAAAGAAATTAACTCCTTGAAAGCTTATACATAATAACTGCTTAGACTGGGCAAATTACTCAGTGGGGCCTAGGTGAGTAGAATTGTTTTCTGATGTTGTAGAATGACCTAGATTAGATGCTTACTGGTGCTATTCCAGACAAAGTATTTTTTGCCTTTATAATAAAGATCATTTAACATCAACAATAACTACTTATATTTATATTGCGCCTTTAACGTAATAAAATGTCCCAAGGTGCTTCACAGGAGCATTTCTTCTTCTTTGGCCTCCTTGTCTTGAGAGACAATGGGTAAGTGCCTGGAGGTGGTCAGTGGTTCGTGAAGCAGCGCCTGGAGTGGCTATAAAGGTCAATTCTAGAGTGACAGACTTCTACAGGTGCTGCAGATAAAATTGGTTGTCGGGGCTGTTACACATTTGGCTCTCCCCTTGCGATCCTGTCTTTTTTCCTGACAACTGCTAAGTTTGTTTGACGCCACACTTTAGCCCCGCCTTTATGGCTGCCCGTTAGCTTTGGCGATCACTGGCAACTGACTCCCACGACTTGTGATCAATGTCACAGGACTTCATGTCGCGTTTGCAGACGTCTTTAAAGTGGAGACATGGACGGCAGGTGGGTCTGATACCAGTGATGAGCTCGCTGTACAATGTGTCCTTGGGGATCCTGCCATCTTCCATGCGGGTGGAGGAAGGGGGTGCAGGTAATAAAACATTTCATCAGCTCCCACCATTGTCCTCCAGTGATCTGAATGCTGGTGGCGTACCTTCATTAATTGGTTAGAAGTAATGCACTTAAGAAAGGACCTCATCAGGGTAATTGGGCTCTCGGTGAACCTGTTCGCTTCCATCTGCATCGTCTTCGTCAACAAGTGGATCGCGACCCTGGCAAGCAGGCCAGCCCACAGCCTGCACGGCCTCCTCGATATCAGCATCCCCCAGTGTACAGCATGGAAGGAGACCTTGCCTTTGTTGTACCTGACTTCATTCAGGTACTCTGATGCAGCTCGAAGCGCATCTTCAGCGTAATGTTGGCGAATTCCTGCTGGTACTGGCACTCGAAGCTGTCGCCCACCTCCCGGAGGACGCAGTGAGCTTTCTGCAGAGTTTTGAATAATGTATGTTTAATATCTACAGCGAATCTCAATATGGCAAAACCGATGCTGACATTCCTATATGACTAACAACAAATAGATTACTTCCCCTTGGACTTCTTAAACTAAGCCCCGCCGTGCTCCCTTACTCATGGTCAGCTAACTGCCAACGCTACACTATATTCACAGGAGCATTATAAAACAAAATATGACATTGCGCCACAGAAGAAGATATTGGGTCAGATGACAAAAATCTTGGTCAATGAGGTAGGTTTTAAGGAGTGTCTTAAAGGAGGAAAGTGAGATAGAAAGGCTGAAAGGTGTAGGGAGTGAATTCCAGAGCTGATCAGCATTGGGAAATGAGGAAGAAGAGACAGATGAATCTGGATTTCGGATTTGATATCCTCCAAATTTGAAAACATATTTGCCATAAATCTTAGAAGCCTGTGTTTCCAAAAATTGAGATT
Source organism: Heterodontus francisci (assembly GCF_036365525.1). Classification (NCBI taxonomy): domain Eukaryota; kingdom Metazoa; phylum Chordata; class Chondrichthyes; order Heterodontiformes; family Heterodontidae; genus Heterodontus; species Heterodontus francisci. Next base: position 56,991,203 of record NC_090380.1, read on the forward strand.
GAGGATGTCTTTCTCATAGTCTAATAACTTGTTGATGACTAAATGTAAGAGATAGGAAACAAGGACACGGAAGAACATAGAGATAAAACCAATGCTGCATTTTTAGAGCATCCAATAGTGGGTAGAAATGTATGTATGCATCACTGCACTACTAAGGGTTGATGAGACTGCTGAGACGGTAACTTTACCAAAATGGAGCAATGGTTTGTACATGTTGTGAAATCCTAATCGTTGCTCCATGTAGCAGCTTTTTTTTAATCTTCAGTGAAGGCACCAGCCAGGGCCGGATGGATTGCATCCCAGGTTGTTAAAAGAAGCCAGGGAGGAAATAGCTGATGAGGACCATCTTCAAATCCTCAATAGGTACAGGGAAGGTACCAAACGATTGAGCTTTGCGAACGTTATACCATTGTTTAAAAAGGGTGCGTGGGATAGGCAAAATAATTATAGGCCAGTCAGTCTGACCTCGGTGGTGGGTAAATTGTTTGAATCTATTCTGAGGGACAGGATAAACTGCCACTTAGAAAGGCACGGATTAATCAGGGATAATCAGCATGGTTTTGTTAAGAGAAGGTCATGTCTTACTAACTTGAGTTTTTTGAGGAAGTAACAAGAAGGATTGATGAGGGTAGTGCAGTGGACGTGGTCTACATGGATTTTAGTAAGGCATTTGAAAAGGTCCCACATGGCAGACTGGTCAGTAAAATGAAAGCTCATGGGATACAGGAGAATGTGGCAAGTTGGATCCAGAATTGGCTCAAGGACAGGAAACAAAGGGTAGTAGTCGACAGATGTTTTTGTGAATGGAAGGCTGTTTCCAGGGTGTTCCACAGGGCTCATGTTGGGTCCCTTGCTGTTTGTGGTATATATTAATGATTTGAACTTAAATGTGGGAGGCATGATTGGGAAATTTGCTGATGAAACAAAAATTGGCTGTGTAGTTGATCGTGAAGAGGATAGCGGTAGACTCCAGAAAGATATCAATGGTTTGGTTGAGTGGGTGGAAAAATGGCAAATGAAATTCAATCCGGAGAAGTGTAAGGTAATGCATTTGGGGAGGGTAAATAAAGCGAGGGAATACACAATAAACAGGAGGATATTGAGAGGGGTAGAAGAAGTGAGAGACCTGGGAGTGCATGTCCACAGGTCCCTGAAGGTGGCAGGACAGGTAGATGGAGTGGTGAAAAAGGCATATGGAATGCTTTCTTTTATTGGCCAAGGTATAGAATACAAAAGCAGAGATGTAATGCTGGAACTGTATAAAACGCTGGTTAGGCCACAGTTGGAGTATTGCATACACTTCTGGTCACCACATTACAGAAAAGACATAATTGCTCTGGAGAGAGTACAGAGGAGATTACAAGGATAGAACATAGAATAGAACATACAGCACAGAACAGGCCCTTCGGCCCACAATGTTGTGCCGATCCTTTGTCCTCTGTCAAGGACAATTTAATCTATACCCCATCATTCTCCTTTATCCATATACCTATCCAAAAGCCTTTTGAAAGTCCCTATAGAACATAGATGTTGCCAAGATTTGAAAATTGCAGCGATAAGGAAAGATTGGATAGGCTAGAGTTGTTTTCCTTAGAACAGAGGAGGCTGAGGGGTGACTTAATTGAGGTTTACAAAATTATGAGGGACCTAGATAGCGTATACAGGAAGGTCCTGTTTCCCCTAGCGGAGAGGTCAGTTACCAGGGAGCACAGATTTAAGGTGATTGGTAAAAAGATTAGAGGGAACATGAGGATAAACATTTTCACCCAGAGGGTGGTGGATGTCTGGAATTCACTGCCAGGATTGGTGGTGGAGGCAGAAACCCTCAATTCTTTTAAAAGGTACCTGGACATGCACCTGAAGTGCTGTAACCGGCAAGGCTATGGATCAGGTGTTGGAAGGTGGGATTAGATTTGGCAGCTCGCTTTTTTCAGCTGGCACGGACACAACGGGCTGAATGGACTCCTTCTGTGCCGTAAATTTTCTATGGTCTATGGTTCTATATCATGTTTGTGTTTAACGTTTCAGCATGCTCAGTCCTTCTGGCTATGATGTGCTTACTATTGGAAGCAAGTAAGAATGATGTATTAGGTTGTTGAGGGCCAAACAAATAAGGACTCCTTGGTAGTGTTGGCCACCTGGTCTAATATTTTTGTATTAATGTATTATTTAAAAAAAAAAGCAACCTGACAAGCTTGAAACTGCTGTCATCAGAATGCATGTTTACTGAATGCCTTGCTTTGGTTGCATGCCAGCGATAAAAAAGTATGCCAGAGCTTGCATTTGCAAAGAGATAATGACACCTGTGGTCCTAAATAGCTGCCAAGCTCCAAAATGGGTTGGTTTTCTGAAACAAAGGATGACAATGGGCTGAATCTTCTGTGCCCGCTGCCGAGGTTGGCGGTGGGCAAGAAAAATGGCAGCCCACCCACATGTCGCGGAGCCGCCTCATTCTTCCATGCGGTGGCTCATTTGAATGGCCGGAGCGGCCCGATCACGTGGAGGAGTAGCCTGTCCATCCGCGGCAATGGCACAGCTGTTTTTTAAAGGGTTTTGAGCCCTTCTGTTAAGTTTAAAGATTTAAAGGAACAGTTAATGAAAAAAATTAAAGACATTAATTTTGCCCCTCTCCCAACCCCCAATAACCATAAAATTAATTGCTTACCCTCTCCCCGCCAAAACACTTAACTTGTCCACCTGATGTTCCCCGCCCCCTCAGTGAGCATAAACTCTAACCTAACACCATCCCCAGCACCAATGATATTACTTTGACCCCATTTCCACCCACCCCCACCCCGCACTTAACTCCTCCTCTCTCCCCACCAATGTGGTGTTTCGTTTTCCCGGACGGGGATCCAAAGGCGCGAGAGTACTGGCCACCAGCACAAAAATCGCAATGGAATGGAAGGCGGTGGCATAAGTATAATCAATTCAGTACTTTTAAGTTATTTAAGTACTTAAATGGCGGCCCCGCCACCGGGTGGGGAGGCCACCACAAGGCCTTGCCGCCGCCAGCAATATCGGGCCGGGCCCTCCTGGCGTCAGGGTGCATGGTGGCCCTCTCCCAGAGGCATCTTCAGGCCCCCCCCGCCACGGACCCCGACGCCTGAGGGAGAACAAAATCCAACTGAACATCTGTGCATGCCACATTGTCCCTGTAACTGCACCGGCTCGTGCAAAATTGGGCCTAAATTATTTAGTAGGTTGGTGTGAATGTGGTGAAAGTAATTTATTGATGCATTGGATCTTGGTAATGTTCCAGCAATCACTATGCAATCATAATGGAACAGTAGATGGTTGAATTTATAAATGCTGGATTTTTGAACTCAAGTGTTAAACCATGCTGTTTCACTTTCAAGTACATTGTGCAATAGATTCTACATGAAGATTTTGTCAACAGCATACACAACTATTTTAGGCAATGCTGTGGTTATATTGTTTGAGTAGATATAGGATGGCTGCCCAGGCTTGTCAGTCTACTTTGATGCCGTAAGCCAACTAACAAGTTTAGGCATTCAGCCTCTCAGCTAATGACAGAGACTATAGGGGAGGCTTTTTGGGGATCTTTGAATTCATCTTCTGTGTTTATACCACCATGTGCTTTTGCTTGTAGGTAACTTGATGAAACAGAAGAAATACTTTGCTTCTGCTTATGCTGGTAATAGAGCTTTTTTTGAGAGTAGGCTGAAGCATTTCAGTTTATTGCTGTTTAGCCATATCCCATCATTTTTACATCCTTGTCACCTGAGTGCTTTCTAACAGCCTGTAAGTCTGCGCTTAGAGCAAGAGGCAAAACACTTCAGTCCTACAGCCAGACCACAATATCAGCCACCTATGTGACCCTCGCATCTGTTACACTTATTATTCTGGTGGGAAGCCAACAAATGGTAAATGAAGGTCATGCAACAAAAACTAAACTTAGATTTATCCAAAGTGCCTAAATTTGGGTGATTTCAAGTTTCTATTTTAATCACATACTCATCCCCACTGTTCATAGAACCAAGCTCAATAGTGATGTTATCATTTTTATTGCAAGGTATTACATTAAGATTAGTGTTACTGTGCTGAACAGTTTGTCATTCTCAGAAGTGATGAATGTGTTGGGGAGGGGTTGCAATGTAATAATTTAATTTGTTATTCCAAAGTGGTAACATTAACGTTAATGAATTGCTATAGGGTTCAGCTTTATAATGTGTAATTGTCACAAGTGATAGACGTGGGACTAAGTTTGAAACCTCAAAAAGAGATAAATGAGGAAGATCAGCCATGCTGCTGTAACAAAAATAGTTGTTATAAAATTAACAGTCTCACTTCACAGAGCTTCACGGAGCTGATCATCCAGAGACTCTAAAATCAGATGTTAACGGTACAACTTTTCACCATTTGAAGAGTTGAGAAGCTCAATACTCAAAATGTCACCAGTGTTTGGGAAGTATTACAGTTACACCATCCATTTTAAAAAGATTTTCATTATACAGTAATATATATAGTATTTTAAAATGAGAAAACAAGCCTTCAAAATTGAAGTTGTTCGGTTGGATTATCATTGCAGAGGCAGAAGCCAGGTCTTGTTTTGGGTGAGTAATCTGCCTCCATTAGGAAACTGATTCAGGTTCAGATTTTCAAATGCATAAGCCCTTAATTGGTATGGAGATAGATTTCCTGTTCAATTAGAGTCAGTGGGGCCAGGAACGGAGGTGGGTCAGATGAAGTGTGGGACTCATTTAGACACCCCATGGCAGCCATCACTGAGGTTGCTGGTGTCCTGAGGGAGAGATTTGAAGTGAGATGTCACAGAAGAACTGCAGGCCTTGCACGAGGGACAGGGCAGACACTCGCTTCATTGATGCCCGCCTGGATCTAATGTCGGAGGCCATGAGGGAGAGGAAGGAGGTCCTCTTCATGGAGCGTGGTAGGAGGAGGCCACTTCATCATTCAGCGGGGTCACCTCTCTGTTCAGTGTTATCCCCCCGCCTCCTCTTCTCCTCTCTTTCCTCCTGCTCCTCTCCCAATGAGCTGACTCCTTCCAGAGTCTCACTGTCCTCAAGGTCTACACCTCTCTGGAGGGCCATGTTATGGAGAACGTAGCAGACCACCACAATGACAATGGTATTGGAGGGCACCACCAACCCATCTAGGCACTGGAATCGCTTCTTCAGAAGCCTGATGGCCTTCTCAGTGGTTGGCCGGCTGAGCAGGTGGCAGTGGTTGTTTCACCTCTGTGTGTCTGTCTGGAGCTCCCATGGAGGGTCAATAATCATTTCTTTAAGGGATTTCCCACATCCCCTTGGATCCATCCACACACTTTGGGGGATAGAGTGAAGATCTGAGGTAGCCTGGACTGGCAGAGGAAGAAGGAGTCACGGCAGCTGCCAGGATAGTGAGCGCACACATGAGGAAGCTTTTGTTGTGGTCAAAGACCAGTTGGATGTTGAGGGAGTGGAAGCCCTTCCTGTTGATGGATCTCACTGGTCAGTCACTGGATGCCACGTGGCCACATGGGCACAATTGATACCCTGCAACTGGAGGAATCCAGTGATGGAGGCAAAACACAATGCCTTCTGTGCCTGATGGTGTGATGAGCTGCCAACTGCGAGATGACACTTAGGTCTGCAGGTGATCCCTAGGACAACCCGGTTGCACAGAAATTCAGGGCGACGGAGACCTTGATGACTGCTGGTAAGGGACTGCCATGAGGGCCGCAAGACCTCAGGTCATTGTGGATCAGAGCACAAAGGTCTGAGACCATCTGCCTGAATAGAAGCAGCCTCCTATGGTACTGGTGCACTGTCATTTGCAGGTAGCTGACTCTTGGGTGGTGGACAGTGCCTTCTTCCATTTGCAATCCCCCGCTGTGCTTCTCTGGCCTCCTGCTGTCTAGAAGGTTGCATCTGCTGAAGCTTATTCTGGCTGCCCTGTCCAATGTCAGAGAATCCTGTTTATATCTGAACTTCCTCAGCTGAGCTTTGTGCATTCAGGCCTTCTCCTGCCAATCCTGGCTGCCCTAAGTGATACCAACGGCCTTGTGTCCCTCTCAAAATTGCTACCACTCACCAGTGAGAAAAGCATGTCTTACAGCTCCAGCAAGGGCTTTATTTTGGACCTCTGCATCATGTTAATCAGCCCTTCCCATAGCCCTTATGGCCCTTCATATTGTTCATGTCTTCTAAACCCTGCCGTGGTCCAGACATGGGGCTGGATTTTGTCCTCCTCCCGATATTGGGTCTGTGGTGGGGGGGGGGGGGGGGCGGTGGTTGTGGGGGGTTGCCAGAAGATTGGAGCAGAAGCAGCCCACCATGGAACCTGACGCTGGGATTGCCAGGCCCGATCTTCCCGGCAGTGGGGAAGCTCCATGGCGGGCCCTCCGCCTCTCTGCGACGGGACCTGACTTTACATATTTAAATTACCTGTTTTCATTAATTAAATTCTAATCTGCAGCGATCTTACCTGGGGAGACGAGCGGCACTCATGTGCATTCACTTTCCCATCCTGGGAAAGCTGGCACCACCGAGGTGGGGAAGGGGAAACTCATCATTTCTAGTGTAGTGGGGTGGCGAAAGGACGAACTCTGCACTTAGTGTATTTGGTGGGGAGAAGGGGTCAACTCGACATTGCAGTGTAGTGGGGAGGAGGAACGAGGAAAATATGTATTTTTGGTGTAGTTGTGGGGTGGGTGGGGAGGCGGGCACAACTCTGCAGTATCTACGCAGGGCTGGCAGCCCTTTAAAAATGTCGCTAGCGCCTGTGCAGAAACAGTTGACGTCATTCACGACATCGCTGAGGCAGCCCGTGCCCAGAATTGGAGGGTGGGGCCAGCCAGCATATTATAATGAGCCAGCAGACTCTAGATCACAGTGGCATGGCGTGGCTCGTGCGTGCTGGCTGCCATTTTTTATGTGGCGGCAGGACAACAAGATTCAGTCCATGGTGTTTTCCCCATGCCCTTCCTTTGAAAATCACAACCTCAGGTTGAAACGTCCATTAATGAGCTCCACAATGAGCTCAACAGGTGATTAATTGGAGGCATGTGGGCTTTCCATTCCCTCCCTCCCAGCGTCCCTTTAAAAATAGCTTTGCATTCCGGAGGCAACAGAACCCAGTACCGACCTCTGAGAACGCAATCTTCAAACTGGGCGCAAACAGGTCTGCAAGCAAGTAAATTTATATTTAGTAACTGAGATTTCACCTTCAACATGTTTAGAAAATAAACTGTCCCAAGCTTCTTAACTGTTCAGCTGTAAACATTCTTACAAATTATGACGGTAAACTTTATTTTAATAAAGTTGAAAGGTTATTTGTATTATTGGAGTTTAAGGCATCTCAGTGACATCAGAACCTACATTCAGTTTGCATTATGTGAAGCTTTTGGCGGTGCACAAGAGCGACAAATTGAGTCAACCAACATGCAAATTAAAATACATGTAAGTAACAGTTGAATTTCCCTGATTTCTTTCACCTCACCATTGTTGGCCATGCCTTCAGATGTCTAGGCCCTAAAATCTGGAATTCTCTTCCTATACCTCTCCACCTCTTTCTCCTCCTTTAAGATGCTCATTAAAACCTACCTCCTTGGCCTTTCTCCTTTTAGGGAAGGAAATCTGCTGTCCTTGCCCAGTCTGGCCTATATGTGACTCCAGACCCACTGCAATGCAGCTGACTTCTAACTGTGCTCTGAAGTAGCATAGCAAGCCACTCAGTTGTCTCGAGAGCAATTAGGGATGGGCAATAAATGCCAGCCTTGTCAGCGACGCCCACATCTTGACTGAATAAAAAAGCTTTTGGTCACCTGTCATAATATCTTCTTGGGTGGCTCGGTGTCAGTTTTTGTCTGCTAACACTTGTGGGAAGTGTCTTGGGACAACATACTGTGTTAAAGGTACTATAAATGCACAAGTTATTGCTGAGTTTAATTGGACAGGAAGAACATTTGCAATACCAGAATATTTTTGTAACGTAGTTCCTATACCTCATAGGGACCGTATCTGTGAAAATGTATTTTCCCAGTTGAACTTCATAAAGAAGAAAACAGAATAAAATACCAACTTCTGCAGCTCCATACCATCAGCATATTCAATGGTGTAGCAAAAACCCAAAGAGAATCAAATACTGCATTTTTCATGATAAGAAGATTTAAGATTGTAGAAGGATTGTAAATTATGGGAAATTAGATGATATGACACCTAAAATTTGGGGTGTGTGTGATTTTCTTGGGACTGGAGTGAAGTTTAGCCGGGTTTGGTATAAGATATGTGAGGCCGAGACAGACAGTGGCAGCAAGCTGTTGAACAAAATGGAGTCTTATGTATTCTTTCATAGTCTTTTATACTTTCGCTTTCCCTTTGCTAGCATGTATGTTCTACAGCAGCCCCAAACATACAGAATGCACAATGCAATTGCAATTTCAAAATACTATCCCAAAACACTACAACGGGGAAGGAAAGAGATCAGAAAAAGTATGAAATACAATCTGAGGAAAATATAATTGAAATAATAATTGAGTTAACCAAGGTCATTTATCAGATTACCTTCCCATTCTCTTACAATTCCTATTGTGTTTTATATGACCAAAACTGCCTCAAAAGTAAAGAATACAATAGGTTAATATTTATTTTGTTATATCCCATTTAAGATGGGCAATATTTTTGTTTTACTTGTACTGTCAAGTGCGAAATATTAAAAACTGGAGTTTTAAATTTCTTCCAACATGTGATCATTTTATTTTGTATACCCTTTATGGAATAAATGATTAATTTTGCTTTTGTGAGTTCCATAAATTAATATTAGATATTCAGTATATGATAGTGGAATCTCCTTTCTTTTCAACATCATGGAAATCCTTCCATATGGCCCAGATTAGATACACCTTGGTCCATAGCACTGCAGAGATAACATTCAGAATTTGTCCCAGGCAATTGTCATAATGCTGATCTAGGTTTTGCAGTCTTAAGTCATTCACAGAGTAGCACAGATAGGACAAGAAGCACATTCTCATAACATCCAAAGGTCAAGATGATCTTCACTTTAGTTCCCCCAAAGTTAACCATATGAAGCTTATTTTATTTGTGATCTTCGGTAAAATTTAGGGAAGCATATAATGAATGTCTCAAACAGCCACATACAAACATACAAATTAGGAGCTCGAGTAGGCCATTCGGCCCCTCGAGACTGCTCTGCCATTCCATGAGATCATGACTGATCTGTTTGTGTTTCAAATTCCATATTCCCATCTACGCTGATAACCCTTGATTCCCTTGCCTAACATGAATTTATCTACCTCCATCTTAAAATTATTCAATGACCTTGCCTCCACCACCTTCTGAGGCAGAGTGTTCCAAGTCGCACAATCCTCCAAGAGAAAAAAAAATTCATCTCTGTCCTAAAAGTGCGATCCCTAATTTTAAAACAGAGCCCCCGAGTTCTGGACTCACCCACAAGAGGAAACATCCTTTCCACATCCACCTTGTCAAGACCATTTAGGATCTTATAAACTTCAATCAAGTCTCCCCTAAACACCAGTGAAAACAAGCCCAATCTGTCCAACCTTTCCTCATAAGACAACCCGCTCATTCCAGGTATCAATCTAGTAAACCTCCACTGAATCTCATAGAAACATAGAAAATAGGAGCAGGAGTAGGCCATTTGAGCCTGCTGCGCATTCATTATGATCATGGCTGATCATGCAACTCAGTAACCTGTTCCCGCTTTCACCGCATACCCTTTGATCCCTTTAGACCCAAAAGCTATATCTAACTCCTTTTTGAAAACATTCAATGTTTTGGCCTCAACTCCTTTCTGTGGTAGCGAATTCTACTGGCTCACCACTCTCTGGGTGAAGAAATTTCTCCTCATCTCAGTCCTGAAAGGTTTACCCCGTATCCTTGGACTATGACCCCTGGTTCGGGACTCCCCCACCATTGGGAACATCCTTCCAGCATCTACCCTGTCAAGACCTGTTAGAATTTTATAGGTTTTTATGAGATCCCCACTGACTCTTCTGTAATCCAGCGAATATAATCCTAACCGACTCAATCTCTCCTCATACGTCAGTCCCGCCATCCCAGAAATCAGTCTGGTGAACCTTCGCCTCTATAGCAAGAACATCTTCCCTCAGATAAGGAGACCAAAACTGCACATATTCCAGGTGTGGCCTCAGCAAGGCCCTGTATGATTGCAGCAAGACATCCCTGCTCCTGTACGCAAATCCTCTCGCTATGAAGGCCAACATACCATTTGCCTTTTTTACCACCTGTTGCACCTGCATGCTTACCTTTAGCGACTGGTGTACAGGAACACCCAGGTCTCGTAGCATATTCCCCTCTCTCAGTTTATAGCCATTCAGATAATAATCTTCCTTCCTGTTTTTGCTACCAAAGTGGATAACTTCACATTTATCCACATTATACTGCATCTGCCATGCATTTGCCCACTCACTCACCTTGTCCAAATCACCCTGAAGCGCCTCTGCATCCTCCCAACAACTCACCCTCCCACCCAGTTTTGTCATCTGCAAATTTGGAGATATTACATTTAGTTCCCTCATCTAAATCATTAATGTATATTGTGAATAGCTGGGGTCCTAGCATCGATCTGCCTGCCATTCGGAAAAAGACCCATTTATCCGTACTCTTTGTTTCCTGTCCGCCAACCAATTTTCTATCCATCGCAATACACTACCCCCAATCCCATGCGCTTTAATTTTATACACTAATCTCTTATGTGGGACTTTGTCGAAAGCCTTCTAAAAGTCCAAATAAACCACATCCACTGGCTCCCCCCTCATCAACTCCACTAGTTACATGCTCGAAGAATTCTAGTAGATTTGTCAAGCATGATTTCCCTTTCGTAAATCCATGCTGACTCTGTCCGATTCTACCACTGTTCTCCAAGTGCTCTGCTATAAAATCTTTGATAATCTCTGAACATGGTCACCTGTGCAGTTCCCATTTCTCATTATTGCTGTTTGATATAACTACTCAAATTCAACTATTGGTTACCATGTCACGTTAAAGAGATGGCAGTGAGGACTCGCAAGCTGTCTTCAGGCTACATTATGAACTCTCGCTGCGTACAATGAAAGTGCAGCTTTAGAGTCTGAAGCAAATGTTCTGCTATCAATCACATTTCTTGAAACCATCATCAAGGACTTACAATTGACTATTCTGTTGCTGATGACACAAAATTATGGCATATATGCAGAGAACAATCACATACAATACATGAAAAAATGATCCATTTGAGAGATCTACATTCACAACTTAATTGAAAGAAAGGAAAGAACTTGCATGATATAGTGTCTTTCACATCTTCAGGATGTCTCAAACTACCCATCTAGCCAATGAATTACAATTGAAATGCACTCATTTGATTTGTAGGCAAGCACGACATCAAATTTGCACACAGCAGGATTCCATAAATGACAAAAAGATAAATGTCTAGTTAATCTGTTTTGATGGTGTTGGTTGAGCGATAAATGTTAGCTAGAACACCAGGAGAACTCCCCTTGCTCTGCCATGGGATCTTTTCCATACACCTGATTAGGCAGACATGGCATTGGTTTAGGCCTATTGGAAAGACTGCTCTTCTGACAGTGCAACACTCCCTCAGTACTCCATCGAAGTTTCAGTGTGGGTTGCATTTTCCTGCAATACAACAGTGACTACACTTCAAAAAGTACTTCATTGGCTTAAAGCGCTTTGAGATGTCCGGTGGTCGTGAAAGGTGCTATGTAAATGCAAGTCTGTCTTTCTTTTAGGTTGTGTGCTTTGCTGCAAGAGTGTGAATGACTGGTGACATTTTCTGAGGCCATCTATGTGAATATTATTGACAGTATTTGACTTGGATGCTTTATTGATGAAATCTTTTTTTCTGAACGGGATGAAAATATACATGGGTACTGTTAGTCAAACTCAAGACTCAAACTAATGCGTGTTCCTCAGTTACAATAGGTGGTATCAAAAGGAAAGGTTGCCTGCGAAAGGTTGCATTGATCTGAGATAATCTTGACATTCATGTCTAACTTCATTAAGATGACACAGGACAGAGTATGACATTAAAAGTTGGTGCACGCTGCCTGCTATCTCAATTGGTAAATGTATTGTATGATTTGGTGCAGAACCATGAATCTGTGCTGAGTTGGCTACAATTGACCTGAATATTCTCACCAGGGAGAGAAGTAATTAACCAATGTTTCTTCTCCCAATCCTTCCACGGTGACACTTCTTGGACCGTGTTTGTGTAGGTTGCGCTTTAGTGGTGTGGAAGAATAGCATACAAACACTTGATGTCCAAGTGTATCGGTGTCCTTATTACCACATCCGGCCTATGTTGATGATGCTTTCATTTCTTGCTGGGTCTTTCTGAGGCTTCTCATTGTGACAGATTTGAGGTAGGCCTGATATTCCCAGAAGTATCTCTGGAAGTACGGTCTTTTCTCTATGCTGACGTTTAGCACGCTTGTTGAACTCTTCCAGACACTTTTCACCCTATGGAGGCAGGGACCAAAGGGCAACTAGCATGGAGATTATGATTTTCATGCATTATTAATGAAGCAGTGTTCCAGGGTAATCCCTCGCATTCCGGTCAGGCAATGACAATGTCTGAAGTTAGAGAACCTAACCACCCTCCCCTCCTATCTGGTGAATTAAGTATACAAGGCATTTGTGCAGCTTTTTACCCTCTCATAACCATTTTAAATAGTCTATCATTACCTGTATTGTATATTTGTCAATGAGATTAAACCTGAAGTCAAATTTCTAATGAAGAGTAATATAAGATTAAAATTAGTGTTAAAGAGACAACTCTAAAACTAAAATTATTTCTATTACTAAAATAATGAGTATAATATGATTCTCTTACAATGGATCTTCGTGGAGAGCACACATTTAACAATAAAGTGGATAATAGCCTTCTTATGCCATTATGTGCACCTGCAATCAGCTGAGCTAACCTTGTACAATATGGGGCATCAGCTCATTTAAATATTTAATGGTGATCCTGGCATTTAGTGCATGACACATTTAGGAGCAGCAGCTGGAATGTTACTTTCCTGCAGTTACTGAAGGACTGTTGGCTGCCCTTAAAGTGCCTCCATTTTGTTTTAAAGGTTTGAAGCAGAACAATCCCTTTACTGCAATAGCTCTTTGGTGGATGTAGTAGGAAGGTTGATCAAGGAAAGATGGGCCTATTCAGAGAGGGCCTGCCAGCAGACAAAGTGCTTTTTTTTTCATAGGTCTTTCCTTAAGCACACATTACTAATGACCGTCGAACAATTGGAACACTTTTCAGCTATGAATCATCGGCCAACTTTGAATGAAAACTCATGGGTTAATGAGCCTTCTACATACTCAGAGCAAAGGATCTTGGCATTCAGCGTTCTCACAGAGCACAATGTGGGGTGCTGTGCTTATCAGTCACTCAGTTGGCTTAAGGCCTTAGTACTCAATAATCCTGATGCACAAATTGCTACAAAGATCAGGCTTCGTGGACTGCATTATCAATCCCAGTTCCCAGTTTCTCTGTAATACATCCTTGACTATAATATACATTTTATCCAGGTCTACATACAAACATACGTATTAGGAGCAGGAGTAGGCCACTTGGCCCCACTAGCCTGCTCCGCCATTCAACAAGATCATGGCTGATCTGTTTGTAACCTCAACTCCACATTCGCGCATACCCCCGATAACCTTTCACCCCTTTGCTTATCAAGAATCTATCTACTTCTGCCTTAAAAATATTCAAAGACTCTGCTTCCACTGCCTTTTGTGGGAAGACAGTTCCAAAGACTCACGACCCTCTGAGAGATAAAAATTTCACCTCACCTCTATCTTAAATGGGTAACCCCTTATTTTTAAATAGTGATCCCTAATTCTAGATTCTCCCACAAGAGGAAACATCCTTTCCAAATGCACCCTGTCAAGAGCCAAAGAACAAAGAAAATTACAGCACAGGAACAGGCCCTTCGGCCCTCCAAGCCTGCGCCGATCCAGATCTTCTATCTAAACCTGTCGCCTATTTTCTAAGGGTCTGTATCTCTTTGCTTCCTGCCCATTCATGTACCTGTCTAGATACATCTTAAAAGACGCTATCGTGCCCGCATCTACCACCTCCGCTTATGTGTTCAATCAAGTTGCCTTTTACTCTTCTAAACTCCAGTGATACAAGCCTATCCTGTCTAACCTTTCCTCATAAGACTACCTGCCCATTCCAGGTATTCTTCCAGTAGACCTTCTCTGATCAGCTTCCAATGCATTTACATCCTTCCTTAAATAAGGAGATCAATACTGTACACAGTACTCTAGATGTGATCTCACCAATGCCCTGTATAATTGAAGCATAACATCCCTACTTTTGTGTTCAATTCCCCTCACAATAAACAATAACATTCTATTAGCTTTCCTAATTATGTGCTACACCTGCATACTAACCTTTTGCAATTCATGCAGTAGGACACCCAGATTCCTCTACGTCTTAGAGCTCTGCAATCTCTCACCATTTAGATAATATGCTTTTTTATTCTTCCTGCCAAAATGGACAATGTCACATTTTTCCACATCACACTCCGTTTGCCAGATCTTTGCCCACTCAATTAAGCTATCTATATCCCTTTGTAGCCCCCTTGTGTCCTCTTCACAACTTATTTTCCTGCCTATCTTTGTGTCATCAGCAAATTTAGCAACTATACCTTCGGTCCTTTCATCTAAGTCATTTATGTAAATTGTAAAATTTGAGGCCCCAGCACAGATCCCTGTGGCACACCACTCGTTACATCTTGCCAACCAGAAAATGACCCATTTATGCCTACCGTCTGTTCCCTGTTAGCTAACCAATCTCCTATCCACGCCAATATGTTACCCCCTATATCATGAGCTTTTATTTTCCGCAATGGCCTTTGATGTGGCACCTTATCAAATGCCTTCTGGAAATCTAAGTACAGTACATCCACCGGTTCCCTTTTATTCACAGCACATGAACTCCAATAAATTGGTTAAACATGATTTTCCTTTCACAAAACCATGTTGACTCTGCCTGATTCCCTTGAATTTTTCTAGGTGCCCTGCTATAACATCTTTAATAATAGCTTCGAACATTTTCCCTATGACTGATGTTAAGCTAACTGGCCTTTAGTTTCCTGCTTTCTGTCTCCGTCCCTTTTTGAATAAATTAGTTACATTCACTATTTTCTAATCTAATGGAACCTTCCCCGAATCTAGGAAATTTTGGAAAATTATAACCAACGTATCAACTATCTCTCTAGCCACTTCTTTTAAGACCCTAGGGTGAAGTCCATCAGGACCCGGGGACTTGTCAGCACACAGCTCCAACATTTTTCTCACTTCCCTGTTGATTGTAATTTTCTTAAGTTCCTCCCTCCCTTCCATTTCCTGATTTACAGTTATTTCTGGGATGTTACTTGTATCCTCTATAATGAAGACTGATGCAAAATACCTGTTCAATTCATCTGCCATCTCCTAGTCATTCTTTGCTGTTTTTTATATTCTGTCCTATCTGCTGGCCTGCCACCCATTTTTGCACTTTTAAAATAATTTTGATACTATCTTTAACTTTTTAGTTAATCATGGATGGTGAGTCCTCCCGTTGGAATTTTATTTCTTGTTGATAAGTATCTATTCTGTGTATTGCCCTTATTTAAGTTTAAAATACTAGTTTTAGACCCACTCTTCTCTCCCTAAAACTGAATGTAAAATTCAATCATATTATGATCACTACTGCCTAGGGGCGCCTTCACTATGAGGTCTTAATTAATCCAATCTCATTGCACAATACCAGGTCTAGTATAGCCTGCCCTCTGGCTAAATGGCTGAGGTTTGCACTGGATGCAGCAAATGCTATGGGCCCGACAACATCCTGGCTATAGTACTGAAGACATGCTCCAGAATTAGTTGTGTCCCTGGTTAAGCTGTTATAATACAACTACAACACTAGCATCTGCTCAATGAAGTCAGCCTGAAGAACTGCTTATGATGTCTTTATAGTTATTAAATAAAATAAAATAAAAATATTACATAATCTTTCAAGAATTTGATTCCATTTTTACTTAAATTATGCATGGATACCAGCACAATTTCGAGCAGATGTTGTGTTAGATAAGATTTCTGAGAGTCATGTCTTATAACTTCAACTTGTTCTGAACTGCAAAAGGTCTACCTTCTCATTAAAAATGTATGAGCATCTCATTTGTTATGTAGTTGTCTGTCCAATGGTAGATACACACAGTAACTGCTATAATCCCTGTCTTTCAGGCTTTGCAGCCAACAAATGGTCCTTATAATTGAAAGGCCAAAAACAGATGAAACTGTTCTGAGGTTGGAAACATTTGATTTCTGAGCAGTTTAATCAAGTAGAGCCTTTTTGAATAATACAGCAGGGCATATTACAAGATGTCCACATTGTCACAGCTAATGAGTTTGTGCAGTTATGCATGAAATGGGTAAATGAATTCCATCACTTCTTTCATTTATTGAGCAACATTGATGTTCTGTGGGGAGGATAGGAACAAGTGTGAGTGTAATAACTGATGCAGTTATTAATCGTGGCAACCCTATCTGATACTGGGGAATCTATGAGATTGCTAAAATTTCTTTCAAACGAAGTTCTTCAGAAACTTGGGTACTGTTTTCTTGAACCTTCAGGGGTTGTAGCAAATTTCAGCCAAGAAGTTATTAATAGGAGTTTCTGTTTATATCTATTTGAATTCCTTAGAGCTTTGAGGTAATCCCTTAAATGACAGTGGATGTGGTTGATCAGTCTCTTAGGAGATACTACATAGCAATATTCCAGTTTTTCCTATCTGAATCCAATTCGTCTGGAGATCTACTAAATGCTTTAGAAACAATCATCGTGCTATGCCTATGTTGGATAAGGTGCAGAGCAAGTCAGATTTGAGAGGAAATTGCTCTGTACAACTGCTAGACACTAATCTAAAATTCGACATGTCATTGCAGCAATCATTCTAAGCTGAACACTGAAAACTAAACAACTGCACTTTTGCACATAAAAGCTGCAACAATTTTTTCCAGAGAGTCTTAATTTGGATTTTGAATTTGTAGAGCCGTGATTTTAACCTAACCAGGCAATAAGGCAGCTTTGGGTCAGAAGCTCATTTTACATCTCATCCTGTTGTATTCCATTTTGAATTTAATTTTACATCTTTACTAATCTTCCATTTTCTTGCACTCTTTTAAAACATTTATGTTTTCGCTTTGTAGTTTTTTTGTACCTTTTTATTTAGGACTTTGTGACTGGACAAAAACACTTAAAATACCTTAATTATGTCAACTATTTTATACTTGTAATTAATGTAGAAAGATTTGCAGCACAAATCAATTAAGACTTATTTATCTGCAAATGCTCGGTTTGATTTTACTTTCATCAGTTTTGGGAACTATACACAATAAACTGTCCTCTGCACTTCTGCCCAGATACACCTGCAATATGGGTGCAAACAAATTACGTGTCTTAAATGATTGCAGAATTTTGAGGGTAAGTGAATTATGAGCATACTAACAATACACCCAAGTCTCTTCAATCTTTTACATCTGTCCATCAAATGTTCCAACGGAACGAATCTCCATCCACAAAACTGGCTACGCCCCGTATCTCAAATATAAGTATACTCCAATTGTGCTTGTTCGGGTGGGTTTCTCAACATTGCTGTGCCTGATGCGCTGAAATGGTGGTCAAAAGAGTTGAAACTTTACATTTTAAGACTTAAAGAATAAATGTACAGCATGTCTTTAGACTGTGATTGTTTAAGCTGATTTCTACTAAATTTATGCAATCTTTGCCTTGAGCTCACATGTATTTTGATAAGATTGGGAGGATCTTTGTGTATTTTTTGACATCAGCAAAATGGGAGTAGCTTCAGGCGCAATTTTGGGTGCAGGTTCTGGATACACCCGTGGAAGAAACTCCATAATCGTGTTTACATTTGTATTCTAAACTGACAAGTTTATTTTTTTTAATATCGATATGTGGAAAATTTACTTAATAACAGATATTATGTGGTAATCTTTCTCTTTTTGTAATTTTTCATGAAATCAGAAACACAATTCTAAAAAAAAGCCTGCGAATTACTATTGGTCATATTAATGGATGATTATTTTAAGAGAGAGGGATTAACATATTCAGTTGTTAATATTAATAGTATTTACAAGGTTGCCATGTTTATAATCACACTTCAACAGTGAATTGAAGAAATATTTTCCAAATATAATTTTGAATTGTTTCTTTTAGATTTATGTATTCTGCAATCTTTGCAAATATATCTGCTGAAGTTTAAGCGTTTGTGAAAAAGGGTCATGTTTTATGCATAAGTGCTCATCAAAGTGAGATTTGGTGGCACTTTGAAATTGAACATTTTTCTCCTTGTGTCCCAGTGGTAGAATAAAATATTTCTATTTATGGCGTTACAGTACAGAATACTTTGACAACCTTACAACAGACAGTGCATTGGTATAGAATACAGCATGATGACCCTGTACAGTGGTACAGTATAGAATACAGTATGGTGAACCAATTCAATGGTAAAGAATGCAGAATGGCAAATCTACGAAATGATATAGAGTACGGTGAACCCATTCAATGGGACAATGCAGCACGGTGAAGCATTTGCAACCATTTTGAGCCAGAAGTGCCAAGTGGATGATCCATCTTTCCCTCCTCCTGAGGTCCCTACCATCACCTGGAACGCACTGCCTAAGGGGGGTGGTAGAGGCAGGAATCCTCACAACATTTAAGAAGTATTTAGATGAGCACTTAAAACGCCATTGCACACAAGGCTACAGGCAAGCGCTGGAAGATGGGATTGGAATAGATAGGTGCTTGATGGCCGGCGTGGACACGGTGGGCTGAAGGGCCTGTTTCTGTGCTGTATAACTCTATGATTCTATGACAAATGTTAGTCTTTTCGCCAATTCGATTCACTTCATGTGATATGAAGAAATGGCCGTGTTCAAAATCTCTTTGGTGGTACAGGCTCAAGGGGCTAAATGGCCTACGTTCGCATTGGATGCAGCAAAGGGTATGGGCTCGACCACATCCTGGCTATAATGCTGAAGACATGCTCCAGAATTAGCCATGCCTCTAGTCAAGCTGTTCCAATACAGGTACACGACTGGCATCTACCCAACAAAATGGAAAATTTCCCAGATATTTCCTGTCCAGAAAAAGCAGGAAAAGTCCAACCCAGCCAATTATTACCCCATCAGACTATTCTCAATCATCAGCAAAGTTGATGAAAGAGCTCACCAACAGTGCTATTAAGTAGTATTTTCTCACCAATACTCTGTTCACAAATGCTCAGTTTAAGTTCTGCCAGGAACACTCAGTGTCAGAGCTCATTACAACTTAGTTCAAATGTGGACAAAAGAGCTAAATTTCAGAGGTGAGGTGAGAGTGACTGCCTTTGACATCAAGGCAGCATTTGACCAAGTGTGGCATCAAGGAGCCTTAGTAAACTTGAAGTCAAAGGGAATCAGGGGAAAAACTCTCCACTGGCTGTAGTCATAACTAGCATATTCGAGGACGGTTGTGGTTGTTGGAGACCAATCATCTCAGCTGCAGGATATTGTTGCAGGAGTTCCTTAGGGTACTAGGCCCAACCATCTTCAGCTGCTTCATCAATGACCTTCACTCCATCTAAGGTCAGAAGTGGGGATATTCACTGATGATTACACAGTTGTTCAGTCCACAGTATCCACAGATAATAAAGCAGTCCATCTTGCATGCAGCAAGACCTTCAGGCTTGGGCTGATAAGTAGCAAGTAACATTGCAGCCACACGAATGCCAGGCAATGACCGTCTCCAACAAGAGAGCATATAACCACCTCCCCTTGTCATTCAATAGTATTGCCATCATTAAAATTCTCCCCATCAACATCCGGAGGGTCACTATTGACCAGAAGCCTAACTGGACCCACTACATAAATACTGTGGCTACAGGAACAGGTCAGAGGCTGGAAATTCTGTGGCAGGTGAGTCACCTCCTGACTCCCCTAAGCCTTTCCACCATCTACAAGGCACAAGTCACAAGTCAGGAGTGTGATGGAATACTCTCCACTTGCCTGAATGTTTGCAGCTCCAACACCACTCAAGAAACTCGATGCCATCTACGACAAAGCAGCCCATCCATCACCTTAAACATTCACTCCCTCAACCACTAGCACACTGTGGCTGCAGTGTGTACCATCTACAAGATGCAGTGCAGCAACTCCCTAAGCCTCCTTCAACAGCACCTTCCAAACCTGCGACTTCTACCACCTAGATGGGATAAGGCAGCAGTCACATGGGAACATCACCACCTGCAAGTTCCCTTCCAAGTCACACACCATCCTGACATGGAAATATATCACTATTCCTTCATCATCACTGGGTCAAAATCCTGGCAGTCCCCCCCTAACAGCACAGTGGGGTTACCTTCATCACATCGACTGCAGCAGTTCACAAAGGCATCTCACCAACACCTTCCCAAGGGCAATTCAGGATGGGCAATAAATGCTGGCCTTGCCCCCCAACATCCCATGAATTTAAGAAAAGGCTTTGAATGAAGATAGTGTGATCAACCTTGTCAAAGGCTGTAGAAAAGTCAATGATAATGAGAAATAATGTACCATGGTCACAATCAAAGAGAATGTTGATTGAAACTTTGGTTAGCATTGTTTCAGTGGTGTTGGGACGCAGGAAGGTGGGTGAAAAACTGATTGGAACATGGAGGTGCGGGAGACGTAGGCACAGATCTGGGAGGTAACAACATGTTCAAGTACCTTGTAAAGAAAAGAGAGGTGGAGATGCAATAATAGTTGGTGAAAGCCCAGAGACTGAGGATCACATTTGTGAGGATGGGGTGATGATGTTGTCAGCTTCAAAACAGAAAAAAAGTGCCTCAAGAAGGGAGATCAGCTAATGGGGTATCAAGAAGATAAGTCGGAAGTCGGGTGGTTAGGGGTTTAGTGGGAATGGAATTAAGAGGCAGGAAGTAGGTCTCAAGAATGAAAGGGCAATGGTGGGGGGGGGGGGGGGTGGGGGGGTGGCAGGGGGAGGCAATGGGGGGAGAAATACAGGGCTTCTGGCCTAGTAGGAAGAGGACTGGGGAGGAGATTTAGCTTGTTGGGCAAGGGGTGTGGAGCATGCAGTAGAGGCTCCTGAACAGGAAAACTGAAGGAAATATAAATGAATTAATATACAGTATGGATTTCCACAAACTGAAGAACAATTTATTCATTTTTTTTGCTAAGTTAATTTTAAAAATGAGTTAAGTTGAGAATGTAGATGAAATATATTTTAATTTTCGGAAGACACTCGAAAAAGCACCTACTGAAAACTAGTATACAGGGTAGAAGTAAACTAAAATAGATTGAAAGTTTGCTGGGTGAAGGGAGCCTAAACAAATTGGGATGGAAGAACTTTGAATTGAGGGACATGACCGGTAGAGTCCCACAGAGGTGTTGGTGGAACCACTAATTTTCAACATTTGTCGAAATGATTTGAAAGATGTTACCAGTAACTATGTATCAAAATTTTCAGATGGCATCTCAATAAAAGATATAGTTAATACAGTGGAGGATGGGAAAAAGTTGCATGAGAACACAGGTGGATTTTGAAAATGGGCAGACAATTGATAGATACAGTTTAATGTGGGTAAATGATAGATACAGTTCAATGTGGGTAAATGTCAAGTTATGCAGTTGGAACTGTGGAACAGATAGTGGGTAGACCTACATTTTCATGTTCAAGTGGTCACTTGGCAGAGCAGATCATGTGACTGGAATAGAATCTTCCTAATTTTCATTCAATTGATTTCACTTTGTTTCTACTGGCTGAGTTTAAATCCTTGTGTGGGAACTGAGACACAAACCTGTATCCAAACACTGCATTGTGTAGTATCTTCAAGATCTTGTGTGACTATGGTGTGAGAATCTAATAGCCAGCTATCATATAATTAACATACACAGTCAGAACAATTATGAAATAAAAACAGAAAATGCTGGAAATACTCAGCAGGTCTGGCAGCATTTCTGGAGAGAGACAGACAGAGTTAACGTTTCAGGTCGATGACCTTTCATCAGTTTCATCAGTTCTGATGAAAGGTTATCGACCTGAAATGTTAACCCTGTGTGTCTATCCACAGATGCTGCGAGATCTGCTGAGGATTTCCAGCATTTTCTGCGTTTATTTCAGATTTCCAGCATCCACAGTATTTTGCTTTAGAACAATTATGACCCTGTTCCGTCCAAGAAACCACTTAATGGAGTTTTGACACAGTAAATGCTAACTATTATAATGTCTTCTTTGGTAATTGCCCTAGGATATCTCTTCAACCTTCTCCATATATGGAACAATAGGTAACTTTAATAGCTCCCTTGGCAGTACAATATTCTTATATTATAATGGAGCCTATTTCAAATCTCAAGATCAAATCACTCTTGAGACCAACCTTCCCTACAGCAAATTGCAGCTGATTTTCCCATGACTCCAGTGTGAGAAAGTGAGATACCCGTAAAACACAGTCCATTTTTAATTCTGTAGCATAGTTGATTTTGCTGCAATTGAGATCCTGTTATACTTCACTTGGCTCTGTTTGTCCTGCTGTCTCATTTCCGTGTGCTTTGGCACCAGTGATGGTTGTCAAAAAATTACATTTAAATGCACGTCTGGAGTATTTTAAAGCAAAGCAATTGAAAATAGGTAATACGAACATTTATTGTTTCAATTTTGAAATATAAAACAATGCCAAATTGTTGGCGACTGAAAAAATGCTACGAGATTCTGAAAATTGTATACTGGATACTGAACAGTAAATCTGGAGCAAAAACTGAGAGAAAATGAGTCAAGGTATCATTAATTTTAGGTAGACAATTGTGTGAATGACTAATACAGACAGCATTAACTTGGTTCAAAGTGCTTGTAACAAAAACGTGCTTTATGTTAAATAATAATTTTGAATCCGCTGGCTGGAAATCTGAATTGAATTTAAGAAAAAGAGATTAAAGGTGACTCGATGCTTGCAGCTAAAGATGGCTACCCCAATTTACGTCACTGTACCTTCCACATTCCTATACATTGAGATAGAGAGAGCATATCTGCAAAGACCCATCAAGGACAATGACCTGGGGAATCTGAGTGAACCACATATCCTGTTCCCAGTAACAAGGCATCAAGGCCGTCACCTGAGGTATTCAACTGATGGAGATAAACCACTCAACTATAATCACTTGAACAATGTGACCCCAGCTGTAAGAAGGGGATTCCTCGACATGGACTAATGAATTTACAAGAGGGAATACACTAGCAACGATCATACTTGAATCACTGGGTGACAGTCATGTAACAGGCCCACCCTGTTTTCTCTGCAGTAAGCAAACAAGTAGCTAAATGCTGACAAGAGAAGACCTGAATGGAGTCCCTTCTGTCTGTCTGTCTCTCCCTCCAACCTTGCAAGCTTTGAACCCTGTTTGCTGACCGTGACCACCCCGGGATTCCCTTGCTGCTGATAGAGATTCCTTGAAGGAAATCAACCCTGCACTACTGTCTCAAAGAGAACAGCCAAATCAGCCGTCCACATCTTCAAATCGGAAGCCTCAGGACCACCAAACGAAAGTTGCACGCCCACTGAATTCAGCCAGAAGTCAGCCAAGTCACCAATTTCCACAGACAATACCCCTTTTATTTCCCTGTACTCTAATTTGACCATACGAACATACAAATGAGAAGCAGGAGTAGGCCACTCGGCCCCTCAAACCCGTTCCACTGTTCAATACGTTCATGGCTGAACTGATTACTCCACATTTCCACCTACCCCTGATAACCTTTCACCCCCTTGCTTATCAAGAATCTATCTACCTCTGTCTTAAAAATATTAAAGGACTCTGCTTCCACCACCTTTTGAGGAAGAGAATTCCAAAGACTCACAACCCTCTGAGAGAAAACAATTCTCCTCGTCTCTATCTTAAATGGGTGACCGCTTATTTTTAAACAGTGACCCCTAGTTCTAGATTCTCCCACATGTAGCTCAGTGGCTGCCGTTGTATCTCTCCTCTTCAGCAGTGGTGGGGTTACTCACTGGTGTTGGGAGCCATGTCTGCAAAGGATAGCCCTTATCTCCAAGAAGCCACCCCTCTATCTGAGCCAGTTCAGTGAACAGCGGTGGCACCCGGGACTGGCACAAGACCCAGGTGTCATGGCAGCTGCCCGAGAAGCGGTCACACATTCGCAGCAAGCATCTACGGTGATCATATACCAGCTTCACCTAGATTGAGAGGGCTCCTTTAATGGTAACGTCTGCAGGTGGTAGCTCGGTGGGAGGCCTGATGGCCACATGAGTGCAGTCTATGAACATTACAACATTATGGGCAGCACAGTGGCGCAGTGGTTAGCACTGCAGCCTCACAGCTCCAGGGACCCGGGTTCGATTCTGGGTACTGCCTGTGCGGAGTTTGCAAGTTCTCCCTGTGTCTGTGTGGGTTTTCGCCGGGTGCTCCGGTTTCCTCCCACATCCAAAGACTTGCAGGTGATAGGTAAAATTGGCCGTTGTAAATTGCCCCTAGTGATAGGGAATATGGGATTACTGTAGGGTTAGTATAAATGGGTGGTTGTTGGTTGGCACAGACTCGGTGGGCCGAAGGGCCTGTTTCAGTGCTGTATCTCTAAATAAATAAAAAAATAAATAAACCCATGGTTCTCCGGCAATGGTGTCAGAACCAATGGCTGTCTGGGCCTGGCTGTGAGAGTCTGTCCTGAAGTGGACATACTCACTGGCCCTCCGGTGCAGGGCATTAGTGACCTCCCTGATGCAGCGGTGCACTGCTGACTGTGTGATCCCACAAAGGTCTCTGGTGGGCCCCTAATAAGCTGTCGAGGTGTCAGGCTTGACAACCGCTGCCACTATGAGGAACAAAGGCATGGGATGTCCACCGGATCCCATGGGCTGCAGGTCATCCTTGAGCAGGGCACAGAGACGTGTCACCATCCTCCCTACATGCGCAATCGCCTCTGACACTGGTTCTCTGACATCGTCATCGAGGGGCCGGTAAAATTCAGCCCACTGTGTTTTGAGCTTCCCCTTGGTGAATCTTTGTTTGCCACTTTCCAATTATAAAGCAAAGAAATGAGCACAAACAGGCGTTCTTAGGTTTAAAGAAGAAAAGTGAAATTTACTAAAACTTAAACTCTAATTCGGTTAACGTCTACGAATACACAATGCATAAGCAATACACATATGCAGATCGGGACAGAAAAGAGCAGAAGAAAAAATAAGTGGAGAGGTTTGAGGCAATATCAGAAGAGTTTCTTGTTACTGTGCTTCGAGCTCACTGTAGTCCTTTTGTAGGTAGTTCTTGTTTTTCGTTGGGGCCCAGTATTCTTCTTAAACCTTGTTCACTGTCGGAGACTTTTCTCTCTTGGGGTTCTGAAGCTGGCGAGAGTGAGATGTGCAGACAGGAGAGAGTTCTTTTTAGTCCAGGAGGAAACAGCTTTCTGAGTTTTAAAACTTTGTGGCAAGTTCAAATTCAAAAATAAACTCCAACAGCCAGTTAGTCATGTGACTAAACTGGTCTGACCATGTCTTCTGTGTATTCAGGATGCACGGACTGGTTCCTTTGTTCCAACTCTGTCTGCTAGTATGCAAAAAAGGTTTGTCCAGCGAGGGGCCTGGCAATTCCTTGTGATACACCCTCTTTTCTTCCCAGCAACAATTTTAGGTTTTAATGCTCATATGTTGAAATATGTGCCTTATTCTTGGCAGGTGGGGACCTGCATTAAAATAAAATGTGTCAAACAATTTAACAGTGGCCCAAACTTCCGTGCAGATCAGGCTTCAGCATTGTTAAATTGGTTATTGTGCTTGTTTTAGGCTCATAAGTTAAGGACAAAAATAAATTTCGACTCCAACAAGTGATACAAGATCATGTTCAGCTGAAATTCCCTCCCTAGCTGAATATCTATCACTGTCCAAGCTGGCTCATAGCAATGGGCCACTGGAAAAATTAATGTTAAGTTTCTTTGTTATAAATTAATTTTGCATTCAATTTGTAGTTAGTTATAACCATTCCTGAGTATCGATCTGGATTTATTCCATACAGGAACCAGAAACCATTAAGTGCACAATTTTTTGAAACCCAGTGCA
This sequence comes from Heterodontus francisci, assembly GCF_036365525.1. NCBI lineage: Eukaryota > Metazoa > Chordata > Chondrichthyes > Heterodontiformes > Heterodontidae > Heterodontus > Heterodontus francisci. The sequence continues at coordinate 57,017,343 of NC_090380.1, forward strand.
GTGAAATTTGCTGCAGTATCCCACAATTCCAGTCTGGATTTACATAATCAACCATGTTGCAGGGTGCCTGTGGTGTCATATTTTGTTACTAATTTGAAATAGTACAGCATTGCTGAAGAACCAAAATAACTTTTTTGTAATTGGTTACACTAATTGGTCCAACCAGCTGTTAAAAACTGTACTTTTTACATCACCAGACTTCTTGTAATATTTATGCATATTGCTGAGATTGCAATAGATGCTTAAATTACCAGAAGTTCTTGTAATATTCATATCTCAATTGCTCACGAGGTGATGAATTTTTTAAACTGCTGCGAAGCTTTTAACCCTATTGGGGTGAATTGCTCATGTTAATCTTCCTGAAAAAAGTCAGTGTGAATACAAAATTCTGACTCTTTTTGGTAAAATTATCAAGAGGAGTTTCACCTCTATATTATTCAAGGAAGCTACAATAAAACGGTAAAACGTTTGTGCAGTATGAAGGATGCTTAGTATTAAGTAGAAATTATTGTGAGTGCAATGCTTGTTTGTCCATGAGACTCACCTCCTACTCCCTCAACTTCTCCTCCTGGTCCCCATGTTAGCCGATATTGTTAATTGTTCTCTTTCTTCAGGTATTGTTGCTCTTTCCTTTAAATCTGCTATCATCACCCCTCTCCTCAAAACAACAACCCTTGACCCCACTGTCCTTGCAAACTACCATCTCATCTCTAACCTACTTTTCCTCTCCAAAATCCTTGAATGTGTTGTTGCCTCCCAAATCTGTTCCCACCTTGCCTGAAATTCCATATTTTAATCCCTTCAATTAGGTTTCCGTCCCTGCCACACTACTGAAACATCTGTTACCAAAGTCACAAATGACATCCTATGTGACTGAGACAAAGGTAAACTATCCCTTCTCATTCTTCTTGACCTGTCTGTAGCCTTCAATGTTGGTTGATCACACTATCCTCCTCCAACACCTCTCCACTGTCATCCAGCTGGGTGGGACTGCTCTGACCCACTTCCAATCTTATCTGTCTAATCATAGTCAGTGTATCATTTGCAATGGCTTTTCTTCCTGCTTCTGGACCCTTACCTCTGCTATCTCCCAAGGATCTATCCTTGACCCCCTCCTATTTGCCATCGACATACTGTCCCTCGGCGACATCATCCAAAAGCACAGTGATAGTTTTCACATGTACACTAATGATACCCAGCTTTACCTCACCACCACCTCTCTTGACTCCTCCATTGTTGCTAAATTAGCAGACTGCTTCTTCAATATCCAATACTGCTTGAGCAGACATTTCTTCCAATTAAAGTTTGGGAAGACTGAAGCCATTGTTTTTGATGCCTGCTCCAAATGCCGTTCCCTAGCTATTGACTCCATCCCTCTCCCTGGCAGCAGTCTGAGATTAAAACAGTCTGTTCACAACCTTGGTATCACATTTGACCCCAAGATGAGCTTCCGATCTCATATTCATGCTATTACTAAGACCACCTACCTCCACCTCTATAACATCGTCTGACTTCACCCCTGTCTCAGCTCAACTGCTGCTTCATTCATGCCTTTGATGACTCCAGACTTGACACTCCGGCTGGTCTCCCACATTCTGCTCTTGAGGTCATCCAAAACTCTGCTGCCTGCATCTTAACTCGCTGCATGTCCCATTTACTTATCACCCCTGTGCTTACTGACCTACATTGGCTCCCGGTTGAGCAATGTCTTGATTTTAAAATTCTCATACTTGTTTTCAAATCTCTCCTTGGCCCCTCCCTGTCTTTGTAATCTCCTCCAGCCCCACAACCCTCCGAGACATCTGCAGTCCTCTTAATCTGGCCTTTTGAGTAGCCCTGATTTTAATCGCAACACCATTGGTGGCCACACCTTCAGTTGCCTAGGCACCTAAGCTTTGGAATTCCTGCCCTGCGCCTCTCCGCCTCTCTACTTCACTTTCCTTTAAGACACTCCTTAAATCCTACCTCTTTCACCAAGCTTTTGGTCATCCTTATGCGGCTTGATGTCATATTGTGTTTTATGATGCTCCTGTGAAGAGCCTTGGTATGTTTTATTATGTTAAAAGTGATTTATAATTGTTATTATTATGTAAAGTTGGACAGTGAATGACTATTGAAGACTATATAGCAGTTCCCCGACTGAAGAATAAACTAAATGGTGTCAGATCGCATAATCTAGAAACACAAAGGGTGAATAATTTATACAACTTGCTACCAAGATATAGATTATTTTTCGGTATCAACCATTCCTCTCTATCAATCACAGCTTGGTTCAGTTGTCAGCACTTTTGCCTGCTTATGCGTTGAATCAAGATTTGAGTTTATAATCTAGGTGAGCATTCAGTCACTCAGTGCAGTACTGAGGAAGTTCACTGTCTGAAGTGCTGATCCTCAGATGAGGTGTTTAACCAAAGCCTCCATCTACTTGCTTGTGAACATCAAAGATTCCATGGCATGATATTGAAGAACAGAAAATTCTGCCAGTACCCAGGACGACATTCTTGCTTTGCAATATCACCAAAATCATTTCCTCAGGACTTTCCCCATTGTACTGCCACATTTTTTTTGTATTCGCAGCCACCTTCTTAAACTGCTGCAGTACATGTGGTGCAGGTACACCCAGAGTGCATTCGGAAGGAAGTTCCAGGTTTTTGACCCAGTGACAGTGAAGGAATGGCGATATAGTTCCAAGTCAGGATGGTGTGTGGCTTGGAGGAAAAATTGCAGATGGTGATGTTCCCATGAGTCTGGTGCCCTTGTCCTTCTAGGTGGCAGAGGTCATGGGTTTGGAAGGTGCTGTTGAAGGAGCCATTGTGATTTGCTGCAGTGTATCTTGTAAATGATACACACTGCTGCCACTGTGTGCCGGTTGTGCAGAGAGTAAATGTTTAAGGTGGTGGATGGGGTGCCGATGGAGTTACAAATGATACTGAACACTGTATAATCATCAGTGAACATCCAAACTTCTGACCTAATGATGTAAGGAAAGTCACTGGTGAAATAGTTGAAGATGTTTGGGCCTAGGATACTACCACTACTCTGAGGAACTCTTGCAGTGATGTCCTGGGGTTTAGATGATTGGTCTCCAACAACTACAACCATCTTTCTTTGTGCTGGGTATGGTTTCAACCAGTGGAGAGTTTTCCCCCTGATTCCCACTGACTTCAATTTTGTTAAGGCTCCCTGATGCTCGGTTAAATGCTGCCTTTATGTCAAGGGCAGTCACTCTCACCTCACCTTTTGAATTCAGCTGATTTGTCCATGTTTGAACCAAGGCTGTAACCTATATCAAGGACTCTTGACTGATGCAAAATAAAGAGGAAATTATGGAGTAAATGACTGACAACATTAATTTTGCCACACTATATTTTTCTGGGACTTATTATGCTGCGGTCTGCTAACTCTCACCGAAAACAAAAGTATTTATTATTGTATATAAAAACAAGAAACGCTAGAAATACTCAGCAGGTCTGGCAGCATCTGTGGAGAGAGAAGCAGCATCTGTGGAGAGAGAAGCAGAGTTAACGTTTCAGGTCAGTGACCCTTCTTCAGAACTGGCAGATATAAGAAATGCAAAAGATTTTAAGCAAGTAAAGCGGGAGTGGGGAAAGAGATAACAAAAGAAAAGGTGTTGATAGAACAAGGTCACAGAATAGCTGACCCAAAGGTCATGGAGCAAAGGCAAACAATATGTTAATGGTATACTGAAAGACAAAGCATTAGTACAGATAGGGTGTTAATGGACTGAAAACTGAACAGCCACAAGCACAAACATGAAAAAAAGCACAGTGGGTAGGTACAGTAGAAACAAACAGAACAAACTAAAATAAAATAAACACAAAAAGTAAAAACAAAAATGACTAAAAATAAAAGTAAAATGGGGCGCCCGTCATGCTATGAAATTATTGAACTCAATGTTCAGTCCAGCAGGCTGTAGCGTGCCTAATCGGTAAATGCAATGCTGTTCCTCGAGCTTGCATTGATGTTCACTGGAACACTGTAGTAATCCCAGGACATGTGAGCATGAGAGCAGTGGGGGGGGAGTGGCGGGGGTGTTGAAATGGCCAGCAACCAGAAGCCCGGGGTCATGCTTTCGGACTGAATGGAGGTATTCCGCAAAGCAGTCACCCAATCTGCGTTTGGTCTCCCCAATGAAGAGGAAACTAAACTTCTTCACACCCTGCCTCCTGTAAGGACTCTATTCCATTCTCCCAGTTTCTCCGTCTCCGAAGCATCTGCTCTGATGATGCTACCTTCCATGACAGCGCTTCTGATATGTCTTCCTTTTTCCTCAACCAAGGACTGCCCCCCCCCACATTGTGGTTGACAGGCCCCTCAACCGTGTCCAGCCCATTTCCCGCACCTCTACCCTCACCCCTTCCCCTCCCTCCCAGAACTGCAACAGGGTTCCCCTTGTCCTCACTTTCCACCCCATCAGCCTCCATATCCAAAGGATCATCCTCCGCTTTGTTTCTTAAACTGAAATTTTGATATACCTTGCAGCTGAAATGAAGTACACAATGGGTTGGATTTTAAAGCCCCTCAGGAACATTTGTGGAAGGGCAATGAAAATTGGTGCGGTGGAGGCCCACCACCGACCCCGACGGCGACAGACCCCGTGCCAATCTCAGCGGTGGCGGTGAGACCTTGTGGTGGCCACCCTGCCACCCTGCGACAGGACCCTCATTTAAATATGTAAACTAATTTACATACCTGATTTGGATGGCCGACAATGCCGCACCTTCAAATCTCCGTTCAGGGAAACATGGCACAACACCTTTGGGGAGGGGAGGAGGATTTGTTTTCTCTATGCGGGAGGAGGGGTTAAAATGCTGCGGTTTGGCTGGGGTGGTTATTGGAAAGGGGTAAAGGGCAAAGGTGCCGAACTTTGAGGGGGCGAAGGTCAAACTTTTAATAAGGAAATTCCGGGCAGGAAAAGGGCAGGAATGTTTTGAAGTGCCATTGGGGGGGTGGGTGGGAGAAGAATTTAATGGTATTTTAATTTTTTTTTGGTCATTGAACTGACCTGGCCCTTTAATTTTAAAATTTCCATTAAGGGCTGTAAGCCCTTTAAAAATGGCGCCATCGCCTGCGCATATGCACGAGATGCTGTTGCCTGCGACAGCTCGCCTGCCCCCTCCACGTGATCATGGGGGGCGATGCCGCAGCCATGCAAATAACCCGCTGCATTTGAAATTGCGGCAGCTCCGTGACGCAATGCCCGTGCAGGCGCGGCGCATTTTGTTACGTCTGCGGCGGACTCTTAAAATGTAGCCCAATTACTCAGTGAAATTAAGACCAAAAATGAATTGTAGCATCAGCAAACCTCAACATGCTGGGGTCAAAATTGGATAGCCTCCACAAATGGAAACAGGGATTGCGATGCACAATTAACCCGTACCTGTTCCTTCTGATACAGGCGGCAGAAAAACTTCATGATACCTGCTCAGTTACATGATTATAGTATGCAACTAGTACTAAACATGTTTTTGAGTGGCTGTGCACCTGAACAAGAAAAGCAAAATCATGACAGACTAGCATGTGTTCAAGCTATCCTGCACCTCTGAAGGGGAAGATGCATTTTGGTTGCAGCAGGTGCTGGAAGTCATTCTAAAAGTCCCAGGCAAGATGCCAGAATGCCTCAACATGACAGAACACATGCTCCAAGGTTCTCTGTTACAGAACCAGAGACCTTGGTGCAGGAGATAAACAGGAGCAGAGAGGTCTTCTATCCACCTGGGACCAGGAGGCCCTCCAGACAGAAACTGCGAATGCAGTGGGAGCAGATAGCTGTCGTGGTCATTGGAAGCAGCCCAGACGAGGACCTGGATGCAGTGCTGAAAAGGAGTTCGCTGGCCTCACATGAGTGGTCAAAATGCATCTTCAAATGCCATATCCCACCAACTGCACCACTACCCTCACACATTGCTCAATTCACTACCTTGCTTCACTCACCGACCAACAAACTCAATCAATCATGACTCATACTTCATGTTCATAGCGTTATCTCACCCTCACACAATTAGCACTGCTGCAAGCCTTACACCCACATCCCACACATTGCCAGCTGTTCAACCATGACAGCCATATCACCCAAACACGTGGCACCACACTCACTGACACACTTCTCCCTGTTTTGCAGGACAAGGTGGTGCACAACTGCAGGCAGCAGCACCTAACTGGCAGGGGACCGGTATGGCTGCATGTCCTCACCCTAATGGAGGAGATGGTGCTCATCTTCATTGGAGCAGCCATGACTGAAGCCGTGGCCAGTGGCGGGGCTGAAACCATTGACGATGATGGTATTATCATCTATAATCTTCTTTCTCACATCCCACTTCTCTCTCATCCCACAAGCTGTTCTGATTTACAAGATGGTGTAAGTACGCACCTCTATTTTTCCTGCTTCCTTTCCTCCAAACCCTACCCTTGCCCTTTCGCCTTTCAGATACCAAAGAAGTGCAACCCGACTAGGCTGTGGTGGAAGACCAATAAGTGTTAGAGTAAGAAGAGACTGATGATGAAGAAACGCGATCACTCAATCGCACACTCACAACCACCAGCTCAGATACTGATACTGGGTAGCTTAGAGGCAGGGTCTGCACATGGTTAGACACCAGGGCATAGGGAAAGGATAGCACAGGTGTCAGCTCGCTGGAGGGGGAGGCTGCGCATGAGTTCTGCTGTAGAGGACTTAGATGAGGACTTCGATGGGGTGGCATACAGAAAAAGGCTGATGGGTATGCACACAAAATTGCTTGGTGCATTGGTAGGCCTGCCAGAAAGCCTGTGGTTACTGTCAAGAAGCATGGAGGAGTCCGGCATCAACCTTCTGCATGGCTTTGAGCATAGTTTGGAACCCAACCTTTCCAGCATGGAAGTGATGACTGTGATGTCCTCGGGACTGGAATAAGGTTTAGCATAAGGTATGAAGCAGGGACAGACACAGCACAATACTGAACACAAAGGCTTCTCCTTTTATTCTGTTTTATTTTCACTTTGCTAGCATGTGTATTCTACAGCATCCTCTAGAGTACACACTGCACAATGCAGTTGCAATTTCAAAACATTACAACAGTACATCCCTCCTCTTCTTCGTAAATGAGAGACATAGCATGTTTCAATGGTTTGTTTCTAAAACTGTAAACGATGAACTCAAACATAAATAGTTCATTTCATAACATAGTCACTTAGGTATGGTGGGTGTTTTCTCTCATGAGTAGGATATTGTTTGACATCAGATATAGTCTCATTGGACTCATCTTCATCTGAGGTTTCGCTGTTGGAATCAGATTCAATGCTTACGAGTGGTGTTTTCAGTACTTTGAAGAATGACACATTTCTTGTGATGATTTGTGAACTGTGCTTAGCAGTGATCGTTGATCCTTTTGTGTTGGTCACAACAAATGGTTGGATGTCATAAGGAGTTGTTTGATTTCCAATCTGACCATTACATTTCACAAGTACTTTATCTCCTGGCTTAAGCGGCGTAGCTTTAAGTTTCATGTTTCACTCCACATTCTCTTTCATTCTCTCTTTCCATTCTCAAACGTATTCACGGAGGTAGGCGGGAATGTGGAGTTGGAGATTACAATCAGATAAGCCATGATCTTATAGGATTGGCAGAGCAGGCTCAAGGGACCGAGTGGCCTACTCCTGCTTCTAATTCGTATGTACGTGTTGTTCATTAGCTCTGCATGGTAGCTCAGGTAGACGTGTTTGCGTACGACGTGTTTGCGTAGGACGTATAGCTGGAGGATTTCCACTAGTTGAATTAAAAATCACTCTGTAATTACAAAGTAAGTGATGTAGCTCTTGCTTCCATGACTTTTTTCAAGGTTTGCATAACTCTTCCGACTTCACCATTTGCTTTTGGCCAAAGGGGTGTGATTTTCCTATGAGTTACCCCCAGGTAGTTTAGGAATTTGCTGAACTCGTCGCTGTTAAATGGTGGGGGGATGGGGGATGGCGGGGGTGGGGGGGGTCCATTGTCACACCTTACTGTTTGAGGCATTCCAAACAAAGCAAAGATCTGCTCAAGCTTTGGGATGACTGCTTTTGTTGCAGTTGAGATAATTCCATGATTGGAAATCTGCTGTAGTCATGTAAGATTTAGAACCTTACTTGGACCGAAATAAGAATTCGGACAAGGAGACACTTAATGCAGTGATATCAGGATAAAAGCAATACTTAACAAATCCAAGACAGTCAATATCCTTGTCCAGATGGCCTTTACTCTCCACTGGCTCTAGTGACACAGAAGGCTCGTGATTCCTCTTCTCTTGTCTCTCCCTTTGTCTTTGTCAAATCTGTATGCCAAACTCATCCAGGTCTGTTCCTTTATTCTTCATAGCTAGTGGTTTCACCTGTGCACTGAGTGGGTGGTTCATATGTATCATGTTTCAATTGGTCCTGCCATTTCGTTTGTCAGTACTTGCGTTAATCATGTCTCGAGTTCACTTCCGTGCGGTCGAAGATGAGAATGTCATCATTGATGTTCAGCGTGTCTTCAAGTACAGATTGAATCAATTGCTGCAATACCTCAACTGCTGAGCTGACTCCAAAGTTGAGCCTCTTGTATCGGAAAAGTCTGATGTTGTTAGAGAACACAGTTTGGTGTTTCGATTCCTCTGCAAGCTCGATTTGATGGTAGCCTGCATTGAGGTCATGTTTAGCAAAGTGTTCAGCACCATTCACTTTTTCTATGATGTCATCGATTGTTGGTGTCATGTGACTTTCCCATTGTATGGCTTTGTTTGGTGATTGCATATCAATGCAGATTCTAATCTGGTTCTTGCTCTCCAGGTAAAGCAAATGTTGAAGTTCCACCTCTGTCTGTTTCCCCTGACATGAAATGGTATTTGTTGCCATTGATGCACAACTGTGGGCACATGAGGGTTGAAATACAGCTTGTATGTAACACCTTTCAACTTGCCAATACTGGAGAAGCGATCAGCATACATTTTGAGACTGTTTTTGTTATGTGAAGGAATTGCATATGTGACTGCAATCATGTGCAGATCATTTGCTGTGTGGAAACTGATAAGTGTGTCACATTCACCCGATATGACTTTGAATGAGAGCGGCATTTCAAAAGTTCCAAGAATTTTCAGCGGTTTGTCACTGTTGTAAGGGAACGGTATCGTATTAACTGGTTTGCAGAGAATGCTGCAATCCAGAAGTTGGTTGAATGTTTTGTCTCCCATGACATTGACAGACACTCCTGTGTCTATGAGAGCACCGACATCTGAGCAACCAATGATCACTGTGAGATGTGGCTGTTCACTGTGTCTGAGAGAGAGAAGACAAAAGTATGTTCAGGATTATGTGCCTCTACTTTGGCTACATTCTCTAGCTTTTTTTGCTATGGTACATATGTGTAACACCTTTTTGTTAGCATTGGTCTTAGTTGTTGATTTTACTGATGAGTGACAAACACAAAGTGGTTGGGTTTTCCACAAGCTTTACACTGTTTACCATTAGCAGGACACTCTGTCTGGTGTGGGTAAGCACCGCCACAGTGGAAACATTCTTTGGATAGGTTGCAACTCTGTTTGTGAGATGGCTGTTGTAGCTTTGCAGGTGGTTTCCTGGCAGGTGATTGATTATTAGTGTTCACAGGAGTTGAACTTGGAGTGTGGTAGCTACCATTAGCCTTAATTTCAGTAGCTCTGGACTCTGTGATCTTGTTAACTCCGACAGCTCTGACAACTTTCTGTTTTTCTCGAGTACTTTTCAGTGTAGTCAACTGGAGAGACAGCCTTTGACTATCCCTGTTTTGAATTCGTGTTCGACATGTTCAACATCACCAAAGTCACATTTGGTTGCTAGTTGCCTCAAACGCATGCAATATTGGTCAGTTTTCTCATTTGCTTCTTGCTTAGTGCGTCGGAAGACAATGGTTTAGAATATGGTGTTTTTCTTGGCATGAAGTAGTTTGTCAGTGCATTTTTGCTGAGTCGTAGTCATTTCGCTCAGGCATAAGTGTCTCAAATGTATCCTCTAATTCTTCACTTTCATAGTTCGAAGCAAGGCCTTTTTCCTTGTAAGTCTGAGATTACGAAACCTGCCATCGCGCCTTTGAAGCATCGCAGTCATTTTTGCCAATGCGGGTTTACAAATGATGGCTCTGAACGCACATCAAAACGTGGTAGACTGGGCATAAACAACACCATACTGATCAGCAACATAGTGTTAAAGGATCCAGGATCATGTTCCTTTCAGAGGAAACTTCTCTGCAGTGATCCAAGATTACATATATTTTTTTGATTGAATGGTTATTTTGAAAAGAACAGTGTGTGAGGGCGGCACAGTGGCGCAGCGGTTAGCACCGCAGCCTCACAGCTCCAGTGACCCGGGTCCGGTTCTGGGTACTGCCTGTGCAGAGTTTGCAAGTTCTCCCTGAGACCGTGTGGGTTTCCGCCGGGTGCTCCGGTTTCTTCCCACAGCCAAAGACTTGCAGGTTAATAGGTAAATTGGCCATTGTAAATTTCCCTTAGTGTAGGTAGGAGAATTGAGGGAAGGTGGGGATGCGGTAGGGAATATGGGATTAATGTAGGGTTAGTATAAATGGGTGGTTGACTCGGTGGCCTGTTTCAGTGCTGTATCTCTCTATGACTAGCTTCCTCTGTGTGTCTAACACAGTTTCCAAGTTAAAATGCTCTCTGTGAAAGTAGACAAAAACTTTCCAAAATGTTCATACCTGAAGGCAATGGGCTGGATCTTAAAGCCCCTCCACCGTCGTGAATGGGGGCGGGGGGGGGGGGGGACAATGAAGATCATTACAGCGGAGGCCCGCCACAGACCATGACGGCGGCAGGCCCCGTGCCGATCTTGGCAACGGCGGCAAGGCCTCGGTGCGGCCACCCCGCCGCTTGGCAACGGGATCCCCATTTCATATATGTAAACTAATTAACATACCTGCTTTAATGAGGGTCCCATTACATAGAACATAGAACATAGAACATAGAACATAGAACATACAGCACAGAACAGGCCCTTCGGCCCACAATGTTGTGCCGATCCTTTGTCCTCTGTCAAGGACAATTTAATCTATACCCCATCATTCTCCTTTATCCATATACCTATCCAAAAGCCTTTTGAAAGTCCCTAAAGTTTCTGACTCAACAACTTCCCCGGGCAAGGCATTCCATGCCTCGACCACTCTCTGGGTAAAGAACCTTCCCCTGACATCCCCCTTATATCTCCCACCCTTCACCTTAAATTTATGACCCCTTGTAACGCTTTGCTCCACCCGGGGAAAAAGTTTCTGACTGTCTACCCTATCTATTCCCCTGATCATCTTATAAACCTCTATCATGTCACCCCTCATCCTTCTCCTTTCTAATGAGAAGAGGCCTAGAATGTTCAGCCTTTCCTCGTAAGACTTATTCTCCATTCCAGGCAACATCCTGGTAAATCTCCTCTGCACCCTCTCCAAGGCTTCCACATCCTTCCTAAAATGAGGCGACCAGAACTGCACACAGTACTCCAAATGAGGCCTTACCAAGGTCCTGTACAGCTGCATCATCACCTCACGGCTCTTAAATTCAATCCCTCTGCTAATGAACGCTAACACCCCATATGCCTTCTTCACAGCCCTATCCACTTGAGTTGCAACTTTCAATGATCTATGCACATAGACCCCAAGGTCTCTCTGCTCCTCCACATGCCCAAGAACCCTACCGTTAACCCAGTATTTTGCATTCATGTTTGTCCTTCCAAAATGGATGACCTCACACTTTTCAGGGTTAAACTCCATCTGCCACTTTTCAGCCCAGCACTGCAACCTATCCAAGTCCCTTTGCAGACGACAATAGCCCTCCTCGGTATCCACAACTCCACCAACCTTTGTATCATCTGCAAATTTACTGACCCACCCTTCGACTTCCTCATCCAAGTCGTTAATAAAAATCACAAACAGGAGAGGACCCAGAACTGATCCCTGCGGCACGCCACTGGTAACTGGGCTCCAGGCTGAGTATTTACCATCTAAGACCACTCTCTGCCTTCTATCAGTTAGCCAATTCTTAATCCAACTGGCCACATTCCCCACTATCCCATGCCTCCTGACTTTCTCCATAAGTCTACCATGGGGGACCTTATCAAATGCCTTACTAAAATCCATGTACACCACATCCACTGGTTTACCCTCATCCACTTGCTTGGTCACCTGCTCAAAGAATTCAATCAGGCTTGTGAGGCAAGACCTACCCCTCACAAAACCGTGCTGACTGTCCCGAATCAAGCAGTGTCTTTCCAGATGCTCAGAAATCCTATCCCTCAGCACCTTTTCCATCAACTTGCCTACCACCGAAGTAAGACTAACTGGCCTGTAATTCCCAGGGTTGTTCCTATTCCCTTTCTTGAACAGGGGCACAACATTTGCCACCCTCCAATCACCTGGTACCACCCCCGTCAGCAGAGAAGATGAAAAGATCATTGCCAGCGGCTCTGCAATTTCATCCCTTGCTTCCCATAACATCCTTGGATATACCCCGTCAGGCCCGGGAGACTTGTCTATCTTCAAGTTATTCAAAAACCCCAACACATCTTCCCTCCTAACGAGCACTTCCTCGAGCTTACCAGTCTGTTTCACACCGTCCTCTTCAGTAATACACCCCTTCTCATTCGTAAATACCGAAGAGAAGTACTCATTCAAAACCTCACTTATCTCTTCCGGCTCAACACACAGTCTCCCGCTATTGTCCTTGACCGGACCTATGGTCCCCCTAGTCATCCTCATATTTCTGACATACGTGTAAAAGGCTTTGGGGTTTTCTTTTATCCTACCCGCCAAGCATTTTTCATGCCCTCTCTTAGCTCTCCTAATCCCTTTCTTCAGATCCTTCCTGGCCATCTTGTATCCCTCCAGAGCTATGCCTGTGCCCTTTTTCCTCAACTTTATATACGCATCCTTCTTCTTCCTAACAAGACTCTCAACCTCTCTTGTCAACCACGGTTCCCTCACATGACCATCCCTTCCCTGTCTGACAGGGACATGCTTATCAATGGCCCCTACTATCTGCTCCTTGAAAAAGTTCCACATTTCGACCGTGCCCTTCCCTGCCAGCATATGCTCCCAACTTATGCTCCTCAGTTCCTGCCTGACAGCATCATATCTACCCTTCCCCCAATTGTAAACCTTGCCCTGTTGCACATACCTATCCCTCTCCATTACCACAGTGAATGCTACAGAATTGTGATCACTATCTCCAAAGTGCTCGCCCACCAACAGCTCTATCACTTGCCCTGGTTCATTACCTAGTACCAAATCCAATATTGCCTCCCCTCTGGTCGGGCAGTCTACATACTGAGTCAGAAAAGCTTCCTGGACATACTGCACAAACACTACCCCATCCAAACTATTCGATCTAAAGAGTTGCCAATCAATATTTGGGAAGTTGAAATCCCCCATAATTACTACCCTGTGACTTCTGCTCCTTTCCAAAATCTGTTTCCCAATCTGCTCTTCCACCTCCCTGCTGCTATTGGGGGGCCTATAGAAAACTCCCATCAAGGTGACTGCTCCTTTCCTGTTCCTGACCTCAACCCACAGTGCCTCAGTCGGCAGATCCTCCTCGAAAATTCTTTCAGCAGTTGTTACACTATTTCTAACTAACAATGCCACCCCCCCACCTCTTTTACCACCATTCCTAATCTTATGAAAACATCTATAACCAGGTACCTCCAAAAACCATTCCTCCCCCTCACCGATCCACGTTTCAGTGATGGCCACAACATCGTAGTCCCAAGTGCCCATCCACGCCTTCAATTCACTCACCTTATTCCTGATGCTTCTTGCGTTGAAGTATACGCACTTTAACCCTTCTCCGTGCCCATCTGTCCTCTGTGACAGTGCTACCTTCCCCAATACCTCACTACACTCTTTGTCTTTCTGAGTGGACCCACTGGTCCCTGGATTACAAGTCCGGTTCCCATCCCCCTCCCAAACTAGTTTAAACCCTCCCGAACAGTACTAGCAAACCTCCCTCCCAGGATATTGGTGCCCCTCTGGTTCAGATGCAGCCCGTCCTGTTTGAACAGGTCCCATCTTCCCCAGAATGCAGTCCAATTATCCAAGAACTGGAAGCCCTCCCTCCTACACCATTCCTGCAGCCACGTGTTCAGCTGTGCTCTCTCCCTATTCCTAGCCTCACTATCACGTGGCGCCGGCAACAAACCAGAGATAACAACTCTGTCCGTCCGAGCTTTCAGCTTCCAGCCTAACTCCCTAAACTCACTTCTAACATCTGTGCCACCCTTCCTTCCTACGTCGTTGGTGCCAATGTGCACCACGACCTCTGGCTGCTCCCCCTCCCCTTTAAGGATCCTGAAGACGCGATCACAAACATCACGGACCCTGGCACCAGGGAGGCAACAAACCATCCGTGCGTCTCGCCTGCGCCCACAGAACCGCCTGTCCGTACTCCTCACCATCGAGTCCCCGATGACTAGTGCTCTCCCATTCTCCCTCCTTCCCTTCTGAGCCACAGTGCAGGACCCCGTGCCAGAGGCCCGGTCACTGCAGCCTGCCCCCGATAGGCCGTCCCCCGCAACAGTATCTAAAACTGTATACTTGTTGTTGAGGGGAACGACCACAGGAGATCCCTGCACTGACCTCTTCCCACCTCTAACTGTTACCCAGCTGCCTTTGATTTGTGGAGTAACGACCTCCGTGTAGCTTCTATCTATCAACCCCTCAGCTTCCCGAATGATCCTCAGTTCATCCAGCTCCAGCTCCAATTCCCTAACACGGTCTGATAGGAGCTGGAGACGGATGCACTTCCAGCAGGTGAAGTCGGCAGGGCCACCGGAGGTTTCCCTCACCTCGAACATTCTGCAGGAGGAGCAATACACTACACTGGCTGCCATTTCTTTTATTCAATTACCCCTTAGTTAAGTACAACTATAGATATTAACAAAAACAGTAAATAGCTTACCTGCTCAGTCCTTTTTGGTTAGAGGAGGAGGGTAAAAAGGGTCTTATTATTAGGTTAGAGGAGGAGGATGGGTGTGAGACACTACATTACCTCTTTAATCACCGCACCGATCTTCATTCGGGCAGCCGACAATGCCGTGCCTTCGAATCCCCGTTCGGAGAAACATGGTGTGACACCTGTGGGGAGGGGGGAGGAGGATTTTTTCTCTGTGAGGGAGGGGGGAGTGGGGTGATAACGCTGCGGATTGGTTGGGGGTGGGGTGATGGAAGGAGTAAATGGCAAAGGTGCTGAACTTCGGTGGGGAAGGTCAAATTCTCAATAAACGAATTCCAGGGCGGGGAAAAGGGCAGGAATGTTTTGAATTGTCATGGTGGAGGGGTGGGGGAGGGAATGCTTGGAAAGGTAATGCAGTTGTTTTTTGCGAACCGTTCACTTACCTGGACCTTTAAATTTTAAATGTCCATTGAGGACTGTAACCCCTTTAAAAATGGTGCCGGCCATTCACGAAGTCATCGCGGGGGGTGGGGGCACGGCCATGCAAATGAACCGCTGAGTTTGAAATTGCAACGGTTCTGTCACGTGGAGCCCGTGCGGGCGGGCCTCAATTTTCTACGTCTGCCACCTATTTCGGCGGTGGGCACTTGAAATGCAGCCCAATGTTTCCTTTTTTTTTATCCTTATGCTGTTTTCCACGTCGCTATTCTGATGTCCTTGGGACTTGAGTGAAGTTTAGTATAAAGTATGAGGCAGAGACTGAGAGACAAAGACTGCAACAGCTGAATATAAAGGCTTCTCCTTTTATTCTGTCTGTTTTAGTTTCACTTTGATCGCATGTGTGTTCTACAGCAGCCTCTAGAGAACACAATGCAATTGCAATTTTAAAACAATATGACATTAAAATGGCCAACTCTATTACTACACTTGTGGACTTAACCATGGTGCACGGTCTGATGGTCGATCTTTTATTTTACTTTGTAGTATAAGCAGAAGCCAAGAAGCCAGCCAACATCTGAGGGCTGCATTTGAGGCTCAAGCTGAAGTTATAAAAGCTCAGCTTGTTGCCAGGCAAACTCAGACTGCTGCCATCATGGCTGCAGATACCAGTGTTCAAAGGGGCTTGCAGGATCTCACAGCATTCCAGCAAGCTATCCTCCAATAGACTACTAGGATTGCTGAGGCACTCCCCCAGGGGAACAGTAATGGCTCCGTGGAGCACAAACCTACTGTTCTCTCTCAGGCTGACAGCATTTATCCTCCCACCAATACCACTCCACCAGTGTTCTTGCTGTCAGGCACCCAGCCAAGACTGCTGCCGCCCATGGTGTAGTGGTGCAGACCAAAGCTGAGTCTGCTCGGCTCAGAACTGCTTGAGGTCATCTTGCAAAGCCATCCGCAGTTTCCCCCCACTTCAAGTCAGCAGCTTTCCACCAGCCATGCTACAGCCACTGCAGCAGGAGTTGGCAGTGTTTCTGTACACGGACACCAGTGTGCATGGTAAAATTTTTTGAGGTCCGTCACTGGTAATTTCAGGGATGAGAAATTTCCTCCAAATGGGGATTTCTCCGACATTGGTATTTCAGAAATCCACCATTATCTTCTTCTTTCCAACCAGACCAGCTTTAAAAAAAGACCATAAATGTCAGTTTCACAGCTGACAGGTTCTGAGTGCAGGAACTGCGCTTCTGAACTTCAGACAACACTGTGGTTTTCCGGCAGGTTCTGATTTTTTTAAAAAAGCCCGTTGGAAATCTATGATGCTGTCCGAAGTTTGGAAGCCGCTGTTCTGCTCTCAGCACCTGTCAGCTGTGAAACTGACAGTTGTGATTTTTTTAAAAAAGTTGGCCGACCACAAAGCCGCTCCATTTACAAACTTCCCCAGAAGCCTTAAGCTGTTTGATTTTTTGAGCATTAAATATCTAGGGTAGAGTTTCTGCTTTGGGCGCAATTGATGATTCTGGCACAAGTTGCACCCAGTTTGATTTTTTTTTCCTTCACTGACTATCATCTGCTACACTGGACTGAAGACAATTATGAAGAATAAAAGAATGTCTACCACTTAGTTCAGCATCTTATCCCATCTTTCCACTCAAACTTGTTTGCATGTTGCTGAATGTGGGATCTGCCATTAACCAGCACAATTGACCTGTATTTTAAAATGAAATTTTAAAAAACCTTTACTTTAAAAACTATTACTTGATATGTTTAAGAGTGGTAACTTGGTAAAGTTTTATTAATACAGCTGAAAATGGATTTATCAGAAAAAATAAGCATTTTAAATCACAATATCAATCCACCACCTGTGAGTAACCTGATTTTAAATGACTGAAAATTACTTTTGAAAAAATATAAAAAATATTTTCTCATTAGATTGGGGTGCAGTAGTCAGTTCCTTAGCAAGTATAAAAAAGAATTCACAACCCTTTAAAATGTACTTATTGGTGTCCTTGCACCCAAAATAAATCCAGCTTAATTTTTGGATCCTCCTGGAATACCTCCAAACAAGCAGAATTAGCAGAAACTCCCAATGGTGATTAATTCATTTTGGGGTTGTGGCTGTTTGTGGACAGGGCCAGCTTCTAGTGAGATGTCTATAAAACTAGGACAAAAGATCACGGAAACTTAAGTTGCTCTAAATGCAATTTGTACTTAAAATTCCATGATCCTTTGAGCTGATATCGTGGGAAGTGTTCCCAATAAACCAGCACAATTGAAAGTAAACTCCAGGCCATAATGTATTTTATTTATAGGGCAGGGGTTTTCTGGTAGTTTATGTTTAAATTGAGTTTCTGTGATCTTTAACAACTTAAGAAATGTTGTGCTGAAAGTCAGCCCTGCCTACAAAACTGGCCACACACCCAGATCAAGTTATTGAGGAATGGTGAGTTTCCTCTGATTGAATCTGTTTGTGATCCTTCAATAAGGCTCTTCAAATTAAGTTTACTTTTTAATCACAAAGGCACTAATAGGAACAGTTTTTTTTTACTATGAATTTGACTAGGTGTACACCAATGATACTAGTAAATGTTTTTGTACAGTTTGTTAAAGTTATTTTCAGTCACTTTAAATCAGGTTACTCACAAGTGGCGGACTCGACACTTTTATGAAAAATCCTTTTTTTTTGTAAGAAATATATTTCCAGCTGTATTAGTAAAACTGCACCAGGTTACCATTCTTAAATGCATCAATGGATATTTTTTAATGCAAGGGAAAAAAAATCATTACATTCTATTACATAGCCCGATTGCACTAGTTGATGAAACACTTTACATTTGTGATCGTGGAAATGAGTGTTTTGGTGGAAACTTGAACCATAGCTTTCCTTTGGTAAACCAGTACAATTCTAAGCACAATTTGTACCCAGATTGCTGATTTTATTCACAGCAGAAACTCTATTCCACAAATGTTTAGTATTTGTGCATCAAATTAAACTGCTGTATTCCTTTAAACTAGTTTACCTATGATTATAGAGGCTGAACTCTGTTCAACTCTACTGTCCAAACACTAGTAGTCATCTGTGGAGAGCCATATTCTGTCATCCAGGGATTGGTATCAACTAGATCTCGTCATCACAAGGAGGTGCAATCTGCCCAGTGTTCTTCACCTACGATAGCACAGATTGCGACACCGACCGCTCTCTTATCAGCAGCAGAGTGAAGGTGCACTGCCGGAAGTTCCACAGCTCCAAACGCAACAGTCCGCCACACATCAACATCCCTTGCATAAGCAATGATGCCTGATACCAGCACTTCAAACTGTAGCTAGAATGCTTGCTACCCACCAAAACCTTAACGGGAAGCACCGATGCTGGCATCGATGAAGCTTGGAAGTCACGAATTCAATCATCTATGAAGCAACAGCAGCATCATTTGGTAAAGGTGGAACCAGTAACAAGGACTGGTTTGAGACCTACTCAGCTGAGATGATATCTGTCATTGGTGCAAAAAACAAAGCCAACATGATACACAACTTAAACCCTAAAGCTAAGACACTGCACGACCTAAAAGTAGCTAAGACTGCTGTACAAAGGAGAGGGAGGTACTGCGCAAACAAACAGTGGATCAGCTTATGTCAAGAAATCCAAACTGCGTGTGACAAAGGAAATCTATGAGCATATGAAGGGATCAAGAGGGTTCTTGGCCCTGCCATCACCAATGTTGCTCCCCTGAAGCCAGCAGATGGTGAAGTACTCGCCGAGAGAAGTAAACAGATGTTCCACTGAGCTGAACACTACAGTGAACTGTAGGCCTGTGAGTTGGACATCTCGCAGTTTGCAGTTAATGCTCTCCCGCAACTTCCTGTCGTGAATGCGTTTGATGAAGAACCCTCATCACTGGAGCTTGAGAAGGCCGTAGGTTACCTAGCAAACAGAAGGGCACCTGGCTAGGATGGAATCCCAGCCAAATTGCTCAAGCACGGAAACAACCATCTACTGTCACACCTTTATGACCTCCTCTTCTGGAAAGTGGGCTCTATTCCACAGGAGATGCGTGCCGCCAAAATCATCACACTATACAAAAACAAAGGCGACAGAGGAGACTGCAACAACTACAGAGGCATCTCACTCCTTAGTGTCACAGGGAAAGCCTTTGCTAGGGTCATACTTAGCAGACTCCATTTACTTGCAGACCAAGTGTACCTAGAAGCACAGTGCAGTTTCTGTTGCTGACAGATCTACTGTGGGCATGATGATCTTCATGTGCCAGCTGCAGAAGTGGTGTAGGGAACAGAGTATACCCCTTTACACTACTTTTGTAGCTCTTACTAAGGCATTTAACACTGTCAGCAGAGCAGGATTCTACAACATTTTGGGGAAAATTGACTGTCCACCGAAGCTCCTCAGCCTCATTCGCTTCTTCCATGACAGCATGTACTGCACTGAATAGTTTGATGGCTCCACTTCCGACAGTTTCGGAGTGAAAAATGGTGTGAAACAGGGCTGTGTCCCAGCCCCCACTCTGTTTGGCATCTTCTTCTCCATGCTCCTGACCTTCGCCTTCCCTGCAGATATGAAAGGAGTCTACTTGCGCACTAGGTCAGATGGCAAGCTCTACAATTTTTCAAGGCTGAAAGCGAAGACAAAAACACATCACATCCTGATCAGAGAACTCCTCTACACTGATGATGTTGTGCTAATCGCTCACACAGAAATTCAGCTACAAAGACTCATGGACTATCTCTCCCGTGCCTGTAACTTGTTCTCCTTGACTATAAGCACCAAGAAAACTATGGTCATGGGACAAGGCGTTGCATCTCCGCCCTTGATCACATTAAATATCACTCCACTGGAAGTGGTCAGCAAATTCTGCTACCTCTGTCCCTTGATGCAGAGCTCGATACATGCATAGGGAAAACAGCTACCACCTTTGGCGGACTCGCAGAACGCACATAGGATAATGCCAAGCTAACCCTTAGGACCAAGCTGATGGTTTATAAGGCCTATTATCTAAGCACCTTGCTATATGTTTAGTTTAGTTTAGAGATACAGCACTGAAACAGGCCCTTCGGCCCACCGAGTCTGTGCCGACCATCAACCACCCATTTATACTAATCCTACACCAATCCCATATTCCTACCACATCCCCACCTGTCCCTATATTTCCCTACCGCCTACCTATACTAGGGGCAATTTATATTGGCCAATTTACCTACCAACCTGCAAGTCTTTTGGCTTGTGGGAGGAAACCGGAGCACCCGGAGAAAACCCACGCAGACACAGGGAGAACTTGCAAACTCCACACAGGCAGTACCCAGAATTGAACCCGGGTCGCTGGAGCTGTGAGTCCAAGTAACTCATCCTCCCATCACACTGTCTGCCCCTTGAATGACTCCAGAATTTTTGTCTCAGTAATCGTATCCAGAAGCATGTTCCATGCGTTAACCACTTGTTGGGTGAAGCAGTTTTTCCTGACATTAAGCCGGAATTTTGCCTGTTATCAATTTGCACCTATGATCCCTTCTCCTGCATGTATGGTTTAACTTGTAATAATTGTTCCAGACAAATCTTTTCTATTCCATTTTATATCTCTCTCTATAAATCCCCTCTCATTCACTTTTTTTCAAGACTGAGTTTCATCTTTTCTAAACTTTCCTAAAAACTAAGTCCTCTGACACAATGGATCAATCTTGTGGCCCTTATCTCCACCCCTTCTAGTACTTATTGTTTCTCTTGTGACTTGGCCATCAGAACTAAATGCAGTTTCAAGATATGGCCTGACCTGTTACATCATCAGCCCTGATGTCCTGAGACTTCTGTTTTCCCTGAGTTGGCAGTATAGTTGTTGGCTTTGATAATTGCTGCTCTGCAGTGACTGGACACAGTTTTGACTGTGATCTAATGTGTAATTAAATAGAGAAAGCAGCACATTAAAGTTCTGTAAGAGCAAATAAGTAACTCCATTCAAAATTGCTGCTGTGTTAATTCCATGATTCACTAACCTATAGTGCATGCTGTATTCTCTGCTTCTTTACAATAAGCCTGAGGTGAAATTTGCTGTATGCTATGATTTTGGAATAATTAATTTTAGTTCTTGATTTAGAATGAGCACTTTGAAGAAAAACCCTATGATAATAGAGCCACCACGGAAATGCTCACAGATTTATGTGGATTAGGCTATTATATTTCCCTGTTGCTGGCGCTCAGCTTATTGCCCTAGGAAGTGGAGATGAGGTATAGGCCGAGATGTTGAAAAATTGCAATACATTTATACTTATAAATGTTCACATATAAAGTTTAATTCCCGGTCAATGCTGTCGTAATTTAACTCAGCGGCAGCGAGGATGCAGCAATCGACCTCCCTGGGCTAAGTGAGCAGAACAAGATTGTCCATAGCTCCCTTTCCTGATTTCTGAGATCGTCTATTGGAAATGTATGTGTGAGAACATCAGGTTATCAATCTCTCTTGTAACACCCCCTCCTCCTGTATCAAGTCAAACCGCACTCTCTCTACAGCATTATACGTGAAAAATGCCTGCTTGATTGAAACTGTGGATTTCCATTGATCTGTGAAATTCTGGCCTAAGTAGTTGGGCACAGTAGTTGGTAAAAAAGAGTTTTGTAGCTAGTAAATGAAAAACTAGTTTATTTTTAAGGTCATTTGTTACAGAAGACTTGCTGCTACTCTGGACTTATCAGAATCATTTTCAATTTTAATTCTTTTTACTTGTTTTAGTGTGGAAATGCAACAAAAATTTTCACAGTATCTAGGGGAGGCCATATTTGATTTAATAAAATGAAACATTTGATGTATGATGAGAATGGAAATTCCAGCAATCACACTATTAGATTTAACCCTATGGCATGGACTGGAGTATCTGATGAAATTAACATGAGCTTTCAGCAAAGCTGATTTTATAGTAATCAAGGAAAAAGTGGAAAGGAAAATTGATGGATATGAGGCAGAATTAGAATGTTATTAAATGTGCACTGAAGAGAACACAAATCAGATGTGGTTTTACAATATGAACAAGGGGAATAAAGTCATAGTCTACAACAGTTTGCATTTATGTATTGCTTTTCATGTGCAAGGATGTCCGAATGCACTTCACTCATAAGAGAAAAGACAATAAGGAAGAGATTGGGGAGGCTAAAGAAAATATTCAATAGATTTGTTTTTAATGGGTTTTTGAAGAAAGGGAGACAAAAAATATATCTTATTATTCTTATTAATTGGCTACACTGGCAAGGCTGCATTTTTGCCCTACCTAGTTGCCTGGAGAGGTAGTGGTGGTGGGCTGCTCCCACAATGATGTTAGATAGGAAATTCCATGATATTAACCCAATTGTTAATGGTATGTTGGATTCACTCAGCAGGTCTGGCAGCATCTGTGGAAAGAGAAGCAGAGTTAACGTTTCGGGTCAGTGACCCTTCTTCGGAACTGACAAATATTAGAAAAGTCACAGATTATAAACAAGTGAGGTGGGGGTTGGGCAAGAGATAACAAAGGAGAAGGTGCAGATTGGACCAGGCCACATAGCTGACCAAAAGGTCACAGAGCAAAGGCAAACAATATGTTAATGGTGTTTTGAAAGACAAAGCATTAGTACAGATTAGGTGTGAATATACTGAATATAGAACATCAGCAAGTGCAAACCTGAAGAAAAACAACCTGAAAAAAACAGTGGGTAAGCAAACTGAACAAACTAAGATGAAATGAAATAAATGCAAAAAATGTAAAAAGGAATGCAAAAAAAAAGGAAGAAAAAATAACTAAAAATGACTAAAAATGAAAGTAAAGTGGGGGGCTGTCATGCTCTGAAATTATTGAACTCAATGTTCAGTCCGGCAGGCTGTAGTGTGCCTAATCGGTAGATGAGATGCTGTTCCTCGAGCTTGCGTTGATGTTCACTGGAACACTGCAGCAATCCCAGGACAGAGATGTGAGCATGAGAGCAGGGGGGAGTGTTGAAATGGCAAGCAACCGGAAGCTCAGGGTCCTGCTTGCGGACTGAGCGGAGATGTTCCGCAAAGCGGTCACCCAGTCTGCGCTTGGTCTCCCCAATGTAGAGGAGACCACACTGTGAGCAGCGAATACAGTATACTACATTGAAAGAAGTACAAGTAAATCGCTGCTTCACCTGAAAGGAGTGTTTGGGGCCTGGGATAGTGAGGAGAGAGGAGGTAAATGGGCAGGTATTACACCTCCTGCGATTGCAAGGGAAGGTGCCCTGGGACGGGGACGAGGTGGTGGGGGTAATGGAGGAGTGGACCAGGGTGTCGCGGAGGGAACGATCCCTTCGGAATGCTGACAGGGGAAGGGAGGGGAAGATGCGACTGGTAGTGGCATCACGCTGGAGGTGGGGAAAATGGCGGAGGATGATCCTTTGGATATGGAGGCTGGTGGGATGAAAAGTGAGGACAAGGGGAACCCTGTCACGGTTCTGGGAGGGAGGGGAAGGGGTGAGGGTAGAGGTGCGGGGAATGGGTCGGACACGGTTGAGGGCCCTGTCAACCACAGTGGGGGGAAATCCTCGGTTGAGGAAAAAGGAGGTCATATCAGAAGCACCGTCATGGAAGGTAGCATCATCAGAGCAGATGCGTCGGAGACGGAGAAACTGGGAGAATGGAATGGAGTCCTTACAGGAGGTAGGGTGTGAAGAAGTGTAGTCGAGGTAGCTGTGGGAGTCAGTGGGCTTATAATGGATATTGGTAGACAACCTATCCCCAGAGATGGAGACAGAGAAGTCGAGGAAGGGAAGGGAAGTGTCAGAGATGGACCATGTAAAGGTGAGAGAAGGGTGGAAATTGGAAGCAAAGTTGATAAAGTTTTCGAGTTCGGGGCGGGAGCAGGAAACGGCACCGATACAGTCATCAATGTACCGGAAAAAGAGTTGGGGGAGGGGGCCTGAGTAGGACTGGAACAAAGAATGCTCGACATATCCCACAAAAAGACAGGCATAACTAGGACCCATGCGGGTACCCATAGCGACACCTTTTACTTGAAGGAAGTGCGTGGAGTTGAAGGAGAAGTTGTTCAATGTGAGAACAAGTTCAGCCAGGCGGAGGAGGGTGGTGGTGGATGGGGACTGGTTGGGCCTCTGTTCCAGGAAGAAGCGGAGAGCCCTCAAACCATCCTGGTGGGGGATGGAGGTGTAGAGCGATTGGACGTCCAGTTTTGTTTCAGATTTCCAGCATCCGCAGTATTTTGCTTTTATGCTAATGGTATGTTAGTTGGATTTCTAAGTGTATTCAGGTGGTGGGCATTAACTAGAGAATCACCTGTGCTCATTTGCATAGGAGCAGCTGAAATGTGGTGATTGGATTGGAGGTGAATGATATGTAATGTGTGCCTTTGTAAATAAAAGCTTTTAAGTTTGTAAAGACGAGCCTTCAGTTCTATCCTTCACTGCCTGGCTACCTGAGTTACAACACCAGTAACAATGACAGAATAGTGATATGTGTCTCAATCAGGATGGTGTTCCCATGACATTGGTCCTTTTATCCATCTCAATGGTAAAGATGACAGATGGAGTTGCTGCCATGCATTTTGTAGATTATAAATACTGCAGTCACTGCTGGGAATGGAGAGCTGGATATTGAAGACAGATGGTCAAGTAAACTGTTCTGTCCCATATGGTATTGAGCTTCTTGAGTATCATTGAGGTTGCACTTATCCAGATGACTAATGAATCTCCTATCGCACTACTGCCTTGTGGGTTATAGATGGTGGAGAAGCTTCCAGAGATCATGATGTGAAAGATTTAACATTGAGTCAAGCACACTCCAGGCACTCTATGTGGCTGGTCCATTCAGCGGCATTACCATCGCTAAATCCCCCACCATCAACATCATGGGGGTCACCATTGACCAAAAATGAAACTGGACCAGCCACCTTTATGCCGTGGCTATCACAGCAGGTCAGAGGCTGGGAATTCTGTGGTGAGTAATGCACCTCTTGACTCCCCAAAACCTATCCACCATCTACAAGGCACAAGTCAGAAATGTGATGGAATGCTCTGCACTTGCCTGGATGAGTGCAGCTCCAGCAACACTCAAGAAGCTCGACATTATCCAGGTCAATGCAACCCTCTTGATTGGCACCCCATCAACCATTTTAAACATTCACTCCCTCCACCACCAGTGCAAGGTGGCAGCAATGTGTACCATTTACATGATGCATTGCAGCAACTCACCAAGGCTCCTTCTACAGCACCTTCTAAACCCATGATCTCCACCACCTAGAAGAAGAAGGTCGGCAGACACATGGGAACACCACCACCTGCAAGTTCCCCTCCAAGTCACACACTACCCTGACTTGGAAATATATCGCCATTCCTTCACTATCGCTGGGTCAAAATCCTGGAACTCCCTCCCTAACAGCACAGTGGGTGTACCTACACCATGTGGACTGCAACAGTTCAGAAAGGCCGCTCACCATAACCTCCTCAAGGGCAATTAGAAATAGGCAATAAATGCTGTTCTTGATAGTGATGTCCACATTCCATGAACAAATAAAAAAAAATAATCATCTTGTTTGTTTTGTGTCAGGTATGACTCTAACCATAGGAGGATTTTCCCTTTACTTGTGATTGGCCTTCAATTTTCCTAGGGCTCCATTGAGTCATGCTCCTTATTATCAAGGGCAGCTACTCTCATCTCTCTTTTGGTGTTCAACTCATATATCCATGTCTGAATCAAGGCTAGAATGATGTCTGTTGCTAACTGGCTTTCTTGGAACCTGAACTGAGCATTGGTGAGTAGTTTATTGATGAGTAAGTATTACTTGATAGCAGTGTTGGTGACTCCTTCCATCATTTTGTTGAAGATTAGGAAGAGACGAATAGGGCAGCAATTGGCTGAGTTAGGTTTATCCTTTTTTTGTGGATAGTTTATACCTGGACATTGTTGGTTGATACCAGTGTCATAGCTTGGCTGGGGGTGTAATTAGTTCTGAAGCACAGCACTACAGCTGGGATGTCATAAGGAGACATATCCTGCAATGTATCCAGTGCACTTTGCTATGCCTTCATGGAGTGAACTGAATTGGCTGGATACCAGCATTTATGAGGCATGGACTTTGGGAAAGATCTAACTAGGATTGTCTACTCAGCACTTCTGGCAGAAGATGTTTGCAAAAATGTCATCCTGATCTCTCATTCTTATGCTCAGCTTCACCTTTGAGGATAGGAATGCTGACAGAGTCTCCTTTTCCCATTAGTTGCTTGACTTCCCAGCACCATTCTCTAATGGACGTAGTCGAGCTTCAAATCTTTGCTCTGATCCACTAGTGATGGAACTGCTTTGTTCTGGCTCTAGCATGCAAATGTGTCCTGTGTTGTAACTTCATAGTACACACCCCATTGAATCTGGATTAATGGTGATAAGGAGTGAGGGAAGTGCTGTGCCAGGAGTTTACAGATTGTGGTGCCATATAGTCTTGCAGTTGTTGATAGTGCACATGTTATGGATGCTGGACCTGTTCTTTGTCTGTCCTAATTGACACAATGGTAATACCACACACCACAATGGAGGATGTTCTCACTGTGGAGATGTTACTTTGTCTTCACAAGGACTGTGCAATGGTCACTCCTAGCAATGCTCTACAGATGTGTCCACAAAAGGGAAGGTCAAGAAGGGTACTCCTTTGTCTTGGTCTCCTTACCACCCAGCCTGGTAGTTCTGTCCCTCATGGCAGTACTGCTGAGCCACTATTGGTGTGAACACATTGAAATTCTCCAAATGATGTTTGGCATTGTGGAGTACTGATTTGTCAGTTGACAGTAGGCTGTGATGAGCAGGAGGTTTCCCTGACTTTTCTTGACCTGAAGTCATGAGACGTAATTAGGTCTGAAATCAATGTTGTGAATTCTCAGAGCTGTTGACCATTGTATCCCAGCCTCCATTGGCTCTATCCTGCCAAAGGGAGAGGGTATACCGAGGGAAGGTAACGGAGGAGTCTGAGAGTGTGACTTTGACTGTGTCGGCTGTTGCTTGACTAGTCTGTGGGAAAACCATTCCAAGCACCAGTCCCCCAATATTAATGAGGAGAACTTTGCAGGATTAACTGATTGGGATTGCTTAAATCTTGTACTGATACAATGCCTGGGATGTTCCCAATTGGTTCATCTACTTCAAAGGGCATTAAGAGTCAACTACATAGTGCAGACCAAACTGGTGAGGGGTGGCGGGATCCATTTCCTGAAAGACATAAGTAAACCTGTTGCTTTCATGGTTATTTCGCTGATACCCAGCTCACAAATTTAAAAGTTTATTAATTTCAATTGTACAACTTGCTTTGCTGGAATTTGAACTTCTCAACTTCTGGGTTGCTAGATAGTACCATAACCACAACACTACTGTTTTATACTTGAGATAGAATTCAAGCTAGCAAAGGTATACTGATTGAATGCTTAGGAAAATGTCCCAAGGCACTTCACAGTGGAGTAAAATGAACACTTACCATAAATGGATAAGTTAGGAGACATAATCAAAAACATGGTAGATTAATTTGATTTTTAGGTCTTTAAAGCATGGAGAGAGGTTTGGCAGGGGTAGAGTTCTTACAAGTCGGTGGTAAGCTTTATCATTGATAGTAGACCAGAAGGATGAGGGTAGGGTAGGCAAGGTCATCGAGTGAAACATGGATAAAAATGAGGATGTTGTAATTGAAGGATAGGGAACCAATGTAGGTCAGTGAGAATCGGAGTGATGGATAAGTATGAAATGAGGACAGATGGCAAAATTTTGGATAAGTTGAGGTTTATTAACTGTAGAGCTTGGAAGGTTAACAAGGAGAGTATTAATGAAATCAAGTTTGGAGGTGACAAAGGCATGTATTAAGTTTTAACTGCAGTGGGAGTTAACAGAGTGGAGAAATAAAGAGATAACACTGAATTATATGAATGTTAAGGGAAACCGAAAACAAATTTAGGCATATATCCATATAAAATAATGAAGAACAATTGGTATTCCTTAAGGATGAGAGATGAGATAGTAGAAATGCCCATAGCATGGAAGAACGATTATCTTTGAGCTGTTGTAACTCTTTTTGAATTCTGTCATGAAGGTGCTTCCATTTTTTTTTGAGGACTTGTGTTTAAAAGAATATGAAATTTACCTGAGAAGATGCCTGGACTTGTTTTTTTATTTAAAAAAAAGGTCACTGGCAGGACACTTGGGACTTTGTTTAAAACAAACATTTACTGGAAGTCACATGTCTTAACCTAAGTAAACAGCCAGAGCCTTATGGACTATGGGACTATTTGGACTTCGAGAAGTCACATGTCTGGATTTATGGCTGTCAGGAGTTTAGGTTTCGTTTTTGGATATTGTTTGGAGTTCAGTTGGTGTGTATCCTGCAAAGAGAGAAGCCACCCAACTCATTCTTTTCCACCTTTTTTGAGAAATATTCTGAGAATCCAGTGTGATAGCTGAAACTATGGATGCAAATTTCTCCTGAGAAGCTTCTGGAAGACTTCCTCTCGACATCTCCTGAATGAACTGCTTCTGAAAAGATCTCAGTGACAACCGCGTGTGTCTAGTGACACCCGTCTACGTGTACCAGGACGCCAGACTGAAGGTCATCTGAAACATTCCATATCTTATCCTTTTTCTTCAAGAATTGACAATAACTTGGCCAAAGTATTTTTTTTTAAAGTTGATCCCTATGGAGCCAATTATTTTTCATTTTTCTTTATTTTTCTTCTTCAACCGGTGTGTTTTTTTTTAGAAGGGTAGATATTTATACTTTCATATTTCAAACTATGTGTTAATAAGCTTTGCATCTTTATTGAATAAGTCTTGTTTAATAATAAATCAACAGTTTTGTTGTTTATTAAAAAGAGACATGGTTGGCGGATTTTTATTCTGAAACTAATATAAATTATGTAATTGGCCATATCAGTAACTGGGTAAAACATTTAAATGTATGTTATGACCAGTGGAGAAGTGGAACTAGAGAAAGACAGTGTATTCCCCCAACCACGACAACACGCAGCAGAAATTTGAATGGAGAAGACTTTGCATTCAATTATGTTTTACAACAGGTTCCATTATACACAAAATTATTAGTATTCCCAAGCAGGTAATTAAAGTAGCTGAGGAAAGATCTTAATTTATGTTCAAAATGTTGATTGGATTTCAAATGGTCGTTGAGGCACCATGGTGCTTGAAGGTTTATAAAACACCAGGCTTAGGTAGAATATTCGAAAAGAAGTGGGATAAGAAGGAAGTGGTGCAATGGCAGATGTTTTGCTCATTGCATATGAAGGTTGTAGCAAAAGATCTTGAAGATAGCTGTTGTAATTGAAGAGATCGGAACCAGAAATGTTGGAGGGTCTTATAAAAGGCAATCCAAAAGAGTCTCGGGAGACTGAAAGCAATAAATCTAAGCCAACGTGAAAAGCAGGTCATGCCTAACAAATGTATCAGTATTCTTTGAGGGCATAACAGAGCTGGTGGATGAGGGTAAGGTTATGGATATTATATAACTAAATTTTCTCAATAGGGATTCATGGCTAAAGTGAAGATGCAAGATGAAATTGTAAATTAGATTATTAATTGGCTAGATAATAGAAAGCATAATGTAGTTATCAATGATAATAGTTCCTATTAAGCCGCTGTGACTAGTGGAGCCCTCCAGGGATCAGTGTTGTAACTCGAGATGTTGGAATGTTCATTAATGACCTTGACAAAAGGTGTGTATAGAATGTCTTCACTTGAAATGGTATTGCGTTATGAAGTGATCAGCGAGTTAGAATGGAGGGATTTTGTTTGATGAGATGCTACAGGAAAAGAACTCGGATATAATAATCCAACCATGGGTGTAGTTACCAAAGCAAATGCAATGTGGAAGATTAAAAAATGAAGACAAGTCAAAAGATACATATGAATAAGGAAACCCATTTTGCCTCTCATAGTAGCCAGAACAATCTAGCATTTCCGTCCTGCCTGCAACCGAATTGTTTCTTAAATTATTTCAGGGTTTCGACCTCCATTACTCTGCCCAGAACTCCATTTCAAGTGGTGACCATTGTGTGACGAAGAACTGGCTGCTATCACTCCTAAAGTTTTATTTCTCAGTTTGAACCAGTGTCTCCTTGCCTCCTCTCTCAAGTTAATTTAAAGTATATTTTGGATTACCAACACCTAATGCTGGAGCACACCACCCTGCTAACCAGTACCTGTTTTCTATCCTTCAGCTAATTTCTTATCCATACCCAAGTTTTGCACTGAATCCTCACAGCTTTGAGATTAATTTGAAACCATTGATGTGGAACTTTATCAACTGTCAAAGGGTTTACTGCACTCGACTTGCATGGTCATTTCCTCAAAGAAATCAGGGAGGCTGGACGGACAGGATTTTTCCTGTCTAAAACCATGCTATGTACTAGGTTACTATTATGTAGATAATCTTCAGGTTTACCTCTGAAAATCAATTCCATTACTTTACATGAACTTGAATTAAGACTAATGTCTCTGAATCCTGGGAGTCTGAACAAAAAAGGGAAAATTCTGGAAATGCACAACAGTTTAGTCAGTATTTGAAAGAGAAGGTGATGTTATCTTTCACTTTCAGATTCTAACTTACTTGCTGTAAATCTCCAACATATTCAGTTTTTGTTTTAAATAAGATGTAGATCCATGGAGACATCAGCTGTCCATCGATTTGAGGATAATGTCTACTCAGGCTTACGAGTTTCTGCCATGGATCTTCACATGACTGAACAGGCTGATTCTCGACCCGCAGATCTTTGGGCGCATGGGAAAGGACGTCCCATGAGGTAGTGGGATGCAGAGTGCAGGATTTGCTTCCTTTTCCTTCCTTCTCTGCCGCCACCCTGCCTTATCATTAAGGCGTTTGGACTCAAAGCATGATGCAGCTTGATGGACAAGTCGTCACCATTTTGAACGATTGGTAGCAAGCTCCTTCCAGTCATCAAGGTCAATGCTGCCGCGTTTCAAAGAGAGCTTCAGAGTGTCTTTGAACTTTTTTCTTTGTCCTCCCCTGGAACGCTGGCCATTTGAGAGTTGAGAAAGCAGGATCTGGCAGGGGAAATGATTTTCAGCCATCTGGACACAGTGTCCAGTTCATTGAAGTTGATTTTGCAGGAGTTTTGCCTGAATGCTTGTGGACCTGGCTTCAAGAAGGACACTAGCATTTGTTCGATGGTCCTCCCATTGAAGCCAAAGGATGCAGCAGAGGTATTGCTGATGAATTTCTCTGGCATTTGATCAATTAGGAGATATCCACTCACCAAAATCAGGAAACTGAAGACAGTCTGTGATCCACAACTGTTTTATTTTCAATCCACAGTTCAGTACAAATACCAGTTTCCACGGTTCCCTTCTGGACTAACTCCCCGTCCAGAAATAACTCCCCTGACTGGGGAAAAATCCAGTCCTTAAATATAAGCTGCAATGAGCATCACCTGCTCTCTATTAAATCTGAACTAAGTCCTGGTTAATTAAAGGGACCAGCATTTCCAACATTGTCAGCGCTCTTATGTGTCGCTGATACACAGCCAGGTTTCACTGCAATACAGGAGTGTAGTGATGACAACTGCTCTGTACACTAGGATTTTTGTTGACTTGTGGAGGTCTTTGTTGTCAAACACTTGCTGTTGTAGTTTGTAGAAGGCTGAGCTGGCACAGCTGATCCGGTGTTGGATTTCTACATCAATGGTGGCCTTTTGAGAGAGGTGGCTACCAGGATATGGGAATTGCTCAATATATTCCGGAGTCACTCCATCCACATATATGGGAGGTGGAATATTTGGCTGACCAGGTGTGGGTTGATATATGAGTTTTGTTTTGGCAACGTGCAAGGACAGGCCAAGTTTCCTGTATGCAGAATTGAAAAGATTGAGAGTGGCTTGCAAATCTGGTGCAGAATGGGCAATGACACTGCAGTCATCCGCTAACTGTAGATTATGTATGTCTATGATGGTCAGTTTAGCTTTGGCACGAAGGCAAATGACGTTAAAGAGTTTTCCATCTAGGTGGCATTTAATACAGCAGAGGGCAGTTGATCTTTGATGAGGTGAATAGCCACTGTCAGGTAGACTGTAAAAGTATAGGGGCTATCACACAGCCTTGCTTGGCCACGGTTCAGATTTTGAAGGTGTCTGTTTCAGATCTCCTACTCAAGACAGTTGCAGTCATATCATCATGGTACAATTGTAGAATTGTGATGAAGTTTCTTGTACATCCAAATCCTTGGAGCACAATCCACAGAGCCTCTCGATTTACTAGTCAAATGCTTTGGTCAGGTTGATGAATGCAATGAAGAGTTCCTGGAGGTGTTCTCGACATTTTTCTTGGATATGTCTGGCAACAAAGACCATGTGAGAGGTTCCTCTGGCAGGTCTAAAGCTGCACTATATTTTTGGGAGGACTTCTTCAGCCACAGGATGTAGGGGATTCAGGAGAATGCATGTCAGGATTTTCCCTGCTAAGGACAAAAGGGAAATACCTCAACAGTGTTCACAGCATGATTTATCTCCCTTCTTGAAGATAGTTACAGTTGTCACATTCCTGAAGTTGGGGCGATGCAGGTGGAGGTGGGAGCTCTTTTTCCTCCCAAATCTGTAGGATGAGTCCATGGAGCCTTGAAGTGAGCAAAAGTCCACCAGCATTGAAGACCTCAGCTGGAATACCATCGGGGCTTCAGGCTTTGTTGTTTTTCATCCATTTGATTGCTTGTTGCAGCTCTTCCATTGATGGTGGTTCATCCATGGATTCTACCACAGGTTACTGGGGGATGGCCTAAAGAGTATCAGCTGCCACTGTGTATTCACAGTTGAGGAATTGTTGAAAATGTTCTTGCCAGTGTTGATGGATGGCATTTCACCCTTAAGAAGAGAGACACCATCCTGTGAATGAAAGCGATTTTGTCCATTTGACGTTGGTCTATAGATGGCCCTGGTGGCTTCAAAAAAGCTTCGCTTGTCATGATGGTCAGCATATTGTTGAATCTATCTCTGGCTTTCTCTTCCCACCACTTGTCCTTTATCTCCCAGATTTGTCTTTGGATGTCAGCCTTGAGCTATTTGAAAGCTGCCTTCTTGACTTGTGACCTTGGGTTGCTCTGCCGGGAAATGAAGGCTGCTTGTTTTTGTTCCAGGAGCTCACATATTTCAGCATTGTTTTTGTTAACCAGTCCTGGGTGTTGACAATGCTCGAACCCAATGATCTGGACACAGGCGTCTGGTATATCTGACTTTATTTGTTTCCACTGTTCTGAAATTAAGTTGGATGTGTGAAGATTTTCCAGATTGGTTGTGAGCTGCACTTGGAATTCCTCTCTTTGGTCGGGCTGTTTTAGGGCTGAGACATTGATCTTCTTCCTGTTGGATATTTGGGTCTTGCGATGTCTTGGTGCAAGGTGGATGTTCATCATAGATCAAACAAGTCAATGATCTGTCCAGTAGGTATCAGTCCCCTGCATTGATCGAATCATACAGACATCACTTAGATCTTTGACTCGAACAATGACATAATCCAGAGGTGCCAGTGCTTTGATCTAAGATGCCTCCATGTGGTTTTGTATTTGTCCTTCTGGCAGCAGAGGGTGTTTGTTATAATGAGAACATGCTTTGTCAGCAGGAAGACACCACTGGCATTGGCTTTTCCCACTCAATGGTTCCTCTCCAGACATCGAATTCATGGCGAATCCTGGCATGAAAGTCCCCAAGAAGGATAATCTTTTCTTCTTTTGAGATGCCAGTGAGGACTTCATCAAGGTCAGAATAGAACTTTTCCTTAACATCTTCATCGGAGTCGAGGGTCGGGGCATAAGCGCTGATGAAGGTGGCATATTGGTTACGGCAGAGCTGTGGGTTACGTTTCATGAGTCTTTCATTTATGCAGTTGGGGTGTTCTGGTAGTGCATCCAAGATCCTATTCTGGATGGCAAAACCAACTCGGTGAACACGAGGGTCACTGTCAGCCTTTCCTTTCCAGTAGAAGGTGTATCCCCTTGCTTGTTCCTTCAGCTGCCCCTCCCTAGGAAGGCAGGTCTCACTGAGGGCGGCGATGTCAATTGCAGTCTTGACAGCTCACATAATATGATTGCAGTTCTTCTTTCTCGATGGTCTCTCTTGAGATTATCCATGAGTGTTCGAACATTCCAATTTGCATGGAGTATAGCACCATGAAAATGGTGCAGATATTCTGTCATGAATTGGTAAGACTACACCAAGGAGTTCAGTCAAGTTTTGATCTATCAACCTATAGAAAGATGCAGAAGTCTCAGAAATGGTTTGAAGACTGAAGGGTAATAGTCTATGAAAAGAGGTTAAGGAATATCTATTGAATTGGAAAAAGAAGTGGCAGAAATTAACCCATCAGTGGGATGAATAACTCCAGGCCAAGGTAATTAAGGAGTATGGTTAAAAGTTGAAGTAACTATATGTTAAATTTGACTACTCTTTGTATTTACAATTGTAAACATATGGAATAAACTCCCCCATACCTCTCTGCCACTATAATCAGTGTAATAAATATACAAATAGTCAGAGTGAAGAAATTTGCATTCAGACCATCAGATCTCCTCCATTCATATCCTTATATCATAGCATTCAACAGTACTTTAGACAACTTCACTGTTCACCCTTCTTTAGCCTGACAAATTATTTCAAAGAAGATTTTTCCAAACATTTACCACTGAGTAAAAAATAATTCTGCCAGATATTATTTTAAATTAATTTCTATTTAGGTCCTTTGGTCTTACTTTCTAGGCTTACTTTGAAGTCATAATCTGACTTTACCTTAGCTATACCATTTAATATTTTATATACATCAATGAAATTTAGTGAATGTAGACACAATTGAAACATTCTGAATAAAATTGCAGACTACATCCTATCAGTGAGAAAAGCAGTGAACACCAACTGCCATGAGGGCTCACTGAGTACACTGCCAATTATGGAACTCTGCCGTAGGGGGTCCCAAGTTCAGCTCCAGTTTGTTGGCATATTTGTGAAATCACATACTGGAGCAGAGACATTACAATTGATGCCAGTATCTCAGGGCTTTGGAGGGTGAGAATCAGCCAGGACTCCCACTTCTACTTGCTGTTCAATGATTCCTACCAGAAGGATGTAGAGGTCGGGTAGGGAGAAGATTAGGCTGGGTTGGGATTCCCCTCATGAACTAAAGTCTGCCAACACTGTCAGTTTAGAATGAATGATTATTTGAGTGAGGTAATGGATGGAGGTGAATGGCGGTGGACTTTTATTCCAGCATCAGTAGTACCTTCAGGTAAGGAAGGGAGAAACTGGAAGGGAAGAGGAAAGGAAGTAAAAGAACACTATAGACTTGATGTCATGACAGGAGGACACAAAATGTTTGGTGCCAGTCTTTGTGGCTATAAATGATGAGGAAAGCCAGATGAACTGAATGTAACTTTATCTTTCCCAGCTTGCAGTTTTTAATTCCACTGCCAAAGAAGAGAAAATGGTTGCTTACTGCACTGTATGAAATATGCAATTTTACCATAAAATTCTGCTAAGTTACATTGGGAAGCATTTTGAGAATCAGAACTTTTTCCAAAGATAAATGTAGGCTTCTTTGGGTGTTTTATTACTCTGAAATTCCTGCCCTAAACCTCTTTGCCTCTCTACCTCCCTCTCCTCCTTTCAGATGCTCCATAAGGACCTGCCTTCACCTACATAGAACCAAAACTTTGGAGTTGCCTCCTGTCTCTTCACTTCACTCTCTTCTTTTAGATCCTCCAAAATCCAGGCCCTTGGTTGCCCCACCAAATATCTCCTCCTTTGGCTCGACATCCATTTTTGTCTGATTGCAATTCTGTGTAGTGCCTTGTAATGTTTTTCTATTTTAAAGGCACCATAGAAATGCATGTTTGTTGTTGTAATGATACTGCTGTCACACTCAAACCTTAACAGATTTCATTACTTTCCATTGTTGCCTCTTTGTGAAGGTAGTTAGCAAATTTCAACTCTTGTCCTCAACCCTTTGTTCTTTATCTTCTTTGTCCTGACTTGTCCTTTGATTTTTAACAAGCTGTGCACTAGATTAGCCATGCCAGTATTACTGAAGGGTTGCACTCAAATGGTTAATTTATCTTTAATTTTCAGATATTGGCAGTCTTCCTGTGTATTTTGTAATTTTGTCATATTAACATTTTTTAGATTAGTCAGATTGTAGTATGCAATTCATAGCCACACATTGTTTTACCCAATAATTTAATAATTACACTGCTTTGCCTGAATTTTCAGAAAACATTTCTCTGTAGACAACTGTCGAGATAACTAATGAACACTGTAGGCAGCACTTTGCACAGTAAATACATTTGCATTCATTATAGACAACTCTCTGCAGACAAGAGAAGTACAGTATTCTCTCTAGACTTTCAGACAGTTCAGTTCCAGTTGTAGAATTATTTGACGAATGGTTGCACAATGACTTTGGAGACATTGCAAGGGATGTTAAAAACAAGTAACTCGTCAACAGCTGTGACATCAACTGTTTTGGAAGAAGTCACATCGGGATGATTAAGGTGGATTAGCATCAGTCCCTCGCACACCCATGTGATGTAATATTTCATAATCAATTGTGGAAGGAGTCAGCCTATTTCTGCCATGGCTGAATCATAACAATTGGAAGATATCTGCGCACTTCCAGAGTGTACACTTTTAATCCATGATTTGGAGCTGTAACATGCTCACCACAATGCCTTTTAATCTCCACCTTTACAGGTACTGGTGTCAGAAATGTTACTCCTAGAAAAATAAACAAGATGATAGTTGAAAAGAGACAGCACGTGGCACACTGGGTTAACGTAACTGCACAACTAAAAGGAAAAAAAAAACTGCAAATGCTGGAAATTCGAATTAAAAATAAGAAATGGATGACAGGTCAGAGAGTGGGGTGGAAATTGAATTCTGCTGGCCTATCGAGGAGAATTGAGATGGTTCCTCGAAACAATCGCACTTCTCCCATGACCACTCCCTTTGGCTTGGCACCATGAAACGTTGTCATTTGTCCTGCCCTCCACCCTAGCACAGACCTTTCCCTTTGTTCTTCTTCCCACCCTCCCCTTTTTCACTTGCTCAAAACCTATTACTTTTCTCACTTTTCTTAGTTCAGATGCAAGGTCACAGACTTGAAACGTTAACTCTGTTTCTCTCCCCACAGATGCCACCAGACCTGCTGACAGTTTCCAGTATTTTCTGTTTCTCATTTCAGATTGCTGGCATCTGTAGTATTTTGCTTTTGTAATGACATTTAACCTTGTGCTAATTAAAGGAAAGTTGCCCGGGGTTGGAGAAGCACTGGAAATACCTTTTGTCCATTGTGCTCTCAAATTGTCTTTTTCTTTATTTGCTCTTGGGATGTGAGTGTCGCTGGCAAAGTCAGCATTTATTGCCCATCTTTAATTACCTTTGTAAAGGTGGTGATGAGCCACCTTCTTAAACTGCTGCAGTTCATGTGGTATAGTTACACCCACAGTGCTGTTAGGAAGGGAGTTCCAGGATTTAGACCCAGCGACAGTGAAGGAAGAGCGATATAGTTCTAAGCCAAGATGGTGTGTGGTTTGGACGGTAACTTGCAGCTGGTTGTGTTCCCACGCGTCTGCTGCCCTTGTCCTTCTTGGTGGTAGAGGTCGTGGGTTTGGAAGGTTCTGTTGAAGGAGCCTTGGTGAGTTGCTGCAGTGCAACTTGTAGATGGTACACACTACTGCCACTTTGCAGTGGTGGATATAGTGTGTGTTTAAGGTCATGGATGGGGTGCTGATCAAGCAGGTGCTTTTTCTTGTATGATGTCTAGCTTCCCGAGTGGTGTTCGAGCTGCACTCATCCAGACAAGTGGAGAATATTCCATCATACTCATGACTTGAGCCTTGTAGGTGATGGATAGGCTCTGAGGAGTCAGGAGGTGAGTTACTCACTACAAAATTCCCAGTCTGTCAACTGCTCTTGTGGCCAGAGTTTATATATCACTGGCCTAGTTAAGTTTCTGATCTATCGTAACCCCTCAGGATGTTGATGGTGAGGGAATTCAGCAATGGGAATGCCATTGGATGTCAAAGGTAGATTGGTAGATTCTCTCTTGTTGGAGATGGTCATTGCCTGGCACTTGTGTGGCTTGAATGTTACTTCCACTTATCAGCCCAAGCCTGAATGTCGTCCAGGTCTTCCTGCATGCAGGCGCAGACTGCTCCAGTATTGTCGGATGGTACTGAACACTGTGTAATCATCAGAGCACACCCGCACTTCTGATCTTAAGTTGGATGGAAGGTAATAGATGAAGCAGCTGAATATGTTTGGGCCGAGCACACTACCCTGAAGAACTCCTGCAGAGATGTCCTGGCGTTTAGATATTTGGCCTCCAACGACCACAACTATCTTCTTTTGTGCTCATTGTGACTCCAGCCAGTGACAGGTTTTCCCCAATTCCCATTGACCAGTTTTGCTAGGGCTCCTTGATGCCACACTTGGTCAAATGCTGCCTTGATGTCAAGGGCAATTACTCTCATCTCACCTCTGGAAGTCAGCATGTTGTCCATGTTTGGACCAAGGCTGTAATGAGGACTGGAGCTGAGTGGCCCTGGCAGAACCCAAACTGAGCATCGGCGAGCAAGTTATTGCTGAGTAAGTGCCTCTTGATAGCACTGTCGACGACACCTTCCCTCACTTTGCTGATTAGTGAGAGTCAACTAATCGAGGGTAATTGGCCAGATTGAATTTGTCCTGCTTTTTGTGGCCAGGACATGCTTGGGCAATTTTCCACATTTTCGGGTGGATGCCAGTGTTGTAGCCGTACTGGAACTGCTTGACAAAGGGCGGCTAGTTCTGGGGTACAAGTCTTCGGTACTACAAGCGTGATATTGCCAGGGCCCATAGCTTTTGCAGTATCCAGTGCCTTCAGATTGTTGGCCAGGGGCTGCAAGAAACACAGAATCAGTTACAAACTGCCGGGATTGTTTGACCTGTAGTAACCTGGAGTTTGGACACTGGCCTGTGCTGGTAAAAACCAGTTTGAACTAATTACTTTATGGGACAAGACAAAGAACAGAACACAGGAAAAGGGCCTTATTTGGACACGGTGTGATACCGGGGTCTTTGGGCCTGGACCAATTAAGAGAAGCTGTGAACGAGGTGATCAAGCTTAAGCCAATCGAAAAGACACAGTTCAGATTTGGAGAGATAAGCAACAGGATAAGATTAGAGCTTTTTGGGCATAGAGCCAGCGAAAACTCTGGAGATCAACCATCGTGGAAGCGGAAGACCCTGCGTGAGCAACGCGGCGACGACGTAGAAGAGAGAGTGAGAACGGAATGCCTGGCCAGCGTTAACTCTCCCTTTTTCGGGTAATATCCTTTGTCTTCTATGACTAGGACAGGGAAAGGTCAGAGAAACCTAGTGGGTGTGCTTATGAATTCTAGCTAGTTTTGTTATTAACTGTATAACTCAGGGGAGTTGTAGGTTTTTGGTCTAACTAAGTGTATAAGCCTTATTCTTACATTGTACAACAATGTGAATAAAGTAAATTGATAGTTAAAGAAAGGACTGAGTTCCCCTCTTTGTACTAAGCCAGTAACTGTAGCTGTGGACAAGGGGGAGTTGACTCCGCTCCACGGTTGACAAGATGTTTTTTGATATCACATGGTGTGAATTGAATTTGCTGAAGACTAGCATCTGTGATGGTGGGGACCTCAGGAGGAGGCCGCGATGGATCATCCACTCAGCACTTATGGCTCATGATGGTTGCAAATGCTTCAGCCTCAGCTTTTGTACTAACGTGCTAGGCTCCCCCATCATTGAGAATAAGGACGCTTTTGGAGCCTCCTCCTCCAGTTAGTTTTTTGATTGTCCACCACAATTCAGCATTGTATATGGCAGGACTGCAGAGTGTTGATCTGATCTATTGGTTGCAGGGTCGCTTAGCACTATCTATAGTATGCTGGTTCCACTGTTTAGCATGCATTTAGTTCCATTTTGTCGTCTCAGCAGGTTGACACCTCATTTTTAGGTATACCTGGTGCACCTCCTGGCATCATCTTCTACACTCCTCATTGAACCAGGGTTGGTCCCCTAGCTTGATGGTAATGGTAGAGTGAGGGATATGCTGGGCCGTGAGGTTACAGATTGTGGTTGAGTACAATTCTGCTGCTGCCCACAGTGCCACATGGATGCCCAATTTTGAGCTGCTATATCTGTTCTGAGTCTATTCCATTTAACACGATGTGCTGCCACACAAAATGATGCAGAGTGTCCTCAATGTGAAGATGGGGCTTTGTCTCCACAAGGACTGTGCGGTGGTCACTCCTACCAAAACTGTGATGAGCCAGATACATCTGCAATAGGCAGATTAGTGAGGGTGAGATCAAGTAGGTTTTTCCCTTTTGGTGGTTCACCACCTGCCGATAGCCTAGCCTGGCAGATGTTTCCTTCAGGATTCGGCCAGTATTGGTGCTACCAACCTACTCTTGGAGAGTGACATTGAAGACCCCCACCCAGAGTCCATTTTGTGCCCTTCCTCCCTCAAGACTCCTTCCTGTGTTTAACATGGAGGAGATTCATTCATCAGCTGAGGGAGGGCGGTAGGTGGTAATCAGCAGGACGTTTCATTGTCTGTGTTTGACCTGATGCCAGGAGACTTCTTGGTATCTGAAGTCAATGTTGACTCCCAGGGCCACTCCCTCCTGACCGTATACTGCTGTCACCTCTGTCCTGTCCCACCAGCTGGACAGATCCAAGGATGGTGATGGAGCATTGGCTATAAGGTATGATACGATGGCTGGGATTTTCCAAAGCTCCCGACGCGAGCTCCATGGCAGGGGTGGATGCCGGTAGATCGTTCCGGCAGCGGCCCGCCACGGAGCCTAAGGCTGGGAGTGCTGGGCCCGATCTTATGAACGGCGGCGAGGCTCCGTGGCGGCCCCACCGCCGTCGGGAGATAGGACCTGGATTAAAATATGCAAATTAGCAGAATGCATATATTTAAATAAAATTGACTCCAAACTTACCATGGGGCTACGATCTTCTGAGCGGCAGCCAGCACTCACGCGCCTTCACTTTCCCGTCTGGGGAAAGCAGGCACCGCAGTGGTGGGGAAGGAGGAAACTTAAGATTTTTAGTGCGGGGTGGTGGGGGGAAAGGGGTCAAATTTACATCATTAGTGTAGGGGATGGATGAAGGGGTGACCTGTGTACTTTGTTCAGTTTTGGGGTGGAAAAGTCAAGTGTGGAAGGAAAGGAGAGGACAAGTAATGAATTTTATTGTTACTGTGGGGGTGGGAAAGGGGCGGCAGATTTTTAATCAGTATAGTGGGGCCAGGCAGCTGACGCCATTGCCGACGTAGGAGAGCCCACTCCCTCCACGTTATTGGTTGGGGGTGGGGGGGGGGGGCGGCGCGGCCTGACTGGCATATTAATGTAGGCTACCACAAGGAAGATCGCGGTGGCATGCGGGCCGCCATTTTTCTAGACCGGCGGCGGGTGCAAAAAATCCAGCCCGAAGAGTGTGACAATGTCAGGCTGTTGCTTGACTAGTCTACGAGACAGCTCTCCCAATTTTAGCACAAGTTCCTGGATGGTAATGAGCAGTACTTTGCAGAGTCGACTGGACAGCATATGCCTTTGTCGTTTCTGCTGCTTCGGTCAATGCTGGGTGATCCGTCTGATTTTACTCTTGCATGACATTTCTGTCGCGGTTTGATTTTTTTAATTATTCGTTTCATGGGATGTGGGCATCACTAACAAGGCCAGCATTTATTGCCCATCCCTAATTGCCTTGAGAAAGTGGTGGTGAGATGCCTTCTTGAAGTGCTGCAGTCCGTCTGATGCAGGTACAGCCACAGTCCTGTTAGGGAGAGAGTTCCAGGATTTTGATTCAGTGACAGTGAAGGAACAGCGACAGAGTTCCAAGTCAGGATGGTGTGTGACTTGGAGGGGAACTTGCAGGTGGTAGTGTTCCCATATATCTGCTTCGCTTGTCCTTTTAGGTGGCAGAGATCGCGGGTATGGAAGGTGCTGTTGAACGAGGCACAGTGAGTTTCTGCAGTGCATCTTGTAGATGGTACACACGATGCCAGTGTTCATCGCTGATGGAGGAAGTGAATGTTTAAGGTGGTTAAAGGGGTGACAATCAAGTGGGCTGCTTTGTCCTGGATGGTGTCGAGATTCCTGAGTGTTGTTGGAGCTGCATTCATCCAGGCACGTGGAGATTATTCCATCACACTCCTGACTTGTGCCTTGTAGATGTGAACAGGCTTCGGGGAGTCAGGAGGCAGAATTCCCTGCCTCTTGTAGCCACGGTATTTATATGGCTACTCCAGTTCAGTTTCTGGCCAATGGTAACCCCCCAGGCTGTTGATAGTGGGGGATTCAGCGATGGTAATGCCATTGAATGTCCGGGGGATATGGTTAGATTCTCTCTTTTGGAGATGGTCATTGCCTGGCACTTGTGTGGCGCATATTTTTCTTGCCACTTATC
Source organism: Heterodontus francisci (assembly GCF_036365525.1). Classification (NCBI taxonomy): domain Eukaryota; kingdom Metazoa; phylum Chordata; class Chondrichthyes; order Heterodontiformes; family Heterodontidae; genus Heterodontus; species Heterodontus francisci. The sequence goes on from NC_090380.1 coordinate 57,060,186, forward strand.
AGCCCAAGCCTAAATGTTGTCCAGCTTTTGCTGCATATGGACCTCCACTGCTTCAGTATCTTAGGAGCTGCAAATGGTATTGAACATCGTACAATCATCAGCGAATATCCCCACTTATGATGGAGGGAAGATCTTTGATGAAGCAGCTAAAGAAGATTGGGCTTTGGACATCACCCTGAAGAACTTCTGCAGCAATGTCCTGGGGCTGAGATGATTGGCCTCTGACAACCACAACCATCTTCCTTTGTGCTAGTTATGACTCCAACCAGAGGAGAGTTTTCCCCCTCATTCCCATTAACTTCAATTTTGCTCGGGCTCCTTGATGCCACACTTGGTCAAATGCTGCCACCTCACCTCGAGTTCTGCTCTTTTGTCCATGTTTGGACCAAGGTTGTAATGAGGTCAGGATCGGAGTGGTTTGCTTGGTTATTTCATAGGGCAGTTAGGAGTCAACCACATTTCTGTGTCTCACATAGACCAGACCGTTAAGAATGGCAGTTTTCCTCTCCTAAAGGACATTAGGCAACCAGATTGGTTTTTACAAAAATTTGGTAGTTTGATGATCATAATTACTGATACCAGCATTTTATTCCAGATTTATTAATTGATTGAAATTAAGTTTCCCCCAGCTGTCCTGGTGGGATTTGAACTCATGTCGCCAGAACTTTCCCATCTAGTTCACTAATGTAACCATCCTTACCAGGTCTGGCCTACACGTGACTCCAGACCCACAGCAATGTGGTTGTCTCTTAACTGCCCTCTGAAATGGCCTGGCAAGTCACTCCGTTGTCAAGGGCAATTAGGGATGGGCAACAAATGCTGGTCTAGCCACATCCCATGAAAGAATTAAAAAAACTTTAGTCTGGACCTCTGGGTTACTAATCCACTGACATTACCATTATGTTACCATCCCCTGAAGTCTATTCTATGTAAGAAAAACATCTCTTAAATCTAGTCTAGAGGAACTATGATTTGTAAGGTCAGAATTTTTGTACAAGTACTTGTGCGATACATTGACAGTAGCTTATTTGGATGTTTGATTTTTTTATGACTGGTGAATCATCTTTTCTATGTTTAATTAGATTTTAACCTTGCACAATTTTATAATGAACGGTGCACACATCTAAAATTGAAATTGGGAGAAAACTGACAAGTGGGGTTGCTATTCTGTGTTCTATTTATCCATCTATCCAATTCTATAAGTAAATCCTGGATTTCGCAAAGTGCCAAATGCGCAAAGTGTGTATTGGTCAACTTAGACTTTACAATAACCAAAAAGCAAACAAACAGTAAGAATCACTTACACCAATATTTGTATGCAGAAAAAAATCTTTACAAATAAAAAGGATCCAGTCATATTGTTCAGTTTTGTTCTCATGTCCTTTATGCAGCCATATTGGTTTCCCCACTCTCACTCTAAAAATAAAATGTATAACCTTATAAACACATTAATAATTCAGAAAGTCAGAAAAAAACCCACTGTGCTTACCCATCCCAGCTTCTGATACTCAAAACTACTTGTCTCCTCTGGCCTCCTATATTTTAGGAGTCTTAACCTTGCTGCCTTCAGTCTTTTTGAAGTTTACATCACTCAGTTGGTTATTGGACTTTTATGGCCTCCATGTATGTGCAACCTGATTGCTTCTCAGTGGCCTTACTATGGTCCTTTCAAACAATCAGCCCTATGTGCATGCATTGCAGGAGGAGATCTACCAGTAGATATTTTTTTTAAGTCTCAATATGTAGATATCAAATATAGGAGGAACTTTCCTTTCAGCTCACACTTGATACACAAGTTCTTAATTAATTAATTGGAAGTCAGTGAGTGATAGCAATTACTTTACAAATTTTACAGCCACTAGTGAATTATGATGAGCTTTTGCGCAAGTGAAAAAATTATTTGAATTCACCATCACCAGTGAGATAATCCATTTTTCCTCTGGACAGTCGCCTTGAACACTGTGCACCATTTTTAACTATCGTGCACGCCCTCATGCAGGGAGGTTTTTATGGAATTTCAGCCATTTCCATTTATTTCTTTGTTTGATTCTTCTGTGCCTCGCTTACTGCTGTTTGTTTATTTTGCTCTTTCAAAACTCTGCTCCTTCCTTTTATTTATTTCTTTAGTTCTTCCATGCCTCTGCAGGTGCTTTTTTCATTTGTTTTCCTTTTCTGAGGCTGAGCTGCTTTCATTCATTTATTCAACTCTGCAATACATTTGTTTATTTTTCCCCTCTGGCTCTCCTATTTCCATTTCTTTATTTGGTTACTTCTTCTAAGTCTCAGCTGTTGTACATTTATTTGATTAGTTCCTTTGAAGATCTGCCGTGGCTATGCTGTCAGTTCCTTCTTCCACCCTCTGCTGCTTCTGTTTTGTTATTGATTTTCTTACTTCGAGCTCAACCATTCCTAGTTTTTGTTATCCCTGCATTTGTTGGTCTGTTGCAAATTTGACCATTAGCTACCAGCAATGGCAGCAGAAATCATGGATGAAGAATTGCTCTGCACAATTCTGTGAGAATTGCAGGAGGAGATCCACCAGTAGATATTTTTTAAAAGTCTCAATATGTAGATATCAAATATAGGAGGAACTTTCCTTTCAGCTCACACTTGATACATAAGTTCTTAATTAATTAATTGGAAGTCAGTGAGTGATAGCAATTATTTTACAAATTTTACAGCCACTAGTGAATTATGATGAGCTTTTGCGCATGTGGAAAAATTATTTGAATTCACCATCACCAGTGAGATAATCCATTTTTCCTCTGGACAGTTGCCTTTTAACTATCGTGCTATCTTTTAAAAAAAAAATGTTCATCGATTAATTATTTATCCGATTAATAGTTAAATTATCAATTATCACTGTAGAATTACAATTAAGTGTAATGTGTGCTACTCTATAATAAGCATTCACTTACTCTCTTGAATAACGTTCACTGATATAATAAGAATATTTGGGGTCATTTTCTTTCATTTTATTGGTATTGGATGTTGTAACTTTTTTTCTGCTGTGGACAAAGCTCTTTTGGAACTTTTATATTTTCTCATTATCTTTTCTCAGGAAGAAAAGTCATTAGCTTTATTTCCTCCTTCCAGTGTTTTCATGATCTCTCTCTTTGTTAATCTATACTTCCCAGTTCACCTTTTGTAATCTGTCTTTGGAGCAACTCAATGGGCTCAATTTTATTAGCGCTCCATGCTCTGCAGTAACATTATAATATGTAAAAGTCCTACCCCGCAATTGGTAATTTATATATAAATTGCCCTCTCCCCCATAATAAACTTGTATTCATTTCCCGAACTTTCCCCGCCCGAAATTTGTTCCCTTTGACCCTCAACCCCTTCCCACCAACCCCATACCAATAAAAATTGTTTTCCCTGCTCCCCCACCCCTCCCGCCCTTGTGGATCTCCATACATACGGGCCTCTCCCCCCAGAATTTTAAGGACCCCCCCTGCCGTGACCCTTGGCGTTAAAGGGCTGGTAAAATTCAACCCAATATTACAAACCTGTTGCTTCTATCACATGATCTTACAGTACAGTTGCAGTTACTGATTCCATTGCTGCTACAGGAATATCATACGTCAATGTTAAATGTTAGTCTTCGCTATTTTTAATTTTAAATATGTTAGGAATTGTTGATGGAGGAAATTAATGCTTGTACTTTAATTTTCATTAGCTGTGCTGAGAAATTTTCATTTTTAATTTCATGAAGGAATGGAAGTATACATCTAAGTCAGGATCTTGTGTCACTTGGAAAGCTTGGTGTGATGCTGTTGGTATGACATTACTGTTCTTGGTCTCAATGTTGGAGGCTGTGGGGGAGGGAGATGTGGAGAAATAACCTTGGTGAGTTAATGTAGTGTATCCAGTAGCCTGTATACATTGCAGGCACAGTGCAGTAGTGATAGTGATAGAACAAAATTTTGAATTTTGGGCTGTATCTTCTCAGTCCCACAGGGGTAGGCTTCAAAGCAGGAACGGGAGTAATTTCTGAGAAAGATGCATTAGCTCAGTGGCCTGACGTGTTCCTGCCTCTGGGCGATCTTCTAGAGGCTACCCACAGCACCCACCAACTGCCCTCCCCCCACCCATGCTGGCAACAGCAGGTAGCCAATCAGCATAATTAACTGCCTATTTGTGGGCTGATTGCGCTGGCCCCTGGGAAGTTCCCGGCAGAGGATAAGTCACCCACTGAGGGTCAAGCCCAGCAGGTGCCTGGAGGCAGCTTGCTGGCAGCTAGCCTGGGGAGCCGCGAGACCTCCAATGGTGACTCCCACCCCCACCCCGCACCAGAGCCACAGCCATCAGTGGGCCACAGTGGCTGCCACCAGCCATCCCGAAGAGGTGTTTCCCTTTCACGGAGTGACCTTGCAGCTATGGCCACCGTTTATTTAATTGAATTACTACCTTTTCAGAGGACGCCTCAAGATGGAGCCACCCTGGCAGCCCCCATCCTGCAGTGGCAACACCCTAATCTTCCGTTTGGGCTACCGTCCTTCCAAGGCTGCTGGCCTTCTTAATTGGCTGCCTCCGGCTGGGCGCCCTGACATGCAATGTGGGGTTGGGATCTAGAAATGGTCCCAACTCATGCTCATATCCTAAGAGCCCCTTGTGTCCAGTGAAAGGGGCGTCAATCAAGTGTACTGTATTATCCTGGATGGTGTCGAGCTTCTTGAGTATTATTATGCCTAGTCCTTTTCAGGTAAGTGGTGACTATTCCATCATGCTCCTGCCTTGAATCTTGTATGTGGTGGAGAGGTTTTGTGGGGTCAGGATTCATTTGTTTCAGATCACCCAAACTCTGCTCTGCTCTTGTAGCTACAGTGATGATAAAGCTGATCCATTTAAAAGTCTTGTCATTTGTGATACCCAGTATGCTGATAGTTGGGGACCTAACAATGGTGCTGCCTTTGAAGATGAGAGGACCGTGGTTGGGCTCTCTCTGGTTGGAGATAGTCATTTCCTGGAAATTATGTGCCGCATATTTTACCTGCCACTTGTCAAAACAAGCTTAGATATTGTAACATAAGAACCGAAAGTGCTGAAAATACTCAGCAGGTCTGGCAGCATCTCAGGAGAGAGAAACCGAGTTAATGTTTCAGGTCAATGACCTTTCATCAGAACTGGCTAAAGTTAGTAATGTAATAAGTTAAAAGAGACAAACGGAAATCCCATTGGAGAGAAGAGCAGAACTTCGTCAAGGTAGGCATTCCTGGAAGAAAAGTGGCAGTGAATTAAACACAACCTAAAATATTAACTCCATTTCTCTCTCCACAGATGCTGCCAAACCTCCTGAGTATTTCCAGCACTTTCTGTTTTTATTTCAGATTTCCATCATCCGCAGTATTTTGCTTTTATTTTAGATATTGTACATCCTGTTGTAGGTTATCGTATACTGCAGGAGTTGTGAATGAAGCAGGACACAGTGAAATCATCAATGAACAGCTCCATTCTGACTTTATGACAGCTGGCAGGCCATTAATGAGGTAGCTGAGGACTGTTGACTGAGACACTGTCCTGAGAAACTTCTCTGCTTATGTCCTGGGATTGCAATGATTGGACACATCCATCTTCCTGTTTGTTTAATTCTTTGTAGTGTTACGACTAGGTGAGGAAGGGGTCTCGGGCTCCCTTCTGGCCCCTTTCCTGGTTTGGCCGAAACAGGGTTTAACTTTGAAAACATAGTGTTTTTGGCTTAACACCTCAGTGAGTCCTTGCTCACTGCTCTCTAATTGTAATTGTAAATGAACCAACCAGACAGGTTTTCTCAGGTTTAAACAAGAAAGATGTAAGTTTATTAACCTTATCACTCTAACTCAGTTAAAATTACTAAACTACGCGATGCAACCACGCGAGCATGTATACGAGATAAACATATACACAAATACATACAGAGGGGGAGAAAGAATTAAAAGGGGAGGTTTAAGTAGGTTTGGCAATAAATTGAATTCAGTTACTGTCTTTTGGTTTGGAGTTGAGGTCTTGCAGTTCTCGCTGGGACCCAGTGCACACTTTCAAACTTGCTTCTCTGGTACCAGAAGGCTGAAGTGGTCCTCTGCCTTGAGGCTTAAGCTGCTTCCATGGGTCCCAGGGACTTTGCTTGAGAGAGGGTGAGATAGAGAGAGACCTTCCTTCTCTTTGGTCTTCAAATTGCAGTTTGCTCAAACCTTTCTGTGAGGCACAATTCAAACAGTTCCCAGACTGGCCAGCAGGTAAGTCATGTGGCCAGCTCTTTGTTTGAAACAGCATCTTCTGCGAAGGTTGTTGATTCTCAAAGTTCTCCAGTCACACTCAGTGGGGTGTGGAGCTCTGGCTGTTACACAGAAAAAGAAGGTTGATTATTATGATTGCCCAGACCAATCTCGTTAATTGAATCAGTGAGCACTTCCATTGTCTCTCTATTCAACTGTCTCTCAGAATGAAAATGTGCAGCCATGTTTCAGCTGCCCAACTCTGTGGTCTTTTTTAAACAAGTTCTGTGCAATGTCCAGCAAAAGGGTTCAAGTAGTGTTCCATCTGACAAAATTAATATGTTTCCATTTGGCAGGTGTGGTTTCTGTCACAGTATTAAATACCTTATATGGTATACTAACAAATAATCTTTGAACATCCAAATAGAAAACATCCACAGCATCAGTTTCCTCATGCATTGTATCATTCTCCCTAATAATCTGATTAAGGAGTATGATTTGCATTTACAGATTTTTGTTGATTGTTATTGATTAGCCCATGCATTTCTGAATGTACACTATTGTTATCTCTGTAGCCCTTCGAGCCTGCCCCACCATTCAACAAATTCATGGCTGATCTACCACAAATCCATCTTCCAGCACTATCCCCATATCCCTTAATTCCCTTAGTACCCAAAAATCTAATGACCTCAGTTTTGAATATCCTCAATGAATGAACATCCACAGCTTACTGTGGGGTAGAGAAAAAGTAGCACTCACAGCCTGCCCAGTATGAACAAAATTTAGAAGGAACATTGTCCAGCGGTAAGAAAATATCCAGTAAGCTGTCCTTAATGAGTGGGCAGAGGTAACTGAGCGTAAGTGCCAGAATTATCAACCCCAGAATATGGCTGAAATGCTGAAAATGTTCAATGATTTCATGAGGATAGCTAAGGTAAGCCCCCTTACTCATACTTCTTACTCCCTGCTTAGTCTCACACAACCCATTGCCCCAACGCTCTCAGCCATTATCTCCCTCGATTGCCAGCTACAACAGCACACTTCACTCCACCGCCTTCTGCTCCTACTGCAGCACTCTGCACCTGCTACTCAAATCATTATTGCATCCTTCACCTCTGCCATCCTACACACACCAACAACTACCATCATGTGCACATCCTCAAAACTTCTCATGATTCTAAAACTGACACATTTCCTTCTTTCTTGCAAGCCAAGCTCTCTCACACAGTAACAAGAAGCAGTCAGCCATAGGTGGAGGGCTCGACTTCATCCATGTGCTGTCCCCACTTGAAGAGCGGGAGATGGAAATTGTGGGCTGTGGCATGGTGTCTGGCAAGGATAGAGAAGTCCTGAATGCTTTTAAACCATCTATGCCTCCTTACCTTCTCACTTAAATGTCATCCTTACACTGCTTTCAGAAGCCAACCATACAAACATACGAATTAGGAGCAGGAGACGGCCCTTCGAGCCTGCTCCGCCATTCAGTAAGTTCAAGAACTGATTACTCCACATTTCCACCTATCTCCGATAACCTTTCACCCCCTTGCTTATCAAGAATCTATCGACCTCTGCCTTAAAATATTAAAAGACTCTGCTTCCATTGCCTTTTGAGGAAGAGAATTCCAAAGACTCACGATCCTTTGAGAGAAAAAATTTCTCCTCAACTCTGTCTTAAATGGGCGACCCCTTATTTTAAACAGTGACCCTAGTTCTCGATTCTCCCACAAGGGGAAACATCCTTTCCACATCCACCCTGTCAAGATCCCTCAAGATCTTATATGTTTCAATCAAGTTGCCTTTTGCTCTTCTAACTTCCAGCGGATACAAGCCTAGCCTATCCAATCTTTCCTCGTAAGGCAGGCCACCTTTCCAGGTATTATTCTAGTAAACCTTCTCTGTACTGCCTCCAACACATTTACATCCTTCCTTAAATAAGGAGACCAGTACTGTACACAGTACTCCAGATGTGGTCTCACCAATGCCCTGTACAGCTGAAGCATAACCTCCCTACTTTTGAATTCAGTTCCCTTCACGATAATCAATAATATTCTGTTAGCTTTCCTAATTATGTGCTGCATCTGCATACTAACATTTTGCGATTCATGCACTAGGACACCCAGATCCCTTTGCATCTCCGAGTTCTGCAGTCTCTCGCCATTTAGATAATATGCTTCTTTTTTATTCTTCCTGCCAAAGTGGACAATTTCCCACTTTCCCACATTATACCCCATTTGCCAGATCTTTGCCCACTCATTTAACCTATCAATATCCCTTTGTAGCCCCCTTATGTCCTCTTCACAAGTTACTTTCCGACCTTGAAGAGGGTGTAGAAGGGTGGGTTAGTAAATTTGCGGATGACACTAAGGTCGGTGGAGTTGTGGATAGTGCCGAAGGATGTTGTAGGGTACAGAGGGACATAGATAGGCTGCAGAGCTGGGCTGAGAGATGGCAAATGGAGTTTAATGCGAAAAAGTGCGAGGTGATTCACTTTGGAAGGAGTAACAGGAATGCAGAGTACTGGGCTAATGGGAAGATTCTTGGTAGTGTAGATGAACAAAGAGATCTTGGTGTCCAGGTGCATAAATCCCTGAAGGTTGCTACCCAGGTTAATAGGGCTGTTAAGAAGGCATATGGTGTGTTAGCTTTTATTAGTAGGGGGATCGAGTTTCGGAGCCACGAGGTCATGCTGCAGCTGTACAAAACTCTGGTGAGACCGCACCTGGAGTTTTGCGTGCAGTTCTGGTCACCGCATTATAGGAAGGATGTGGAAGCTATGGAAAGGGTGCAGAGGAGATTTACTGGGATGTTGCCTGGTATGGAGGGAAGGTCTTACGAGGAAAGGCTGAGGGACTTGAGGTTGTTTTCGTTGGAGAGAAGGAGGAGGAGAGGTGACTTAATAGAGACATATAAGATAATCAGAGAGTTAGATAGGGTGGATAGTGAGAGTCTTTTTCCTTGGATGGTGATGGCAAACACGAGGGGACATAGCTTTAAGTTGAGGGGTGATAGATATAGGACAGATGTCAGAGGTAGTTTCTTTACTCAGAGAGTAGTAGGGGCGTGGAACGCCCTGCCTGCAACAGTAGTAGACTCGCCAACTTTAAGGGCATTTAGTGGTCATTGGATAGACATATGGATGAAAATGGAATAGTGTAGGTCAGATGGTTTCACAGGTCGGCGCAACATCGAGGGCCGAAGGGCCTGTACTGCGCTGTAATGTTCTAATGATTCTAATGATTCTATCTTTGTGTCATCAGCAAATTTAGCACCATACCTTTGGTCCCTTCATCTAAGTCATTTATATAACCATCTGTCAGTGTTTATTCATGTTAATCATAGAAGCATAGGGCTGGATTTTAATGAGCAGGAGCACATGGGTTTGCGTGTGTTTGGGGGGGGTAAAAGCAATAAAATAGACAGTGTGTTGTGAAGCGACTCCAAACCACTGACTTCTATATTTCCCTACAGCTCGCATGCAACCTCCTCATGTGAGGCCAGTGCCACACAATCAATGTGAATTGCTCAATTAGAGCAATAATGACATGGGTTTTCAACTTTCACTTTGAGTCCACGGGGATCCTGCACTTCCTGGAACTCACCAGTGAAAACAAGGCGAGTATACAGTGACAATTTCGGGGCCAGAAGCCGTGAAAGAGAAATATGCTGATGTACGCAGTACTCACAGCTGCTTTCTTACCTGCTTGTAGGAAAGGGTTTGTTCACAATACTTTTGCTGAGAGGTTAATTTAAACACTTTGGCTGGGATTTTACAGACCCCTCCGAGGTGCGATTGGAGGTGGGGGGGTTGCGCACGGAGCTTTGCGATGTGTGGTAGGGGGACGGTGGGGCAGAGGGCCCGTTGCCTCCCAATCGGCCAGCGATTTTCCTGAGGGCAGGATAGGCCGACGATGGCCTTCCCGCCCGGAGGCCAGTTGAGGCCCTAAAGTGACCTATTAATAGCCAATTAAGGGCCGCTTCCCGCCGCCGCTGGGATCTTACAAGTGGTTGGTTGTGGGGGGCCTCCGCCTTGTAGAATGAGGCACCCTCCTTGTGGGCTTGGGGTTGGGGTCCCTCCTCTGTGGGCAATTTGTGACCAATGGAGGTCCCCCACAGGGAACCAATTCACCCCCATCTCTCTGGACTGAACGACCACCTCCCCAGACCCCTCGGCAGGGCCTTCTGGACTGGCCCCAGCGAGCCCGCCTCACCTACCTCTGTTCTGGGTTTCCACCGCTGCGCCTGAGTCCGAGGCCTCTGTAGTGCCAGCAGTGGCCACCACTCTCATTGGCACTGCCAATACTGCTGAGCTGGCGGCCCTCTGATTGGTCAGTAGCTCTCAAAGGTGGGATCCAGCCTCCTAAAACTTTGAATCAAAAAGACCGGAGGATCCCTTGGGGGGGGGGGCACGAAAAGGCGGAACCCCGCCTTTTTGGCCCAGCACCGGGAGCCCTGTCTCCAGCACAAAATCCAGCCCTTTGGAGGTCTGATCTGCATTTTGGAGGTCTAATCTTATCTGATCAGCATGGGTGCCATAGATTGGACATCAGACAAATACCTAGCTGACTAGCAGCAGCAGCAACTGCCTGCTTGTCACAGACCTGTAGCTGTACAGGAGAGAGGGAGTAGCAGAGAGGTACAGCTTGCAGGAGACATGGTCTACAAGCAGAGGATAAACTTCCTCAACATGTCTGAATACCAGTGTCTCAGGAGGTTCAGGGTGTCGTGTTTTGTGGTGGGATGGACCGATCCCAACCTGTTGTAAATTTAGGGACAATATATTTATTAAAAATGTTACTGTTATCTTTGATATTCCTTGCAATTTTCTCTTCTGTTTTTTTTCTATATCTTATTGCTAAAAAAAGGGACTGCACAAGAGACTATTACCAAAATTGAAAATGCATGGAATTGGAGGTTACTTTCTGAAATGAATTGGTAATTGATTGGGAGGTAGGAGAGATTAGGTATAAAGGAACTTATAAGCAAAATGCTGCAAAAGCTGGAAATCAGAAATTAATAATAAAAAATAAAAAATAAATAAATAAAAAGCAGAAAATGCTGCAAGTACTCAACAGGTCTAGCAGCAACTGTGGAGAGAGATACAGAGTTAATGTTTCAGGTCGATGTCCTTCCATCTGTTCTGATGAAAGGTCACCAACATGAAACATTAACTCTGTTTCTCTATCCACAGTTGCTGCCAGACCTGTTGGGTATTTCCAGAATTTTCTGTAGGTATAAAAGAAATGTACTCTGATAGCAGGATGTAACAAGTGGTGTTCTCAGAGGATCTTACCGAGGCCTCAGCTTTTCACCATAAGTGTTAATAACTTGGGCGAAGGAATAAAGAATTGTAGATCCAAGCTGAAAGATACTGGGGGACAAATTTGTTCACATTCGAGGTAAGTCTCCGTAGTGCAGCTGCTGCTGGCAGGGGCGCTATGTGAACAAATTTCTTCCCCACTGAGTTAGGGGGCACAGTATGTTGTGGAGATGGGAATATGACATTTTAAAGGACATAGACACTAAGTGGGTAAAACTATGGCAGATGGAGTTCAATGTGGGAATGTGGTTTCGAGAAAGAGAAATTGGAGTATTTTCTCAATGGTGATAGACTAGGAGCTGTGGAGGGACAAAGGAATTTGGTTATCTGTGTGCATAGATCATTAAAAACTAGTACACAGGTACAAAAAGTCATCCAAAAGCATAATAAAATGTTGGCCTTCCTCTCAAGGGGGTCTGAATACAACAATGAGGAACTGATGCTTTAATTGTACAGTGCTTTGATCCCAACCCATATGGAGTACTGTGTTTTTGGGAACCAATCCTCAGGATGGACTTACTATCCTTGGTGGGGGGCACAGCACAGAGTAACTCGAAAAATACTCAGGTTTAAAGAGCTAAATTATGAGGACAGGTTGTATAAACTTGATTTGTATTCCCTTGACTTTGGAAGATTTGAAGAAATGAAGATGTTTAAAATGATAAAGCAATTTTATAGATCAGCTGCAATGTCCAGTGAAGCTGCCACATAATACATTGATGCTTATTACAAGGGTAAGCTTCCCTGATTTTGGAATGAATGCAAGGTTTTAAACCCCAGAATCACATCTTGTCAGTTGCTGCAAATCTTTGGAAATTGACCTCAGAGCCTCCTCAGATATCCTTGTTTATAGGTGAGTGTCCTTGAGTTCTGCGTCCCAAAACCATGGGCAGCCTTTTCTTTCAGCCTTCCCTGGAAAGATGGCACATTTTCATCCAGTCCTCCAGGTGCGTCATGCTCTATGAATCTCCTGGTGTCACTTCCTTTACACAATCTAATCGCCAAATATGCTGGAAATCTTCAGCAGGTCAGGCAGCATCTGTGGAGAAAGGAAGGCATAGTTAACATTTCAAGCCTCATGACTCTTCATCAGAACCGGAAGATGTTACAGATGTTACAGATGAACAGCTTCCTGAAATTAGCTGTTGGTTATTGTTGCATTTCGCTTCACCCAGGAGTTGGCATTACTAGTTTATGAGGAGAGTCGTGAATGAGGTTGCACCGTCAGGTGGAGCACTGATGGAGCTGACGGTCTTTTCTTATAATATTTTTTATGTATGTTTATATTTCAAAGAGACCTAATTGCTGAAATAATTTTCAGTGTGTTACTCAGTTTCTCTCTTTGATTCCAACATATGTCGTCTCTTCTGTTATTTCATTGTCTCTGATTTCAGTGATTTACATCTCTAGGCTTGTCTTGTCCTGTTATGTTTTTCCTTCTGATTATAATTCTTCATTTATATGGCATCTTATCGTGTCAAAATTTCCTGAAATGCTCCACACACAAATTGCTTTTGGAGTAATGTGGCAGTGATTATATGGGCAAAGTTAATTATATCACTGAGCACTGAGACATACTGTGCAAAGACACAGCCACTTCACCTCATTTTTTAACCACACAATGTCTCTGAAATATACAAAATCAACTGAATTATCAGTGACTAAATGTGGTATTCATGCTTAATTAGAAAGGATTCGTTATATTTATTTATGCTTAGAAGTAGGCAGACAATACATTCTTCCAAGGCTCAATGCTCATTTATGTTCCTTTTTCCTTCTGTATTCTATGTGTGGAACATGTTAATGTTTGTGTAAAAAATGCATAATTTTACACGGAAAAATAAAGTAAATGTGTTCTTAAAAGTGTCTCTCTATTTCAAAGCTTCAACTGGTAAACTCCTTGATGTGTCCTCTGACTCAACATCTTTAAAAGGCAGCCATCTCTTATTATTTTGGATGGAATTGTGATGCAATTGAATCTTGATAAACATGTAACTAATGCACTGAAAAATGTCATGTTTGGATCTGGGCTATACTTGGCTTCAGTTATGTAAAGGTGTCGGAGATAGATAAATTACAATTATATCAAAAGGTGAAGGTGAACAATAGACTAAAATGCTATGTTTGTTCAGAATCCTGTTGGATTTTAACACTACTGTAATCGTACTTCGGAATGCATAAGGAGCTTTAACATCAGTCGCATATGCCCAATGACATTCAGTTTACTATTTGACTTGAAGAGTTGTATTACTATTCCAGAGCCATTTGGGAGGGATCACCAATCACCCGATAAGCTAGGCATTTAGCCTCAAAGACCATGGGATAAAACTTCCACAGGGGTTCCCCAATCTCCCACTGTAAGTTCAGCAGAAACCACAAAGAAAAAGGGGAAATAGCAGTTTACTTGTTTCTCCAGGGTCTCTCCCGAAGTAACAGTGAGAGATCAGGGAACCCTCATAGGAATTCTACTCCATACCCCTTTAATGATACCCATGCGCTCATTGGCTGGAATTTTACATTCCCCTGGAAGTGGGCTGGGATGCAGGGAGGCAGGAGTTGTAAAATTAGGTGGGAGGTGGAGGTGGGGGTGCTGTGCCCGTCACGTACCTGCCACCGCTGGTATTTTACCATTTTACCAGCAGCAGGGGAGGTGGTGGGCGGCCCGCCTGCCCTAAGGCCAACTGAGGCCCTTAAGTGGCCGATTGGGCCTTTTCCCACCACCAATGGTATTTTACCAGCAGCGGATGGGCACTTCGCCACCTGGAGAAGCTGCCCAGTAAAACCTGGTGGCCTCCCTCCGGCTCGGCTGGGTGGTGGGGTCCGTCCTCATCAGACGCCAGTGGCATACAGTGGGCCCCCCCAAGCAGCATGGGCTGCTCCACTGGAAGACCCCCTCCTTTGTCATCGACTTCCTCCCCCTCGCTTGGGCCTGGACGATTGGTCCCGGCAAGGCCTGACCCCACTTACTTGCATTCCAGGGCCTCCTCGATGGCTGCTTCAGTCCCAGCAGTGGCCACTGCGCCCGATGGTGCTGCTGGGATTGAAGAGCGGCTCGCTTTCTGATTGGCTGGAAGCTCTTGGAGGCAGGGAATCCTGCCTCAGAGGATCGGAAGTCACAACCTCAGGCAATTAATTGCCAGAGCCATGCAAAATAGCATCATGGTTTCTAGGGAGGCAGGCCCACTTCCAATTTTCCAGCTGGTGGGCGGGGCCACTGCTTCCTCATTAAATCCCGGCCATTGTCTGATGACACAGCCGGTCATTAAAATGCTCCAATAATTAACAATCTGGATCATTTAAGTATCATGTGCCTATTGGCGCTCACTGATGATTGTTTCAAATTGAATTGTCAGAAAACAGTCGTCTTGTTTGCAGGCTGGGGATTCTGTTGCTTACCTTAGAATGGAATTGAAGTCAGTAAGGAAGTTCATGTCATTAAAAGAGGAGGGGTAGTAAGAATATTGAAGAGAAAAATAAAGCATTGAATGAGAGGAGACCATTTGCCTCATTAAGCTCTTTCTGCAACAGACCACCATAACATTGACTCTACATCAGCAGTTTAATCTCCGAGGGGAATCCTCTCTGGTCACCAAAGGTAATTGAGTAAATTTGAGAATATCTATCCATCCCACATCAACACTATTCAAATTGTTTTCCACAGATAACATTTCCTAAGGAATATCAACACAGGAGCTATTGTGCTCCATGGTGAATTTGAGCTGCAGCCTTCTCATACATTCTGTAACCAAAATGGAGTTTTAACCTGCATTGCGATTCATACTTACTAATGCTCTTGAAACTGCACCACATTACGGATCATTTATAATATCGTGGAAGGCTGAGAGAGAATGAAGTGTTAAGTAAAGTAAGAATGTGAGAGAGGATGCACAAGGCTATTCAATGTTTTCCTTATGCGGAACATGTACAAGATCCTCTATCATGAATACTAGTCTAGATTCCTGACACACTCTGATCTGCTCTGGTAATCAAACAAAATTCCATAATTTTCCCCTATCGCCTTCCCAAAATATCTCCATCAAACATGCCCCTCTGCTTTTCCCAAACAACTTCGCCTCATTCTCTCGGGCTAAGACTGAGCTGATAAAGATTGTGTGCGATGGAGTGTCTGATCAACTTGGTGTATACAGGTACTAAAACCTCCAATCCCATTCCCAGCTGAAAGAGGCTATCAAGAGCTATCATTTGTTTCTGCTGAGATTGTTCTATGCATCCACTGCTCTTTGGGGAAAAAAATGCCTCGTCTCAGAAGTACAGCTGAAAGACACTATGGGAGTTGGTTGAAACTATTGAAGGGTCATCATAATTTACCACTGAGCTGGAGGCTAAAAATTATTGGCTCAATTCAAATGAGGCTGATGTAAGCAATGTTACAACTGATATTGAGAAGTAGGTGTCAAAATAATTAAGTTTGGATTATTATTCATTCGCAGGGGAGAATGTGCTGACCTTCATTTGAAATTCATGTATCTGAATTGACTAAAGGGCCACACCAGGTCCCAGTTAAAGAATCATTCCTTTTTAATTCTGCTAAAAATACACAGAAGGATATAATAAAGATATGGTGACACTCCCTACGATGAAGGATCTTGAACAACCTCCAATGACTTTTCCTTTGCCATGTAACAAATAAAAATGATCACACATCAAAAACAAAGTTTGTAGAAGATTTAATTTGTTGGCTCCGAGGT
Organism: Heterodontus francisci; assembly: GCF_036365525.1. Classification (NCBI taxonomy): domain Eukaryota; kingdom Metazoa; phylum Chordata; class Chondrichthyes; order Heterodontiformes; family Heterodontidae; genus Heterodontus; species Heterodontus francisci. Next base: position 57,076,406 of record NC_090380.1, read on the forward strand.
TGAAACAAAAGGGGTAATTTCACATTGTACACCTCTAACAGCGATGCCATGTGGGTCAGAGAATTGGGACTATAATGCTGTAATCCTGTTTCCGACCATGCTCCCTTTGAACATGACTTTGGCACTGGAAGCGGGAGATTATATACGATATACAGGTCTGCACCACTATTGTAATAATCAATTGCTACCAGCAGGTGTTGCTGGTGAGCTATTTTAACAGGTACTTATTACATATCAACAACTTCCCATAAAGACTATTTAGGGCATTGCCCAGCTTTTCCTGATAAGACACTTAGGATCTTAACGTACCTTTTAACTTTGAAATCATTAAACTATTAATGTTATTGGGTAAAGTTTATTTTGGTGTACACAAGGAAGAATTTGCTTGCAAATTACAGTAAATGTTTCCTATTTGTACTGATTATTATTTTTACTGTGTGAATCTGCGTGTTTTGGGTAAAAGACCTGGATATCCTGATGTTACTATGAGCAAATCTGCGGTCCTGTTTTCTGAGAGATGTATGGATATTGAAGGCTTCATATTTGATTTGTTCCCTGTGATAAGCATTCATTTCAGCCATGGAACATCATAACTGGCCCCAACATCAGCATCCCTCATTTAGGGAGGGAGAAGGAAAGATGGATTCTTAGTCCTGATTGACATCCTAGCTGGAACACACGCTTACTTGAACAGTGGCATGGATTTGGTTTCAGCAATCATGCCCTGCAGAGTTACATAGGCGGCCAGCAATTACTATTTGGCCTCATGATGAATGACTGCTTCGGTGAAGAACTGGAGGTCGAACATAATTTATGTTTGAATAATATTTACCAATTATTATGACAAATTTATGTGTTCTGCTTTGGGCTATTTTAAAGGAATGCCAAGGATGTAGAATATTCTTTCTGTGTTCCATTATAAAATCCCAATAAAATTAGAACTGTATTCGAGGATGAGTCAGCACGTTCAGGTGAAAAAGATGAGTTGGGGCAAGAACACCAGTAAACTGGATCCCATTGGTTTGGGTGAATAGAGGGGAGAATGCCAGTAAACTGGATCTAATTGGTTTGGGGGAATAGAGGGGAGAACGCCAGTAAACTGGATCTCATTGGTTTGGGTGAATAGAGGGGAGAATGCCAGTAAACTGGATCTAATTGGTTTGGGGGAATAGAGGGGAGAACGCCAGTAAACTGGTTCTCATTGGTTTGGGGGAATAGAGGGGAGAACGCCAGTAAACTGGATCTCATTGGTTTGGGGAATAGAGGGGAGATTGCCGGTAAACTGGATCTTATTGGTTTGGGGGAATAGAGGGGAGAACGCCAGTAAACTGGATCTCATTGGTTTGGGGGAATAGAGGGGAGAACGCCAGTAAACTGGATCTCATTGGTTTGGGGGACTAGAGGGGAGAACGCCAGTAAACTGGATCTCATTGGTTTGGGTGAATAGAGGGGAGAACGCCAGTAAACTGGATCTCATATTTTTGGGGGACTAGAGGGGAGAACGCCAGTAAACTGGATCTCATTGGTTTGGGTGAATAGAGGGGAGATCGCCGGTAAACTTGATCTTATTGATTTGGGTGAATAGAGGGGAGAACGCCAGTAAACTGGATCTAATTGGTTTGGGTGAATAGAGGGGAGATCGCCGGTAAACTGGATCTTATTGGTTTGGGTGAATAGAGGGGAGAACGCCAGTAAACTGGGTCCTGTATGGGGTTTGTTGATTGTACAGGATGTGTTCTGAAGATTCTTTATGTGGACAGGCATAACTGTGGGAGAATCTCAATATTGCGAAGGATTTTGCATATCAATTGCTATTGAGCAGTATCAGTGTACTGAAGGAAACTAACATCTTAGGCAGGAAGATTATGTAACCCCTTTACAGTTAACATTTTTCTGGGATTTTCATTAGATGGCTTTCTGGTGTAATAAACAGGGGTTAGGCTTTAAAGCAAAGGAATTTCTAATCCCTGGCTTCAAACATATACTTAAACATTGATTACTGTTGAAATAATCTTCTTACTGTCTCTAAAGGTACAGAGAAATCTTGGTATCGTTGCTGAGAAGTAAACCTTCAGCAATAGAATGTTTTTTTACAAAAAGCAGATTAATTTTAGATTTACTCAGTGATAAGTTACTACAGTCCTTCACCTTGAAATATTATCATTGTTTAAACCCTGTGCTGGAATGATACATATTACAAATATGTACTTTGGCCTGAAACAGGAATTAATGAAGAAATCAAGGAGGGGGACTGAATAGCCAACCTCTTTGCCAAATATAATTATCTTTGTATTCAGGTGACTGTAAAAGCAATTGATTTTTATTTTGCAATTTTCTTAGCGGTTTCTGCTAAATGCTATATAAATCTTACAGTTATGGCCTTTCTGGACAGCTACGGGTGAGGTAGAACTCTGATTTAATTTTTCTTTAAAATATACAACAGGCCCATGAATCTATCCCTCTGGTACATGACTGATAAAGGATTAATAAGATGCTTTGGTCTAGACGGGCATGTAATCATTTTTACAGAAAGATGGTCTCAGTTTGATCACACATGACCCATCTGCACTGCTTTGGGTTATGTCTATATAAAGTCTTGGCTTAGCAGGATAAAATTTAAAAGGGAAGGATTTTGATATGCATTACTTAGGCAATAATACTCAAGATTTACTGTACAGCATATACTTCAGCTTTTTGAAAACAATTTCAGACAGTATCTACAAAAATTCACTTGCCCGGGTCCTTTTTTTTACTTCATGACTGCCAACTGGTTAACAAGGTAGATGCAGTGATTGAGGTTCTAACCGCCCACTGCTGGTCAGACCTAAGAGTTCTAGGCTTGTTAGCTTGCACCTAAACCAACCTGTGAAATATTAGCTGCATCGAGTTTAGTAGGCCCAAACTGAGGCTGCATTATGGAATGCTTTGAAGAAGCACAGTATCATAGCCTGAGGGGGGAAGAAAAGAAAGAAACTGGAATAAGCTTGTTAATTGTGTATTCATATCCTGCATTTCTGCTATCCCTGTCTAACTTAAATAACCACTTTATCTCGACATCATCCATTCTGCTCACAATTTTAAAGACTGCTTCAAGTCTTCTCTTAATGTTCTTTCCTGCACTGAAAAGCAAGCTTAGTTCTGTGACTTTCTCTCTGTATTTTACATAAATTTTGTAACTTATGTAAGCTATAGAGCTGTATTTTTAGGCTGCCTTTAAAAATGGGACAACAGTCCCTACAAGAATTTCTTTTATCCTAATGCATATCTCTATGAAAAATATATTGAAGTTGGTTTTAGATGGTGCTTAAATACAAGAGTTTTCAAAAGAACACTGATTCGTGAGCATGGTAAAGTGTGTTTGAAGTCTTGGATAAGCCAATAAATGTTGTCCTTACTGAAGTGGAAAATAATAGTACCAGGAAATGGAATACATTTCCACTGTATACATACTTTTTGCATAAAACACACTCCGTTCAAGTATAAATAAATTGAAAACCACCCAGTCAGTGTGAAGTATTATGATGAGTAGTTAAGTACTGAGATGTACCTCAAAAAAGGCAAGAAGTTCCTTCGAATCACACGGAGCGATAACACAAGGACCAAAAGGAGGCAAGAACCTGGATAAGGAGAATAGGCCATGCATCTGCTTGAAAACCTGTGAACATAAACAATCTTTGAAAGGAGATGAGAGGCTACCATTTATGGTAGTGAGGAAAGAAAGAGAAAAGGAGTGTAAAAAAGGAGGGGGCAGAACACATGGGTATGCTGTTATATTTACTGCTCCTAGCAATGCATTTAACCCCAACCTCAGAAGTGTCTCTTCTACTGCACCAGTGTGACATGTACATTTTACATAATAGCTATCCTTTTCAATTGTCTAGCTAAAACTGCCAATTAGTGTTGACTTGTTGGCAATTTTGGACCCACAGCACAATGAGAGAGGAGAGAATCCCATTAATTTAGGCTTGAGTTCCTAGCTCCCAAGGTGAAGAGAATGTTCTGACAGCCCATCTAATGCTTTGGTACCTTTATTTTGTTGTCCTTTTGGAGAATTTTGCAGCTATGTTAGACTTCGTTGCTGTATCAGCCTGCTAAACAAAGCCTCCATTATAAACTGCGGGGAGCATATCTTACTGCAATGTGATTTTATATTTGTTATAGTGATTTAACAAATAACCTAACTTTAACTTGAAAAGTATATTTTTTCAGATTCCCACTGCTCAGTCAAGGAGGTGCTGTTGTCATCACTCATCCACTGTGCCACCATGTAGGGCGTGTTTACACATAGGGTAACTGGTCCGAAAAGAGTCCAGTTTATCTAACTGGTTGAAAAATGCCCTGCAGCTTTGATTTCTGATATCACCTAAATCTGAGGGCTTAAAGAAGGGACTCTAAATCCTTAATAATGATTGACATTGTTGATTACTGGTTTGGTCCCTAGGGTAATGAGATTTGTGATGATTTTTTGCCATTCCTGCTATTCTGATTCAAAAATTTCTTCTTTAAAGTTGAAGGATTCAGCCCAAATGATGCTCCATTTGATGGAATAGAAGCAGTGCAGAATGAGTGGCAGATACTGAGAGGAGAGCAATATCAAACTAGCTTTACTGTCAATATCCAGTTACCAGCACCAAGTGGTAGTTTAGACCTGCTGTGGAAGACAGAATGGACAAATTTGATATTTTTTTCTTTTCTGTACTCATCTCAGAGTGTGAGGTGACAGTTCTAGAGAATGGATAATTTTTTTTCATTTTGCATCCACTGACAGCTCTAAGCACATCTATGTCAATGCTTTTGATTGAAGCGATTGTACAATTTCAATTTTACCAAGCTAGAGGAGGATTTAACCAGGCTATAAATCTGCTGCAGAGATTTATAGGTCTTTCAGTGAGAGAATTAAATGTACCTTAATGTGATAACAATAATATGTAGGAAAAATAAAAGTTATAATGGTAATCAGAGCTTTATTCAAGTTGGAGGGGCAATGTTAATCATTGGTTTTTGTAAAAAACAAAATTATCAGCAATTCTGATCTTGTGAAGTGGAAATGGCTGGGAAAGTACAGCCATATTTGAACAGTTAAGTGTGAATTATATGGAATGAACAGCTAAGAGCCACAGTCATCTAGGACAAGAGATCAGTACTTAATAATCCAGGAATAAAATGGGCAAACACTTTTTCGAAAATTTCTTTTGTAATTCAGGCAAGCATTGATAGTTCAGACATGGTAAAATCCTACTCATCCATTATTTACTGAATTCAGTTGTTTGAAGTTAAAGGGCATGATTCAATTAGCAAAGGTTCCATACTGACGAAATGTTCGGAACTATGATTATGGTGTATGTGTACGTTTGTATGTGGTGGGGAGGGAAGATGCGAGGACTTAGGATCTGTCTTCTCTTACTCTGGACACACTGCTGGTGGAAAATTTATGAAGGGCAGAGAGTCAAGGTCAGGATAATTGCAATTTATTGTGTCTTCCTGAATGGGTTGGATAGCTATAGGAAAGGACCATGGTGAGGGGGGAGAGGTAGTCTGCTGAGAAAGAGGCCTAGATGGCAACTTACTTGTCCAGTTATAGATGTAGTCTACATCTATGACCTGCTCAGAATGGGTTATGTCTCAGATAGTTTGTCAACATGGTTGTTGCTGGGAAGGAGAGGGGCTGGCAATACCAGATTCAGTTGTAAGAGAATACATAGGCCGGAATTTTATGCCCCACCCCCCAAAGAGCAGGATAGTGCCAGGAGGTGGGGCGTAAAATGGAGTGGGAGGTTGGGGGTGGGGGGGGGGTGGGGGTCTTTCCTGATCCGCTCCCGCCTCCGTCACCATTTTACATGAGGCGGCGGTGGCGAAAACCGGCCTACCCTCCCCAGGCCAATCAAAGTCTTTAAGTGGCCAGTTAACGGCCACTTAATGGCCTCTGTCCGCCACCACGGGGATTTGACCATTGGCAAGTGGTCGGCCCAGGCCCGAGAAAAGCCACCTGTTAAAGTAGGCAGCTTTCTGATGGCCTGGGGGTGCGGTGGCGCTCCTGATCAGGCATCCTGTGCCCGACGGAGGGCTGACCCCAATGCCCCAACCACCCCCAGTGCCGAACATGACCCCCCCCCATCCCCCCAATCCACCACCCTTGCCTCGCCGGGGCCCGACTGATCACCCCCGCTGAGGCCCCAAAAACGTACCTTCTCCTGGGGCTGTCCTTTCTCTTCTTCTTCCGCTGCTGGGACTAAGAGCTGCCTGCTCCATGAGGTGGCAGTCTCGCCTCAGACCAAGTAATGGCCTGGGGATCGTAAAATGCAGTCTGGATCTCCAGGCCAGGTGGAGGCGGGATCTCCACCGACTTTTCGGTCGGTGGACGGCTCCCATCCGACGAGGGTAAAATTCTGGCCATAATCTCCCTGTGAGCAGCACAACTACTCGCCTGTGTGCCATTGAGTGTTCTGTGCTCTGAGTAGAAGGCTGAGCAGTAGCGTAAGGCTGGGTTCTGTGGGACAGTCAGATTCCTCATAGCCCTTGTAGCTTTTAAGACTATAATCTAGAAGGGCTGGAGCCTGGGGACAATCAATAACAGTACACCCTGGAGGCCACAGTCCCTCCAGTACTTGTCTGAGAAGGAAAGGTGGGGAAAAGATGGAAACAAATACCGATTTGTCCTAGAATTTCCATTGCATTTGATTGATTATAAAATATTTTATGATTCTGAGATCATTGAATTAGAAAAAGTGTATGGAATCAGTTATTACTAATAAACAAAAATAGCCCAAAGGCAGCTGGTTTCAAGGATTATGCACAAGGTATGCCTGCCCCTTTACACCCTCCCTGCATGGGCCAAAATTTAGGGTAGCAGTATTTACTCCTTATTTCTGAACATCATTCATCCTATCTCTTCGATTAACCTTGTCACCAGCTCAAAGTTATATATGCACCCAACAGAACATTCTGCGTCAGAAGGCCTTCACAGCGCTCTGCTGCGGAGTGCGGCACGCTGATAAAATTCACCTCAAAGTTTAGTTAAAGGTTCATATTTGGAGGTGGTAGTTGAATGATGGGATGTTGAAATTTGAATTTGGAGTTTGAGTGCGCATCCTGTAATGCTCGCCCTTTCTCTCTGATTACTGTGATTAATTGTGATTAATGGAGTAACTCTCAACCACTGAAAACAAATCACAACAACTTACAGCCATTTTAGGGACTCCCCAGTGCCTGACTGTGTATGTTTATAGCTGATTTTTTAAGCAGTAAACTCTGCAAAGTGAATTTTAAAAATATCACTAACAGTAGACATCTTTTAGGCTGACCTATAGATTGGATGTAAAAGCAAATTAAAAGCTGTGATGTTGGATTGTTTCTCACATCCATCAAGGGAACATAGGCATGCAACAGCTTGAGTCAGCTCCCTAGCTTCAATAATAACATAAAACTGGCACTTCACATCAGGAGGCCGGTCATGTGCAAGTATGCTTTTAAATCAATTTCTATTTTAAAAAATCATGATTATGCCTTGATGGCTCACATTTTATCCAGTCAATAGTTGAGCTGTAAGGACTAACAAAGTCCTAGAATTGATGTCCAGTTGGTATTGAGTTAAATCTCAGTAGAATGCTTACAGTGTTCTCACCTTATCTCTGTACTCCAGGGTTAGATTGGGGCAAATTAGTTAGGACTCCTGCTCCAAATAGCTATTTGGCAATTCTTGCTGAAGCTACATGTCGGGTGAGAATAGAGTTGGGGTTACCGTTGATCTGAAACTGAACAGTACCAGCTACATAAATACTGTAGCTACAAGAGCAGGTCAAAGGCTAGGAATTCTGCAGTGAGTAATGAGCCTCCTGTCTCCCGAATGCCAGTCCACCATCTACAGGGCACATCAGGATTGTGATGGAATACTTTTCACCTGCCTGGAAGGGTGCAGCTCCAACCACACTCAAGAAGCTCGATACCATCCAGGACAAAGCAGTCCACTTGATTTGCATCCCATTCACCACCTTAAACATTCACCCCCTTCACCACCGACACACAGTAGCAGCAGTGTGTACCATCTACACGATGCACTGCAGCAACTCACCACGCCTCCTTCGAAAGTACCTTCCAAACCCGCAACCTCTTCAAACCTAGAAGGACAAGGGCAGCAGACGCATGGGAACACCACCACCTGCAAGTTCCCCTCCAAGCCACACACCATCCTGACTTGGAACTATATTGCCATTCCTTCACTGTCACTGGGTCAAAATCCTGGAACTCCCTTCCTAACAGCACTGTTGGTGTACCTACACCACATGACCTGCAGTGGTTCAAGGAGGCAGCTGACCGCCACCTTCTCAAGGGCAATTAGGGCTGGCCTAGGCAGTGATGCCCACATCCCTGAATGAATAAGAGAAATGTAATAAGCTATAATCTTTCCCTCTGTACAAGGTCAATTTAGTCCATCAACACTCATTATCACTGCTCATATCTAAAAACTGGCCACATAGGTGAGTTATCATTGGAAATATATGCCAGGAAAGATCCAACACTTGCAGGAAAAAAGGGGTAGAAAATTATTGAGGAAAAAACTAATATATTCCAGAACTGAGGAAAATAATGCAGGATAAGGCCATTTTATGATCAGCTCATGAATACTATTTCAATTAAAATGGATTTTTTTTTAATTGTCTTGCAGTCACTCCTAATTTTTAAAAAAAAGTAACTAGCAGATTTCCCATGGCATTGGAAGGATTGATAACCAGAGGACACTGATGTAAGGTGATTTGGAAAAGAAGCAATGGCAATATGAGGAAAAACTTTTTTACACAGCAAGTGGTTAGGATCTGAAATGTACTGTCTGTGATTATGATGGAGGCAGATTCAATCGTAGCTTTCAAAAGGGAATTGGATAATTATCTGAAGAGAAAAAAAATTGGGACTACGGGGAAAAGGTGGGAGAATGGGACTAGGTGAGTAGCTCTTTCAGAGCCTGGCATGGACACGATGGGCCAATTGGCCTCCTTCAGTGCTGTAACCATTCTATTGCCAATGGAGACTGGAAACGGTGGGGTACTTTTGACATTGGCAGCACAGATCAATGATAATGAGTGTGCACATAGCAGATGAGTCAAAAGTGGAAAGGAATGGGGAAACAATGTCCAGGCAGGGAAATCATGACAGCATTGAGAGGCAAAGTTAGTGTAGGAGTGGACTGTTAGGAGAAGAATAGCAACTTGGGATTGGAACAGGAAACAAGGCTGACACTGCTGTGGAGGCAAAGCTTGGTGAAATATGCTCAAATGTAATGGGTAATTTAAAATGAATAGAATTTCTAGCCACAAGATGTGTCGCACTACTGCAGTTTAACCTGGCCTCAGAAGTCAAAATAGAACTTTCAGAGCAGGCTATTCCTGGCTGTTGCAGGAATTGTTTTTTTTTAACATCTCCTCATTGTCAGGGGGAGGCACCAACATGTTGCACCATGGACATATGACAAAATTATTGACTCAGCCATGGACATAGGGACAATTAATCTGTATATAAAGTATATAGCCAACCCAATGTCATCAAAACACTGTCGATTTAAAATACATTTCTCCCTATAAATGAAGTAGCTAAGCACACAAACATCAATGGAGAGCAGCACAACTGCATTAGCTAGCTAGCAAGCAAAATAGTATGCAATGCCAATGTGAATTACATTTATTGACAGATTAGAGCTAGCTACAACATGTCACGGGGTCGTAGAGGAACCTTATCAAATGACCTCTGTGGAGTCACACTGTGTCAGGAGTGCAAATTCATTCAATAAACTATGAAACTCAAGGAAAGGATTGTTATTGTGGTTACTGAGGTGAGGCAGTAGAAAAATCAGCAATAGGAAGACAGATCATTTCTCACACTGCTGTTGTCACAAGACAATGTAACCCATGATGGACAATGTTTGTGCACCTTCTCTACCTGCTTGTAATATGTGTCTGAAGACAGGGCAGCCAACAAAAGGGCAGTGATCTCCAAATCAGGAGAATTTTATAGGATGAAGCAGATAGTATTTCAGAAGAGTCATGTAAAACAGAAAAGCAGAGTGGGACAGGAAGGGATAGCGAGATTAATGGTAAGTAGTCAAGACCAGTTTATTCATCTTGACAGACTGTGAAACTAGGTCCTGGATTCTAAAATACAGAAACAACGGAATCTCTCATGGACAAAATATCATTTGTTCATCAAAATTAGATAAACAAAATTACAAATAAAGAGCACCCTTCAGCTCCTCCAAAAAAGTGATTCTCTTAAGTTCATTTACATTTACATCTCAATCTATCACTGTTGATTCTGATTCAGCTCTGACAAGATAATTATTAACAAAAAGCCTTTCTGAAAAAAGTTAAGCAGTTGTTACTGCATTTATTATTCAGTTACAAAATGTTTAGTCACTATCTGTAAGATTGTACTCCAGTCTAACCAATTTATGTCCAAGCCAAATCTATTACCTGTTAGCAAAGGTGCACTTTTAAGATAATGTGTTATTTGATACAGACAACTTTCAAATTACATTGGCCACTCAGATTATCGGCCCTCAAACTGGAGAGTAAATGATGCACATTACAGTTACTAATCTTTGATACACATGTAAAACTTGTCCTTTAATCCAATTTGCAGCAAAAAAAAAGTTGATGACTGTTTCTAACATGGTCATTGAATCATCATAAATTTTTACTATGTCTTCCCAGACAGTTTTTTAAAATTGCAAATACAGCATAGATTTTAATGAAGGAATCACAGACACTTCGTCAGAGATTAAGGATTATTAAAGCTATCCATTACATTGTATTTACTAATTATTATATATGGGTCAGCAGCACCCTATTTTTGCCAATATCATATAGCTCCATCACACCACACTCTTATATTCATGAGGAACTTACAATGCTGACTTCTGGAAATTCCTTGGATTTTCTTGCCTGTTTTCCCCTCAGTACAAGTTCTGGAACAATGTGATTCCAAATGGATAGCAGCAAAATTGTGACATTTATATAGAGGTAAAAGTCCAGCAAATTCCGACATGTCACTGAGCTTGTGTCCCAGCTGACAATAATGAATGACAGAGTGTAGAAATCGAGACATTGCCTAAGTGACATTTGCCATTTTAAATGAGTTTACATAACACAAACCTTTAAACATGTGTTTTAAAATAACCTAGCTGCTAGGTTATTTTAAAACACAAGGGTAAAGGCTTGAAGCAGGGAATGTCCAACATTTCCACATGGGGGGGGGGGGGTCACATTACAATTTTTGTCTTAATATAGGGGGCTGGTGAGACAGTTTTGGAAGGATAAGGCATCAAAAGTTTATCTTACTATTAATCAAAACACAACAAAGGTACATTTTTGCAAAGAAGCTTTAAATGAGAAGACTAATTTATTCACTTACTTTCTAGTCACTATGTTGGTGACTGATTTAGTGAGATACCTGGCATTTTTTTTCCTTGCACAAGTATTCAATGTTTGCCTGCACGTGTTGTAGCGATGCATAGTATTCCAGATAGTTGTCCATCTGTCAGGCGTGTTCTTGATGGCTCTCTCTCCCACCTCTCTGTGTGTCTGTCTGTCTCTGTCTCTCTCTGCTTCTACCGCTCCCTATCTGATTTCCCACTCTCTGTGTTGTTCCCACCACCCCTCCCCCCCCCCACCCCGGTGTCATCTCTCTCTGTCTCTCCCTTGCTCTCTTCCCCTTTCTCTCTCTCTCTTTGTCTCTGCCCCCTCTCTCTCTGCTCCTCTCTTACTGCCCTCTTTCTCTCTCTCTTACTGCCCTCTCTCTCTCTCTTTTTGCCCCACTGTCTCTCTGCCCCACTGTCTCTCTCTGTCCCTCTCTCTCTCATTCCCCTCTCTCTCTGTATTCCCTCTCTCTGCCCCCTCTCTTTCTGACCCCTCCTCTCTCTTTCTGCCCCCTCTCTTTCTCTGCCTCCTCTCTCTGCCCCCCTCTCTCTCTCTGCCCCCCTCTCTCCCTGCCCCCCCTCTCTCTCTGCCCCCCCTCTCTCTCTGCCCCCCCTCTCTGTCCCCTCTCTGTCCTCTCTTTCTCTCTCTGCTCCCTCTCTTGCTCTCTCTGCCCCACTCTCTCTCTCTGCCCCCCTTTCTCTCTGTCCCCTCTCTCTGTCATCCCCTCTCACTCTCTGCCCCTCTCACTCTCTGTCTCCCTATCTCTTTCTCTCTCTGCCTGCCCTCTCTCTCTCTCTAACAATTTCAGAGAGCATGAACTCTACGCTGAGCAGCTTTGTGGTTGTGCAGTTTTTAAAACACATCATAGCCATCACTTTCGCAGGTGCTTAGAACAGAGACAGTGCTTCCGAACCTCGGACAAGTTTGTGGTTTTCAGGCGGGCTTTTAAAAAAAAAACCAAAACCCGCTGGAAAACCCCGAACTTGTCCGAGGTTTGGAAGTGTTGTCTCTACTCTAAGCACCTGTCAACTGTGATATTGCTGCGATTTTTTTTAATGTTGGACTTGTTTGGAAGAAGAAGTCAATGGGAAATTTCTGATCCCTTAAATTATCAGTCATGGACCTCTAAATTTTTACTATGGACACATTGCCGACCCCTGCTCATTGTAATGATGGTGCTGATTTATGTGTTTTTTCTGCAATTTTGCTGGCCATTTACTTTCTATCCTAAATTTCAATTCCTCAAAGAACCTTGCAGGTTTCAAAATATCAATCATGTAATAACAGACCAAAGTGTTAAAGTAATATTATGAACGATGAAATTAATGTTCAAGCAATTCATTATGATCACCCGAATCCCTTGATTAGATTGTACCCTTGAAATCAGATCTTGCATTTACATTATACTGGTAACGTTTTTCAATATTGTACAGTGATTTTGCTTTGGCTCTAATCAGGTCTTTTTGCTGCAACAACTGTAAACGTGAGCACTGACTCTTGTGCCCCATACATTTGAGGCATGATGATGCAAGATGATTAATGCATATGATATATGGTGTGTATTTATTGAGAAATAAACTGCTGCCGATTATTAGGGGATTTGATTGTATGGAGTGAATTAGATTGATAATGGGGAGAGATAGTTCACTCATGCTTTTAATGATTCACACATAAATAGTGTTATTTTTCCAGGGAATAATGTGTGCTCCGTTGCCATGAAATTCCAGGCCCAGTGCATGATGATTCTCTATAATCTCAGTGATCGGTGAGAAAAATCCTTGTTAAAATAACTACTCATACTGCTAGAACTGTCAACAATCCGAGGTGAAATGAATATGTCTAAAAGGGATGAATATGTACCAGGATCTTCCCTACAATTAATTGGACAGGAATTGGCAATAATAGGTCGCATTTACCACATCAAAAATGAAAGGGGCGAGCAGGGCAATCTGTTAAAAAGTTTGTGGATCTTATAAGTGAAAATAGGTGAGAAATGGGCTTAGTATTCTTGTGCCATTAGTAAAATTTGGTATCAAGAATGATGACTGATAATATGTGTGATGCCACAATAGGTAAACATACACAATGCCATATCTCAGAAGAGTTACCTACACTCATGAGTTATCTTTTTTTATTTGTGCTATCCCCACAGCCTGCTCTATTTACGATTCTATATAGAATTTAAATGACGTAAAAGTTGACAAAACATCCTCACAGGATTTTGAAATAAATTATTGTGGTGAATTTTAATGCTCAACAGGAGGGCAAGGCAGCATTTTCCTATTTCACAGACCCAACATCAGAATTGAGCATTCCAGGGCCAGGTAGGGCAGACAAAAACATACTCTAATATCAAAGCAAAATATTGCAGATGCTGGAACTCTGAAATTAAAACAGAAAGTGCTGGAAATACTCAGCAGGTCAGGCAGCATCTGTGGAGAGAGAAGCAGAGTTAACATTTCAGGTCTGTGACCTGATGAAAGGTGACAGACCTGAAACATTAACTCTGCTTCTCTCTTCACAGATGCTGCCTGACCTGCTGAGTATTTCCAGCACTTGCTATTTTTATTAAAAACATACTCTACTCAGCTGCAACAGTCCAATCTTTGAAAAGCATCCCCAAAAAGTAATATTTTTAGTTTTTGGGTGGCGATTCCAATTTAATCCCAAAGTACTAATAGTTTTGTTCTGTGAATCCATGCATGCTACTAAATTGAGACTAACCAAATTAATTTTATATGCAATCCTTACAAGCACCAGAACAAGGATACTTTAATATTGACAGTCTGGGCTGAATTCAATACCAGCCCAAGAGGTAAATGGACAATGTGCTAAGACTGCACTACAAATTCCCTTATTATAAAATTTAAATGAACGTCATTCCATTTGTTGTACAATCTGTGATTGAGGAACAAATGGAACAGATGCAGGGCAATAAAGATTTTTAAAGAATTATTACAAAATACCCCAAAGTTATAAATATATATATTGGTGAAGCCTCAGACCCCCACATTTCCGAACAATGCAATGCACCAGTGAAAGCAGAAAGGATCAAAAAGGTCTAATGATGGATCGAGTCCATTGTGCCTTTGAATGGATATCAGAAATTGGTGCTCGAGCAACATCTTTACTGTGTAGAAAGCTTATTGTCCGCACACTGCTCAGTCATGCTGGATGTGAACATTATTTATTAGTATTCAGGGTTGACCCTTTAAATAAAATTCATGGAAGTGAAAATATCTTGGGCAGTTGCTCAAAATGGACAATCTTGAATTGGCAGCCTGTTTTACACCACCCAAATTTTGAAAATCAGGATAAGTATAAGATGGGTTACTGATCCCTTTTACCTGTTTTGCACTATTGTCTAATGGCGAACACCCCCATATCTTTGCAGATTAAAATTTCAGCAACAATTCTCAGAAAAACGTTTAGTGCACTTGGCAGATTTAGTAGATTAGATTTGATAAATCTTTTTTTCATGGTCAGGGAGATGATAGTTCAGATACTTTGACTGAGGTAATATGCATTAGAACAGTTTATTTAAAAAAAAGTTGTCTCACATTGTTTACATCCATGACTTTAATTATTTCAAAGAGCCAATATCAAATCAGCCATGAGTTGCTGTAAATGATTTGGAATATTTGAAGTTTCTTGATTTTTCTGTTAGTAAAATTCATTTTTGTATGCTTCTGTTTTCCCCATTTGCTTTCCATGTACAGATGCATTTCCTCCTTGAGATTTTTCCATACATCTTTAGGCCATGCTTCCCTAATTCACAGACTAGGCAGCAAAATGAAAGATTAAATATTTATTCCAAGTTGAAATAACACAGTCAACCTGTGAAACAAACCAATGTCTGAAAGATTTCTTTTCCTGTCCTGAAAATTTCTGTTTGCTGCTCTCCAACCTCATCATGGTTCCCCTCCTGGTGCTTAACATGCGATCAATTCCAGCATTTCTATTGGCTAGACTATTTGGAAACCAACACTTTTGATGATAAAATTTTTGAATTGGAATATAAGCTACAGTCTGCAAAATTAGTGTTCTAAGCAGAAAAAATTGCTACCGTAAAATTTAAAAAATTGTGAAAAGTAGAATGCACTTTGAACTGGTGGTCAGAAGTACAAAGGCAGAAATGTCCTTGAAGGATTTACATGAGCACTCTGAAATGCCTATTACACATGTCAACTGTCTCCTCCATTAGCTGGGAAGGCAGGCTAGATAAATGCTGTCAAGCTGTCCCGAGTTTTATGGCTATGGAGTTTTAAGCACCATGTTTGATTTGGTTCCTGTATTGCATGAAGTTATGCATTTTGCAGAGCTGGACATGAAAAATCCTGAATTCTGTCTCTTAACTTGGGAATTGTTAAACCTATGTAAGAAGAATTAAAGATATGGGAGTCAAATTAGTTAACAATGATGGTGCAAAGTGGGCTGATAGCGAATTGGCAGCTCATTTTATACTCCACCAGAATGTCTTTTCCATGGAATTTCACCCCTCTGGTATTTTATCTGGCATTAATAGTGAATGATTCAAAACATAGGGTTCTTGCTGGTTCTTTCTGAATTAAGAAAGCATTTTGTTATTTATCATTGAATCTATCTTTAAAGATTTGGCATAGAAATTGATCTCTGCCAGCAAGCTGGGGTAAGCTGGGCAGACGGAATGGCCCTTGCACTGGAACAGGTAGACTGGAGGCCCAATTGATGTTAGATGTCAGGCCTCATTTTACTTAAACTTGTGAGCTGCAGGTGACTACCACATGTCCCAAGACAGGTCCGCATCAAAAAAAAAGTAATAAGGAGTTAAGCTTATCATTTCATGGAGATCTACCAGTCTTTCAGGAAGATTGTTTCATCTCATACTTAAAACTATTGCCCTTTCTGTATTCTTGTTGCTGAGCGGGAGCCTTGCCTGCAGACTATGTATATTGGGAAATCACACTCAGAATTACCTATTCATGAAAATATGTGGAGCCAGCAGTAGCATGAACTCCAAAATAATTGGCCCTATTTTGTGTGTTTAAACTGGATATACAAGCTATTCATTTTACTAAATCTTCCTGTTTTTCATTGATATGTAAATACAACAACAATTTGCATTAATATAACACCTTTAATATCGTAAAACATCCGAAGGTGCTTCATAGGAAAATTATCAAACACAATTTAATACAGAGGCAAATAAGGAGATATTAGGACAAATCCCAAAAGCTTGGTCAAATAATTAAGTTATAAGGAGCATCTTAAAGGAGGTAAGAGTGGAAGAGAGGCAGAGAGATTTAGGGACCGAATTCCAGCAAGGCCAAGGCAGCTGAAGGCACGGCCACTAAAGTTGGGGTGCACTTGAGGCCAGAATTAGAGGAGTATAGATATCTCAGAGCATTATGAGGCTGGAGGAGATTACAGAGATAAGGAGAGGTGAGGCCGTGGAGGGATTTGAAAACAAGGATGAGAATTTTAAAATTGAATTTTAAAATAGTAACTTGCTTACACACCAGCAACATACTGTATAAAAGACTGTTATTAGGAGTAACTGATTTTATATAAACAATGTAATTCCTTTTGAGCACATATGCAAAGTAGGCCACCAGGAATGATTGAAGAACTGAGGCCAATGGTGATAGGTAAAGTTTACCAGGAACAGCATTGCATTGGGCCCTGGTTGTCCTATGTTGCTATCGAGAGAGTGCTTTTTTGGGTCTGTGTGGGAATGCAGGGTTATCTGTAATATTCAACAATAACTTGTATTTATACAACACTTTTAACGAAGTAAAACATCCCAAGATACTTCATAGAAGAGTTATCAAACAAAATTTGAATGACTGGAGTGATTTAAAATGACTGAAGAAGGCTGAAGACATTGCTCTTTTCATCATTAAAATGTGAGTGGTAGTACAGCAGACCATTAGATCTTACCTTTACAAACTTTTTTTTTGGCAGGGCTTCACAATAGCTCCTTTTGTGCTGCAACTGATGTACATCCCTAGTCTTAGACCACTCAGCTGGGCTCTTTTCACTATCAGCTCACCAAAGTGCATTTGTTCATTTCATACTGCACTTTGTGTGAGATTGGTTTCTAAGATGCCACACTAAGACCAAACATACAGTCCAAAATTAAGTGCAATACACAAATCAGATCCTTTGTAAAAGCTATGGGTTTTAAGAAGTGGGTTACTGTGCTACACGACTTGAAGCTCAAAATGTAAGGTGATACACACAATGAGAAATAAGCATCCCTGATTTTGGTCATTTATCTCAGATTATATTCCTGATTATTTGCTCAGAGGTTGAAAGATATGGTTTAGGCTTGTCAATACTCCTCTCTAACAGAATTGTTGTGAATGAAGCAGCAGATTGGGTCACTTGGTTAGTCTGCCAGTAGCGGGCACAAGTGAATGGAGTCAGAAAAGGTTTTTTTCTTTTCTCTTTCAATGTAAGTGTCTGATTTTGTCCTTTGTAACAGAGTTTCGGAAATCACTATTTAGGACATCTCTTGTTCACAACTGTGTGCCAGTAATTGGCAGCACAGCCCATTAGAACACATGTCTACTCAGCCCCCAAAGTAGTTAGCCCTGATTGTGCCAGCTATAATTTAATGGAGTATTACTTTTTATGAAACTGTATAATAAAACATAATTAAAATGATTTTAATTGTCATTAAAAATATAAAGAACTCATTGTATAATAATGTGACTTTTTGAACTGAAAGCAAGTTCAGAGTCAGAGCCTGAGAACCATCTGTCATTATTTTGATGGCTTAGCATTCTTACACTCTTGCCATATACTGTTTACTGAACTCTTTTGAACAGAAAACATTCAGGATAGCATTAGCTTACATACTGCATTTAGGTTTTGTCAAGGCAACTATGACACAATGCAGCTACTATAACAACAGAACCAGCAAAAGCAAACTGATTTATTGAATAGATTAAAGGGGGATTATCACCTGCAATAGGAATTGCCCTGCTGCAATTCAAGTGATGACCACTTGGGACCAGTTCATTTTCAGAACTGACTTGAAACTCGTATCTGAAATGGAAACAGAAAATTCTGAAAATATTCAGCAGGTCAGATAGCGTCTGTGGAGAGAGAACAGAGTTAATGGGCTGAAATTTATACATCCACAGCTGAAATTGGCAGTGGACGAAAACAACGGTGGCCTGCCCGTCACGGATCTGCTGCGATATTAAACGCGGTGGCTCATTTAAATAGCCGGGGCGGACCGCCCACCCCGATGATGTGGAGTGGGCATGCTGTCCGTACCCGCAATCACATCAGCTGACTTTGCGCAGGCACTGACACCATTTTTAAAGGGCTTCGAGCCCTACATCTCAATTTAAATATTTAAAGAGAAATTTAAGAAAGAAAATTGAAAACATTTATTTGCCCCTCTCCCACCCCCCCTATAACCATAGAACTAATTACTTGCCCTCTTCCCCCTCCCCCAAAAACACGTACCTTATCCACCTGACTTCCCCCCCCAAGTACATAAACTTTACACTATGACCCTTCCCACCATCCCCTACACCAATGATATTAGTTTGACCCTGCTACACCACCCCACACTGAGAAAATTACTTGCACCCCCTCCCCACCAGTGTTACGCCTAAGTTCCCCGGATGGGGATCTGAAGGCGTGGGAGTGCCGGCCACTGGCACGAATATTGCACCAGGACAGACAGCGGGAACTTAAAGGTAATCAATTCACTTATCTGCATTTATTTCAATATGTTAATGGCGGTCCCGTCACCGAGGGGCAGGAAGTGCTGCCACGAGGCCTCACCACTGGTGGCAATATTGGGACGGACCTTCACGGCATCGAGGTCCGTGGTAGGTCTCTCGCGACCCCCGATGTCTGTAAAATTTAGCCTAACATTGCAGTTCAATGACCTTTCATCAGAACAGTAAAACAGGTATCTGTTGGAATTCAGGGTTAGTTGGGAGGGAAGAGATTCAATTCACAAATGGCTAAACTGGTTCATTGTCGTGCAGAAGGCAATGCACTACACAATATGGTACAGACTCACATTGACTAGGCAGGTCCCAGGTTTAATTCTCGGTCTGAGTTAGCACATCTCAGCTTGCATGTCAACACGGATACTAAAATAGGCTTTAATATTCTGGGGCATTAAAAATAAAACATCCAGGTATTGCTATTCATAGGTGCCTGCTAGAAAACACACATGTGTGGCCATTGAATGAGGCAGGACTGGGCTCAGCTGTGGCTTCTTTGCTGTTAAACAGCTTGCCGAAATGCATTGCAGGCTCACACATGAACTTGGGTGAGATACCAGAACACTGCCAGTGTCTAAGGAGTTTTCTCCAGTCTGAGTTAATGGTCTTCAAAGGAAGAAGGTTAATGTGGTGGAGTTTTTTAAAAAGTTAATAGCAATGGCCCTATCGGATAATGCAATCCTTTCATTAATGCTGTATCTGAAGAATTCAGAGTGAAGTCTATATGATAGAGGCTTCTCATTGTTCTGTTCATAGAAAGCATGTTGTGGCATTTTTGAAGTCTGCTGCCACATCAGATACTGCAGATTACCAGTTTTTTTACATGAGAAACTTTTTCCACACAAACTGGAAATGTTTGGTTGCAATCCTTGTGAAAGAACTTATGGCACCGAGAGTTTTTGATATACAATTTGGATACGTACTGGAGTCAGATGTTGTAAGTGCCCTGTACAAATAGTTTATGTAAGTAATGTATGGAGGTAGAAATCAACACAACATTAAATTGGTTAAAAACAAAGTTCTTTACAAGAAAGCCCTCGATTTTGTTTTGAAACATACACTTTCTCCAGTTTAGTTCTTATTTATCCCCCTCCCCCACCTCCACATGAATCCTCTTGTTCCTTTAGCTAGAAGGGGAAATAGTGAAGGCCATTGATCCCTGGACAGCTGCCACTGAGCTTCATTCTTCGCTGAAAGAAGCAGCTTTGTTACAGAATGTGATGGATGGAATTGGCTTCTCCTTTCTTGGATGATTGCTTTGTTTTAATGAGATGTTGCACTTTACTCAAGCAGACTGATCAAAAACTGCTAACTCTTCTTCCAACCAAGACAGGGCCAGCACTTGAACCTCTGATCACCAAGTTGTGGCTTTATGTTGTAGCTGTAATGCTAAAGGGTCACTTTTCTAGCATTAAATAGAAAATAGAACTCTATTTTCCCCTAAATTTGTTACTAATATTTCAGATCATCTTCATTTCTTCCTGTGCCACACGATATTCCCATGCAGCGAGTTCCCAATCTTGGTCTGACTGTTAAGAAAAGGCATGGAGTTGAAATAAAGTTTTCTCCAATATGCAAAATGGGATGATGGAAAATTAAGAGGGAACAGGTGGGGAAGCAAACTTATCAATTGGGAAATTCAGTAGAGGTTTTTGCGTCAAAAGGAAGAAAGATAATGACATTAAATGAGATAAAGGACAGCTAATTGGAGTTTCAGTAACAGTATGTCAAAGATTGAACAGATGTTGATTGACCCAAATGACTCATGGCGTCATGCAGGAAACAAGGGGAGAACAAGGATTTCACTACATAGAGCAGTCAGGTCAAGTCATTGTTAGCACCTCCTTCTGGACATTTATAGAGCTGCACCAGCAGCGAGAGCAGGTGGCAGTTTGGCTTTCTGTCTTGGCACAGTGCAATGTGGCCAAAGATAAGAAAGGAAAAAATTAAATTCAATGCTTTTTTAATGAAAAGGATAGAGGATTTATTTTGTGAGTAATAAATTAACCCGAATGCAAAACAAACACAAATTCTAGATAAAGAAAATATTCCCAGCCATATAAAACTGCAAGGCAGAACAATCTTCAAAGTATGCATTTTAATTCAGTTTTTAAAATTGTGTAAAAGATATGGGCGACAAATTTCAAGAGCGAACTTGCATTTGTAAAGCACCTTTTGTGATTTCAAGATGCCCCAAATTGATTTACAGCCAATAAAGTATTTTTGAAGTGTAATCACTGTTGTAATGACGAGGAAAGCAGCAGGCAATTTGTGCACCGCAAAGCCCCACAGAGAGCAGTAAGATAAATTGCCACAAAATCTGTTTGTGATGGTTAAAGGATACTCCACTCCCCTGCTTCAAGTAATGCCACTGGGGTCTTTTGTATCCACCTGAAAGGACAGATCAGGTCTAAGAAGATATCTCATTTGAAAGACCACACCTAAACCAGTACTCCCTCACTACTGCACTGATGCATCAGCCTAGAATATGTGCTCAACTCCCTGTATGGGGCTTTGAACCCATATTCCTCTGCTTCAGAAGTGCAAGTGTAACCACTGAGCCAAGGCTGACACCTTATTTACTTTTTGTTTTCAGCATATCTGAGACTTTCAATTGATGCACCATTCATTTAGCCTGGAAAATGGAGCAGGGCCAGTCCTGTTGGGTATTTTTGCTGAAAAATCAATGTGCCTGATTTTGCAATCATCATTTGATACTTCCCAGGATCTCCTTGCCATGTCCTGACAATCATTTCAATAATGTAAATGAGCAACAATGGTGCTGGCATGTTGAAATTCAGCAAGTTATGCTACTTATGCTGTGGGTGAGACGTATGTGTTGTCAGGATAAGCTATAACTGGCAGAAATTGGGAACTTTTGAAATGCCCATTTTAAAACAGCCATTAGGCCCCTTGCATATGCTAATGAGGAACCTATTGCCTGTTTTAGGTCCCCTCAGTGGAATTGGGCTGCCCTGAGTGGAGAAGCATTGGGCCTGCTCTGCTATAATAAAAGCAAAATACTGCGGATGCTGGAAGTGTTGGGCCTGCTCTGCTCATGTTTTCCAAAAGTGGATGCAGGCCAGCAGGTAACCGCCAGAGCTCTGCCAAGGGCTGCAGCTGATCTCTGATCAGTCCCACCCCTTCCCAATACCTACTATCCAGCCCCCCACAATGCCTTGTTACCTGTTATATGATTGCCTTTAAGAGTGATGTCCCTTTAAGAACTCAGTATGCTAATGAGCTAAGTACCAGGATATAGTCATGTGACTACAAGCCAGAGTCACTCTGCATCTGTAACACCTCAATGAAGGTTGTGTAAATAGTTTGTTCTGAACTGTATATAATAGTTTAGCTGTTAATAAAACCTGTTAAAAATCTTCAATGGACTGGACCCCATGCATCTTATTTATGTTGCATCAGACAACATAAAGAACTTGTTACATTATCCACTGCTGCCTCCTGTTATTGATCTTCCCTCCCTCTGTAACTTAACCTGTGGGCCGCACTGGCAAGGCAAACTGCCTGATATTCAACTACTTGAAATAAGCAAGTTGTCTCTGGAAGCATGATGGGCACTGCCAGTTTACTTAAGTTATTAAAATGAGTTCCAAGTCCCAATTTTGAGTCAGCCTCAGGCCTCCTGGTTGCAGCACATGCTCTATGCGCATTCAGTTATGGCTCTGAAAATGGGACAGAACCAGTTTCTATTCCTTTATGTAACTGTTAATGTTTCAGTAGATAATTCAATGGAACCCAGTGATTCCATTGATTGGCCACAGGCTCTAACTGCTACAGAGTCACAGGATGTTTTTGTAACAGTCTGCATGCTCAAGGGACTCTGTCCAAATTCAAACTGCTAGCAGGTATATTCAAATGCAACTATTACTCATGGGTGCAGTGTTTGAGTGTACATGCACTGTTATAAAATAGAGGACTCCCAAGTTGATTAAAATGCTCACCAGGGCAAAATGACTGCATTTAATCAGTATAACAATATTATCAGCTGTTATAGTCAGGATTCTTATGGTAAGACCGAAGTGTCACAGATAATTACTGCTAGATTTTGTTCGCATCAGTCATTCACTGCTGAACACACTGTGTTTTGCAAGCTCAATTCGCAAAAAATATTACTTTTGCCAAAAAAAGGGATTTAACTTTATTCCTCACTTTAACAGCTTGGTAAGTTTCTGCCTCAAAGCACAATTCTGTTCTCTGGGTTGATTTGCCTCAGATGTAGCTGTTGCCATGGTGATGGAGTGGTATCAGACCTTCATCAAGCTTGCTGCCAAAGGGGTGGCGGTGATGGTGGTGGAGGGGGGCGGGTAGTGGAGGGGGGAGGTGAAGTAAAGAAGCGTGAGGAGGGAAAGCAGTCAATTCACGCTCAGAGCATCGCTTCACATATCTCTTACAAGTGATGCCTCTGCTGTCAGATTAGTGGGAACTCAGCTGGAGCTTGGAATTGCAAAGCTTGCGATTAGTGAAGACAGCTTTCGTGTTGCCACAGTGTTTGGGAGAGCTTTTTCTTTTAGTTCGGCCTGCTCATCCTGTTCTGACAATGGTATCTCGGGGTCCTTATTATCAGCGCCCACTACCCGTAATCCTTCTGAGATTTCTCTGCCTTCTTCCAACAGGATTGCCGGTTAGAAGCTTGGACTTCTCCAGGGGGACGGACAACATCACCATCAGGCAGGGAGACACAGCTATCCTCAGGTAGGAAACGCAAGTTAATTATGTGGAACGAAGTACAAACAGAGGCTCATTAACATCCTGTTGCTTTTTCGAACCCTTTGAGGGAGTTTATTTCTCTGGCTGTTTTTAAAATAATAATCACAGGCTGAAGATGTAATAGGGTTCCAATCATCACCGCTGTTATGCAGGTCAGATTTCTCTGTTCTGCAGCTTGCTCACAGCTTTGTTATAAAATGTTGGTGTGGCAGTCTGAACACTATCCTTTAATATGTAATGGAATAGAAAGACGATCCATGTGCTGTGAGTTTCAGGCGCACCCAGGTATTCAAAGGGTTACAGAAGAACTACTTACTGAGAGCCTGGAAACGCAGAATACATAGTGCAAAGCTGTGAATGCTTTGGAGGAAACATTGGGAGATTGTTTTTGGTCATTTGTTCCTTTCAGAAAATCTTTTGAAAATGCTCTTCTCCAGAAGGACTGGGATAATCAGAAATATGAATAATGGGATCAAAGTAACTCTTTCTTGTCCAAGTGGTTTTTAAATAAAGGTAGATTCCTGGGTTCTTGCACCTCTTGGCAGCAGTGGTCTTTGATGCATTTCACTGCTGAAATAGCAGCTTCAAAAATGTAGCCGTTCTTGCAGAACATCTCATTTAAAATGATAACTTATACACTGAGACTAGTACAATGTCAACACATATTGTATGTGTGAAACATTCCATGTGCTTGTGACAGAGAGAAATAGGGAGGAAAAAAAACAAATCAGGAGGATTTTTGTTTGAATTAAGTAAAGAAATGAATCATTTTTACTTGACTCCCTCCTCCTATTGGCAAGCTGGTTGAAAAATGTGCACATATGATAATCATGCCTGTGTGTACATTTGTGTCCTGTGTAATCATGTGCACTGCATGTCCATTTATTGTTTAATCCCCCTCACCGCAATCTACTATTAAAGCTTGAACAAAATCATTGTTAAGGTTAAAACAAATCCTAAACAGGATACTGTGGGGGAGGATTGAGTATACTATCATGGTACTGTCTTGTTACTGAGCAGGTGTTGAGGGGGAGGAGAGAGGCTATACAAAGTTTTTATTAGGATATTAACCCTTTCATTCCTTTTTCTGCCCCTTTTTGTTATGTATGTTATCTATTTTAACTCTGATTTTTTTTTCTTTTTTCTTTTTCTTATTTGCTGGTTTCTTTATCTCAGTTTTTCAAATTTGTATTTGTTGCATTGGAGGGTTGCTGTAGATTAGGTTGGCAAAAGAATAGATTTAAAATCTGGGGTTTCCAATCTGAAACTGGAGAGTTAACAGGTGTGGCAATACTCCGCAAGCACATTTATCCTACTCTTTGTGATGATATGGTGCTTGAAGCTTCAAACACATAGCACAGAGATGCTGCTCCAATTTTCTTCTTTTCTTCCGATTCATATTAGGTTGTAGGATTCATGGCTGTTGGTCATCTTCTTTTACCTTGTCCAAGGTCCCATCCTTTATATGTAAGTGTACATTGAGTGCCAGCTAGTCAGCTATGTGAGACATTACACCCACACCGGTCCATAGACACACACATCCAGGAGGGTTTAATAGGTAGTCATCAAGCATGGGAACTCTATTTGATTTTTTTTCTTCCTCTCTAACCCAAGAACAGTGAGTTCAATTATAACGTCACCACCTCTATCACCCAAGTTAAAGTCATAACTCAGAACAGGCCATGGTATAAACCTGATACTTTCTTAGTCTATATGGTTTATTGTGCACTGAGGCAGGTTTCATATATTTGTGTTTAGATTTTATATTTAGATTCAGTTTGTATCCCTGTAACATAAAAACTATATTGAATAGAGTATTGATGACTAAAATGGCAGGGGGTGGGGTATGGAGGGGGTGGTGGCTTGGAAAACAGTTAACCTTGTTTTATTCCAGAGAGGTTTCTACAGGGACATGATGTTTATTTTGCACAGTAACCTTTACTGCTTCTCTGTGAATTATAGTTCATGTCAAAATGAAAGTATAAACTGGAAAACTGCATTGGGTAAAAAAAAATTATGTTTTAGTAAATTTGGTGTCTGCTGTATCACAAGCATTTCCTGGCTGATATGTTGGGGCTTGAATTAAATTCAGAACAGGTTGTTACTGACTGTACCAAAAAGCTTCCTTGTGAGGTGGAAGTGGAGCTTTAGTCACAACTTCAAAAATGATTGCATTTCTCAAGATTGTTTCTAGAAAGAACTAGCCACATTTTGCAAATGGACTTCTGAGCCCATCTACAGACCCTACCCCCCATCCCCAATGACTCAGTACATTGTGGTACTAAGTCGTATCATCCTTAGGGATCCTAGGTTTGATCCTTGACTTAGAGCAGTTTAGCTGATTTCACCCAGGGAGATAGTAAAGAGACTATAATTGGCCTTGCCACTCCTGGGATTGATTGTGGGGGTCAGCAGGAAATCACCTAGGGTTTCTGACCCTGCTCATTATCATTGCCTCCTAATGTAAAGAATGGATGTAAAGTCAGGTCAGGATAGGGCTTGGCTATATTACCTCCACTTCAAAATAGTTTGGCAATGGTCACCATCTAGGTTCACACGTGAAGAACACTCACTGGGGTGAGAGACTCGAAAGCCACCTGATCTCCAGGAAATGTACTCCAACTTGTATCACAGTCTTCAAGGGTAATGGGGAGGAATTGCAGTGTTTAAGATTATATGATGTAATCTTGCATCCATTCAAAAGAGATAGCAGGTTATGGAGGTAACACTGTCATTCATTGGATAAGCTTAGATCTAGGTGATCAGCAGTTCAGAAATGTGCTGTTGAAATAAGTACATTGCATGCTGCAAAATAATATGGTTTCTGTTCAATTTTCTTCAGAATTCATTCGAACATAGTGTCAGGAATGTTACACTGGCACATTTACCACAGGAACTATGATATTAATTTATTTGATGTCCAATCTTAATCGTATAGTCAGGGGCAGCATCTTAGGTGTGCTCTGTCTGAGAGAGAGAGGAAGAGTTTGTATACTACTTGGACACACCTCCAGGTGGCCTGACAATGGAGAATTGGCGGCGGCAGTTTATACTGACTGATAGTTCAGTCAATGAGCAGCTTACTGCCTATAAAAAGGCAAACAGGAAAAGTGTTAAAATGGGCCTGAAAACTGATGTCCCCCTCTGTCCCCCCAACCCTGCAACAGAAATTGGACAGGAGACACAGTTAAGCACACTAAAAAGGTAGGCCTCATCTGATCAAACTTAAGAAACATATGAGAAATAGGTAAAATAGTCAAGATC
Organism: Heterodontus francisci; assembly: GCF_036365525.1. Taxonomy (NCBI): domain Eukaryota; kingdom Metazoa; phylum Chordata; class Chondrichthyes; order Heterodontiformes; family Heterodontidae; genus Heterodontus; species Heterodontus francisci. Next base: position 57,103,536 of record NC_090380.1, read on the forward strand.
TTAATCTGGCTGCAAATATGTGAGGATTATTGTCAATTTGATACCTTCAACAGAGCAGCACTTTACTTCTGCATAAAAGGCAGTACCGACTCAGTGACTCAGCAAATTTAGCCTGGTCAAGCAAAGCACAATAGAGATAGTTTAATGTGGGTTGTGCTGTCATACATGTGATTTTATTTTCCTTAAATTTGCAGACCTGTTGCATGCCAGTTTATCCATTGACTAATTATAATGTTGGTGTTTGGGGAGAGACAGGGGGGCATGGCCAATCAAAAGCGTAAAAGTACCACATGCACTTTTTCTGTTTTATTGCACATTAATATTATATGTCAACCATGGATTTAATGGCTAAACTTATTCTGCATTTAACAAAATAACAAAATCTTCACTCAGCTAGATCAAGAGGCCAGAAAAAGGATTAAGATTGCAAACAGTTATTGAAAAACTGTACTGCAGACCCAGCTATATTAGGGTGGAGGGGGTTTGTATTACTAAATGCCATAGCGATCCCTCCCTCCTTCAGGTTTGAAAATTTAAGTTTTTGCAACTGTTTCCAGAAAAGCTCATTGTAAGAGGTAAGTGGCAAACTGAAATAAATACTCTATTTGCCATTTTGGGTTAATCTTCGAGCATCAAAATTTTGCCCAAAGTGGAAACATGAAGCATGGAAGCAGATTCGTCTCACTAGCACTACGACTCTCCCCCCTCCCACCGCCTCTCGAATTTTCTCCCTTGTCTCCTGAAAGTGCTGACTCATGCAGGAATAGCTGCAAGGATGCTAGGTACTCTTTGCCCTTTGGTACTTTATCCAAACCGCCATTCTATGAGCCTGGCTGAGTCAGAGTTGGGAGGCTGTTCTACTACCGGGGTAGGGGATCACAACGGAACCCAATCCTTTCCTCCATTGAATTATGGGAAGGGCCATTAAAAGTGATCAGTATCAGGCTGGATTCCCCCATGTTAGCCCAGGGTCAGTGAGGCTAACTATGGGTGTTGCAAGTGCAATTACAGCGAAGGTCAGTTAATTCAGCAAAGATTGGGACACTTTGGTTTGTATGTCTCAAGTACACACTGTCTTTACCTGATGAACGATTGTTGGGGGATGGGAGGGAGAGCTGGAAAGCAAATATGACTGAATTATGAATAATGTTATATAGTGAAATACATACATGTATTTGGTATGTCTAAGGGACTTCTTGTTGCTCTCTTTTGTTGGGAATTTTGCAAATATATGCTGGCACTTTGCTTACGGTACAATGCTGTTCATATGGTGTGTGAGTACATGCAGCACTTCCTATTCATCATGTCACTGTAGTGACATGCTACGATGTCATATATTGTGACGGTCTGTGCAAAATGTCTGCTACTCGAAGGTCTCTAACAGGAAACACAGCAAAGCAACTAGTACAAACTGAAAGACATGGAAGTATACAGATATATTCCTATACACCATTGATGGAATATAGACAGTTGAGTAACTGAATGTCTGCCTGTAAACAACAATTTTGAAATTTTCCATTAACTTTTTATTTACAATACTGTAGTGTATAATACAGTGACATTAGCTTTGCACATTTATTGCTGAGTGTTCCTGAGGTAAGGTAATTGATTGGAATTGGAAATTTACAGGATTGACTTTGAGGTTAGCGGAGCTTATTTGTGAACTGGACATCTGCCTCAATGGCCACTATTAATTCCCAGTAAAAATGTTTAAATCATGGGAAATGTTAACAAATTTTATTTACCCTTTTTGCCGTACTGTCCTGCAAGTTGAAAATACAGACCTGAAATCAATAAATGAACAAAAATGAACAATGGCAGCCGATTTGCTACGACCTGACAGTAAAAGTGAAAATGCATCACTCTAGTTTCTTCAGGTTTTTTTCTCATAACTTGTACTCCTGATATCAGGGAATTGCTCTCATGGCTCTTCTCTGCACTGCTTCCTGTGCTTGAATGTCTTTCTTGTTTCTTGATGGTCAGAATTGGATGGAGTATTCAAGGTGTGGTCTGACGAGAGCATTATGGAGTCTGATCATTACATCCTTGAACCTACATTCTACTTTGTTTAGTTATGTAGTTCAACATCTATTTGACTTGGTTGATTGCTGCTCTACATTGGGTGGACATTTACGGTCAAGTCTACTAAGATTCCAAGGACTCTTTTAGCTTTATTGTTAGCTATTTCAACACCATTGATGGAGTAAGCTGTCATCCGTTTTTCCTTCCTGTGTTTAGCACTTTACTACTGTCTGTTTTGGAATTTAATCTGCCATTGTTCTCCTGACTTACACACCTTGTCCAACTCATTCTATAACTTCTGAAGAAGCACTGCCCTTCCGAGCTAGGTATCCTTTGCAAATTTGACCACTTTACATTGAGTTTCTCAATCAATTTTCTTTATGTAAATTGGAAACAATAATGCTGCTAATACTGAGCCCTGATGTATCACAGTCACTATTTTCCACCAATTCTGGTGAGTATTCCTTGTTTCCTACCCATCAGCCAGTTTCATTCATTTCCAGAATTTACACTGAATTCACATAGCTTTGTGTTTAATAAATAGCCTCTCATGTGGAACTTTGTCAAAAGCCTTTTGGAAGTTGAGGTACACCAAGTCCATTTGGGTTGTCATTTCCTCAAAGAAATTAAGAAATTTGGTTAAGCAGAATCTTTCCTTTCTGAATCCATGTCGATGACTGTTTGCTGGACTGTTATTGTTCAGGTGTTCCTCAAGCTTAGTCCTAATAATCGTTTCCATTATTTTGCATGGAAAAGAGGTATATACCTGTGTTCTTTTCACCCTTTTTGAATATGGGTAGCATATTAGTCTTTTTCCATTCTGCTACAACTTCCCCAGTGATCAATAGCTCCCTCATGATGATAGTCAGTGCTTCACAATCTCTTCCTTAATCTTTTCAGCACCCTGGGAGAATACAGTCTATACCTGGAGATTTATTTGCTTTGAGCCTGATTAGCCTGTCATTGATTATACTGGGGATATCTTTGTTTGGAAAGCATATGTTGCTCTTGCCTTTCCTTGTGAAAATTTGGCAGAAGTAGTCATCCAGAATATTTGGTATTTATGCTTATCCACAGATTCAAGCCTGTTTGCATCATCTTTGTTCTTCACCTCTGCTGTTCCTACCCTTATATTATTATGGTACTGCAATAAATTTTTGCTGGTATGCTTAGTCTCTGCTGTTGTACTGTTGTCCAGGTCATGCTTCTCAAATCACATGTTCCTGCAAATTCTTGTATTCATCCCCAGTGGGCCCTTTCTTCTTTATTGCTGCAGGTTTTCCAATTTAACAAACTTTACTTTTGTTTGCTGATTCATTTCGGAACATATTTGTTCAGACTGAACTTGTTGGTTTTAGGAATGCATTTATTCTACATTTGTAGCATTGCACCTTTAAAGGTAATCCATTTGCCTCAACTGAAGTGTTCTTAAACAGTTTTAGCTGTTCCCTTATTTCATTGAATTTAGCCATTTTTCAAAGTATGTACCTGTATTCTGATCTTAGATATTTCTGACTGCCAGATCATGTTAAAATTTATCATTCTGTGGTTGTTGTCCCCATAGGGGACATTTCTTGTATCTTTTCTGGGTCATTTATGAATACCAGATCAAAATGAGTATTGCCTCTCGTGGCTTCCTTTAAACATTGGGTCAAGAAGCAGTCATGAACCACATCTATCAACTCTGACTCTAAATAACTTGCGTTTTCCCAGTTTATGTTGGTTGTTTTTGAAATTTCCCATTAAAACCATGTTTGTATTCTCACATACCTTCCTATGTCTTTGTAGAGAAAATTGTACACCTTATGTTGATGTGGTGGTCTGTAGCATACCCAGCATTTGTAATGACAACTCAGAGTAGTTAATTTTGTAATTAAAACTGAAAATGCTGGAAATCCTTATCAGGTCTGGCAGCATCTGTGGAAAGGGAAACAGAGCTAATCGGGGGAATTTTATGCTCTCCCCCATGGTGGGTTTGGAGGTGGGGAGGTGCCGCTGAGGACCTGAGGCCTCTGATTGGCTGGCAGCACTTGGCTGTAAGGGCAGGACTTCCGGGGCCAGGGTCCTTGATCCTGTGGAAGGCCCACCACTGTCCAGTTAAGTGCGTGCCTCATTGGCACTAGATTCAGCCGGCCCTCTGTAGAAGAAGCGACACAGGGATCTCAGCATCGGTTTCTCTGGTCGTCGAGACCCCTGCCACCAGGTTGAAATTTCCCCCCAATATTTCATATCATTAGCCTTTCATCAGAACTGGAAAAAGTTAGAGGTTGGGAAAAGTTAGAGGCAGGAAAAGGTGGGAGGGGAAAAAACAAAAGGAAGGTCTGTGATCAGGTGGATCAATGGAAAAGTCCTGGGGAAAATTGATGTCCAGAGAGATTTGGGTGTTCAGGTCCACTGTTCCCTGAAGGTGGCAACGCAGGTAAATAGAGTGGTCAAGAAGGCATACGGCATGCTTTCCTTCATCGGACGGGGCATTGAGTACAAGAGTTGGCAGGTCATGTTACAGTTGTATAGGACTTTGGTTCGGCCACATTTGGAATACTGCGTACAGTTCTGGTCGCCACATTATCAAAAGGATGTGGATGCTTTGGAAAGGGTGCAGAGGAGGTTCACCAGGATGTTGCCTGGTATGGAGGGCGCTAGCTATGAAGAGAGGTTGAGTAGATTAGGATTATTTTCATTAGAAAGACGGAGGTTGAGGGGGGACCTGATTGAGGTGTACAAAATCATGAGAGGTATAGACAGGGTGGATAGCAAGAAGCTTTTTCCCAGAGTGGGGGTTTCAATTACTAGAGGACACGAGTTCAAAGTGAAAGGGGAAAAGTTTAGGGGGGATATGCGTGGAAAGTTCTTTACGCAGAGGGTGGTGGGCACCTGGAACGCATTGCCAGCGGAGGTGGTAGATGCGGGCACGATGGAGTCTTTTAAGATGTATCTAGACAGATACATGAATGGGCAGGAAGAAAAGAGATACAGAAGCTTAGAAAATAGGCGACATGTTTAGAGAGAGGATCTGGATCGGCGCAGGCTTGGAGGGCCGAAGGGCCTGTTCCTGTGCTGTAATTATCTTTGTTCTTTGTTCTTTGTTCTGATAAAAGGGATGATGGTGCGAGCAGAAGTATGAGTAGTGGGACAAGTAAAGAAACAAAAGATCTGTCCAGAGGAGTTGTAAATGACAACAGCAGAATCATTACCAGCAGCTACTGCCTGATAAAATGGGTGGTTGTGATCTGAAATTATTGAACTCAGTGACTGAGTCTGGAAAGTTATAAAGTGTGTTATGACCAGGAGAGAAAGGTGTCAAGGGGTCTGTTACAATCTTCACCTGGTCTTATTGTAACAGGGTTTTATTTTAAACACACTGTGTTTTGAGCTCCCCTTTTGTGAATCCTTGTTCACAGCTTTCCAATTATAAGGCAAAGAAATTAGCATAAACAGGCCTTCTTAGGTTTAAAGAATAAATGTGAAATTTATTAAACCTTAAACTTAAACTCTAATACGGTTAATGCCTACAGATATACGACGCGCCCATGCTAGCATGCACACGCGATATATACATGAGGACAGGGACAGAAAAGAGAAGAAAAGATAAAGTGGAACAGTTTGAGGCAATATCTTGTTACTGTGCTTCGAGCTTACAGTAGTCCTTGCATTTCGTTGGGGCCCAGTAAACCTTGTTCATGTGGGAGACTTTTCTCTGAGTTTACATATCTTCAATGGTTTCTGGAGCTGGTGAGAGCGAGATGAGGGCAGACAGGAGAGGAGGTAATTGTTGCTTCAGTTCCAGGAGCACATGGCATTCTGAGTTCACATTCTGTTTTTCCAGTTTAAAACTCCCCTAGTTGGCCAGGAGGTGGTCACGTGACTGACTGGTTTGACCAGGTCTCTTCTGTGTATTGGAGTGGGGACTGGTTCGTTTTTTCAACACTGTGTGCATGCTAGCAAATGTCCTTCCAGCCAGGAGCTTGCAATTTTAAGTTTTAATGTTCATGTGGCAAAATCATGTGTGCCTCAGACTTGGCAGGTGGGGGGTTTACCTGACATATGCCTAAGCAAAAGGTAAACTGCTGTGTCTTGAGCTTCATTGTAAGAGGCCAAGGTCAGAGTGGGAGTGGGACAGACAATTAAAATGGAAAGCAACTGGAAGCTCAGGGTGACGCTTGCAGACTGAGTGGAAGTGTTCAGCAGCACATTCATCTAATTTGCATTTGGTGTCTCTAAGGTAGAGGAGGCCACATTATGTGAAATTGAAAGAAGTGCAAGTAAATCGCTGTTTCACCTGGAAGGAGTGTTTTGGGGCCCTGGACGTTGGGATGGGAGAATATAAATGGGCAAGTGTTTTATCTCCTGTGCTTATATGGAAAGGTGCTGTGGGAAAGGGAGGGGGTGTTAGGGTGATTGAGGAATAGACCAGGATGTTGCAGAGGAAATGGTCCATTCAGCATGCTGAAAGGAGATGGGATGCTATGTTTGGTGGTGGCATCATGCTGGGTGTGACAGAAATGGTGGAGGATGATCTGTTGAATGTGCAGGCTGGTATGGTGGAAGGTGAAGACAAGGGGAACCCTATTGTGGTCCTGGGAAGGAGGAGATGGGGTGAGACCAGAAGTGTGAGAAATGGAATGGAGATAGTCAAAGGCCCAGTCAAGCACAGTGGAAGGGAATCCTCGGTTGCAAAAAAAGAAAGACAAATTAGAAGTGCTGGTGTGGAAGGTGGCATCCTCAGAACAGAAGTAAGAAGAGACTGAAAAAATGGAATAGAATCCTTACATGAAGAGGGCTGGGAGGAAGTGTAGTCAAGGTAACTTTGGGAGTCAGTGGGCTTATAGTAGATATTGGCTGATAGCCTATCCTGGTAAATAATGACAGAAGTCAAGGAAGGGAAGAGTCAGAGATCGAACATGTGAAAGCGAAGGAAGAGTGAAAATTGGAAAAAAGTTAATGAAATTTTCCAGTCCAGGCTAAGAGCAGGAAGTGGCACCAATACAAAGTAATGTACCAGAAAAACAGGAGAGCGATGGGACCCGAATGAGACTGGAACGAAGAATGTTCCACATATCTCACAAAAAGTTAGGCCTAGCTAGGACCCATAGAGTTTCCCATAGCAACACTTTTCACTTGGAGAAAGTGAGTGGAGTCAAAGGAGAAGTTGCTCAGTGCAAGAACAAGTTCAGCCAGGCAGAGGAGGGTGGTGGTGGATGGAGACTTGGTTTCAGCAAGAAGGGGAGGGATAGCAGGTTTTCCTGATAGGGGTGGAAGTGTAGAGGGACTGGATGTGCATGGTGAAAAGAAGATGGTTAGAGACATTTAATTTTGTGACAAAAACAGAAAATGCTGGAAATAGCAGGTCAGGCAGCATCTGTGGAGAGAAAAACAGCGTTAACATTTCAGGTTGATGACCTTTCATCAGAACTCTGCTTTTTTCTCCAAAGATGCTGCCGGACCTGCTGAGTGTTTCCAGCATTTTCTGCTTTCGTTTCAGATTTCCAGCATCTACAGTATTTTTCTTTTGTATGACAGTTAATTTTGTAGTTTTCAACCCCCGATAGAATCAACAATTTTTTCCTCTCAGGTATCCCTGAAAATTCAAGGTATACCATTTCCTTTCCTACCTACTCTGTTATATTTAAACTCTCTTCTCCTGAACATTCACTTCCATCCTTTGGATTAAGTCATGCTTCTAATATTGCCACACATCAGGCCAGATTTTGTGCACATCCCAACGGTGGGTCTCATGGCAGAGGAGGGTGGGGGCGGAGAATTGGGGCACAATTGCCCGCCATAGAACCCGACGCTGGGATTCCCAGTTCCAATTCTCCTGGGCGCGGGTTAGGCCAACGACGGCCTTCCTGCCCAAAGGCCAATTAAGGGCTCTTCCCGCCACTGCTGTGATTTTACCCGGGACATCCCTCCTCCTGGCCCAAACGCCCACCACTCAACCTCCTCACCGGAGCCTTCTGGACTGGCTCCGGCGATCTCGCCTCACCTATCTCTTGTTTGGTGTTCCAGCACTGGGCCTGGGTCTGAGGCTTCTGCAGTACCGGCAGTGGCCACTGCTCCTGGTGGCACTGCCAATACTGCTGAGCTGCCGGCCTGGTGATTTGCCGGCGTCACTTGGGGGCGGGTTCCCTGTCCCTATTAAGTCTTTAAAGGGACAGGAATCTCGCCTCATTTAAACTTTGACTCCAAAAGACTGGATCACTCCGGGGGTCACCAAAAATGCAGAGGCGGGGTTACCCCCACCTTTTCAGCCCAGCGCTGGGAGCCCCGCCTCCTCCGCAAAATCCAGCCCATCATGGTTCTCTACTGCCACAGTGGCCTCCAGTCTGGCATCTTTGTGTTCATGCATATACATGAAATAGGAGGGTCAGTGTCCAATTGGAAAAAAAAATTGTCTTAAGGACAGGAAACAGCAAGTCATAATAAATGGTTGTTTTTCAGACTGGAACATGGTAGAAAGTGATGTTCCCCAAGGGTCAGTGCTGAGAACCCTGCTTTTTTTGCTACACATAAATGGATCTTGGAATACAAAGTAGAATCTCAAAACTTGCCGATGACACCAAACTTGTAGGTGCAGCAAACAGTGAGGATGATATGAACCGCCCGCAACAGGACGTAATTCGGCTTGCAGAATGGGCAGGCATGTGGCAGATGGAATTTAATACTGACAAGTGTGAGGTGATGCATTTTGGCAGAAGGAATCGGGAGAGGCAATATATATTTAATGACACAGTTCTAAAGAGTGTGCAGGAACAGAGAGACCTGGGGGGTGCATGTGCATCGATCTTTGAAGGTGACAGGACATATTGAGAGAGTGAACATACGAATTAGGAACAGGAGAATGCCACTTGACCCCTCGAGCCTACTCCGCCATTCAGTAAGTTCATGGCTTAACTGATTACGCCACATTTTCACCTACCTCCGATAACCTTCCATCCCCTTGCTTATCAAGAATCTATCTACCTTTGCCTTAAAAATATTCAAAGACTCTGCTTCCACTGCCTTTTGAGGAAGAGAATTCTAAAGACTCAGGACCCTCGAAGAGAAAAAGTTTCTCCTCATCTCTGTCTTAAATGGGCGACCCTTCATTTTTAAACAGTGACCCCTAGTTTGAGATTCTCCCACAAGGGGAAACACCCCTCAGGATCTTATACGTTTCAATCAAGTCACCTCTTACTCTTCTAACCTCCAGTGGATACAAGCCTCGCCTGTCCAATCTTTCCTCGTAAGACAGGCCACTCATTCCAGGTATTGGTCCAGTAAACCTTCTCTCTACTGCCTCCGATGCATTTACATTATTCCTTAAAAAAGGAGACCAGTACTGTACACAGTACTCCAGATGTGGTCTCACCAATGCCCTGTATAGCTGAAGCATAACCTCCCTACTTTTGTATTCAATTCCCCTCGCGATAAATTATAACATTCTATTAGCTTTCCTAATTACATGCTGTACCTGCATACTAACCTTTTGCAATTCATCCACTAGGACACCCAGATCACTCTGCATCTCAAAGCTCTGCAATCTCTCACCATTCAGATAATATGCTTTTTTTTATTCTTCCTGCCAAAGTGGACAATTTCACATTTTCCCATATTATACTCTATTTGCCAGGTTTTTGCCCACTCACTTAACCTATCTATATCCCTTTGTAGCCTCCTTATGTCCTCTTCACAAGTTACTTTCCTACCTATTTTTGTGTCATCAGCAAATTTATCAACCATACCTTCGGTCCCTTCATCTAAGTTAGTTATATAAATTGTAAAAAGTTGATACCCCAGCACAGATTCCTATGGCACACCACTCCTTACATCTCGCCAACCAGAAAATTATGCCTACTCTCTGTTTCCTGTCAGCTAACCAATCTTCTATCCATGCCAATATGTTACCCCCTACACCATACGCTTTTATTTTCTGCAATAGCCTTTGATGTGGCACCTTATCAAATGCCTTCTGGAAATATAGGTACAGGACATCCACCAGTTCCCCTTTATCTACAGCACATGTAACTCCCTCAAAGAACTCCGATAAATTAGTTAAACATGATTTCCCCTTCACAAAACCATGTTGTCTCTGCCTGATTACCTTGAATTTTTATAAATGCCCTCCTATAATATCTTTAATAATAGCTTCTAGCATTTTCCCTAAGACAGATGTTAAGCTAACTGGCCTGTAGTTTCCTGCTTTCTGTCTCCTCCCTTTTTGAATAAAGGAGTTACATTCGCTATTTTCCAATCAAACGGAAACTTCCCCGAATCTAGGGAATTTTGAAAAATTTAAACTAATGCATCAACTATCTCACTAGCCACTTCTCTTACCACCCCAGGATGAAGTCCATCAGGACCCGTGGACCTGTCAGCCGTCAGCTCCAGCAATTTGTTCAGTACCACTTGCCTGGTGATTGCAATTTTCTTGAGTTCCTCCCTCCCTTCCATTTCTTGACTTACAGCTAATACTGGGATGTTACTCAATAGTGAAGACCGATGCAAAATATCTGTTCAATTCATCTGCCATCTCCTTATTATTCATTATTAATTCCCCAGACTCACTTTTTATAGGTCCAACGCTCACTTTGTTAACTCTTTTTAAAAATATCTATAGAAACTTTTACTATCTGTCTTTATATTTCTAGCTAGCTTTCTCTCATACTCTAATTTTACCTTCCTTATCAATCTTTAACTCCTTCTTTGCTGTTTTTATATTCTGTCCAATCTTCTGACCTGCCTCCCAACTTTGCACAATTGTAGGCTTTTTCTTTAAGTTCGATACAATCTTTAACTGTTTTAGTTAACCAGATGGCAGGTCCCACCCTTGGAATTGTTCTTTCTCATTTAAATGTATCTATTCTGTGTATTCTAAAACATCCCCTTAAATGTCTGGCACTACATCTGTACTGACCTATCCTTTAACCTGATTTGCCAGTTCACTTTAGCTAGCTCTGCTTTCATGCCCTCATAATTGCCCTTATTTAAGTTTAAAATACTAGTCTTAGACCCACTCTTCTCTCCTTCAAACTGAATGCAAAATTCAATCATGTTATGATTGCTGCTACCTAGGGGCACCTTAACTATGAGGTCATTACTTATTCCTTTCTCATTGCACAATGCCAGGTCTAGTAGAGCCTGCTCTCTGGTTGGCTCCAGAATGTATTGTTCCAGGAAATTATCCCGAAAACATTCTATGTACTCCTCATCCATACTATGGCTGCCCATCTGATTTTTCCAGTCTATATGTAGGTTAAAATCCCCCATAATTATCGCTGTACCATTCTGACAAGCTGCCATTATTTCTTCCTTTATATACCGTCCAGCAGTGTGGTTAATGTTAGGTGACCTGTGCACCACTCCCACAAGTGACTTCTTGCCTTTATGATTTCCCATCTCTACCCAAACTGCTTCGACATCCTGGTCTCCTGAACTTAGGTCATCCCTCTCTATTGCACCAATACCATCATTAATTAGTAGAGCTACCCCTGCACTTTTTCCTAGCTTCTTGTCCTTCTTAAATGCCATGTACTCTTCAATATTCAGGTCCCAGTCTATTTCGTCCTGCAGCCATGTCTCTGTAATGGCTATCAGATCATATTTATTTCTATTTGTGCTCTTAATTTATCTGCTTTGAATGCTACGTGCATTCAGATACAGAGACTTTAGTTGTGTCCTTTTATTATTTTTGTAACCTTATCTGTTGATTTACTCTTAGATTTGTTCGCTCTGTCCTTTCCTGTCACAGTCTGTTTACCATTTCCCATATTAATACCTTTCTCTCTTGCCTTGTCTCCACTCCTTGATTTACCTATCTTCCCAAATTTGATCCCTTGCCCCCACTATTCAGTTTAAAATCCTCTTTACTTCCCTAGTTATGTGGCTGGCTAGAACACTGGCCCCAGCACAGTTCAGGTGTAGACCGTCCCAACGGTACAGCCACCACTTACCCCAGTACTGCTGCCAGTGCCCCATGAACCAGAACCCACTCCTATCACATCAGTCTTTGAGCCACGCATTCATTTCTCTAATCTTATTTGCCCTATCCCAATTTTCATGTGGCTCAGATAATAATCTAGTAAAGCATATCGGATCTTGGGCTTCATAAACAGAGGCATTGAGTACAAAAGCAGGGACGTTTTGCTGAACCTTTACAAAGCTCTGGTTAGGCCCCAATTGGAGTATTGTGTCTCATTCCGGTCACCACACTTTAGGAAGGATGTGAGGGGTCCTTGAGAAGGTGCAGTGGAGATTTACCAGAATGGGGGATTTTAGTTACAAGGTTAAATTTGAAAAACTGGGTTTGTTTTCCTTAGAACAAAGGAGATTGAGGGGATATTTACTAGAAATGTAGAAGATTATGACAGGTTTAGATAAGTCGGACAAGGAAAAGCTGTTCCTATTAAATAATGGTACAAGGACTCGGGGACACAGATTGAAGGTTTTGAGCAAGAGTTGCAGGGGGAATGTGAGGAAGCACTTTTTTAGACAATGGGCGGTAATGACATGAAACTTGCTGCCCACAAGGGTGTTGGAAGCAGAGACAATCAGTGACTTCCCAAAAGGAAATTGAATGGCCACTTGAAGGAAATAGACTTGCAGGGCTATAGGGATCGAGCAGGGGAGTGAAACTGACTGGATAGCTTTGTGGAAAGCTGGCATGGACTCAATGGGCCGAATGGTCTCCTTCTGTGCCGTAAATGACTGACTGACCCTATCTTATTTTAGATTTTCCTCCTGGTTCATTTTTCTCTTTCTGGATATCTGTGTCTACACCTATATAAGCAAAATACTGCGGATGCTGGAAATCTGAAATAAAAACAAGAAATGCTGGAACCACTCAGCAGGTCTGGCAGCATCTGTGGAAAGAGAAGCAGAGTTAACGTTTCGGGTCAGTGACCCTTCTTCGGAACTGACAAATATTAAAAATGTCACAGGTTATAAGCACGTGAGGTGGGGGTGGGGCAAGAGATAACAAAGGAGAAGGTGTAGATTGGACAAGGCCACATAGCTGACCAAAAGGTCATGGAGCAAAGGCAAACAATATGTTAATGGTGTGTTGAAAGACAAAGCATTAGTACAGAAAAGGTGTTAACGGACTGAATATTGAACAGCCGCAAGTACAAACATGAAAAAAAACAGTGGGTAAGCAAACTGGACAAACTAAGATGAAATGAAATAAATGCAAAAAAAAGGTTGTAAAAAATGTAAAAAAGAAAAAAGAAAAAACAACTAAAAATGAAAGTAAAATGGGGGGCTGTCATGCTCTGAAATTATTGAACTCAATGTTCAGTCCAGCAGGCTGTAGTGTGCCTAATCGGTAGACGAGATGCTGTTCCTCGAGCTTGCGTTGATGTTCACTGGAACACTGCAGCAATCCCAGGACAGAGGTGTGAGCATGAGAGCAGGGGGGAGTGTTGAAATGGCAAGCAACCGGAAGCTCAGGGTCCTGCTTGCGGACTGAGCGGAGATGTTCCGCAATGCGGTCACGCAGTCTGCGCTTGGTCTCCCCAATGTAGAGGAGACCACATTGTGAGCAGCAAATACAGTATACTAGTTGTTTTTTCTTTTTTCTTTTTTACAATCTTTTTTTTGCATTTATTTCATTTCATCTTAGTTTGTCCAGTTTGCTTACCCACTGTTTTTTTTCATGTTTGTACTTGCGGCTGTTCAATATTCAGTCCGTTAACACCTTTTCTGTACTAATACTTTGTCTTTCAACACACCATTAACATATTGTTTGCCTTTGCTCCATGACCTTTTGGTCAGCTATGTGGCCTTGTCCAATCTACACCTTCTCCTTTGTTATCTCTTGCCCCACCCCCACCTCACTTGCTTATAACCTGTGACATTTTTAATATTTGTCAGTTCCGAAGAAGGGTCACTGACCCGAAACGTTAACTCTGCTTCTCTTTCCACAGATGCTGCCAGACCTGCTGAGTGATTCCAGCATTTCTTGTTTTTATTTCATGTGTCTACACCTACTTGTTTATTGCCTTCTCTCCGATGATCTGTCTGGTCTGGGAGTCTGTTTTGTCCCTGCCCTCCTTTCTAATTTCATTGTTTTGTATTGCTGTCCCAATGTTCCTTATAAATTTCTTTTCCCATGTCCCCTCTACCAGTCCTTTCTTATACTGAATGGATTTGTAGTTATTTATGAAAGTAGTAGTGTTGTATTCACACTGTGCTGACGGCCACTTGTTCTTTTGCTTAATTCCTTTTTCTCAGAAATCTGAAAGTATAGCACAGACCATTGCTTTTCAACCTTTATCTTTCAGTTTTGAGCCACTCTTTGTATGTGTTTTTTAAGGACTAAACATTATTTCTCTCAAATGCTATTTACTCCTGCACTGACAATGACCACTGGGCCTCTACTTGTCCCCTTCTATATTCCTTGTAACCTTTCCTCAATATGTGCATTATAGTCACTGCAAATATTTATTGTGAAGCCTTTCAAGATGTTTCTGAGAGATTGATGAAGTGCTATATAAATGTAATCATTTTTATATATATTTAATAGTAAGTAATAACTCTTCTTGGGATTACAGATCTGAACCAGTGACTTGGAAACCAGGATCAGTATATTTTTGTGTGTATTAGTTCTCAATCTGTAGTTTGAAATAATCCTTTGTGGCTCTTGCCTTACTTATTTCTGTGTTTTTATTTTATTTAATTTCTACCTATTTTGTTTTGCATATAAGACCCAATCCTACTATGCAGGTTTATCTTTTCTTCATACAATGCATAAATTGAACTGGATGGATGAATCCTGCCTGTAATTGAAAGGATTCAGTTCACCTCACCACTAGACTTACATCAGGCTACCATGAAATTCACCGTCAAAAATTTTATATCTGGAATAGTACGTGAAAAAAAGCCATCTTCGTAGTCACCCCACACAAACACTGAAATCTGTCATGATGGAGGTACTAAAAAAATTGATGGAAAAGCAGCAGAACTCTGGATGCGTAGAGTGGAATATAACGTTAAATGCATCTCCTCTTGGCTCTAGGACTTCAGTTTTAAATCATAGTACTTAAGTTTACTTCTGCAGTTACTGCAAAGTTTCTGTCCTAATTCTCTGGCAAGTCTTGAAAGGTACATAATGTACTTTTGCAAGTTAGTACTGGGACTGAGAAATGTTAAACCCATATCGGTTGAAGACAAATGCATGTTGTTGAATAACTAGCTTTGGAAGTTCCAAAAATATGTTGGTATGTGGGTGACAGAACGGCCAGTCAATACCAGTGGGTTGAGGGGGGTTCACATAAAGTACTTTACATATCAGTGGACTGCTCCCATATTGTAACCCTAGGTTCATTTTCACTGTATTTTATGATCTAACGAGTTGGCATGGTGATGTGGTTTCCTGCTCCTTCACCCTGCTGTAACAAATCCACTTTCATTTTGCTGCTATCACCATTTTTGATACTACTGTCATTTTCAGCCTATCAAATAGTTTAAAATGGCATAACACACCTGCTCTGTGGTGGTAACATCGATACATCAAGATATAGATGAGACAATATCCTTTCGTTCTTCCAGCCTGTTGGCTGACAATAGTCAGGACAGCATTACAAGGTAAACAACATAGAAATCAAATAATTCCAGCTAATTTTGTACCATTAACTCTGTTTCTTTCTCCACAGATGCTGCCAGACCAGCTGAGTATTTCCAGCATCTGCAGTATTTTGCTTTTATTTATCTAACCAGTGGTTGGTCCTTAAAGCAACCACTGAAGGTCACCACCAAAAATATAAGTTTGTTAAAGGACCACTCCTCCCAGTTCCACTGCAATACCAAAGTTTGTTGCTGGCTCCCGATTGCCCCAGCCCCCTCCTGACCGCTTCCCCTCTCTCCTGAGCCTTCCTTCCCTATGGCACCCCTCCCTTCTGCTTGCTTCCTTCACTTCCGACCACTTCCATTCCCTCCCAGAATATAGGCTGTAGCCCAAATTCCATTGCTGATTCGCCAGTGAGTTGCCTGGAGATGCCCAGCATGTGTTTGCAGCTATAATAAAAACAGAAAATGCTGGAAATAGTCAGCAGGTCAGGCAGCATCTGTGGAGGGAGAAACAGAGTTAATGTTTCATGACATTTAAATGAGGCCAAAGGCCCAATATTGGGGCTTCCAACACCAAAAGGAGTCAACTGATTTGCAGTTCCATTAACATTTATTTCCAATGGTGCACCTAATCGGAAGGGCAAATTTGACCAGTGGATTTGCAATAGCCTCCTATTTTTAACTAACACTATTTTCCTTGCGACATTGATCTATGTAAGTACAACCATTTTCACAATCAACTGCAAATTAATCTGTGCATCCATTCTCTGCAGCTACTGTACAATAGCATTTTATCTCACCTTGGTGCTCTTTTTCAAGTCCTGAAACGTCTTCCAGGGCCCTATCCAATCTCTCACAGTAGTCAACACCAAGTTCACATGATCCATTATATGTAGCCACATGGACTGCCTCCACTGCAAGTTTGTGAGCTGTCTTTCCTTATTGAAAGGTCACCTAATTTTCCAAACTGCATTCTACAAGAGCCTCTGAGCTATTTCTTAAAAGTTCTGCATGCTCCACAACTGGATTCATAGAGTTATCATCAATTATACCAGCTAAGTGGCTTGTTATCTACCTCCGAAGTGCTAAAAGATCATTAGTGCAGAATATAGCATGACTGAGCAGTTTTCGATCTTTCCTGTAAGCAGAATTGTGTTGCATGAAATTGCCCAAAGCAAAATCAGTAGTAGCACAATTGTGTTTTGATTGTGGGTTGTGAAAATATATGGGAAAAGACTTTTAATTCCGCTTCCGAACAAGAGGAAAATGCATCTCAGTGATGCATTCCTGGTGCCCAGTGTAGATTTATCTTCCCCGTGCAATCAGGAAATCAAAGATTTTATTTTTTAATATTCAGCTACTTAGTATTATCTTATGCAGAATTACTTCATTTAACAGACAATTTGTGTTACCTGTATGAGGGAATGCAGTCGTTTATCATGATGCAACACATTCTCCTTTGTAAATGGTCAAAATATATGTCCAGTTTAAGGAGCACATGATTAAGCTGCTTTTTTGATTTAACTTGTAGCAAATATAAATTTTCTGTATCATCCATCAGAAGTCGACACTTTTTTTTTACTACTTTTGAACTGACTGGTGGCACTGGGTGGTACTGTGCTGAATGACACTGTCCTTCTGAATATAGCACAAATCAGGTATCCAGAGTAACTGGTATAACTTGCACTAGCTATTGGGTACTGCCAAGTAAGAGAACAGAGCTGTCCTATTTACACTGCCGTTGCATTGATGCAACTCCAATCAGCAATAACATCACAGCACAGAGGGAACAGCTCGGATGTTGAGATTTTGTATTGTGATCCAATTTGCCAATGTCACCTAGTTCGCATCTATGTTGCCAAAATCTGATGGAATAGTAATTCTGTTCTAATATCAATCTGAGATTTAAATTATTCACATTCTGCATTTACACCAGGGATTCAATCTGTAACTTTGAAGTCTGTATTCAATGATGCTTTTACATTGATGACTGTGTTTATACAGCAAACACTACTGCAGAGTTGAATCTGTGCCAGCTTTATCTCAGAATAAAGCATTCAGTGTAAACAGGACATCTGATGGTTGCTAAAGGGCTTTAATACCTTCTTTATAGCTGCAAAAGAAGGTTGGAATTGTCCCAGATTAATTCTTAGTTTGCTGCTGTAATCAGACCCAATTACCCGAGTTCCAAACAAGCATAGGACCAAAGGGATTCAATGTAAAAGTAGATCGGTACACATCTGTATTTTTTTTAACCACTGGGGTACCTCAAGATATCTCACTTAAGTAGTTCTGAGCTGCCAATTAGACAATTTGTTGAATACCTGGTCTAATATTACATTCAAAACACATCACTCTGATTACATAGCCAAGTCAAATTACCATGCCCTGAACCTTGATTGGATAACAAACCAGGCTTTGGAACCATTTATCAGCAAATAAGAGGGGAGAAATTAACAATGTGGTGCCATTGGTGGTAGGGCCCCAGGGACAGAGCAAAGCCAGTAAATGCAAAGTTACAGAAAAGCTGAAGTATGAATTCTATTCAGTAATCAGTATGAAGTGAAAATAGAAGAAATTACAGAATTCGGAAGATAGGAGCACAAAGCTATGTTTTTTTTAAATGTTTTATTTCAGAACATTTTAAGTCTTTAACTAAAGCAGTAACAAATCCCATCCTGGCACATAAATAGAGTTACTGCAGTTAGTTTTAACACCACAATGTGTGAGCTGAGATCTTAAAATCTTGAGTATAGAATTGCATGCAGTTGATAATCTAAGAGACAATATCGGAATACATGTATTTAATAAATCTGGAAATAAAAGCTAGTCTAATGATGACCATGAAACTATTGTCGATTGTTGTAAAAATCCATCTAGTTCACTAATGTTGTTCAGGGAAGAAAATCTGCCGTCCTGACCTGGTCTGGCCTACATCTGACTCCAGGCCCACAGCAATGTGGTTGACTCTTAAAATGCCCTCTGAAATGGCCTAGCAAGCCACTCAGTTGTATCAAACCGCTACAAAGTTGGCAAACCCGGCATCGAGCTAGGCACCGGAAATGACAATGGCAAACCCAGTCGTATCGACCTTGCAAAGTCCTCCCTCTTAACATCAGGGGGCTTATGCCAAAATTGGGAGAGCTGTCCCACAGACTAGTCAAGCAACAGCCTGACAAGAGTCATACTCATGGAATCATACCTTGCAGACAATGTTTCAGACACCACCATCACCATCCCTGACTATGTCCTGTCCCACCGGCAGGGCAGACACACCAGAGGTGGGGGCACAGTGATATACAGTCGAGAGGGAATTGCCCTGGGAGTCTTCCAAATTGACTCCGGACTCTATGATGTCTCATGGCATCAGGTCAAACATGGGCAAGGAAACCTCCTGCTGATTACCACCTACCATTCCACCACCAACAACCCCCCCCCCTCCCCACCGGGCTGATGAATCAGTGCTACTCCATGTTGGAAGTAGCACTGAGGGCAGCAAGGGCACAAAATGCGCTTTGGGTGGGGGACTTCAATGTCCAACACAAAGAGTAGCTCGGTAGCACCACTACTGACAGAGCTGGTCAGGTCCTAAAGGACATAGCTGCTAGACTGGGTCTGTGGCAGGTGGTGAGGGAACCAACAAGATGGAAAAATCTACTTGATCTTTTCCTCACCAATCTACCTTTGCAGATGCATCTGTCCATGACAGAATGGGCAGGAGTGACCACCGCACAGTCCTTGTGGGCAGGAAGTCCCATCTTCACACTGAGGGTACCCACCATCCTGTTGTGTGGCACTACCACTGTGCTAAATAGAATAGATTTTGAACAGATTCAGCAACTCAAAACTGGGCATCCATGAGGCGCTGTGGGTCATCAGCAGCAGAATTGTATTCAACCACAATCTGTAACCTCATGGATATGCATATCCCCCACCATTACCTTCAAGCCGGGGGACTAATCCTGGATCAATGAAGAGCGCAGGAAGACATACCAGGAGCAGCACCAGGCATACCTCAAAATGAGGTGTCAGCCTGGTGAAGCTACAACACAGGACTACTTGCATGCCGAACAGCAGATGCAGCATGCAATAGACAGAGCTAAGCAATCCTACAATCAACGTATCAGATCTAAGCTCTGCCGACCTGCCACATTCAGTTGTGGGTGGTGGTGGACAATTAAATAACTGACAGGAGGAGGAGGCTGCACAAATATCCCCATCCTCAATGATGGGGGATTCCATGACATCAGTGCACAAGATAAAGCTGAAGCATTTGCATCCATCTTCAGACAAAAGTGCCGAGTGAATGATCCATCTCGGCCTCCTCCTGAGGTCCCCAGCATCACAGTTGCCAGTCTTTAACCAATCCAATTCACTCTACATGATATCAAGAAACGGCTGAAGGCACTGGATACTGCAAAGGCTACGGGCCCTGGTAACATTCTGGCAATAGTACTGAAAATTTATGCTTCAGAACTAGTCGTGCCCCTAGCCAAGCTGTTCCAGTACAGTTACAACACTGGCATCTACCCGGCAATGTGGAAAATTGCCCAGGTATGTCCTGTGCACACAAAGCAAGGCAAATCCAATGCGGCGAGTTACCGCCCTAAAGGTCTACTCCCGATCATCAGCAAAGTGATGGAAGGGGTCGTCGACAGTGCTATCAAGCGGCACTTGTTCAGCAATAACCTACTCACTGACGCTCAGTTTGGGTTCCGCCAGGGCCACTCAGCTCCTGATCTCATTACAGCCTTGGCCCAAACATGGACAAAGAGCTGAACTCCAGAGGTGAGGTTAGAATGACTGCCCCTGACGGCAAGGCAGCATTTGACCGAGTATGGCATCAAGGAACCCTCGCAAAACTGGAGTCAATATGAATCAGGTGAAAAATTCTTCACCAGTTGGTGTCATACCTAGCACAAAGGAAGATTGTTGTGGTTGGTGGAGGTCAATCATCTCAGTCCCAGGACATTACTACAGGAGTTCCTCAGGGTAGTTTCCTAGGCCCAACTATCTTCAGTTGCTTCATCAATGACCTTCTTTCCATCATACGGTCAGAGGTGGGGATGTTCGCTGATGATTGTACAATGTTCAGCACAATTCACGACTCCTCAGATACTGAAGCAGTCCGTGTAGAAATGCAGTAAGACCTGGACAACATACAGGCTTGAGCTTAGAAGTGACAAGTTACATTTGTGCCAGACAATGACCATCTCAAACAAGAGAGAATCTAACCATCTCCCTTGATATTCAATGGCATTACTATCACTGAATCCTCCACTGTCAACATTCTGGGGGGTCACCATTGACCAGAAACGGAATAGGACAAGCTACATAAATACTATTGTTACGAGCAGGTCGGAGGCTGGAAATTCTGCAGCGAGTAACTCACCTCCTGTCTCCGCAGTGCCTGTCCACCATCAACAAGGCAGAAGTCAAGAGTGTGATGGAATACTCTCCACTTGCCTGGATAGGTGCAGCTCCAAGAACACTCAAGAAACTCAACACCATCCAGGACAAAGCAGCCTGCTTGATTGGCAGCCCATCCACAACCTTTAACATTCACTCCCTCCACCACCGATGCATAGTGGCAACAGTGTGTACCATCTACAGGATTCATTGCAGCAAAAGACCAAGCCTCCTTCGATAGCATCTTCCAAACCCGCGATCTCTATCACCTAGAAGGACAACGGCAGCAAATGCATGGGAACACCACCACCTGAAAGTTCCCCTCCAAGCCACACACCATCCTGACTTGGAACTATGTCGTCGTTCCTTCACTGTTGCTGGGTCAAAATCCTAGAACTCCCTTCCTAATAGCACTGTTGGTGTACCTACACCCCAAGGAATGCAACGGTTTAAGAAGGCAGCGAACCACCACCTTCTCAAGGGCAATTCGGGATGGGCAATACATGCTGCCCTAGCCAGCAATGCCCACATCCCCCGAACGAATATATTAGATATTTTCTCATAAAAAGCAACTGGCCATTAGGGCTACATGAATGAATGAGGGGGAATTTGGGAGGTAGAATAATAACGTGGATATTTATTTCCCAGTGGGTGTGTTCCGCTGTACTAAAAAGCAGTAATATGCAAATTCAGTGGTGGAATGTGGATTATGGTAAGGGGTCTCAGCATAAATTTTACCGAATTAGATTAATGGATCATGCATTTAGTGCTAGTAAAAATGAAATTTAAAAACAGAAAACTAACCAAAACTCTGCAAAATCTACTTCTTTGCACTCACTTTGTCTGAAGGACATATCTGAGCTGGGAATAAAAAGACCTTGCTGGTATAGAAAAGGATGGCAAGGTACTCTCTTGAGGTGGAGCTGGTGTTGCAAAATGAAGAGAATGTGGGGTTTTCCAATTTCACCTGGCCTTAGCATCAGGAATTTCTGCTATAATTGTTTAGAGGAAAACAAAAGAAAGAAGTTGCATTGAATCATAGAATCATTACAGCACAGAAGAAGGCCATTCAGCCCATCGTGGCTGCGCTGGCTCTCCCAACAGAGCAATTTACTTAGTTCCACTCCCCTGCCTTCTCCCCCTAGCCCTGCACATTCATCCTTTTCAGATAACAATCCAATTCCCTCTTGAATGTTAAACCTGCCTTCACCACACTCTCAGGCAGTGCATTCCAGATCCTAACTACTCGCTGCGTGAAAAGCTTTTTCCTCATGTTGTCATTGCTTCTTTTGCCAATTACCTTAAATCTGTGCCCTCTTGTTCTCAATCCTTCCACCAATGGGAACAGTTTTTCCCTATCTATTATGTCCGGACCCCTCATGATTTTGAACACCTCTAAGAAATCTCCTCTTAACCTTCTCTTCACCAAGGAAAACATTCCCAACTTCTCTAATCTATCCTCGTAAATGAAGTTTCTCATCTCAGGAACCATTCTCGTGAATCCTTTCTGCACTTTCTCAAATGCTTTCACATCTTTCCTAAAATGTGGTGCTCAGAAGTGGACACAGTATTCCAGTTGATGCTGAACAAGTGTTCTTTGCAAGTTTAATATAACTTCCTTGCTTTTGTACTCTATGTCCCTTTTCATGAAGCCTAGGACATTGTATGCTCTGTTAACTGTGCTCTCGACCTGTCCTGCCACCTTCAATGATTTATGCACATATACACCAAGGTCCCTCTGCTCCTGCACCCCTTTAGAATGGTACCCTTTATTTTATATTATCTCTGTGTTTTTCCTACCAAAATGAATCACTTCACATTTCTCCACATTAAATTTCATCTGCCACTTGTCCGCCTGTTCCACCAATCTGTCAATGTCCTTTTGAAGTTCTACATTATTCTCCTCACAGTTCACAATGTTTCCAAGTTTTGTATCATCTGCCAATTTTGAAATTGTGCCCTGTACGCCAAGGTCTTGGTCGTTAACATAAATCAGTAATGGTCCTAACACTGCCCCTTGGAGAACACCACTTCAAACCTTCCTCCAGTCCGAAAAACATCCATGAACCATGATTCTCAGTTTCCTGTCACTCAGCCAATTTTGTATCCATGTCGCTACTGTTCCTTTTATTCCATGAGCTATAACTTTTCTCACAAGTCTGTTGTGTGGCACCTTATCAAATGCTTTTTGAAAAAAAAGGAAGACTTGCATTTATATCGCACCTTTCACAATCTCAGAATGTCCCAAAGTGCTTAACATCCAGTGAAGTATTTTTGAAGTGTAGTCACTGTTGTAATGTAGGAAATGCAGTAGAAAATTTGTACACAGCAAACACCCACAAACAACAATGTGATAATGATCAGATAATCTGTTTATTTTTTATGATGTTGATTGAGGGTTAAATATTGGCCAGGACAAGGGATAACTCCCCTTGTCGTCTTCAAAATAGTTTTATGGGATCTTTTACATCAACCTGAGAGGATAGATGGGGCCTCAGTTTAAAGTGTCATCCAGAAGAGGCCAGAAAATTATTGCAGTTCTCCCTCAGTTCTGCACTGGAGTGTCAGCCTGGATTTTTATGCTGAACTCCTGGAGTGGGGCCCGAATCCACAACTTTCTGACACAGAGGCAAGAGTGCTACCAACTGAGCCAAGACTGGTGCTCTTTATGATCTCAGGACACACCTTACAGCCATCACTTTTGTAATTTATGAAACGCAGTAACCAATTTTCACATAGCAAGCTCCAAAGCTTCTAATATTAGGTTTGTGCCAGGCTAATGCTGCTGGTTCCTGATGTGTGGGTTTAAGCAAGCCATTTTTTTTTTTTCTTTGGCCTCCTTGTCTCGGGAGACAATGGGTAAGCGCCTGGAGGTGGTCAGTGGTTTGTGGAGCAGCGCCTGGAGTGGCTATAAAGGCCAATTCTAGAGTGACAGGCTCTTCCACAGGTGCTGCAGAAAAATTTGATTGTCGGGACTGTTACACAGTTGGCTCTCCCCTTGCGCTTTTGTCTTTTTTCCTGCCAACTGCGAAGTCTCTTCGACTCGCCACACTTTAGCCTCGCCTTAATGACTGCCTGCCAGCTCTGGCGAACGCTGGCAACTGACTCCCACGACTTGTGATCAATGTCACAGGACTTCATGTCGCGTTTGCAGACGTCTTTGAAGCGAAGACCTGGACGGCCGGTGGGTCTGATACCAGTGGCGAGCTCGCTGTGCAATGTATCTTTGGGGATCCTGCCATCTTCCATGCGGCTCACATGGCCACATAGTAACCCAAAAAGTAAACTTACAACATTTACTGAGGATCGGAGTACCCAGTAAAAACACAAGTCTTTCCAGCCAGTAATTTTACAAATCTAGTAAGTTTACCTTGGGGTTTCCACCAGCTACAAATCTGGAACCAGGGGCATTAGCATCACATAAAACCATATCACAGCCACAAAACATTTTGTCATCTAAGCAACAAAATAAAGTTAAGAAAAAAATTAAAGACCTTCAAAATGAAACAGAGATTGAAGGTTACACAGAGAACAAGTTAGCAGATATACAAACAACTTGATAATGGCATATAGTCAATGTGTGAAAAATGGCTGATTCCCCCTAATTCTTTGCTAATGATCATATAATGATTTGTAAAAGTACTACTCGTAATTACTGTCATGGTAATTTTGTGCAAATTACACCATCATGGTGTCGAGTGCTAACTTATATTAACTGTAGAAAGTTTTTCTGCTGTTAGACTGATGACGAATCAGTTTCAACACAGCTCAACTAAGTTAAATATTCCAAATGACCTCAGATTTGTCTCCTTTTTTTTGCCAAAGGTCATTTGTCCATTTGGTTTACTAAACTTACTGAATGCCACCAAATTTAAGGACTTCAATTAACTAAGATGTTGGTATAAGACTCTAATCAATCACGCATGGAATGAAGTACAGTCTATCCACACATAAGGGAGGATTTTACTGTAGCCAGCAATGGAACTGTTAGATTGGCCCTTGCCCATTTAATTTCTTTGCCTTTTTACACTGGAAGTCAGAAATCCAAGTTGTACAGTGGCCTCTACAGGCATCTTTAACCAATTAGATTGGAGAATTGTTCACACCCTTGCTGTCATATTTGATCCTGAGATGAGCTTCCGACGACATAGACGCGCTGTCACTAAGACCGCCAATTTCCACCTCTGTAACATCACCTGACTTCAGCGCTGCCTCAGTTCATCTGCTACTGAAATCCTTATTCATGCCTTTGTTACCTCCAGTCTTTTGACTATTCTAGTGCATTCCTAGCTGGTCTCCCACATTCTACCCTCCGTAAACTTGATGTCATCCAAAATGCTGCTGCCCGTGTCCTGACTCGCATCAAGTCCCATTCACCTATCATCCCTGTGCTCGTTGACCTACATTGGCTCCGGGTTGTTACGACCAGGTGAGGAAGGGGTCTCAGGCTCCCCGCTTGTCCCTTTCCTGGTTTGGCTATAACAGGGTTTAACTTTTAAAAACACTGTGTTTTAGCTTCACCTCAGTGAGTCCTGACTCACTACTCTCTAATTGTAATTGTAAATGAACCAATCAGTCAGGCTTCCTTAGGTTTAGACAAGAAAGGTGTAAGTTTATTCACCTTATCACTCTAACTCAGTTAAAATTACTACAAATGCATGACGCAACCACGCTAGCATGCGTACGAGATAAACATACACACAAATAAATACAGAGGATTAGAAAGAATTAAAGGGGGTGGGTTTGGAGTAGTAGTTGGAATTCAGTTACTGTCTTTAGTTTTGCTGTAAAGTCTTTGGCTGGATTTGCGGTCTTGTAGTTCTCGCTGGGGCCCAATGCAAACTTTCAAACTTGCTTCTCTGGTACCAGAAGGCTGAAGAGGTCATGAGGCTTAAGCTGCTTCCATGGATCACGTGGATGCTGCTTGAGAGAGGGAGATAGCTTACTTCTCTTTGTCTTCAAATTGCAGTCTGCCCTTTCTGTGTAGCACAATTCAAAAAGTCCCCAGGTGGCCAGCAGGTTAGTCATGTGACAAGCTCTTTGTTTGAAACAGCATCATCTGCAAGGATTATTGATTTCAAAAGTTCTCCAGTCACACTCAGTGGTGGTGGTGGGTGATGGAAGTTTGTCTCTTACAAAGTCGGTGGCTCTCAATGTATTTTGATCACCACTATCAACAAAACTCATCTTGCTAATTGAATCAGTGAGACTCTCATCGTCTCTCTATGCAACTGTCATTCGGAATGCAAATGTGCAACCATGTTTTAGCTGTTCAACTCTCTGGTCCTTATAATGTTCAATGTCCAATAATAAGTTCAAATAGTGTTCCATATGACAAAATTAATATGTTTCCATATTTGGAAGGTGTGGTTTCCATCACATAGTCAAGCAACGTCTTGATTTTAAAATTCTCATCCTTGTTTTCAAATCTCTCCATGGCCCCTCCCTAGCTGTGTAATCTCCTCCAGCCCCACAACCCTCTGATATATCCGTGCTCATCCAATTCTGACCTCTTGAGCATCCCTGATTTTAACCACTTCACCATTGGTGGCTATGCCTTCGGTTGCCTAGGTCCTGAGCTCGGGAATTCCCTCCTTACACCTCTCCACCTCTCTAGCTCGCTTTCCTCCTTGAAGACAATCCTTAAAACCTACCACTTTGACCAAGTTTTTGGTTATTCGGCCGAATATCTCCTTCTGTGGCTTGGTGTCATTTTTTTTTCATATTGCTCCTGTGAGGGTCCTTGAAATGTTTTATTGTGTTAATTCGCTATATAAATATAAGTTGTTTTTGCTTGGTTGAGGAATGAACAGTCTACAGTATGAAACAGAAGGTGTAAGTTAGAGTGGTGGATTCTATGTCAGATTAGGTACAGAAAGTAAAAAAGGAAGGGGTAGAAAGATTAGATTGAGAGAGGGAATAAAGAGATAAAATAAAATGTTAAAAAATGTTTCTTTTAAATTCCAGACAATTAAAATGTGTAGGAATGATACTCCACAATTATAAAAGTTAATGTTCAATGCCAGTTAGTTTAACAGAGTAGTAACTCTGTTAAAAGTGCAGTCAGATTAGAATAACTTGACTTAAATTTTTGTGGCATGTTTAGTCCTTATCTTTGATGTCAGTACAGGAACTTGATGCAATTCAGTACATTTCAAGGGGGAGCCAGACAGAAAGATGCTGCTGTTAGCTTTACTATTGGTTGTAGAGTAAATTTTGGTCCAATTTTTGCCAACACTATCATGAGTAGCCCTTCTTACAAGCTGATTCGGTCATCGCCTGAGTACCTGTTTGTGGTGAATTTATTGGTCCATGCTAACCATGAGACCATTAATGCATTTTCAGCAATATTGTTACCAGGGATCAATCCTTGTATTCCCTGCTTGTATCTCACTCAACCATCCCAGTCTTTATCCCCTCTTTGTCTTTCCTACTGCCATTATTGGCTTGATCCTTACCTTAGCTTTTATGTTCTACGAAGCCTCTTTGCCTGCCTCAGATTCAACCTCTCCAGTCCCGACTGGCATGGGTTAGACTTGGTTTTTACTGAGTTGATCCGTGTGATGGATATTTGTGTGGATTTGAAGGCATGTTAGCAATATTTACCTTCTAGCCTTAACTTCAGAGAGAGTACTGAAGCTGTGATTCAATTCCTGCCTGTTTTCACACAGTTGCCAGCCATACAAACCAGCCCTGCTTCATTATAACAATACAGTATGGACCAGAAACATTCAGCAGGGCAGGCAGCATCTCTGGAGAGAGAAACAGAGAGCTAACATATTAGGTTGATGACCTTTCATCAGAACTGGTCTTTCAGGGTCAAAGAGGGGAAGGTCAGGGGGGATAATGAAAACATAACAAAGGATTAGATTGAAAGGACGGATGGGGTCAGAAAAAAGTGTAGGGAAGTAGGATCAGGCGAGGTGTTGGTATCTAAGAGGTGTTGAGGCTAGTGATCCTTGACACCTGAAAGCCAGTAAAAAAGGTTTGTTGTTAAAGTGCCGGATGAGGCAAAAGATGAATTTGGTCTGAGGATCAAGACAGGTCTGAAATTAAGTGAGTCAGTATTGCTGAAGAGAAGGGTTCAGAGTGTAAATGTGGCAGTGTGTGGTGTGAAGTGTGGATCTCAGGAAGTGATGAGAGCAGTGATTTAAGGAATAATGAGTATCATGAAGATCTGTGAACATAGCGTCATAGAGTCATTATGGCACAGGGGAAGCCCATTCAGCCCATCATGCTGGCTTTCTGTACATCAATCCAGTCAGTCCCATTTCCGCACTGTCGCCCTACGAGTTTACTTCCCTCAAGTGCCCATCCAATTTCCTTTCTCCATGGGTAGATCCAAAATATGGAAGATGGAATTTGAGTTGGAATCCATGTGGAATAAGTTGTAGCCAAAGACAGTTGCTGAAAAAGAGGTGTGGCTGTGAAAGTGTGTTTTAGTAAACACATGATCAAATAAAGATAGCCAGAAAGGTTAACAGGGTAAAAGAGGCAAAAGAAAATACCATCGAAGATAAGTACAAAACTTCTTCGAGGTGGGCATTCTTGGAAGAGAAGACACTGTGAATTAAAACTAAAACAAAGGCAAAATACTAGAGATCTGAAAGAAAAAAAGAAAATTGAGTCTCAGAACATGCAGCATGTAGGGCAGCTTCTATGGAGAGAGAAACAGAACTAACTGTTATTTCATTATTTGTTTAGGGGAAGGAGAGAAACATTGTAGGAGTTTATTTAAAATGTGAAAAACTGGCATATGGTGACGGGGAGGAACACAATGGCTGGAATTTTATGTTGTGGGAGAGGCCCCGCCCACTGGCTAAAAAGTCTGGGACAAGTCCACCTCCATTGGGCCTGGAAGCCACACTGTAATTTTAAGTGGCCCAAACCCTTAAGTGGCCTTGGTTGGGGTTTCTGCCTCACTGAGGCAGGAAGTCCCACCTCCACGAGCTGCTGGCCAAACAATGGCTGGCAACTCCTCAGCCCCAGCAGTGCCACCAGGAGTGGTGGCCATTGCTGGGACTGCACCCAGCCAGAGGAGCAGAATGGATGCCAGACCCGAAAAAGGTGAGTGTGGTTTCGGGCCTCGGACAACCGGTTGGGCCCTAGCGAGGGGGGTGTGGGTCGATTGAGAGGGGGGGGCGAGGTGGTCCAGCAGAGGCGGCTTGTGCTGCTGGGGTGCCCTCTATGGGGCACAGGCCCACCCTCCTGCAGCCCACAAGGAGGCCACCAGGTTTAACTGGAGTGGCCTTCCCAGGTTGCAAAGTGGCCATCTGCCGCTGATAATATACCAGTGATGGCGGGAGGAGGCCCTTAAATGGCAATTATTTGGCCACTTAAGGGCCGCAATTGGCTTGTGGCCTCAAATGGCGGGCCATTTGCCACCTCATCCGCTGCTGGTAAAATGGCAGCAGGGGTGGGTAGGTGGCGGGAATGGCACCACCGCCTACCACACTATTTTATCCCTCCCCCCCCGCCACTTCCCAGTCCACTCCGGGTTGGGCAGGGGGAGGGGAGAGCGTAAAATTCCAGCCAGTGATTCAGAAAAACAGCATTAAATGGTACTGATTATGTTTTACATTTTTGTGGGTTTTTATTTATTGTCAGGTTAATTTGGTTGGAGTATTCTTTCAAAGTTGTTGAACAGTTAAGATTTTAAATTAAGTTTAACTTTGCAAGGTCATAGCAGAAAAATAGCCTTTTTGTAATCATTACCATACTGTACATGAACTACAACCTAAATTCTAGAAGTCATGCCTGTCTGTGAAGTTCCTTGCAGTTTATTGCTGACTCTCTGCAATTCTTTCCAGAGTCAGGCACGCTCTTTACTCCTGTCTGTGAGCAATGCCATGAGAGATCAAATAGGCAATAATAAATGTGTAAAACTATGTGGGTTTTGGATTAGTGGCATTATGTTCTTATCAGACTCAGTTTTTGTGTGAGAATCTTTACAGATTTTGTCAATAGAAATGGTGCAGTTGCCAATTGTTTCCATTGTATATACATAAAATTCAATTTCTCAAAATGTCTTGATTTATGCCTTCATAAAAGAAATGCTGGAAAAGCATAACAGGTAAGTAAATGTCAAAAAGTGAAAGGTTGTTTAGTGTTTTGGGTGGACCCTTTTTATTTTTTTGATTTCCACAGCATTTCTGCCTGTCAGGTGTAATTGGTTTGTGACAGGTTAAAATCCAATGTTGATCCAGGCCAATTAAGCTGTAATAAATTGCAAACAGCCTTATGATTTGAGGGTTAATTGGCAAACCTGCAAGTATTTGCATTTCCATTACCTCTCAAAGGTCCATATCCCTTTGCAATTTAAGAAAATGTTGGAAAGGATTTTAATACCAGAGGTTGAAAATGGATCACTCAACAAAACTAAGTTGATCTGTGCTTTTATATGAATGCTCTGGTAGTCAATCCAACACCGAAAGGCAAGATAAACTTGCATGTCACAAAATACCTACAAAATTTTCCCTTACATTTCCGAATGGGTCAGGAGGAGCAGGAGTCAGTTTAGTACTCGCTGTTGAAAATCTCTGCATATTCCCATATGTGAGTCTGTATTGAAATTAATTGGATTTAGGAAACTAAACATTAACCTTAAGATCCCTATGATTTTAAGATCCCTATGATTTTCATACCCCGGTATACAGCACAAGACTCCTGAACCCTAACACGCAGTAACAAAAAAAAACTATGATGCTGGAACTGAGAGGTTTTATCTATCAGAGAAGATTGATCAGGCTGGGGCTCGTTAACCTCAAAGAGAAGGCTCGGGGTGACCCTATAAAGATTGTGAAAGGGTTTAATAGGGTAGATATAGAGATGTTTTTACACATGGCAGAAACTAAAACTTTAGGCCATAAATACAATAGGGAATTGAAGAGAAAATTATTTCTGCAAGGTTTGAATGTGGCACTCACTATCACAAGGAATAGTTGAACTGAATAGCATCGATGCATTAAGGAGAAGCGAGAAAAACACATGAGGGAGAAAGGAATAGAAGATTATGCCTAAAGGGTTAGATGAAGAGAACTGGGAGGAGGCTCTGTGGAGCATAAACACTATTATACACCAGTTGAATCGAATGGCCTGTTTCTGTGCTTAACATATTATGTAATGTGCCACAGGACACCAAGTCCTGTGATCATCATGAGTAATATTCAGTATATACATTGGCCTAGTTTATGAGCCATTGGATGTATTCCTAACTTAAAAAGTATATTAATTTCCATGTATCTTATTGCTAAAAATAACTCACAATGAGTGGCAAGACATATAATTCTATTAAACCTTTTGATGGCATCATAAACTAGATGAACAAAATAGAATTCAGGACTGAATTACATCTTTAACTAAGGCTAGGATTTTATGTGGCCGAGGTCGGTGACAGAGTGGCATAGAGTATCGTGACGGGTGGTGGGGGTTAGGGGGGCCCATCGCCAAATGATCTTCCCAGGGCTGCGATAGGCTGATGATGGCCTTCCTATGCAGAGGCCCTTAAGTGGCCTATTAACAGGATCTTACCAGCGGCAGGGGTGTCTCACCACGCAGGGAGGACGCCTTGTAACACGAGGCCTGTACAGTACTGGCAGTGGCCACCGTTCCTGGTGGCGCTGCCAGTACTGCTGAGCTGCCGGCCCTCTGATTGGCCGGCAGCTCTTGGAGGCGGGATCCCTGTCTTTAAAGGGAGCGGGATCCCGGCTCCTGAAACTTAGATTTAAAATGACTGGAGGATTGCTCTGGGATGGGGGGAAGGAGGGGCACAAAAATGCAGAGGCAGGCTTTCCTGCACCTTCTTGGCCTGGCACCAGGAACGCCACCTCCAACACAAAATCCAGCCCTAAAGGACAGTCATGTCTTAACATTTCTAATATGAAGTCTGTAGGTATTTTTCGTAAACCTCTTTGGACATTGATACTGTCATGCTGAGGCTATCCTGAATATAGTAGTGGTTGTAGAATGTAACTATTAATGTAGGATTTGAACAGGTATGACATTACCCAACAGGTAGTCTTCAGGAGCAGGTCTTTCCTTCAACAGATTGTAGAAATACAAACTTCTCACAATTCTATTACTTTCCAGGCATTTTGTGTTTGAATGTGCAATCTTATGTTGGTTTCAAATGTAAATAACATGTGAACCACAACGGTGTAATTCGAAGCTGACCATCTGTCCTGGGGTGAGATCAGGGAAATGTGGGGTTTGTTGCCCAATATTTAATAACATTAAAATTCACTTCTACAGCTGACCTGTTCTGAATACAGCGGACAAGGACAAGTGTATTGTTTTCTACGGTCTTCTGTTGGAGGAATTAAATGATCAGCTTGGGTGAACTTTAGTTTGGTTGGAGGGATGCAAGTTATACATCAGCATTGACAGCTTGATTTTTTTTAAATATTCGTTCATGGGATGTGAGCATCACTGGCAAGGCCAGAATTTAATGGTCATCCCTAATTGCCCTTGATAAGCTGGTAGTAATCTGCCTTCTTGAACTGCTGCAGTCCATGTGGTTTAGGTGTACCCACCGTGCTGTTAAGGAGGGAGTTCCAGGATTTTGACCCAGCAACAGTGAAGGAATGGCAATATAGTTCCAAGTCAGGATGGTGTGTGGCTTGGAGGGGAACTCACAGGTGGTGGTGTTCCCATGTGTCAGCTACATTGTTCTTCTAGGTCGTAGAGGTTGCGGGTTTGGAAGATGCTGTCGAAGGAGCCTTGGTGAGTTGCTGAAGTGCATCTTTTAGATGGTACACACTGCTGCCAATATGCACTGGTGATGGAGGGAGTGAATGTTAAAGGTGGCGGAAAGCGTGCAAATCAAGCAGGCTGCTTTGTCCTGGATGGTGTCAAGCTTCTTGAGTGTTGTTGGAGCTGCACCCATCCAGGCAAGTGGAGACTATTCCATCACACTGCTGACTTGTGTCTTGTAGATGGTGGACAGGCTCTCGCGAGACAGGAGGTGAGTTACTCATTGCAGAATACTCAGCCTCTGACCTGCTCTGATGGCCACAGTATTTATGTGGCTGGTCCAGTTAAGTTTCTGGTTAATGGTAACCCCCAGGATTTTGGTGGTGGGGATTCAGCGATGGTAATCCCTTTGAACGTCAAAGGGAGGTGGTTAGATTCTCTCTTGTTGAAGATGGCCATTGCCTGGCACTTGTGCAGCTTACCACTTATCGGCCCAAGCCTGAATGTTGTCCAGGTCTTGCTGCATGCGGGCATGGACTGTTTCAGTATCTGAGGAGTTATGACTGGGACTGAATGCTGTGCAATCATTAGTGAACATCCTCACTTCTGACCTTAGATGGAGCGAAGGTCATTGATGAAGCAGCTGAAGATGACTGCGTCTAGGACGTTACCGAGAGGAGATCCTTCCACAGTGTCCTGTGCTCCTCAGAACACAACATAATGTAGGCAATTGCAAGAAACTGTTTGTAACTTCTGTAAAACAAATGGTGGGAGAAGTTTCTTCTGGTCACTATTTGAAATAAAATTATAAATGCATGTGTAAAGAATGCATTTGTAATTTTGCTACAAATAGCATATTGAGAAAATCTTCCCACCAAGGATTCACTCTTTTTTGATTGTATTTATTCTTTGCAGAATGTGCTTTTTGCTCGACTAATATCACTAATGGTAATTACAACTACAAATCTATGGTTATACCTACTGATGAAATCTGTTCCTTTCCCTTCTTTGTTCTTCTACACTCAGTGCAGTAGATGCTGATCCTACTCATAAAGCTGAGACTTCTTTGCAGTGAAATTATTTTAAAGGGGAAACAGAAGGAATAGAAATTATGCATATCACCTTACTTTGCCAATAATTCTTATACTCCATTTACTTTCAAGGGTTGCTTCTGATGGTGAGTGTGCCATTGGAGTCAACCCTGTACATAATATGACAACAGTCCTGCGGGAGACAACAAAACTCCTCTTAGGTGGGGATTTCACCTGCAGCTGCTAACTGCTAACTGCTGAATGCCACCAGCAATTAACTATAATTGCTGAATCCACTCTACATGAACAAAATAGATCGAAATGACTTTCAGTGATACTGTAATGTAATTGACATTCAGGACTACTTTTTCCTCCAGGATTACAGATAGCTGGGTAGCAGGGTCATTTGAAAACTCGGGGTAGTCGTCCCTATCCTTTTGCGAGTCCTCCAGGCCCAGATAAGGATCCCATGCTCAGAGTTACGAGCCATGGTCAATGATAGAACCAGCTAATTGTCCGTGGTGATGGTGGAAGAGCTAGAAACTGGAGGAACAATGGCTGCCTGCAGGTGCAGGATCCTTCAGGAAGAGAACTTGTGTTTCCTTTAAAGCACGCGTGAGGAAGGCAACAGGAAACCACCTTATGTACTTTTTCCCCAGTCATTTTGTTCATTTCTCATGGAAGTTTAAAAAATGGAGACTCTTACGAGCAACTAAAGAGAAAAGCGCAGGACTGTGAGGTGTAGAGAAATGAGCAGAGGACCTTCTCATGGGCAGATCACCACCACACATTACAGCCATGTTTAGGTGGTCCCAGAGAATGGAGGAAAATGAGGCACAAAGCTTTCTGGAAAATCCTCATCCCATTTATTGCCTTGCTGACACAAGTCTTGTCTCCTGGGGGAAAAAGCCAACTTGAAAGAGGCATGTGGAGCTGGAGTCTTTGAAGGCGACACGGGACTTGGAGCTAGCCCTAAGAGCCATGTGCTATTGTGTCACTTACTGAGAGTTACAGGAACTGCAGATGTTTTCTCACAAGGACTATACTGTAGACATCTAGGTCTCGGAAAACTGCCTTAGACGTCCCTTGATTCTCTATCAGCAGGCAGAGGAGGAGGATAATGAAGAACACTGCAAGGGAACACAGGCTGATCAGGTACTATAGGCATCCTCCAAGCATTATCCACTTAACTATGCCTCCACATCTAAATCAATACATTGTGGGTGAAGGTGCTGTACCTGGTAAACGCCCTTTCTAAAGTACACTGTTAAAAGGTATAACTGCTTCCTGTTATTTATCATGGCTATTATGGTCAGTTGACTCTTTCTGTACTAAATTGCTATATGGAGGTTGTTGGAAGTGGTTTTACTATCAAGATAACATTTTTCGATGTGACTGGATCATCTATATCCTTCTCTCAGCCCAAAAAAGCTGGATCCTCCTTTGTTGGATGATAGGCAGTAACACGTCAACTAAGGAGTCTAATATCTGTGAGTTTTGTGCCCTGAAGAAGCAATTGTCTTTAGACATTGCAGAAAGCCAATTGTTACTGGCACAAAATGGCTACCTCAGTCCTTTCAGCTGTTGCTGTAGCACTGGACTTGCCTCCCTCTTGAAGCCGATTCCCTTTCGAGACTGGCAATGTAACTGAGAAGCCATGACTATTTCATGAAAGCACACTGAGAAAATTTTGTATAATCCTCAGCTGCATGACACTGATGGGTGGAAGAGTAGTTTCAGTATTATTTCAGCATTAAACTGGACAAGGAGAAAAGCCTAACTCAGTGTTTTATTTTTTCAAAATCTGTATTTGCAAAGCTCAGCATTTATCACTGAATTTTCATTTTAATGGGACTTGGCAACAGTGTTTATTGTTAACATTTGTCAGTCACATGGAACACTTGCTGCCTGCATTAATTGTCAGCATGTCAGACAGCTTAACATGAAACAAAAATAAGAACATTTTCAGCAGGTTATTTTTAAAAGGGGTCCAAGGAAAGAAACAGATGGAACTGGGTAGATGAAACAAAAACAGAAAATGCTGCAAACGCTCAGAATGTCAGGTAGCTTCTGTGGAGAAAGATAAGAAGTTATGTTACAGGTATAACCCTTCATCAGAACTGAAAGGTGTTCGAGATGAATAGTTTATAAGAAGGAGCAACAAGAACAACTTGCTGTAGCGCATTTAACATAATGAAAATATCCCAAGGCACTTCACAGGAGTGCAAGCATACAAAAATTGATAGAATCAAAGAAAGAAAACATTAAGACAGGTGGCCAAACATTTAGTTTTAAGGAGTGTCTTAAAGGAGTAGAGAGTGATTAAAAGGTTTGGAGAGGGAATTCCAAAGCTTAGGGTATGGTTGCCATTGTAAGGACAAAAGAAGTGAGTGAAACATAAGAGACCAGAGTTGGAGGAACACAGAGTTCTCAGAGGGTTGTAGAGCTGGAGGAGGTGTCAGGGACAGGGAGCAGTGAGGCCATGGAGGGACTTGAACACGAGCATGAGTTTTAAAATTCTTTTGAAACAGAAATAGGGGAAGAAGTTAAGTGATTAGGTGGAGAACAGGAATTGATTGAATGCCAGTATAAGACAAAAGGAGAGCTGATGAGAGAGATTGAAGAAGTCAGACATATGCGAGACCTAGTGAATGTGTGAATAGTTAAAACAGGACAGGTAAGTGGAAAAGAAAAAGAAAGACTTGCCTTTCACAACATCAGGATGCTTGAAAATGCTTTACAGCCAATGGAGTACATTTTCTTTTGAAGTACAGTTATTGTTCTGGTATAGGAAACACAGCAGCCAATTTTATGCACAGCAAGCTCCCAGAAAATAACCAATGTGATAATGACCAGATAATCTGTTTTTAGTGATGTTGATTGAGAGATAAGCATTGGCTGGAACACAAGGGAGAACTCTCCCGCTCTTCTTCAAAATAGTGCCATGGGATCTTTTACATCCATCTAAGAGAGCAGACGGGGCCTTGGTTTTGACATCTCATTCGAAAGACGGCACCTCTGGCATTGCAGAACTCTCTCAGTACTGCACTGGAGTTCCAGCTAGATTTTTGTGCTCAAGTCTTTGGACCAGGACATGAACCCACAATCTTCTGACTAGAGCAAGAGTGCTACCCACTGAGCCACAGCTAACACTAGAGAAGGAAGCATGATAAACTGCCAAAGCAGAGCAGGCTCCAAGTCAGAATGGTGTGGGACTTGGAGGGGGACTTAGAGATGGTGGTGTTCCCATGCATCTGCTGCCCTTGTCCTTCTAGGTGGTAGAGGTCACGAGTTTGGAAGGTGCTCTCATAGGAGGCTTGGCAAGTTGCTGCAGTGTATCTTGTAGATGATAACATACTGCTGCCACTGTGCGTTGGTGATGGAGGCAATGATTGTGTAAGGTGGTACATGGAGTGCCGATCAAGCAGGTGCTTTGTCCTGGTTGGCGTGAGCTCCTTGAGTGTTGTTGGAGCTTCCGTCATCCATCACACTCCTGACTTGTCCCTTGGGGATGGTGGACAGGCTTTGGGGAGTCAGGAGGTGAGTTACTTGCTGCAGAATTCCCAGCCTCTGACCTGTTCTTGTAGCCACAGTATTTCTATGGCTGGTCCAGTTAAGTTCCTGGTCAATGGTAACCCCAGACTTACATTTATATATCACCTTTCACAGACTCAATATGTTCCAGAATGCTTCCAATGAAGTGCATTGTGCTTCATTTAGGAGCATTGTAGAAGGCCAAGGACAGAGAGGTCATCATGGCAATTGACAGGTAGCTCAGGGTCATGCTTGTACACAGGTGGAAGAGTTCAGCAAAGTGATCACCCAATTTACGTTTGATCTCCTTGAGGTCAGCAAGATCACATCATGAGCAGTGAGTACAAATTGCGAGATTGGAGGAAGTGCAAGTCGAGGGCCTTGTCTACCAGGGTGAAAACAAATCCTTGATTGAGGATTTTGATTGAGTCAAAAAGAGGATATTTCAGAAGCTTTAGTGTGCACGATGGTATCCTCAAAGTAGATGTAACAGTGACAGTGATGTCAGAACTGGACAGATGGCACTTTTACATTTTATATAATATGCACCGAAGTACTGTAACCTGCAAGGCTATGGACCAGGTGCTGGAAGGTGGGATTAAATTGGGCAGCTCGATTTTTCGGCTGGCACAGACATGATGAGCTGGATGTCCTCCTTCTGTGCTGTAATTTTACCATGGTTCTATGGTTCTGGGGAAGCTGCACTCAAACAGAGATTAATAACTTTTGTTTACCACTCTTTCCAATTTACTATTCTACCTGCTGTTGTTTAAAAGCAAGGCTGGAGAACTGCGAGGGGATCTCGCTCAGCACTTTCAGGTTTACCTGGAATGTTACAGTAGATCATGAGATCCTAGCAAATGTTGGTTTCCAAAGTCTCCAGAGGTTGGATTATTTATCGTAAACAAGTGCTACTGATGACAAGATTATTGCGTATCTGTCATGAATTGCACAGCATTACTGCAAAACCATCTCAAAAAAGATAAACTTTGAGTAAGAAAAAATCAGCAGTAGACCAGCTGAGAAGAGAGCTCTGACTTCAATGTTGGCAAAACTGCAGCTGTGCTGATCCAATTCACAACACACCTGCCTCTGTAACTGAGGAAGTGGGCTGTACCTAATTGCAGCATGAGGACTTTTACTTATACTGAGTAGGCTACAAATGCAGAAAAAAGTTTTCCCACGTAGAATCATAGAAGAAGTACAGCACAGAAGGAGACCATTCAGCCCATTGTGTCTGCACTGGCCAAATAAACTATCCGCCCAAACTAATCCCACCTTCCAGAACCTGGTCTATAGCCCCACAGGTTACAGCACCTCCAGTACATGTCCAGGTACCTTTTAAAAGAATTGAGGGTCTCTGCCTCCACCACCATTCCTGGCAGTGAATTCCAGACACCCACCACCCTCTGGGTGAAAAAGTTTCCCTTCATGGATACTCTAATCCTTCTACCAATCACCTTAAATCTGTGCCCCCAGGAACTGACCTGCTCGCGAGGGGAAACAGGTCCTAACTGTCCACTCTATCTAGGCCCCTCATAATTTTGTACACCTCAATCAAGTCATCCCTCAGCCTTCTCAGTTCCAGGGAAAACAACCCTAGTCTATCCAATCTTTCCTCACAGCTGCAACCTTCAAGCCCTGGCAACATTCTTCTAACTCTCCAATGTACTCTCTCCAGAGCAATTTTTCTGTAATGTGATGACCAGAATTGCATTCAATACTCCAGCTGTGGCCTATCCAACGTTTTATACAGTTCCAGCATCACATACCTGCTTTCGTATTCTATACCTCGGCCAATAAAGGAAAGCAATCCATATGCCTTTTTCACCACTCTATCCACATGTCCTGCCACCTTCAGGGACCTGTGGACATGCACTCCAAGGTGTCTCACTTCTTCTACCCCTCAATATCCTCCCATCTATTGTATATTCCCTCACTTTATTTGCCGTCCCCAAATGCAATACCTTACACTTCTCTGGACTGAATTCCATTTGCCACTTTTCCGCCCACTCAAACAAACCATTGATATCATTCTGGAGTCCACGACTGTCCTCCTCACTATTAACTACATGGCTAATTTTTGTGTCATCAGCAAATTTCCCAAACATGCCACCCACATTTAAGTCCAAATCATTAATCTATACCACAAACAGCAAGGGACCCAACACTGAGTGCTGTGGAACACCACTGGAAACCACTTTCCATTCACAAAAACATCCATCGACTACAACCCTTTGTTTCCTGTCCCTGAGCCAATTCTGGATCCAGCCTGCCACCTTCCCCTGTATCTCATGGGCTTTCATTTTACTAACCAGTCTGCCATGCAGGAGCTTGTCAAATGCCTTACTAAAATCCATGTAAACCACATCCACTGCACTACCCTCATCAATCCTCCTTGTCACTTCCTCAAAAAACTCAATCAAGTTAGTAAGACATGACCTTCCCCTAACAAATTTATGCTGACTAATCCTGATTAATCCAAGCCTTTCTAAGTGACAGTTTATCCTGTCTCTCAGAATAGATTCTAACAATTTACCCACCACCGAGGTCAGACTGACTGGCCTATAATTAGCTGGCTTATCCCTCGCACCCTTTTAAAAGAATGGTACAACGTTTGTAGACCTCCAATCATCTGGTACCTTGCCCGTATCTAGTGAGGATTTGAAGATGATCCTCAGCGCATCCGGCATTTTCTCCCTGGCTTCCTTCAACAACCTGGGATGCAATCCGTCTGGTCCTGACGATTTATCCACTTTCAGGGATGTCAGACATTGAAGCACTTCCCCTCTCATTATGCTTATCGTATCTAATATTCCACACTCCTCCTCTTTAACTACAATGTCTGCATCAACCCTCTCCTTTGTGAAGACAGAGACCAAAAACTCATTAAGAATCCTGCCCACATCTTCTGCATCCACACATAAGTTCCCCTGTACAACTCTGATAGGCCCTCCCTTTCCTTAGTTATCCTCTTGCTCTTAATGTACTGATAAAACATCTTCAGGTTTTCCTTGATTTTACCTGCTAATATTTTTTCATGTCCTCTTTTTGCTTTTCTAATTTCATTTTTTACTTCATCCTGTATTTTCTATACTCCTGTAGGCTTTCTAAAGTATTAAGATATTTGTGATAGTCATAAGCTTTTAGATAACCGGGGGGCTCTAGATTTGGCAGTTCCACCCTTAATCTTTGCGTACACTGTGCCCGTAGTATCTCTCTTGAATGTCTCCCACTGGTTTGCCACTGATTTTCCTTCAAGTAGCTGTATCCAGTCCACTTTCGCCAGGTCACCTCTCAGTTTTGTAAAATTTGCCTTCCCCCAATTTAGAACCTTTGCTTCTGTTTTATCATTGTCCCTTTCCATGATTATGCTAAAACTAACTGTATTATGGTCACTATCTCCAAAATGGTCACCCAGTGTTACTTTCTCCACTTGCCTAGCTTCATTACCGAGGACTAAATCTAGAATTGCGCCCCCTCTCATTGGGTTTATTACGTGCTGGCTAAAAAAGTTCTCATGAATGCAGGTCAAGAATTTTGTTCCCTCTGTGCCCTTCACACTGTTTGTATCCCAGTTGATATTGGGGTAGTTGAAATCCCCAACTATTATTGCCGTAAAGTTTTTGCACTCAGAAATCTGCCTACATATTTGTTCTTCAATCTCCATCTCACTATTTGGGGGTCTTTAGTACACTCCTAGTCGTGTGGCTGCCCCCTTTTTATTTCTGAGCTCTACCCATATGGTCTCATCTGATGATTCATTTAGCATATATCCCTCCTCAAATCTGTTACTGATTCCGAACTAATAATGCTACACCCCTTCCTTTTTTATCTCCCTTTCTATCATGCCTGAAAACTCTATATCCAGGGCAGTTGAGCTGCCATTCTTGCCCCACTTTATGCCAAGTTTCTGTTGTAGCAATGATTTTGTGTTGCCATGTGCATATCTGTGCCCTCAGCTCATCGCTTTTATTTATTATACTCCTTGCATTTAAATAAATACCCTTTAACACTGCCAAATTCCTGTGTTGCACACTTTTTAACCTTTGCTTCTTTTGCCTTTCAGAGTCACACGCTAATTTTGCTAATTTTGTGCCCAGAAATTGTCCTATCTAAGACAGTGCTCAGATTCCCATCCCCCTGCCCATCTAGTTTAAACCATCCCCAACAGCACAAGCAAACTTTCCTGCAAGGATATTTGTCCCAGTCCTGTTCAGGTGCAGACTGTCTAGCTTGTGCAGGTCCCACTTTCCCCAGAACCGATCCCAATGCCCCAGAAATCTAAAACCCTCCCTCCTGCACCATCTCTCCAGCCACGCATTCATCTGGTATATTTTCCTGTTACTATACTCACTAGTACGTGGCCTTGGGAGTAATCCGGAGATTACTATCCTTGTGGTCCTGCTTGCTAATCTCCTTCCTAACTCCCTAAACTCAGCCTGCAGGACCCTATCCCTCTTACTTGCTATATCGTTGGTACCAATGTGGACCACGACCTCCGACTGTGCACCTTTGCCCTCCAGAATGTTCTGCAGCTGCTTGGTGATATCCATGATCCTTGCTCCAGGGAAGCAACATACCATCCTGGAATCAAGTCTGCAACCACAAAAATGCCTATCTGTTCCTCTAAACATAGAATCCCCTATCACTATTGCTCCTCTTGTCCTTTTTCCTCCCTCCCTGCGCAGCTGATGTTTGCAAAATCTGGTGTGGGCTGAGCTTGCCATGAAAGGGAAAGTGTGACCATTATGAAAGTGGGTGAATTGTGCACAAAGCACAATAAAGAGATGTGGGCAATACTACTGCCTTGTAGATTTTCTGTTGCTGGAGGTGCACCAAAGTAAGGTGGCCCTAATTGGAACTGAAGATCACCTTCCAGTCAAAGCACAGGTGTAAGTTGTATAAAGGAAGGTTGCCAATTGAGTTAAAGTTTTAACCTAACTCCCTCGTACTTGGCTGCAAATGAGGAAGAATTTTTCTGGCCGTTTTTAGATTTTTTTATTCGATTTAGAGATACAGCACTGAAACAGGCCCTTCGGCCCACCGAGTCTGTGCCGACCATTAACCACCCATTTATACTAACCCTACACTAATCCCATATTCCTACCACATCCTCACCTGTCCCTATACATCCTCACCTGTCCCTATATTCCCCTACCACCTACCTATACTAGGGGCAATTTATAATGGCCAATTTACCTATCAACCTGCAAGTCTTTTGGCTGTGGGAGGAAACCGGAGCACCCAGAGGAAACCCACGCAGACGCAGGGAGAACTTGCAAACTCCACACAGGCAGTACCCAGAATTGAACCCGGGTCGCTGGAGCTGTGAGGCTGCGGTGCTCACCACTGCGCCACTGTACCATCTCTATTTGGTTCACATTTCTTGTAGGCCCATCAACCAGGTCACAGAAATAAATTGGGTACTCCTGCCCTCTCTGAGAGGTACCAGCATGAATTTTACATCCCCCCTGGAAGTGGGCTGGGAGGTGGGGGGGGGGGCGTAAAATCGAGTGGAAGGCAGGGGGTGCCGTTCCTGTCGTCTACCCGTCCTGCTGCTATTTTACCATCGCAGGGAAGGTGACAAATGACCCGCCTTCCCCAAGCCAAGTGAGGCCCTTACGTGTCCAATTGATTGCCACTTAAGGGCCTCCTCTCACCGCCGACAGTATCTTATGAGCAGCAGACAGGCACCAGCCCCTGAGGAAGCCACCCAGTAAAACCTGATGGCGTCGTTGCAGGCTGGGGGTGGGGGTGAGGGGGAGGGGGGGGGCCTCCTGATCGGGCACCCTTTGTCCCACAGAGGACCCTCCCCAGCAGCATGGGTCACCCCTACTAAAACTAATGTCCCTGCCCTAAACTCCGACTCGCACCCCCCGAACCCTACATACCTTTTTGAGGGGCGACGTCCATCGTCCTCTTCTTGCTGGGTGCAATCCCAGCAGTGGCCACTGCTCCCAGTGGCACTGCTGGGTCTGAGGAGCTGCCAGTCCTCTGATTGGCCAGTCGCTCAGAGGTGGGACATCTTGCCTCATAGTGGCAGAAGCCCCGACCGAGGCCAATTAAGGGCCCGGACCACATAAAATTGCTGCTTGGCTTCCGGGCCCGACAGTAGTGGGTTCTCACCTAACCTTTTAGCTGGTGGGTATGGCCACTGCCTCAACGTAAAATTCCAGCCACCATTTCAAATGTTTTGTGCAACTGTTGTCCTTTTGTGCATACGCTTTTGTGTT
Organism: Heterodontus francisci; assembly: GCF_036365525.1. NCBI lineage: Eukaryota > Metazoa > Chordata > Chondrichthyes > Heterodontiformes > Heterodontidae > Heterodontus > Heterodontus francisci. Next base: position 57,147,004 of record NC_090380.1, read on the forward strand.
AAAACTGCATGATACACTTAACTTTTAAGGTACAGATACTAACTGAGGAACAGCAAGCAACTGGTATCCAAGATACTGATATCCAAGACGAGATGCTCTTTTGCTGTTGAGAAGGTTTTGCAATGCCTCTTTTTCACAGGTAAAATGCAGGTGTTGCCCCTTTCAAATATAGTAGATGTTACTCCTCTGATAGATGAATCCACTGCAAACTACTTGATTTGGCAGATGCATTCCAGGATGGCTAGGAATGTATAATGGCATGAAAGCTTCATGCTGCAGTAATCTTCAGTTCTGCAGGAAGAGCTGTTCCCTGATCTGGGTGTTGAACATAGACCATTGTGCAACAAATGCATAACTCTGTGGCAGCCTGTCTTGTGAAATGATGGCAGCAAAAAACTCCTCTGCTATGTCCAGATACAGGTTTTGGGGTCATGACATTTAGCAGAACAGCAAAGGGTGTGCCATTGCACTTGCATTGTTTGGTCCCTCACAGCATCTTTTTCAACATCTTAATTGTGAAGTGCCCTCAGAGTCTTCAAATGAGTACCTATTTTCACCTCTTGTAAACTGGAACTTCAGAGATGAAAGTAAGCAAGAACAATGAAGTATTGACAAGGTAAAACACAAAAAAGAGAAGTCTTTCCAACAAAATCAATTAAACATGAAGCCAAATACAGCAAAGGAAAGATGAAATCACACCTCCTTCCAGCAAAAAAAATACAGACTTATCCTTTTGCTTTACAAGGCCTGCTTCCAAGCATACAGTTCGTAATAGCATGATATAGCCCCATGTGCCATGTTACCAGGTAAGGCAACGTTGGGATCAGCTGAAATCAAAACCAGCAATCAACAAAAAAATGACTGCAGCAAGATTTTCCCTGTGGGCTTCTGTACCCCAACGGCAGGGTGAAATAGAGGTCAGAAGCCCGCACCGTGTAGGGAACAGTCACCTGGCTGTGATTTTCCCCAAATTGGCCAATTAATGGCCAGAGAGTGGACTTGCTGTCCAATTGGGGATGGTGGGCTGGCTCTCAAAGCTGGAGGGTCAATGGGAGGCCCTCCACTACTGAAGAAGCAGCAGGCTGCCTTTTCAGGTAGGAGAGAGATAGGGCACCCCAAGTTGGACACAACCTCTCAGCAACCTTTTTTAACTTGAAAATAAAAAATACCTGTTTTGTCTTTATGTTGTTTCTGGTTCCCAGATGTTGGAAAGAATCACACTTTAATCTTGGAAAAGGCTGGAGTCAGTTTGGTTTATTACAGCACCATGCTTTGTACTGTACAACCTGATTCTTGTATTACAGATAACATGACTCCCCAGTGCAGCCGTGAAAGTGGCCCCTACTGGAACACTTACACATAGCAACTAGTTCCAAGCTAATTAGTTCCTAACACTTCAGAGATAGTATAACAATATATACATAGGTAACATCCCTCTTTCTTTAAAACATAATGCCACATATCAATATAACTGTCAACCGACTTGTGGAAATAATCTAAACCCCTTTTTAGAGTCTTTTATAGCGTGTATTCTTTTAAAAAAAATATTATTCATGGTATGGCTTGAATGGTAAGATGTTGTGCCTCCATCTTGTAGATTTGGCATTAGTTGCTCTCAGTAGTGAGTTGGCACGCTGTACAGGTGATGTCGTGTCACTTGCTGGTGATGTTGTTAATGTTGTCTCACTGGATAGTGATGTTTCCGGTGTTGTTGATGGTCATTTCTGTTGTTCCAGCTCAGGTGTAGATCGAATATGGATTCTGTTCCTTCTCTTTAGTTACCGGTTTCAGTCTCATTGATATATGAGCTTGGATTCTCAGCTTCAACTTTTGCTGGGCTCCAGGTTTTCATGATTGGATCCTGTACGTGTACAGTCTATCCTTTCAACAACTCAGGTAGGGATTTAACATATTTGTTGAAGTGTTGCTGTCCTCTTACCTGTGCTTCAGTGAGTTGTTGTCTCACTTCCTCCTGGTCACTTGCAGGATGTATTTTGCTTGGCAGAGTTGTCTTATATTTTCTTCCATTTAACAACTCTGCAGGTGATTTCATGTCAGCCTTGAGAGGTGTGGATCAGAGTGACAATAAGGCCAGGTTTGGGTCTTCTTTCGTCTCTTGGCATTTCACAAGTGTTCTTTTGACAGTTTGGATGTGTCTTTCTATAAATCCGTGTCACCGTGGGTAGTGTGGTGATGAGGTGATGGTGTTGAATCCATACTGGTCAGCGAATTCCTTAAATTCTCTGGATGTAAATTGGGTGCCATTGTCACATATTAACCTTTCAGGAATCCCTTGCTCAGCAAACAGAACTCGTACTGCTGAGATTATTGTTGTGGCTCTCAAGTCTTTCATCTTCCGGATAAAAGGGAATTTTGAGTAGTAGTCTGCAACTATGAGATATCATTCTTGATTATGTGTGAATAAATCGACTCCTACAGTATGCCATGGTCTGGCTGGTACTTCAGTAGCTATCATCTCCTCTTTCTGTTGGGAGTTTCTGTACTTCTGGCATACTTGCATGTAGACACCATATTTTCGATATCTTTGTCTATGCCTATCCAGTACACAGCTGATCTGGCTTTGAGCTTACACTTCTCCATTCCCATATGGCCTTCATGTATCTTTTGGAGAAGTTCTTCCTGCATTGTTTTGGATATGATTATTCTGGATCTGGCCAGCAGAACACCATCTTCTAGTGAGATGACATCTCTGATAGACCTGTACTGCCGTATTGCTGGCTGTGTGTGCTGTATCCTATCAGGTCATCCCTGGATCACTTGCTGAGATAGCATCTGTAATTCCTCATCTTTGCTGGTCTCATCTCTAATCTGACTCAGTTTCTTTGGTGTTACGTTCACTAGGTGATGAATCCTTATGCCAAGATCTTTTATCTCATGTTTCTCCTGTGGTGGCAACCAAGATAGGGTTTCTGCCAGTACCATTTCTCTTCCTGGCTTATATTTCAGAGAAAAATCATAACTCTGAAGCCTCAAGAGCAACCACTGCAGTCTTGCTGGTGCTTTACATAGATTTTTCTTGTAGATCTGCTCCAGTGGACGATGATCACTCTCCACTGTGAACTTCCTCCCATAGTGATATGTGTGGAACTTCTCACATCCATACATGACTGCCAAAAGCTCTCTCTCTATGTTGGCATATCATCTCAGCTGATGTCAGAGCTTTGGACACAAATGCTATTGGCTTTCCCTCTTGTACCAGGGCTGCTCCCAGTCCTTTTTTGGAAGCATCTACTTGTTGAGTGACAGGTTTCTTTCGGTAGTAGTACGACAGACTTGTCTACTCGCATACTACCTTTTTGAGTCATGTGACTCTAACTGCTGGTACTCTACATCTTCTTTCATCAGCTCCCGCAGGTTTGCTGTGTGTTCCCACATGTGCGAAATATAGGAGCTCATGTATTGTATCAAACTAAGGAAACTTCTCCACTCTCTCTTATCTCTTGGGGCTTCCATCCCCGAGATGGCGGAGATTCTTTCCGGGCTCGACTTAACTCTGTCAGGTGTGTACACCATTCCGAAGAACTGACATTCTGTCACTTTCACAATGCATTTGTCTGCGTTTAGCTTAATCCCAGCTTTCCTGGTTCTCTCCATGGCTTCATGTAGATGGTTGTCATGATTTTTTCTATCTACACCATATATCTCGATATCATCAGCTATGCCGACTGCTCCTTTGCATCCCCTGTATGTCTCGGTCTACTTTCTGTTGGAACACATCCTGGCTCACTTTGAGGCCAAAGGGTAGATGCAGGAATTTGTACCGTCCAAAGGGTGTGTTGAATGTTGTCAACAATGAAGATTCTGCATTTAGCTTCACATTCCAGTAGCCATTTCTGGCATCAAGCTTGCTGAAAACTTTTGTCCCTGCCAGTGCTGGTGTGATTTCTTCCAATGTTGGAATAGGGTAGTGATCCCTCTTTATTGCTTGGTTAAGATCTTTGGGATGTAAGCAAATTCTTAGCTGTCCATTTGATTTCTCTCTCACCACCATGGAATTTACCCAATCTGTAGGCTCTGTGACTCTGGCGATCACCTTTTCCATTTCTCGGAGCTCTCTTTCAAGCTTTCCTTTTAGTTCTACTGGTACTTTACGTGGGGGATGAATCACTGGTTTCATCACTGGGTCAATAGTGATGTGATACTTAAAGTCTTTGAAGCATCCAACTGTCCCAAAACACTCAGGGTACATTTGTATCAGAACTTGTAATCCTTTATCTCCAGCCCACAGAAGGATATAGCTGACCCTCTCCACTTCACTAGTGTGTTTTAGGAAACTATTGAATGCCAAATTGCACTTTTGTTTAAACTTCTCAAATGCCTCTACGACATCACCAACTCCCCAATTCATGATGGGCTGTTGCAGTGCATTCATTCCCGTCCTGGCTGACATTTCTATCTTTCTATTTCGAGTTTTCACATGAGTCACTCAGTTTTTCTGTCTCTTTCTCTGGCACTAATTTGGGTCACTTTTCTCAATCTGATGCTTTTAAAAATGTTGTAGGTTTACTCACAGACACTCGCTGCCACCATGTTTCATCTTTATGTTGTTTCTGGTTCCCAGATGTTGGAAAGAATCACACTTTAATCTTGTATAAGGCTGGAATCAGTCTGGTTTATTACAGCACCATGCTTTGTGCAGTAGAACCTGATTCTTGTGTTACATATAACAGTGCAGCCATGAATGTGGCCCCCTCCTGGAACACTTACACATAACAACTAGTTCCTAGCTAATTAGTTCCAAACACTTTATAAATAGTGTAACAATATATACATATATAACAATGCCCTTTGCAGTCGGGCCACCATTGTAGAGGGGAAGCCCCTCCACAGTGTGGCCTGTGGCTGCAGCTAAAGCCAGTCAGGCAGCGAGGGCCTCTAAGCCTGCCTGGAGCACTTGCCCCTCGGTCTGCTGCCAGGAGGCCACTGCGAGTCCGCTACATTGTTCCCTGACACCTCCGGGGACCTGGAGGCCAATGGCAAAGTTCCAGTTGGCCTCTGACAATAGGCCTTTAACAATCTCAATTGATTATCCACTGCTTGCGGGTGGGTAGCTCTGCTAACCTTCTCTCCCCCCCCCCCCCCCCCCCCACCATTCCACTGATGGAAAATGGTCTGGGGCAGGATGGTGCTGGAAAACTGGCACACTGGTCTGTGGTGCGAATTTATGTGCCAACTTGCCTCCATGCTCACCCCCATCGGGGGCTAGAAATCCTCCCCAGGTTTTATAACTAACCCAAAAGGAAAATAAACGCTCTATGCATTCCTCAACTTTTTCTTTCTTCCACAGTGCAAACAGTCCAGTGGTATCTGCTGCTGAAATGGGTGCAACTTCATGCTATTACTGAAATTTCTTCAATTCGTTACACAACATTGTTATTAGCATCCTTCCATCTACGAAAGATGGAGCACACGCAGCTGTCATGCACACCGGAAGTGCGATGATACAACAATCATGGACTAACTTTGAAGAGTTCTGGAAAATTGACTTTGTCTTTAAAAAATGAAATTTTATTTTAAAAGTGAGCAATGGTCCAAAATGGCCACCGAAGGAAATGGGATTGGCCTTTTGTGTATTCAAACTGTCTGACAAAGACAAAGGACAAATTTTCAAAGCTATCAATTGAACCCATCTACACCTATCCTAAAACATTCCAGAATTGAATGTCTTCTTCTGAAACAAAGGAGGTGTGAAGTAGCCACATCCTGGGCCATTGTGCAATCACCACGGGGAAGAGAGGAGAATGTCTCCTACCAGGACGTGAGAGGTGACAGCTTTACCTTAAAAAAAGACAGCCAGAGTGAGGGAGAGAGAGAGAGAGAGAACAACATCCTAACAGCTTGTGTTCTGTCAAGCAAGAAGGCACCTATCCCTGCTGCAGAATTCTACATCTATATAATACAGCAGTGAGAGCTAGAAGTTACCCACTGTCTTTATTTGAACCTTCAATCAAGAGAGAAATCTACAGTCATCTTCGGCCTGCATCCATCGAGAACTTGATTTCCAAGAGAATTCAACAGGTTTATTGTAGCCTTGCCCCCACCACTAAAAGTCACCTTCCTTTTTCCCTTCTCTAGCTGTCTCTTTGTGTGTGTGTGTGCGCGCGCGCGCGCATAAGTGGATGCGGATGCGACAATTTTGGCATAAAGTGTATTGATCAATAAACAATTGACTTTCTGTTTTATAAAACCTACAAGAAAACCTGTCGCTGTCCATTTATTTGAAAAATAAAACACCAAGGGGCTAAAGTCTAAAACAAATACATTTACTGCGGTCAGGTAGGGAGTTCAGCAGTGGGAACCACCCACGTAACACCACGTGGTTGTAACACAGCAAACAATCCATTTAGGTGGGGTGTCTTCTCTTGGTGCACCTTTCCTGATGGGTGTGAAGGCCAATCCTTGAGAGGCAGGTTCTTCTACAAGTGCCGCACACGAAGCTGCCGAGTGACGCTGTGAATTGTTTTCGGCATTGGCGCCTGTTGCCAAGCTGCTGTAGCCACTGGTTGTCATGGTAGTGTACACTGATTCACAGGATGACTCGCTATTTCCTTCTTTTGCCAGCTAGTGACTCCCAAGTGCGATAATTGACATTTAGGGCCTTCATGTCACACTTGCAAGCATCCTTGAGTTGGAGCTTTGGGCGCCCCACTGGTCGTCTGGCCCAGACTACCTCACCATAGAGAAGGTCCTTGAGTACGTGACCATCTTCCATCCTGCAGACGTGTCTGATCACTGAAACCACCTCTGTTTGATTTGTGCCAACACACTTGAGAGTTCTGCCTTTGAAAGGCCTGCCAGGTTTGTGATTTTGTCCTGCCAGGATATACCCATAATATGCTGCAGACAGCGAAGATGGAAATTATTGAGCTTCTTTTCACAGCCACACAGCAAGGTGCTGACAACACTGGTCTTATAAACCATCAGCTTGGTCCTGAGGGTCAGTTTGGTGTTACCCCATGTGCATTTGACAAGTCAGCCAAACATGCTAGCTGCTTACCTTATGTGTGTATTGAGCTCTCAACAAACACTTTTACATTGTAAAAGCCTTGTAGCAAGTAATGGTAATCCTGCCATCAATAGCACTCTTCAATATAAAACAGGGGATCTTTGTCATCAATGGCTTCAGAGGCCTACATTTTTGTGGGTCTCACAAGCTGCTCTCTGGTCTTCACTCAAAATGAAATTCACAATACTGAATTCCCACCCTTTTAAGCCATTAGTCAGGATCTTGGGTCTGAATTTATAGCAGCAACAGGAAAGGTAAACAGTGCAGTGTAGTGCATGGAGATTTCAGAATGATTTCTCCCAGCTAGGACCTGAATTTAAATGCAAGATTGCCTACAGGCAATGAGCTGGTCAATTAATGGCAAGGAATAACATAGATTTGGGAATAATATTTTGAACTCTTTCATGCGGATTGAGATATTTTAAAATATCAGGAAGAAATAGAGAGAGATGTGTTAAAATACATTATCCTGGTGAAGATCTCCCCCACACTCAAGTGAGCCAGTGTGATTTGACTGAGTGGGAAAAGGAGCTGCATCGCTGGATTGATGCTCAGAAGATTTTGGATTATGTTCTTTACTGAAAGCCAGGAAAGAAATATACGCTTTGTTTTTCTCTCTCCACATATACAGCCTGAGCTGCTGAGTATTTCCAGCATTTTCTGTGAATAATTTAAGAAATATAAGCTAACACTCCAAAAAATTCTTTGCTGCTGTTTGGTTGAGGAGAGAATTCCTCTTTTATTGGGTTGGGCTGTGCTCGATTGACATGCTTGATTAAACTTGAATCATGTGAATACTAAGATGCCCACGATGCTTGATGATCCTTAAAAGAAAACCATTAGTCGTAAAAATAAAAAGAGTAGTTTTTAACCGCTTGCTTGGGGATCCCTATTAATGAGCACACGCACAAAAAATGAGTTTAAAATGAACATAAGCTACTGGCTATATTTCATATTCATTCCAAAATGCATTCATATCATCTTCATTATCTTTCATTTTAATGTGATAAAAGTATTTGCACTTCATTTCATTTTGTGTTTAACACCAGATATAGCATTTCAGCATTTGCAATATTAATGATACTGTATATTCTTGGAGGCAATTTTTAAAAGCGGTGACAAATACTGCAGTTTTTATTTAGAACTATACTTTTATCAAGTTAGAGACATAAAGAGATGCAGCAATGTTACTGAAATATCTGATGCAAGATGCATATCTCAATAGCTGAAGGCATGCAGTTACACCACCGTCACAGGTCTGGCAGGGCCGGGAGTGTGGGTATCTGCAGAATATGATCTGCAGCCAGCAGACCTGAGTTATATTGCTTCCGATACCTTGCTCTGAACTGTGCTTCCTATGTGGGTCGCTCATGTTTATGGGAGTGAGTATCTGCTATTCAATGTAAAAGCAAAAATTAAGTTGGCAATTTCTTAAGAGCTCCACTGGACCTCCTGAGCATTTGTGGAATGTGGATGGAGTTACTCTGCACCTGATGTGAATTCTATTCACTGGCGATCCAAAACTCTGCTTAGGTAGATGGCCAATTTTACATCAGTGCACAACTGAAACGGTATTATGAAAGTGGCAATAAAACTGCATGATGAGCAAAATAATTTTTTTTTTCTGAATTGGTTTTAGAACAAGAATGTATTTATATACAAATGACAAACGAGGAAGCGAAACCTACATATTTTGAAAAAGTGGTTGTTATTTATTTTGCCAACCCATCTTTCGGCTTCTCTGTGTCACATATCACTCCTTCTACTCTCACAATAGTCACAAGGAGGTACACAAGAGAGGTTTGGAGAGTCTCATTTGCTAATTTTCTTGCCTTCCTGTGGGGAAATATTTGAAAGGACAACTGAAATTGTGAACTCTCATCTCTCAGGAAATTGTAGGGTTATATATTGTTAATCACATTTTGATGTATATTGTTAATCACGATTGATGCAATTTACTGTGGAACTGGCATTTGCTTTATTGGTTGACAGTATGTGCTTTGTTTTGTAAGCATAATGATTTGGTGTAATGAATATTAATTTGTTACTGTACCTATCTTACTTACTTTCTGACCCTGTTTCCAATATAACTGTAATGATTTGCTGTGTTATTTTGCTGTGAAATTAAAGGATGTATTATGCTTGATATGTGAAGCTAAAGAAAGTTATTTTACTGAACTATCATTAGAAACTGCTCCAAATAAGTGATTTTTTTTCTTTCTAAAGTACAAAACAAACCACATCCTTTCCACCAGATGCACATTGCTGCAGATGACAATATCTACTGATTTATTTCATTCATTGTCAACTTGCACAGGCTGACAAATGACAAATATTTCTACTTTTCAGCTGTGTCAGTGAGATTCCACATGCGTAATAAGTGAGTAGTGTAAATAAAACAATGTAAAAGTGGTCATGAGCACTGGCATCATAATGAATTATATCTAAAAAATCTTATTAGTGTTAATTTGTAATTTTTAGCTGGTTATCGAACTTCAGATCTTCTTTACCCTTATTTCAAAGAACTTTCATATTGTAAATTCTTGCAAGCCTTTGGTAAAACTCAGTTAATCCTGTAGTGGTCAGAGTTTTCTGTCATCCAGGCCTATCCTCCGGAGCTCTTTCCCCTAAAACACTCTGCCCTGCTAACTCTCCTCTAATATGAAACAGCATTCTCAAAACCTATCTCTCCTAAGAACCCTATCACTGCTTTGCGTCATTTCTCTTCCATGAATAATCTGGGCACATGTACTAGACAACCTGTTTGTTGATAGCTGTAATAATATTACAAGAGTAATTTTTCTGAATCTTGTATTAAATTAGGAAGCATTTCAAGTAACAATATTTCAAATTCAAAGCATTAGAGAGGTAATTTTAGATACTGACACATTCTGTTTGATTTCACAAGTTGATTGCATATGAGCATTCTGGAACAGTTGAGAATGTGCTTCAGATATGAAAGTAGTTCATTTCATACATGCCATTACACAAGATAGGGTGGGGGGGGGGGGTGGTGAGGAGCACGGGGTGGGTAGGGGGACTCTACTTTGTATCAGTTCAAGTTATAGAGAATTTTGTTCCGGTTTCCAGAGGAATTTATGGATGAGGTTGTTGATAGGAGATAATGAAGGATTGAAATTACTGTTGGTGATAATAACAGATGAACACAATACCTTCTTGTGACATTCTTTAGTCCACTATCTCAAAGGAAAACATGACATGCTGAATGATGATTTTTAATTCATTGCTTGGAAACCTATATTAAACTTTTTAAAAGGAAAGCTGGAATCCTACATTCAACTTTTAAAAATTGGCAGCTAAGCTGACCACCACAATTTGCATTGTAATACCTCACATTCCAAAGCATTGAAGTGGAGATGCATGTCTAATAGCTCTTATCCAGAACAATGGCTCAAACAGTTGAGTGAATTATCTGATATTGCCCTCATTAGCAAGACATTTAAAGCTATCTTGGAACATTCACACCAGTGGAGACGAACCTTTAGGCGGTAAACATTGAAACAATAGACCTGAAAGAGTTTGAGATTCTTAGACTGGGATCTCATTAAAGTGAAAAAAGAATACACTGAAAGAATCATGTGACAGTCTCTCCAGTCTGTGCGAAAACTTGGTGTTTCTGTTACACACAGCAGACAGGTTTTGAGAGCTAGTCAGTGCAGGACTCCAGTGGGGCTGTCTCTCCCGCTCTCCAGGTAATACTGCAAGTTAGAAACCCTGTTTGTGACTGTGGAACATCCAAGTCTATCATTGCTGGGGGGAGAAAGCCGCCTACATCACTGTCTCCAAGTTAACCCTGTAGAAAGGGGGTTGCTTCTAACAGCCAGTGACTTCAGAACCACGAATTCAGCCGAAAGACAAATGAATTACCAGACCCCTCAAACTGTATATTATTTTATTTGTTCTGGACTCTAATCCAACCAAACTATTCTTCTTCACTCTGTGATCTGTTTGTGTGTGTGTGTATGTGAGATTCTCAGGTATGTATGTGAAAGTTGGAGCATAGTTTATTATTTTTACTTCAATTGGGTTTTTATTTTAAGTACAATAAACTAACCTCTTTCTTGTTTAAACTCAAGGAAACCTGTCCAGTTTGTTATTTTATGATCTTAGCACATCAAGGGTTAAACACTCACTGAATTGGTAAGCACATTCACTGTTTAAAAGAAATAAACCCTGTTGCGGTCAAACAAGGAGAGGGACAAGAGGGGAGCCTTTCGACCCCCCCCCCCACCCGCACCTGATTGTAACAAGATGTTAATCCATTTATTCCGAATGAGTTACTGCACCATTAGGTTAGTGAACAGAGGGCTTTCAAAGATGAAGTGGTGTAATGGGGGTGGCACACAGTAGTCTGGACTCGGATGAGTGGATGGTGTGATCTGGAATATGAGACTGGGAAATGTCGCAGAGATCATGGAGGTATTGTCAGTAAGGGTAAGGATTTTCAGATCAATGCATTGGGAAATATGTGGAATGGAGATGACAAGAAGATGAGTAATAGCTAAATGGGATTTCACATGGGATAGGATCCCAAACTTTCCATTTTTTCCCCTTTAATCAATATGTTCATAGCAAGATGCAATTGATACAGTGCATCTATTCTGCCAAATCCTAAACCACCCAGCAAGATGAGTATTGACTAAAGCAACTGATAAACAATTGACCTGCTTGCTGTGCTGACTAATGACACTGCACTCATCTCTTGCAAATACTGACATTGTTGAATAGTTGATGAAGAAAAAGATGATGTGGTGATACGGTTGTGGGAAACATTAATGAGGTGTTAATTGACTAATAATTCTTTTATTTATTAAAATCAATGGCATACTGTGATGTGAGAGAGTTGAAAATAAATTTGCATGATTGTTAGAATCTACTTTGTTATTCTTCCTAATCAAATCATGTGCAGCTTTGAATACAAGTCATCCATGTCCTGAGACATTGTCAAGCTAGAATGGGTGTGAACATCGACATTTGGCTCTAACAAGGGGGATGGGGGTTGCAGAGGTCGAATGGATAAGTTGCCAGGATGTCTCCTGTTCCTTTGCATCATGGAAGCAGCTATTATATCATAGCCTGGAGGTTTGTATGGAGAATCTCTTTTTCTTGCACATTGCTGAGCATCAAGTGGCATGAATTGAGATAAAAGGAGAAGATTCTGGACTTTAGTGAGAGGGATAAGTAGTGTTTCTATGGTTCCTTAGAACAGTGAGAGCCTTCAGGGAGAGAAATCACAGGCAGTGGGAAGTAAAACACCTACAGAAGCCAAGCCTGATCACCTTGGGTCTGCAAGAAACCAGGTGGTATGTGTTTATTGTGTAACTGTAATAATTACTGTCTTTTTGTGTTTCAGTAATAAACTTGCATTTGGACAACATACTTGAGCCTGAAGTGCAAGGAATCATTTAAGGAAAATTCCTTTCAGTGATTAATACCTGATCCCTCATAGTGCAAAATATGCTTGCGTGGCTACAGTACATTTTATAGCATTAATTGTACCACCAAACTAACAGTGTTGCTCAAGGTATATACTCTTCTAATAAATGTTGCTTCATATCCTTTCCTCATCATTTATTTTCTCCTATCTTATGTTCCTGGATCTTCACATTTTTTCTTTGTATATTGTTTTTACCTTTTGACTCTTTCCATTGTCCCCCTTTCCTGTTGGCATTTTAGTTCACTTCTGTTATTCTTTCTCTTCAGAATTCTGTGTCTCTCTTGTTTGACATTGTCACAGAATATACGCCTAATATTTCCCTTGAAAGCTGCAGACTTTGACCTTCGGAGCAGCCAAAGTAGAAAGAAGTTGTTTTGCGGCCGTTCTATGTGCCTGAGTGCATTTGGCTTGTGTAGAGCTGTTGACCCATTGTGACCTCCTTTTGTGTTAACGATACATGGGAGACTTTGAGCAGTAACTGTCTGATTTACTTACTTGGAGTTGTAAGACACAATCCTGAGTCTGCTTGTTCTCCATACTGAATTGCAAACAATGTATTTGTTCAAATTGAAACAGTTGTAAATTCACTTTTCATTGTTTCACTGATTTAATATTCCCTAGGGAATGAGAAACCTACAAATAGCCTATTAAATTTCTTATTGTTCAAGTGTTTTCATAAAAGCTTTATTTTTCTGAGGTTATTTATAAAATTATAAATTTGTAACATATATTGAGCCATGTAATTTGACTGATAGGAAGAACTTCTCACCTGTATCTTCCACATTGCTTATTTATACTTTTATATTCTGGGTATTGATTGAGTGCATAAGGATCTTATTCTGTTTTTCCTCTGCCCATAGAGCAACCTACTGTTTTTGTAGTGAGTACTAATATTTAAAATTTATTTTAGGAAGGTCTCAATTTTTTTTGCATGTTGATACATTTTTCTGATGGGTTTAAATTTGGTCAAACCAATATTTCAACTTCCTTGACAAGGTTAGCACCATAATGGCAAAGATTCACTTGATCTATTGTATTGGAGGCTCTTGTTGATTTCTAAGTCATGAGTATTCTCCTTCTAGTTCTTAAAGGGCCATTGCCTTTATGAAAACAGAGTGCTGAGTAAATTTTTCTATTTACAAACATAGGGCATACTTTTCTAAATTGCAGTGAAACACATCAAGAGCGATTTTAACACTGGCAGTTAAAATCTCTATGAAGTTCTTACCAGTGCATCCTTATTGCTTTCCCGCCCACTGCTATTTTAACCACATTTTTTTGGTTGGCTATGGCACCTATCAGAGGTACGTGGGGGCCTCATGAATAAAAGTAAATGAGGATTCCATGATACAATTAGAATTCCAATGCTTTTTAAAAGCAAAATTACAGAGGTCTCACCCAGCGCCCAACCTACCGGTAAAACCTAACGGGGTTGGTCTTTCAGAGTCACTGAAGCAAGGTTTAAAGGGACACTCACAGGCAGGTAATTGAATCACAGGATTTGTGCACTATTGTGCTGTTTGGATTGTCAGAAGAGTTTCTAGTTTCCAGATTACTTCATTCACACATTTCTTGCCTTATCCTCACTAAGTTCCACCTTCTTATAATGGGTGTTATTATTGCAGTTGAATATGGATGGAGCAAAAGTTGGAAGAAGTGAAGCATCAGCCTCAGCAACTGGGCCTTTAAGACAGCAGGCAAGTGGATGCTAGTCATCCAAGCACTTAGGGAATACAGGCCAAGTAACTCTCTTAGGCCAACCTGAGGAGCAGTGCAACAGGAGGTTGTACTTCTCCAGCAGCATTGCTGCAGACATCTGCAATCTCCTGCAACAGGGCCTGCTACCTGCTAGGCCAGGGGCTCATGCTTGGCCAGTGGCTGGCAAAGTCACCACAGCCCGTAACTTCTACAGCGCTGGTTCCTTCTGGTCTGCTACAGGGGACATCACCCGGATCTACCAGTCTGCAGTACACAGCTCCCTTAAGCAGGTCACCAACACCCTGATTGCCAGAGCTAACCTCTCCAATTGATCTCAACAATCAACATTAACGAGCTCAGAGATTTACAGCATTTTCTGGCTTCCCTCACATCCAGGGCCTTATTGACTCCACACATATTGCCAGCAGCATGTGTGAATACGAAGAGCTACCACTGTATTAATTCTGTATTGTAGAAACAGAATCATGCAGATTTGTGTAAGGTATCCAGACAGCTGTCATGATGCATTTATCCTATGACACTCAATCAACCCCCAGTGTGATAGGATAGATGTTGGGGGACAAGTGTAGCTCATGAAACACATACACAACCCTGCCTTGCCTGAGCAACACAAATATAATCAGTGCCATAAGACCACCATGTTGATCATTGAGCACACTATAGGGCCGCTAGAACAGTTTCAGGTTCCTGGACAGGTGTGGAGGCTTCCTACAATATGTCCCACAATGAATCTCTCACATCGTAGTAGTATGCTCCATCCTGCACAACCTTGCCAAGGAGAAGGTAAAGAAGCAGCAGGAGAAGGATGGCCACCTCAATCAACACTTTGCAGCAAGAGATGAGTTATTGCTCAGTGATTGCCCTGATCTAATTCCCCTACCCTGAAAACTTACACAAAGCACCTCTGCGTTAACAGTCCTTGTTTCACCACACCTACATTAAAGAACATAAAAAGCAGTCAGCCAACTACTTTTTTTTATTCTTCAATGGGATGTGTGCATCACTGGCAAGGGCAGCATTTGTTGCCCATCCCTAATTGCCCTGAGAAGGTGGTGGCGAGCCGCCTTCTTGAACCGCTGCAGTCCATCTGGTGCGCGTACACCCACAGTGCTGTTAGGGAGGGAGTTCCAGGATTTTGACCCAACAACAGTGAAAGAACAGCAAGTTCCAAGTCAGGATGATGTGTGGTTTGGAGGGGAGCTTGCAACTGGTGGTGTTCCCATATGTCTGCTGTTCCTGTCCTTCGAGGCAGTAGAGGTTGCAGGTTTGGAAGGTGCTGTCGAAGAAGCCTTGGTGAGTTGCTATGTGCATCTTGTATATGGTACACACTGCTGCCACTATGCATTGGTGGTGGAGGGAGTGGATGTTTAAGTTGGTTGTTAGGGTGTCGATCAAGTGGACTGCTTTGTCCTTGATGGTGTCAGGCTTCTTGAGTGTTGTTGGAGCCACACTCATACCTCTATCAATGACATACTGGCAATACAGACTCAGGAGCTTCAATAAAACCACACTGCAGACCGAAATGTGATAAACATCAGAAAGATGAAGAACTTAATTCCCAATAACCTGCATGGAAACCATTTGAGCTTCCACTGAAGCTGGAAAGGCTGGTGACATTGACTCCCATTTCAAGGACCCAGCTATAGCATCCCTGTGGTGTGGCCACACTCTTAGAGGCAGATTTCAGAGTATTGATGCCATATAAGATGACATGTTCCTCCTGTGGAAGCAACGTGTCACACAAGATGAACGCAAGGTGGAAGCAGACTAGGCCATACTTTCAGCCAGAGTACTGAAATTCCTTGTAGGCCTTCCAATGCCTGGTATAACTGTTGAAGATTCCGAACCCCCATCTTTGCCCTGCTCAGCAGCATTGGGAAAGGAACTTGACCTTTGGCAAGCTGTGCCTTAGGCTGTCCCTGCCACCAGTATCTGGTACTGTTCACTTCTGCTGGGTGATTCACACCACTTGAAGATCATTTTAACTCACTATCTAATCATGTGGAGTATCAATATCTGTGCTGTTGCTTGGGAGGGTTACATTGTGTAACATTGCTTCTTCAGGAGGATTGTCCTTCTGGAGGAAGCTTTAGCAGCTGAGAAGGACCTAGAGGAAAGAGAAAGGGATGAGAATTAGGATGGCATTGAGAAGCTGGACATTAGCAGTTGACAGTTTTGAGAATGTAGCTTGAAGTTGTATTATGCAGAAATCCTGAGTAGATAAGCTGCCAGCCTCACCTTCCCTGATGCTCACTGCTTTGCACAGGTCACTGATCTGCAGGTTTTCATTTTCTACTTGGCTTGGTACTCCTCCTCTTAATCTTCTGCCAGCCATTATATGTTATTTTGTTCCACAGAAAGAGAGGTGGAGAAAGTGAGTGGTTGTTGAAAAGTTGAGATGTACAGGGCTTGTGTGTCTAGTGCATGTGCTGAGAGCTGGAAAAGAAGCAAGATGGAATGAGGATGGAAAGGCGATGAATGTAAAGGCAAATGTGTGGAATATGAAGCGAGGAAGAAGTGGTGGGAGGTGTTGCTGATTGTGTAAATGCTAGGATGTGAGGAGAATGCTGTTAATGTCTGGTGTGATGAGATTAAAGGAAAAGGTGAATATTGGAATGAGCAAGAGAGATGTTGCAGTGCAATTGGATGTTGAAGAATGTGATGGGGGGAAGGGAATTGTGTGTGGTGAGGAAGAGGGTAAAAGGAGTGTTGACGAGTGTTGTTGAAATAAATGAAGAGATGTGCTCACACTTGCTAATCTTGTCACCCACCTCTGTTCATGCTTATTGAAAAGTGACACTGGGGATGCTCCTCCGGGTACTGAGAACAGTACCCCTTCCTTACCCAGACCACCTCCACAAGGACCTTCACGGAGCCATCTGAAAACCTGGAGGCAAACCTACAAATAATTGCTGTGAAGATAAACTGTTTCCATTCTATTCCCAAGAAATCTGGCCTCAAGGAAAGCAATCTTGCATGAATAGGTGCATTCCCAATTTGTAAAGGAGGCCCAACAAAGTATGCAAGGAGAAAATGGATGGGCAATCATATCAAAATGACGCCCAACATTTATAATTACCGAGGCCTCATTCAGGCAGTCATGGGGCTCCCTGCTAATACTGCCTGCCTGATTCCTGCCCCAACTTAAACTTAGGGGTTTCATCATCATGCTGATGTATGACATCACTATAATAAAGTTTACCCACCGAATTTTTTGACGATTCTCTTTTCTGCTCCAACTCACCAACAAAGAATAGAGTTTGACAAACCACTTTTTTGGTGAAGATAATACTGGTGTAAATGGAATGCTTCTCATTTGCATGGGAGCATTGAATTAGACGTTCCTCGCAGAGCTCAATGTAAGAATCTGACAAATAACTTGGCTTTGTCTTAGAGCTTCAGTATTAAACAATGTCCATGTTAGCACTTACAAACTTGGTTTTATGTTCCAATACAGAGAAATGCTGACCCTTAAATAACCAGCATCTAAATCTGTCAATATTGTATAAATATTTTGTAATTTATTGTTTTTTGTTAGGAAGTAATAATGAAAAATGTGGGTGGAACTTCATGGTGCGTGTGCACTAAGGGTAGACTTAATTTCCTAGGGTGCCTCCACTTGCATGGTGTATGAGTTGGTAAGAGGAAATATCTCCATAATATCTGAGTAAAACCTGAAAGCTCTCAACAATAAAAGCACTGATTGCTCACTAAACCACACAATCAATTCCCTCAGTCTATTTCTCTCAGGCTAGATAAGAAAACTTAAAAGCATGCACAATCACAAGATGATCAATCAGTTTGCTCCCAATAACCTCCGCAGTCCACCCATTTTTAGAGGTGGAAGGTTAATAATTACTCGTGCACTCTCCCTGGCAGAACAATAGGGATCTTTTACTTCTGCAAGATTTTCTGAATTATGATGTGTTATAAAGATGCCTTTTGAAAGGGCTAAGTAAATGTTATAAATTTGAAGTGGTCCCCTGATCTGATGACAGCTGCACTAACCAGGGAGTTTGGCCAATAAATAAAAGCAGTGCATTTCAGTTGCCATTGTAAATAATAGAACCTAATGGTCAGTCCAAACCAAAAAGTAAAAAAGGTCCTTTTTTACTGTACAGTATGTCATTCATCTCGAGCTACAAGGAAACTTCTCCTGGTTTGCCACCGAGCGACTCTTTTTAATGAAGCATTTCATATCCTCATCTGTCGATAGCATTCTGCATCAGCTCTTGGTTCTTGGTTGCCAGTTGAAATCCCAGTACATGAAACCATTTCATTTAAGAAACTGTCTGTCACTCGTGTTATCAGTGGATATGTTAAGCATTAGGGTGGACAAAATTAATCTTCAGTTACGTGTCATCAGAGGTTGAGGAAAGTACTAAGGGACTTAAAGTCTAGCAGTACGCTGTATCTCGTGAATAATAATGTGAAGCTGTCACCTGTTTAATTGGCAAATGTGTACTAATGATACTGAATTTATATTGGATAGAGTACTTGCATGTCATGCTGATCTTTCCAGAATAGGAAAAACCTGGACAACCTGTGCATAAGCAGTGAGAGGCAAGACTGAAACCTGGGGTTACATCTTTTAGTTCCATCACAATTATTCACCAGAACTTTAACTGGATACCCCCTGGGCTGACAAATCACCTCTTTTCACAGCTTCTTACCAGATTTTTATTTAATCTCCGTCTCTTGGCAAATAAACAATTGTTTGTTTGCTTTTGCTGGTCTTCCTTACCCGACCATATGTACAAGGCCAAAAGTAGGGGACCTTTGCTAATCCAATTTTGATTATCTATCAGGGATCCTTCCTTTGTGATGGATAAGTGAAGTGCCACAATTGTACCATTTGAGCCAGTGGCAAGTAAGGGATAAAAAAGATTCCTGCCTCTGCTTGATGTTGGGAATTGTTCCCTTAACGCCAATTTGACGAATCAAAAATACAAAAAGAACAAAGAACAGTACAGCACAGGAACAAGCCATTCGGCCCTCCAAGCCTGCGCCGATCTTGATACCTGTCTAAACTAAAACTTTCTGCACTTCCGGGGACCGTACCCCTCTATTCCCATCTATTCATGTATTTGTCATGTATTTGTCATGCCTCTTAAACGTCGCTATCGTACCTGCTTCCACCACCTCCCCCAGCAGCAAGTTCCAGGCACTCACCACCCTCTGTGTAAAGAACTTGCCTCGCACATCCCCTCTAAACTTTGCCCCTCGCACCTTAAACCGATGTCCCCTAGTAACTGACTCTTCCACCCTGAGAAAAAGCTTCTGACTATCCGCTCTGTCCATGCCACTCATAACTTTGTAAACCTCTATCATGTCGCCCCTCCACCTCCGTCGTTCCAGTGAAAACAATCCGATTTTATCCAAACTCTCCTATAGCTAATGCCCTCCAGACCAGGCAACATCCTGGTAAACCTCTTCTGTACCCTCTCCAAAGCCTCCACGTCCTTCTGGTAGTGTGGCGACCAGAATTGCACGCAATATTCTAAGTGTTGCCTCACTAAGGTTCTGTACAGCTGCAGCATGACTTGCCAATTTTTACATTCTATGCCCCGACCGATGAAGGCAAGCATGCCATATGCCTTCTTGTCTACCTTATCCACCTGCGTTGCCACTTTCAGTGACCTGTGGACCTGTACGCCCAGATCTCTCTGCCTGTCAATACTCCTAAGGGTTCTGCCATTTACTGTATACTTCCCACCTGTATTAGATCTTCCAAAATGCATTACCTCACATTTGTCCGGATTAAACTCCATCTGCCATTTCTTCGCCCAAGTCTCCAACCGATCTATATCCTGCTGTATCCTCTGACAATCCTCATCATTATCCACAACTCCACCAACCTTTGTGTCGTCCGTAAACTTACTAATCAGACCAGCTACATGTTCCTCCAAATAATTTATATATAATACAAACAGCAAAGGTCCCAACACTGATCCCTGCGGAACATCACTAGTCACAGCCCTCCATTCAGAAAAGCACCCTTCCACTGCTACCCTCTGTCTTGTATGACCGAGCCAGTTCTGTATCCATCTTGCCAGCTCACCTCTGATCCCGTGTGACTTCAACTTTTGTACCAGTCTGCCATGAGGGACCTTGTCAAAGGCTTTGCTGAAGTCCATATAGACAACATCCACTGCCCTTCTTTCATCAATCATCTTCGTCACTTCCTCAAAAAACTCAATCAAGTTAGTGAGACACAATCTCCCCTTCACAGAACCATGCTGCCTCTCACTAATAAGTTCATTTGTTTCCAAATGGAAGTAAATCCTGTCCCGAAGAATCCTCTCTAATAATTTCCCTACCACTGATGTAAGGCTCACCGGCCTATAATTTCCTGGATTATCCTTGCTACCCTTCTTAAACAAAGGAACAACATTGGCTATTCTCCAGTCCTCTGGGACCTCACCTGTAGCCAATGAGGATGCGAAGATTTCTGTCAAGGCCCCATCAATTTCCTCCCTTGCCTCCCTCAGTATTCTGGGATAGATCCCATCAGGCCCTGGGGACTTATCGACCTTAATGCTTTGCAAGACGCCCATCACCTCTTCCTTTTTGATAACGACATGACCCAGACTATCTGCACTCCCTTCCCGAGGCTCATCATCCACCAAGTCCTTCTCTTTGGTGAATACTGATGCACTCATTTAGTACCTTGCCCATTTCCTCTCACTCCACACATAGGTCACCTCCTCTGTCCTTGAGTGGGCCAACCCTTTCCCTGGTTACCCTCTTGCTCTTTATATACGTATAACAAGCCTTGGGATTCTCCTTAATCCTGTAGGCCAATGACTTTTCATGACCCCTTTTAGCCCTCCTGACTCCTTGCTTAAGTTCCTTCCTACTTTCTTTATCTTCCTCAAGGACTTCATCTGTTCCTCGCCTTACAGCCCTTACGAATGCTTCCCTTTTCTTTTTGACTAGGCTCACAATATCCCTCGTTATCCAAGGTTCCCGAAACTTGCCAAACTTATCCTTCTTCCTCACTGGAACATGCCAGTCCTGGATTCTAATCAACTGACGTTTGAAAGACTCCCACATGTCAGATGTTGATTTACCCTCAAACAGCCGCCCCAATCTAAATTCTTCAGTTCCTGCCTAATATTGTTATAATTAGCCTTCCCCTAATTTAGCATCTTCACCCGAGGACTACAATTAGTCATTTGGTAGTACAGAAATTGAGAATTGCTGAAAATAGAAACATGTTGTTGAAACTTTTCGTCTTGCACTCATCAGGACAGCATGCAAGAAAAACCAATGTAGGGGAAAACAACGACTTATACTGCATGAGAAGAAAGTGCTGATTGGTTGGCAAGTGAACTCTGATTGGTAGAGGCTTTGCCATGGAGAATGCACCTGTTTACGGTGACTGACAGTTAACTGCCAAACTTTGTTTGAAATTTAAACCAGGCAGCTTGACTCTGGTTGGTCAAGGCATTGCCCTGAGGAATGAACCAGCGATTGGCTGTCACTTATTTTGTTTAGCTAAAACAGGTGCAAAGTTTGTACATGTTCTTTCTGTCTGCAGAAGCTTGAGGGGCTAAAATCTGACAATTCCCCGGGATCTGATGACCTACATCCTCAGGTTCTAAAAGAATTAGCTGCAGAGATAGTGTATGTGCTGGTTATGATTTTCCAAAATTCCCTAGATTCTGGAACGGTTCCAGCAGATTGGAAATTTGCAAATGTAAAACTGCTATTCAGGAAAGGAGGGAGAGAGGAAACGGGGAACTGCAGGCCGGTTAGCCTGACATCAGTCACTGGGAAAGTGCTGGAATCTATTTTAAGGGAGTTTTAAAATTGCACTTAAAAAAACATCGTATGATCAGCCAAAGTCAATATGGTTTTACAAAAGGGAAATTGTGTTTGATAAATTTATTAGAGTTTTTTGAGGATGTAACCAATAGGGTAGAAAAAGGGGAACCAGTAGATGTAGCATACCTGGATTTCCAAAAGGCATTCGATAAAGTGCCGTACAAAAGGTGAATACACAAGATAAGGGCTCATGGAGTTGGGGGCAATATATTAGCATGGATAGGGGATTGGTTAATGAGCAGGAAGCAAAGAGTAGGGATAAATGGGCTATTTTCAAGTTGACAGGCTGTGACTAGTGAAGTGCTGCAAGGATCAGTGCTGGGGCCCCAACTATTTACAATCTATATTAATGACTTAGATGAAGAGACAGAGAGTAATGTATCTAAGTTTGCTGATAATACAAAGCTAGGTGGGACTGTAAGCTGTGAGGAGGACACAGAGACTACAAAGAGATATAGACAGGTTATGTGAATGGGAAACAAGATGGCAGATGGAGTATAATGTGGGGAAGTGTGAGGTTATTCACTTTGGTCGTAAGTATAGAAAGCAGAATATTTTTTAAAAGACGTGAAACTTGTAAATGTTGAGGTTCAGAGGGACTTGGGTGTACTTGTACAAGGAACACAGAAAGTTAGCGTGAAGGTACAGCAAGCAATGAGGAAGGCAAAAGGCATATTGGCCTTTATTGCAAGAGGATTGGAAGGAGAAGACTAAAGAAGCTTTGCTACAATTATACAGAGCTTTGGCCAGACCACACCTGGAATGCTGTATCCAGTTTTGGTCTCCATTGCTAAGGAAGTGTATACTTGCATTGTAGGCAGTATAGCGAATGTTCACTCGATTAGTCCCTGGGCTGAGAGGTTGACCTACGATGAGGAGTTGATTAAATTGGGTCTATACTCTCCGGAGTTTCGAAGAATGAGAGGTGATCTAATTGAAACATACAAGATTCTGAAGAAGCTTGACAGGGTAGACACTGAGATGGAGAATCTAGAATGCGCGGGTACGGTCTGAGGATAAGGGGCTGATCATTTTGGACTGAGATGAGGAGAAATTTCTTCACTCAAAGGGTTGTGGATCTTTGAAATTCTCTACCCCAGAGGGTTTTGAATGCTCCAGCATTGAATATATTTAAGGCTGAAATAGACAGATTTTTGGTGTCTCAGCGATATGGGGAGCGGGTGGGAAAGTGGAGTTGACACCGAAGATCATGCATGTTCATATTGAATGGTGGAGCAGGCTTGACAGACTGTATAATCTACTCTTACTCCTATTTTTATGCTCTTTTGTTTTTATGAATCTTGCCCTCAGGAGCACAAATCAGAAAATCATGGACGATATTAAAAAATGATGTGCCTTTTGATAACACCTTTCATGACCTCAGGATATGCCAAAGCACTTTACAGCCAATTAAGTCCTTCTGAACTGTATTCACTGTTGTAATATCAGAAACGCGGCACCCGATTTGCACACAGCAAGGTCACACAAACAGCAATGCGATCATGATCCGATAATACGTCTTCTTTTAGTGATGTTGGGTAAAAAATGAATATTGTCAGGACACATGGAGAGAATTTCACCCATTCCTCTTTGAAATTGTGCCTTGAGATCTACCTTAGAGGGCCGATGGATCCCCCATTTAATGTCTCATCCGAAAGACAGCACCTCTGACATGTGAAATGGGCAAAACTGTGGCAGATGGATTTCAATGCTGGCAAGTGTGAGGTTATCCATTTTGGACCAAAAAAGGATAGAGCAGGGTACTTTCTAAATGGGAAGAGGTTAAGTACAGTGGATGTCCAAAGAGACTTGGGGGTTCAGGTGCATTGATCTTTAAAATGCCATGAGCAAGTGCAGAAAATAATCAAAAAGGCTAATGAAATGCTTGCCTTTATATCGAGAGGATTGGAGTATAAAGACACAGAGGTTATGCTGCAGGTGTACAAAACCCTGGTTAGACCCCACTTGGAGTACTGTGAGCAGTTCTGGGCACCACACCTTAGGAAGGATATATTGGCCTTGGAGGGAGTGCAACGTAGGTTTACAAGAATGATACCTGGACTACAGGGGTTAAGTTACAAGGAGAGATTACACAAATTAGGCCTGTTTTCACTAGAATTTAGAAGGTTAAGGGGTGATCTGATTGAAGTCTTCAAGATATTAACAGGAAAAGTCAGGCTAGATAAAGATAAACTATTTCCACTGGTTGGAGATTCTAAAACTAGGGGGCATAGTCTAAAAATTAGGACCAGACCATTCAGGAGAGATGTTAGGAAGCACTTCTTCACGCAAAGGGTGGTAGAGGTTTGGAACTCTCTCCCACAAACCGCAGTTGAAGCTAGAACAGTTGTTAATTTTAAATCTGAGATAGATTTTTGTTCAGCAAAGATATTAAGGGATATGGGCCAAAGGCATATATGGAGTTAGGCCGCGGATCAGCCATGATCTCATTGAATGGCGGGACAGGCTCGAGGGGCTGAATGGCCTCCTCCTGTTCCTATCTTCCTATGTTCCTATGAGTGACACCCAAACTCCATTGTATGACAATGGCCTAATCATGAGAAACTATTTATGAATTCAATGGAAGAGAAACTCTGATCAGATGACAGAAACTAGGTTTCCTATAAGGAGTTATAATAAAGGTATATTCTGGGCAGAAAAAGACAGAGAAAAAAAAAATCTGTGCCATCAAAGAGAAAGGACCCTGCCTAACACCACCAGATTTAAAGCTATATGTAGGCAGAGGCTGGAGCTGGCCTTGAACTCCCCACCTGAGAAATCATACCAGGGATTCGCCATGGAAGTTTGACTGGAATATAACAAGAGAAATCTGCAACAGTGCATCTGTCCTCCTTAATTTCCCAAGTTTTTCTTCAGTGGATTATCGGTCTGTACCATTTGAAGTCTTCACTCTGAGGAAAAGCAAGTGCAACAGAGAACTCTTAAAAATTCATAAGCCCTAAATGCATGTTACTTTATAACCTCTATCTCTTCTTGAGCATTTGTG
Organism: Heterodontus francisci; assembly: GCF_036365525.1. Classification (NCBI taxonomy): domain Eukaryota; kingdom Metazoa; phylum Chordata; class Chondrichthyes; order Heterodontiformes; family Heterodontidae; genus Heterodontus; species Heterodontus francisci. The sequence continues at coordinate 57,172,045 of NC_090380.1, forward strand.
TATCTGTATGCGTATGAAAGTGGATGTAGTTGTGTATATTTCGGGTGTTGAATATTAAACATTTATCTTTCTTTTAAAACTTTTGAGAAAACCTGTCATTTGTTCTTGAAAATTAAAGCACTTGGGTTAAAACACTTTTTAAAAAAAAACACTGCCTTCAGTTGGTCGAGAGGTGGAAAAGGAGAAGCCATCTCTGTCGTCTCTCACCTGTCCATTCATAGAATCATATAGCGCAGGAGGCCATTCATCCTTGTATTTCCATATCCTCTGACCTTCAGAAGATTATGATAGAAAATTGAAAGAAGAAAATACACTTTATTCTGATTGAGTGAAAATTAGATGGGATCTAAAATGAGAGGAGTGATCCGTTCCTTCAGGTTATCACCCGTGTGGTGAAGACAAACATTGACCCAAATGACGAAATGGGGTTGGCAGACAGCAGAAAAAGTTCAGCAGACTGTTTCCTCCTTTGGAATTATTTTAAAAGCTGTCGGGTCTTGACCTCTTTCCTGACTTTAAGGAGAATTTCAACTCTCCAAGTATCAATTTACTCACTGGCAACAAGAAATGTCCAGAGCTTGTGCTGATGGTACCACATTTCCAAGTCTTTTACAATAAAGAGCTTAGACTCTACATGCTGTTGACTGATTGTAGATCAGGAGTTTTTATATCAAGAAGCCCTTTCCCCTCACTCTAGCTCCATCAGCATAATTGTGGGCTTGGAAAAGTGTTTTTAAGATGCAATAAACAGATGTCTTTTCAGCTGAAGTGTACTATTTTCTTTCAATTGACCCCACTTCTTCTTGCTAAGTTCAGCTTGATCCATCACCTTCAGGTTGAAAGCTTTTAAAGGTTTTTTTAATAAATAAAATAGAAGTCACATGAAGTAAAAACTGATTTTTTTTCCCCCAGTTTTCTTTTTTTAAACCTTGTTCTTCTCTAGTTCAGCACCTCTCTGGTAATTTGTTCAAGTGAAGGGTTTTGATAGAATAAATAAGGAGAAATCTGTTTCCACTGGCAGGAGGGTTGGTAACCAGATGGCACAGTTTTAAGGCAACTGGCTAATGAACCAAAGAGGAATTAAGGAGAATGAGCTTTACCCAGCGAGCTGTTATGATTTGGAATGCATGGCCTGAGGGTGGTGGAAGCAGTTTCAATCGTAACTTTCAAAAAGAAATTGGATATATACTTGGAAAGGAAAAATTGACAGGGCTTTGGGAAAAGAGCAGGGGAATAGGACTAATTAGATGGATTTTTCAAAGAGCTGGCACAGGCACATTGGGCTGAATGGCCTTTTTCTGTGCTATATGGTTCTATTTGATCATGGGGAAATTCACAACCTGGCATATTCTCCTCCAGATTTGATCACCACAAATCCCTACTTACTGCTTACAGCTTTGCTGGGAGTCTTCCACATATCCACTACTTACTGGAAGAATAATGCTGCTTGAGGTTCATTAATTTTATGTTCTTTCTATCCAATTTTGTGTTTCTGCTTCAACTAAATAATGCGCTTGATTCCACATTATCCACTCCTCGCAGCAATATTTTTAAATAAGTGGGTCATATTTCCTTTCAATCTTTTCTCCAACAACAAAATAGAGTTTGAGTGCGTGAGTCTCTCTTCATTGCAGAACTTGCAGAGGAAGGGAGATTTACATCACATTGACATGCATAGTGGATTACTTAGATCGTTCGGCAGACAGATTTTCTGATGCTTCTCCCTCCTCAAGTTATCAAAAAACCCTTTAACAAAACATATTTTCAGAAAAACCATACTCTTCAAAATTGAGTTTTAAAAAATGCGTGTAAGTAAAACTTAATCTCCAGGAGAAGTGGGTTTGGGTGTGAGAAATTGTTCATCCAAGAAATCATAGTGCATCTGTATGCAAACCATCCTTACGCAGTCTGGCGTATATGTGGTTCCAGACCCACAGCAATGTGGTTGACTCTTAAGTGCCCTCTGAAATGGCCTAGAAACTCACTCTGTTGTTAGGGCAATTGGGGATGGGCAACAAATGCTGGCCTTGCCAGCGATCCCAACATCCCATGAAAGAATTAAAAAAAATGTGGATGCTTTACTTTCCAAGATCATTCGTCCAGGGTTCACTATCCCTACTGTAGTAATACTGTTACCCTGGATTCTGGCTGTGCGTGGTTTAAAATGTGATGGATTCCAGCCCACAAAAAGTGGTCACCAAAATAAGTACAGCAATTACAGACCTTGAGCTCGAAATTGGTTGGTGTTGTTCCAATTATATGTAGGCCATGCATTGCTCTGCCTGTGTCCCCGGTGCCGCCAGCTGCTTCCTGCACATCCCGCACAGTATTCTGTCTGGACATGCTGCGCTGGAAGGCTTTGATTTGGTGCTATCCTATCTTCACATGACCGAATCAACTGATGTGAAACTAGCACCCCTAACCCGTGCCACAGAAGTGCAGGCAGCACCTATGTTGTTCACTCCAGAAAAAAACAAGGATGAAGCTGCAAGATGGGCCTTGCAGTAGCATTATTTTAAGGACCAGATGCTCTGATTTCAGTCAAGGCCATTTTTCAGTTGTGAAGTATCTGGAAATTCTCTGGTGTGTTTTTGGAGGCTATTTGATGAGCTCCTGGATTTGCCAGAGTGTGTTACCTCATTCTTACAGGGAGAGCAGAAAAATAGGTGATCTGTGCACACAAAGGAAGCAACAGCTAAGAGAGCAGCAGTAGCAGTACCTCTAGATCTGCATCACCAAAGGGAAATGAAGGAGAGGGCAAGCTCTGTGTGATGCCCTCTGTCAAGTTGAAGCCAGACTCCTCCATGCTGCTTGACAGTGACAGGAGGCTGTCTGGCAGGCCAACCAATGTACCCAGCATCTCGCTGTGCGTTCATATCATTGCTGTCCTGTATGCTGCCTCATCGAGGTCCTCATCTGAGTTCTCTGGCACAAAACTTGACTGTGACCTCACCCTCCAGTAAGCTGGCGCACAAACCATTCATTACCCATGGCCTGGCAGCAGCCCACTTGTGCCTGGTAACTCACCACCTGCAGATCCCAACTCCATATTAGCCTCCAAGTTAAGTGCAATGCCAGTATCCGAGCTGGTGGTTGTGAGTGTCAGATCAAGTTACGGAGCCTCTTCATCGGTGCTAGGCTGTTTCCCTCTCCCTTCTGTGGCTGGGCATGCAGCAATTCTTGGGTGTCTGAAAGTAGGAACTTGGTGTGAGGGAAAGAAGACAGGTGAGAAGCAAGAGGTCCATGGTCACACCATCTGTAGCATACTCATCATGCCAGATAGCAAGATGAGGGTGTGCTGGAAGTTGAGAAGGGGCTTAAGGCAGGAAGACGTCATCATCTTCAATGTTTTCAGCGATGCCAGATGCCACGTGTTGCATCCAGCCCTGAGAGCCATCTCCTCCATGGGACTCGAGAGATGCAGACGTCCTTGCCCCTCCCACCCAACAGTTATGCTCTGCTCCCTTCCATTGTATGTCACCTTGCCCTGCAAGAGACAAGGAAGAATGCCAGTGGTTGTGTGGCACTGTGCTTGGGTGATATGCCTGCCATAGCTGAATTTCTGGAGGTATGTGGAGGGAGTGAGTGGTGGGTGTGAGGCTGGCAACTTTGATAGGTGTGTGAGGGTGAGATAGAGTATCTGGATATCAGCCTGATTCCTGTGTGCCAGGGATTGCTGCTGGTAAATGATGGGGGTGTAGTGCTTAGTGTAGTATGAGAGGCTGGTGGAGCAGTGGAAAGAAAATGTGAAGATACCATTCACTGACATTAACCAGTTGCGTGAGGTCATTAGATTTCTTGTGGCACTGCTCCCAGGTCCTGGAGTCCAGACTCCCGGAATTGACTTCCCTAACCACCTGCTCCCACTCCCTGCTGAAGGTGATCCTTGAGCATCTGCTGGCTCCCGCGGAAGCATGGCATCTCTCCTCCTGCTCACCTGCACCACTAATGCATCTGTCACTATGGATCCCTTTGCCTTGGTGTTCACTTTGCAATAATTTAGATTGCAAAAACATTGTTGAATGCAGCTTCCCTTTAAGAAACAGCATGCCTTTAAGAAGAACAGGCTGGCTGTACCACATGGTCTGCAAACGACGCTGCTGGGCCCTCCTACTTTGTGCAGAGGCTGCAGGTAGCGTTCAGGAGCAGACAGCAGCATCAAACTGCTTGGTCTAATGTTGCAATCGTTCAGATGAGTTGGGAACACAAAGTTTACTTATTGTCCACGTTGACCTGAACAGGTATGGACAGGTTGTGAATCATAATCCCCATGCTCCAATAATGGGGCTAACCAAGTTCTAACCCACTATGTGTTCATACTATTCCCTAAATTAGCATGTTGGAAAGTAATTTTGAAACCTGCAGGTTTTAATTTAAAGGTCTTGTTCTAACTGTTAAAGAATACATTTTTAAAAAAGTGACCTTGCAGTTAAGGCTTGGGTTTATGTCGTGTTTACTCAGTCTAATTACATTTTTATGTGCTTAGTTTGTCATGTGTGACAGAAACCACACCTGCCAAAATGAGACATATTAATTTCGTCATATGGAACATTATTTTTGAACTGTTACTGGGCATTGAAATAATTAAAAAGACCACAACAGTGGCAGAAAATATGGCTTCACCTTTGCATTTTAACCGACAGTTGCATGAAGAAGACAAAAGGAGTATTCCCTGATTCAATTAGCCAGATGGGTTTTGTCGATAGTGATGTTCAAGGGTCATTGAGCCAGCATTCCACCCCCTCCACTGAGAGTGTCTGGTAAGCTTGGAGGAATCCAAAGTTTCACAGGCGAGGCTACTCCAATCAAAGAGCTGGTCGCATAACTACCCTGCTGGCCAACCTGGGGTTTTTTGAATTGTCCCTGACGCCCGACAGTTTGGGAAGAGACTGCAACTGAACATCAAGAAGAGAGCATCTTTCTCTCTCTCTCTTTCTCTCACGCAAAGTTCCAGGGATCCACGGAAGTACCTTAAGCCTCAATACAGAAGACCAGCGAAACAAGTGCACTAGGCCCCAATGAAAACTGCAAGACTTAACTTCAATCAAAGACTTTACATCAAACGCAAAGCCAGTAACTGAACTCCAGCTATTGCTTCAAACCTTTCCCCTTTGATTCTTTCTCCTTTTCTGTCTCTATTTGCATGTGTGTTTATTGCGTATGCATGCTAGTGTGGTCACATCCCATATATTTTTAGTAGTTTTAACTGAGTTTGAGTTTTAAGGTTAATAAACTTGCACCTTTCTTGTTTAAATCTGAGAAAACCTGTCTGGTTGATTTCTTTGCCATTACAATTACAGAGCAGTGAGCAATGACTCACTGAGGGGAAGCTAAAAACAAGGTTTTGTAAAAATTAAACCCTCTTTCGGCCAAACCAGGAAAAGGCTGAGAGGGGAGCCCTAGATGCCTACCTCACCTGGTCATAACACGTGTGACATCATTTTCCTGCACTTGGGTGCAGTATTTTGCATATATTTTGCTTGAGCACTAGACGGACAGTTGGCTTTAGTGCTTAGACCCATATGTGGTCATTTTAATTCATTGCTAATTAACTCTGAAGAACTGTATTCCCTAAAGTATCCAGCTATTATTGCAGTTCTACAGCAGAAAATGCATCTTTAAAAATGCTGTTACGTTAAAAAATTCACAAGAACTTCATGCTGTTGCACCAAAGCTGCCATGTTGATTGTTGATGGCTGAACATATGGAAGATGCATTATTCTTAGCAACCAACAGGTCAACCTATTTCCCAACCACCATATGGTAGGTACAAAGACAGAAGGTAGAGGCCACAAATGTAGCACTGTTTACCAGACTTTCGCTGGTTATTGGATAGAGAAGATGGATGTGACCCCTAAAAACAATTGATTAAGAGTGAATGCAGTGCTATGATGGGTTAAACAGGAGTTTTACAGCTTTGGTAATTGTGCCCAAATGCAGGACAGACTGATGGGATGAAACTCTCATTAATCTACTGATTGTAAGGCTCCTATGGAAACAGGTTTGGACAGTCCAAAATGAATCCCTAGTGGGCATGGACCTATAGCAGACAAGTGTCTCTAGTTTGACACTGATAAACAGAAGAATCACAAATAGTAGAATTCTGAAATAAAACACAAAAATGCAGCAATTGCACAGGCCACAAGATGGTTATAGATAAAGAAAGTAATTTGGCCCATCCTAGCCCATCTGTCCTCTCCCCAGTTGCATCATTCAATTGATTCTTGAATGATTCCAATGTTTCCATCCTGATTACTATTTCTGGACGTTCATTTTATGTACTATCCCCTTATCCTACTCTTGCAATTTAGTTTGAATTTTTTTTTGTTAGATTAATTCTTTCCATGTGGTTTACGGTCTTATAAATGTCTCTAAGGTAGTTTCTCAGACAGTTCCAGGATTAAAAAGCCCAAGGGCTGGATTTTATTCCGGCAACAGGGGTTCCGGCGGTGAGCCAGAAGGCAGGAGGGGACCCTGCCTCGACCCTCTGTCGGATGCCCATTGCAATTCCCATGGTGGGCAGCCAGTTAACTTCCTGCACTCAGGGTTGCGTTCGGAGGGCTGGCAGCTGTGCAGTACCAGCAGCGCAGCTGGGAGCAGTGGCCGCTGCTGGTACTGCTGGAGACGTGCAGTGCACAAGATGGAGGTGACCCTAGGACACAGGTAAGTGGGGTGGGGTTGTCGGCGCCGGTCAAGCAGGCCCAGCGACAGGGTGGGAGGGGTATTGGTGAGGGGGACTGGCCAGGGGGCCCTCCGGGGGCCATGGATTGCCCCCAAAGGACAGACACACCCCCAAGCTTGCTAGGAGGCTGCCATATTTTACCTGATGGCATCTCCACATGGCAGCAGGGCCCTCCATCTTCCACAAAATTGGAGCAGAGGTGGGAAAAGGCCCTTAAGTGGCTATTAATTGGCAACTTAAGGGCCTTAATTGGTTTGGGGCGGGAAGGCCCCCTGCCTCCATTCCTATCTCTTAGGACAGGATAAAATCCTGCCCCAAGTTTCTCTATTCTTTCTTTCTTTCTTCCCAGATCAGATCCAGGGATCAGTTTCATGGCTGTTCTCTGCATTTGTCAAAACTGTATCTGGCATGTATTCTCCTGGTTTGACTGTGTCGTTCAAATGTCTAGTGGCTTTGTTGATTGTTACTCTAACTTGGTTGGTTATGAAATCAAAACCTGAAATTGGCATAACCTGGATAAAAGAGTGAAGAATTTCAAATGCAAATTACGAGTTTTCGCAATAACCAGTCCTCCCACAAAAGTGGCCATGCCCCAGATCAAATTATAAACATGGCAATTTCCCACCAATTGTGCCCACTTGTTGACCTTCAAGGAAGCTCTTCAAATTAAACTTTTTTAGGCACAAAGGCATCAATAGGTACCTTTTAAAAGTTTTTACATGTTTAAAAATATTTAATTTACTGAGAGATTGATGAGGATACACCAATGTAACCTGTAAATGTTTCTGTAAAGTTTTTTTTATAGTTATTGTCAGTTATTTAAAATCTGGTTACTCACAGGTGGTGGACTAGGCACTTCGATTAAAATGCTTTTTATGGTGATAAACCCAATTTCAGCAATACTAATAAAACTGCACCTGGTTACCACCCCTAAATAGGTCACAAAATATTTTTCAACACAAGTAATGTAAAAAGCAGTTGCCTTCTAAAATGATTGTGCTGGTATATGGAATATTTTACATAGTGATTATGCAAGTGAGTTTGGACAGAAACATGATCCATAATTTCTCTTCAGAAAACAAGCGCAATTTCAAGCACAATTTGAGCACAGATTGTCAATTGCACCCAAAGCGGAAACTCTACCCCACTGAGTTTATTAATACTCATAAGTGTCATACTGAGCAATTTCAACAACATTCAGGGTATGTATGTCATTTTTTTCCTCTCCACACGCAGTACTTCACATTAAAATTCATCTGTCATTGTTTTGGTCATTTCTTTTTTTTTTGTCCAATTCATTCAGATCATTCAATAGCTTAAAAGAGGAAAGACAGATCACTGCTCCATTATCAGTTCCAGCACTTTCTATTTGTACATACAGCTTGACACGACTGCACACTAACTAGACAATCTCAGTCACTGGATAGCTAATGTGGATAACAGAAAAATGCCATATTGCCGTGGTGCGGGATGTTCTTCTCAGTTTGGGGCTGTTGGGCACTGTTGAGGTACAGCAGAGAGAGATTTACTGTGAATCTAATTGTACCATCCCTGACCTAGGAGTGCTCAACACAGGCAATGGGTACCAGAAATGCAGTGTATTCCATTCATCATAGCAAACAACTTATATTGATAGAGCACATTTAATGTATGTCATAAGGCACTTCACAGGAGCATTATTAACCAAATTTGAAAGGAAACAAACACCCTTCACCTGGATGAACACAAATCTCAATTTCCTTTTTATTTGATAACTTCTTTTTTTTTTAAAAAAAGTTTATCTTCAGGGGAGTAAGTGGTGGCTAGTCCTTATTGTTGCTCTTTTTTCAGTGACAATAAAGCTCCATTCACTGACTCCAAACGCTACCTGAACTTTTACTGTAATAAGGAGAGAGCCTGTGAAAGTAGCTGCTCTGTGATGCCAAAACTTTGAAAATGAAATTTATAAATTCCCAAGCTCTTCATGGTGAACCGACTGGCAACTTTTCAAAATTGGTTTTGCAACAGACTGAAGTCATACCCAAAGGGTGTGACAACTTCCTGCAGTTAGTCTCACACCACTTGACTTTGGTGTGGTCCCTGTCTGATTACCAAGCTCACTCCTGGTTGATACCACTTCTTTTGTGCTAATGAGTACCTGAAACTACTTTGGCACAGAAGTGGTCTACTAAATTATTTTTCTTTTCTTTTATCTTCTGAAAAAGAGAAAAGCTTTGCAAAAAGCCTATGATTGAAACAGCTGGAACTGAAGAGATACTTGAACAATATTTTATAATGTGTTCAGACAAAAAGTCATGAACTTAATATGCAAGCACACTATTGATTTAGACTGTGGTATCTGCGTGGTTAATAGTTAATTGGATGGGATGCATTCATTGCAGGCGTTTATGTGTTTTAACCAAATGTCTGTGCAGTAGTCTATAAACTCCTCCTATATTTATCTGATTGGGAGTGTGCTTGCTTTATAGAGCTATCAAGTGCTGAATTTTATTGCTTTTAATCACTACAACCTTCCTAGTGACCTTGTTGTCTTTTTCCAGCTACAGAATATCTCTGGAAACTGGTTTCCAATGAGACCATTTCATATTCTGGTGCCTGTATCATTGAAAGTCAGTGCTGCTTCTGGCTGACTTTCAGCTAACTTCTGGAACAAGAAGCAATTTTTCCCAGGAATTACTGTCAGTACAAGCAGATCAGGCAAATATTAATATTCTGTACATTATTGACCAATTGGACACCTACATTTCCCACTTTTAATCAGCAGAGATGATTTAATTTATAAAACTCTAATTTTAATAAAAAGCAGTTTGTTTCTCTTTTTAACTGGCTATAACATCTGGAGCCCATCCTCAAAAATAAAACAATTTGTGGACATTGTGCTGATGCACAAATGTGTACAAGGCTGCTTGAAAAAAAACTGCAAAAATAATTACTGCTGTATATTGAGTTTCTGTATCTTTTTATATGACTTTAAAATCACTTGAATTTTGCAACAGACTTCAGTTAGCTGTATTCTGAAGAGTTCTTCTGCCTTTGTGGGAAAAATATATAAGTACTGTCCAAGAATATCTACATTTCCATGGGGTGAATATTGGCCTTTAGTATTCCTGGTGCACAGCTTCAGATATCAGGAGTGCACAATGGGAACTGATGCACACTGAAGGCAGAAATGCACTCTCCTGGCAAGTATGGGCCAGCCAATTTCCCACGTAGAAGTAATTAGTTGCATCAGAAAATCCCCCCTGCCATTGAAATGCATTTTTGTCATTCGGTGCATTTAAAAGAAAGCCAAATAAACTTGTGACAAGTGAAAGGAATCAAAGGTTATTCTGATTGGATTAGATGGAGAGGGGTGGGAGAAGGTTTGTGTGAAGCATAAATACTGAAGCATTCAGCTGGGCTGAATGGCCTGTTTCTATGCTATACATTCTATGTGGTCTATTTGTAATTACATGAAATGCGAATTCAAGTTTACAATGCGAAATGGGGTGGACATAAAATCCATTGACCTGGTTTCTCTTCTGAATTGTTTCCCATCTTAGGGTGATAAACAGAGATTAGAACAAAAGAAAAATTACGGCACAGAAGGAGGCCATTCAGTCCGTTGAGTCCGTGCCGGCCAAGAGGAAAAAAAATAGAAACAAGCTGCTCAATCTAATCCCACCTTCCGGCACCTGGTCCATAGCCTTGCCACTTGCAGCACTTCAGGTGCAGGTCCAGGTACCTTTTAAAAGAATTGAGGGTTTCTACCTCCACCACCATTCCTGGCAGTGAATTCCAGATGCTCACCACCCTCTAGGTGAAAAGGTATTTCCTCATGTCCCCTCTAATCCTTCCACCAATCACCTTAAATCTGTGCCCCCGGTAATTGACCTCTCTGAGAGGGGAAACAGGACCTTCCTGTCTACTCTATCAAGGCCCCTCATAATTTTGTACACCTCTATTAAGTCATCTCTCAGCCTCCTCTGTTCTAAGGGAAACAGCCCTAGCCTATCCAATCTTACCTCATAGCTGCAACTTTTAAGCCCTGGCAACATTCTTGTAAATCTCCTCTGTACTCTCTCCAGAGCAATGATGTTCTTTCTGTAATTTGGTGACCAGAACTGTATGCAATTCTCCAGCTGTGGCCTAACCAGCGTTTTAGACAGTTCCAGCATTACATCCCTTTTGAATTCTATACCTTGGCTAATAAAGGAAAGCATTCCAAATGCCTTCTCCACCACTCTATTTACCTGTCCTGCCACCTTCAGGAGCCTGTGGACATACACTCCAAAGTCTGTCACTTCTGCCCCTCTCAATATCCTCCCGTTTATTATTCCCTCGCTTTATTTGCCCTCCCCAAATGCATTGCCTCACACTTTTCTGGATTGAATTCCATTTGCCACTTTTCTGCCCACTCAACCAAACCATGGATATCATCCTGGAATCCGCAGTTATCCTCTTCACTATCAACTCTACAACCAATTTTTGTATCATCAGCAAATTTCCCAATCATGCCTCCCACATTTAAGTTCAAATCATTAATATATACCACAAACAGCAAGGAGCCTCACACTGAGCCCTGTGTAACACCACTGGAGACAGCTTTCCATTCACAAAGACATCCGTCGACTACTACCCTTTGTTTCCTGTCCCTGAGCCAATTCTAGATCCAATCTGCCACATTGCACTGACCACCTCTGGTAAGTCTCTCCCAGCCACTCTGGAAAGGGGCCTCCTCCATCAGTGCCAGCAACAGCTCCGTGGATGCATTGGAAAATGCTAGGACCTTTCAACTGTTTATATCTCTGAGGCTGCTGCTCCTTCTGCCATCTTGCTGTGAAACAATGTTGTGCTTTAACTGGCTGCAGGAGAATTGTATGCCACTCCTTCCCCAGTGCAGGGCAGTTTTATGGCCTCCTAACAACACTGCATGGCTAATAGGTGATCTGGGTGGGACCTGCATTGAATTTGTTGTCAAGAAATGCTGGAAATACTCAACAGATCTGGCAGTATCTGTGGAGAGAGAAGCAGAGTTAATGTTTCAGGTCAGTGACCCTTCTTCAGAACTAGAAAATATTAGAAATGTAAAAGGTTATAAGCAAGTAAAGCGGGGGTGGGGCAAGAGATAACAAAGGAGAAGGTGTAAATAGGACAAGGTCACAGAATAGCTGACCAGAAGGTCGTGGAGCAAAGGCAAACAATATGTTAATGGTGTGTTGAAAGACAAAGCATTAGTACAGATAGGGTGTTAATGGACTGAAAATTGAACAGCCGCAAGTACAAACATGAAAAAAAACAGTGGGTAAGCAAACTGAACAAACTAAGATGAAATAAAGTAAAATAAGCACAAACAAAAATTTTTTAAAGGAAAAAGAAAAAAATAACTAAAAAATAAAAGTAAAATGGGGGTCCCGTCATGTTCTGAAATTATTGAACTCAGTGTTCAGTCCGACAGGCTGTAGTGTGCCCAATCGATAAATGAGATGCTGTTCCTTGAGCTTGCGTTGATGTTCACTGGAACACTGCAGCAATCCCAGGACAGAGATGTGAGCATGAGAGCAGGGGGATGTGTTGAAATGGCAAGCAACCGGAAGCTCGGGGTCCTGCTTGCGGACTGAGCGGAAGTGTTCCGCAAAGTGGTCACCCAGTCTGCGTTTGGTTTCCCCAATGTCTCCTCTACATTTCCAGGGACTGTTTTTCCAAATCAAGTGGCCTTTACATGACTCCCTTGAAAACCCCAAAGCTTAACATTTCTTCAATCTTTCAAAAATGAATCCTCAAAAAATATATTTAACAAAACACAGAGGCACTTCCGTAACAAGTAACTGTGCAAGCGCTTGAGTAATTCAAAATGCGATTAAGTCAGTGGGGACAAAATTCACTCGGCCCTCAAATGGGTGTGGGGATCATGATCCGTGGGTGCAGGAGGGAGGCTTCAGATTCTTGGGACATTGGGATTAGTTCTGGGGCAGGAGGCACCTATTCAAAAGGGACATGTTGCACCTCAACTGACTGGGACCAATGTCCTCACAGGGAGGTTTACTAGTGTGGTTGGAGTGGGACTAAACTAAATTGGCAGGGGGATGGGACATATTGAAATAGAAAAGAGGATTAAGGTGCATAAAGTGGGAGTGTTGGATAGCACTAGAGAAGGAAATAGCACCATAATAGATAGCAGCAGAGTAAGAAGGGGTATGAGGAATATGAAGACAGGTTTAGAATGCTTGTATGTAAACACACAAAGTGTAATGAATAAGGTTGGTGAGTGACAAGCACAAATAGCCATATAGGACTGAGATGCAGTGGCAATAACGGAAATGTGGCTTAAAAATGGTGAGGACTAGTTGCTTAATATTAAAGGAAAGAAAACTTTCAGAAAAGATAAGGAAGGAAAAAGGGAGGTGGAGTGGCAGTACTGATTAAGGAAGGCATTATAGTGTTGGAAAGAAAAGATGTCCCTGAGGCAGTAAGGACAAAATCCACTTGGTTAGAGTTGAGAAGCAAGAAATGTATGATCACTTACTGAAGGTACCCTATAGGCCTTCAAATAGTGAGAGAGAGTTGAAGGAGCAAATCTGCAGGGAAATCACAGAGATGTGCAAGAAATATAGAGTGTTGATATTGGGGTAATTTAATTTTCCAAATATAGATGTTCGAGTAAAGGGAAAGAAGGGTGATATATTTCTGAAATATGTTCAGGAGAATGTCCTTGACCAGTATGTTCTCGGTCCAACTTGGAAGGAGAAAATATCTGGCACTGGGGAAGTGGACCAAGGCCAGAATCTTATGCCCCCCCAAACAAGTGGGCTGATGGCAGGGATGGGGGTGTGGGTGTAAAACTGGGCTGGTGGAGGGGGCGTGGGGCGTAAAACTGAGTAGGAGGAGGAGGAGGCTTCCCCCGTTGCAAATTTATGCAGGGCGGCGGCGGCGAGAAACAGCCTGCCCGCCCCAGGCCAATCAAAGGCACTTATGTGGCCAATTAACTGACCCGATGAAACCAGGCAGCCTTCTTGCGGGCTGTTGGGGCTGTCCTCCTGATCGGGCACCCTGTGCCCCACGGAGGGCTGCCCCCAAAGCACAACCACTCCCAATGCACAACCCTCCCTCTGCCCCCAGAATCAACCCCCACTTGCCTCGCTGGGGCCCACCCGATTGTCCCCAGTGAGGCCCCAAAGACTTGCCTTTTTTCGGGGCCATCCTTCCTGTTGCTTCTGATGGCTGGTTGTTGTCCCAGCATGGCCACCGCACCCAGTGGTGCTGCTAGGACTAAGAGCTGCCGACCCGATTGGCCGGCAGCTCAATTAGGCGGGACTTCCTTCCTGAAGGAGGTGGAAGTCCTGCCCAAGACCTATTAAAGGCCTGGGGAGTGAAAAATCCCAGTCTGGCTCCCCAGGCCTGGCGGAGGTGGGCTCACTACTGACTTTTCGGCCGGTGGACGGGGCCTCCCGCCCAATGAAAAATTCCGGTCCAAGCGTCTTTGGGGGGAACATTTGGATAAGATAGGTCATTATATCATAAGATTTAGATTAGTAATGGAGAAGAGCAAGGAACAATATAAAGTAGATCTTCTAAATAGGAAGAGGTTTAATGCATGACAAGTGAATTCTTCAAGTGAAAACTAGGCCAAAACCAATAAGTTGATTGGGGAATGAAGAGGAAAATAAGACTGGCAAAGAGAGAATAGAATGACAGTCAACATAAAAGGGAAGCCCAAAATGTTCCACCGGCATGTAAATTATAAGCGGGTAGTAAGAGGTGGGGTGGGGCCTGTTAGGGACAAAGAAGGTAATACATGCTTAGAGGTGCAGGGCAAGGCTATTATACTTAACCAGTACTTAACCGGTGCTTACTAAGGAAGAGGATGCTGATAAAAATATTGGTAGAAGCAGAAATGCTAGAGGTGATGGATGGGGTGAAAATTAATAGGAAGGCTGTACTGGAAAGGCTGACTATGCTTAGAGTGGATAAGTCACTTGGTCCAAATGGCTTGCATCCCAGGTTGCTAAAGGAAGTGGGAGTGGTGATAGCGGAAGGGTTGCCATAATTTTCTAATCTTCCCTAGATATGGAGGAGGTGCCAGGGGATTGGAGAGTGGCAAATGTGACACCCTTATTCAAGAATGGGTGTAAGGACATTCCTAGTAACTGCAGCCCGGTTAGCTTAACATCAGTGATGGCTAAGGTTTTAGAAACAATAATCAGGGAAAAAAAATCAACGGGCACTTGGAGAGGTTTTCAGTTAATTAAGGAGAGCCAGCACGGTTTGTAAAAGGCAGATCATGCTTGACTAATCTAATTGAATTTTTTGATAAACTAACAGAGAAGGTTGATAAAGGGAATGCAGTGAACGTTGTCGATATGGATTTTAAGAAAGTGTTTGATGAAGTACCACACATAGAAACATATAGAAACATACAGAAAATAGGAGCAGGAGTGGACCATTCGATTCTTCGAGCCTGCTCCGCCATTCATTATGATCATGGCTGATCATCCAATAAAAGGGCAATAAATGCTGGCCTGGCAACGTCGCCCATATCCCATGAATGAATTAAAAAAAAAATCCAACTCAGTAACCTGTTCCCGCTTTCGCCCCATACCCTTTGATCCCTTTAGACCCAAGAGCTATATCTAACTCCTTCTTGAAAACATACAATGTTTTGACCTCAACTGCTTTCTGTGGTAGCGAATTCCACAGGCTCACCACTCTCTGGGTGAAGAAATTTCTCTTCATCTCAGTCCTGAAAGGTTTACCCCGTATCCTTAGACTATGACCCCTGGTTCTGGACTCCCCACTATCGGGAACATCCTTCCTGCATCTATCCTGTCAAGTCCTGTTAGAATTTTATAGGTTTCTATGAGATCGCCCCTCACTCTTCTGAACTCCAGTGAATATAATGCTAACTGACTCAATCTCTCCTCATACATCAGTCCCGCCATCCCAGGAATCAGTCTGGTAAACCTTCGCTGCACTCCCTTTATAGAAAGAACATCCTTCCTCAGATAAGGAGACCAAAACTGCACACAGTATTCCAGGTGTGGCCTCACCAAGGCCCTGTATAATTGCAGCAAGACATGCCTGCTCCTGTACTCGAATCCTCTCGCTCTGAAGGCTAACATACCATTTGGCTTTTTTACCGCCTGTTGCACCTGCATGCTTACCTTCAATCACTGGTGCACGAGAACACCCAGGTCTCGCTGCATATTCCCTTCTCTCAGTTTATAGCCATTCAAATAATAATCTGCCTTTCTGTTTTTGCTACCAAAGTGGATAACCTCACATTTATCTACATTATACTGCATCTGCCATGCATTTGCCCACTCACTCAACTTGTCCAAATCACCCTGATGCATCTCTGCATCCTCCTCACAACTCCCCTTCCCACCCAGTTTTGTGACATCTGCAAATTTGGAGATATTACATTTAGTTCCCTCATCTAAATCATTAATGTATATTATGAATAGCTGGGGTCCTAGCGCCAATCCCTGCGGTACCCCACTAGTCACTGCCTGCCATTCAGAAAAAGACCCATTTATCCCTATTCTTTGTTTCCTGTCTGCCAACCAATTTTCTATCCATCACAATACACGACCCCCAATCCCATGCACTTTAATTTTACACGCTAATCTCTTATGTGGGACTTTGTCGAAAGCCTTCTGAAAGCCCAAATAAACCACATCCACTGGCTCCCCTCTCGTCAACTCTACTACTTCCATCCTCGAAGAATTCTAGTAGATTTGTCAAGCATGATTTCCCTTTCGTAAATCTATGCTGACTCTGCCGGATTCTATCACTGTTTTCCAAGTGCTCTGCTATAAAATCTTTGATAATGGACTCTAGAATTTTCCCCACTACCGACGTCAGGCTGACTGGTCTATAATTCCCTGCTTCTCTCTATCTCCCTTTTTAAATAGTGCGGTTACATTAGCTACCCTCCAATTTGTAGGAACTGTTCCAGAGTCTATAGAATCTTGGAAGATGACCACCAATGCATCCACTATTTCTAGGGCCACTTCCTTAAGTACTCTGGGATGCACACCATTAGGCCCTGGGGATTTATCAGCCTTCAATCCCATCAATTTCCCCAACACCATTTCTCTACTAATACTGATTTCATGCAGTTCCTCTCTCTCACTAAGCCCTCTGTTCCCCAACATTTCTGGTATGATATTTGCATCCTCCTTTGTGAAGACAGAAACAAAGTATGCATTTAGTTGGTCAGCCATTTCTTTTTTCCCCATAATAAATTCCCCTGTTTCTGACTGTAAGGGACCTACATTTGTCTTCACCAATCTTTTTCTCTTCATATACCTATAGAAACTTTTACAGTCAGTTTTTATGTTCCCTGCAAGCTTGCTCTTGTACTCTATTTTCCCCTTCTTAATCAATCCCTTGGTCCTCCTTTGCTGAATTCTAAACTGCTCCCAATCCTCAGATCTGTTGTTTATTCTGGCGAGTTTATATGCCTCTTCCTTGGATCTAATGCTATCTCTAATTTCCCTTGTAAGCCATGGTTTGGCTACCTTTCCTGTTTTGCTTTTGCGCATGACAGGGATAACCAATTGTTGCAGTTCATCCATGTGCTCTTTAAATGTTTGCCATTGCCTATCCACCATCATCCCTTTAAGTAACGTTTCCCAATCCGTCATTGCCAACTTGCGCCTCATTCCTTCGTAGTTTACTTTACTAAGATTCAGGACCCTAGTCTCAGAATCAACTATGTCACTCTCCATCTTGATGAAGAATTCTATCTCATTATGGTCGCTCATCCCCAAGGGGTCTCACACCACTAAGTTGTCAATTATTCCTGTCTCATTACACAGTACCCAGTCTATGATGGCCTGTTCTCCAGTTGGTTCCTCAACGTATTGGTAACGTAGTGGCAGCATAAAAGGCTGGTTCACAGGCTCATGGAATTGGAGGGTCAGTGTTCAATTGGATAAAAGAAAATTGATAGAAGGACAGAAAATAGCAGGTCATGGTATATGGTTGTTTTTCAGACTGGAAGATGGTACATAATGGTGTTCTCCAAAGTTTGGTGCTAAAACCACTGCTTTTTTTGATATATATATGTATAGAGAGAGAGTAAAATGTTAATATTTGCCAATGATACCAAACTTCGAGGTGTGGCAGTGAGGGTGACATAGATAGGCTAGCAGAATGGGCAGATAAACAGCAGATGGAATTTAATGCGGAGCAGTGTGAGGTGATGCATTTTGGCAGAATGGATAGGGAGAGGCAATATAGTCCAAATGGCAAAGTTCTCAAGAGTGAGCACGGACAGAGGGACCGTGGGGTCCGTGTGCACAGATCCTTGAAGGTGGTGGGATATATTGAGAGAGTAGCTCGCAAAGCTTATGGGATCTTGGGTTTCATAAATACAGATATTGAATACAAAACCAGGGAAGTTATGCAGAACCTTTATAAAGCTCTGGTTAGACCACAACTAGAGTATTGCATTCAGTTCTGGTGACTACAGTTTAGGAAGGATGTGATGGGCCTTGAAGGTGCTGAGGAGATTTACTGGAATAGTTCCAGGGATGAGGAAATTTAGCTACAAGGTTAGGTTGGAGAAGCTGGGGTTGTTCTCCTTGGAGTAAAGTAAATTGAGAGGAGATTTGATAGATGTGTACAAGATTATGACGGGTTTAGATACAGTAGACAAAGAGAAGCTGTTCCCATTAGCTGATGGTACAAGGACTAGGGAACATAGATTTAAGGTTTTGGGCAAGAGATGCAGAGATGACGTGAGGAAGAACTTTTATACGTGAGTGGTGATGACCTGAAAGTTGCTGCATAGGAGGGTGGTGGAAGTGAAGACCATTATTGATTTCAAAATAAATTTGGATGGGCACATGAAGGAAATAAACTTTCAAGCCTGCAGCAGGAGAGCAAGGAAATGGGGCTGACTGGATTGCTCCACAGATAGCCGGCATGGACTCGATGTGCTGAATCGCCACCTTCTGTGACATAATAACTCTAAGCTGTGCTGGTGAGTAACAGAGGGAAGGTAAGATGTGGGACTGTTGGTGAATGGGAATTGGGGTTTTGTTTACTGGTATCGCAGTCGGATGAGTGATTCACTCACAGCCAGTCCAAAAAGGGGTTGTCGCGGTTGCCTCCTTTCTTCTTCCTCTTCCTCCTCCTCCTCTTCCTCAGCTGGTCATCCTGTAGCTGGTGGCAAGACTGTGCCCTCAAGATGGCAAGGTTTTGCAGCAGTTCACCACGAATCTTGACACTGGCTCTGCCAAATACAACACGTCCCCTCAAAAGGGTCCAGGCAGTGGGACTGTTGTTTTAGCATGCTAATGGTCTGTTCTATCACATTCTTTTATGAGAGAAGGGCTTTTGTTGTATACATGCAGCCCACTTGTGCTTGGATGCACACCAAAGTCATGATTCATATCGTCAAAAGGTAGCCCTTGTCACTGAGTAGCCACTCACTGGTTTGATGTGTCTCAAAAGCAGATGGCACAGTGGACGGCCACATAATGGATGCTTCATGACTGCTGACAGAATACTGGGCATTGACCTGCATGGTTCGCTGCCAATGGTCACACATCAGCTGCACGTTGATGGAATCCCTTTCGGTTGTGGCATATCTCAGAGTTGACATGTGGCAGCCTCAAAGTGACATGCGTTCAGTCAATGGCATCCTGCACCACAAGGAAGCCTACAATCTTCATGAATCCACATGCTCACTCTGCTTGCTTCTCAGTGGCAGAACTAAGTGAGAGAACTAAATATATTCAGTTGTCTTGGATTACAGAGCCTCAGTGACCTCCCTTATGCAGCAGTGAACAGCAAACTGGGAGATGTTGCATTTATCACCTGCTCCAGCCTAGAAGGAGCCCGAAGTTTAAAAGTTTGTGGCCACAGTTACCTTCACAGCCACTGGCAGTGCCATCCTCACCCTGCTCTGCGGTTGCAGTTCTGGTTACAGCAGGTGTTAGATTTAAGTGAGGACGTCTTTATTGAAGTTGAGATGTCTGGCACACTGTTCTATGCTAAAGTAGGTGAATTGCTCCCTGAACACTCTGGGTGGATGGGCCTCTGGCTGAGAGCCCTTCTCCACCCACGACCCACCACCCCCTCTTTTTCTCTTGCAGCAGCTTGTTACCTCTTCTCATGTCATGCGTCTCCCTGTCATGCTGTAGTCCAAAGGAAATGCATACTACTGCACCCATGTCTGTGCTCAAGTGGATTGTGCAGAATACGTGAAGCCAGGACAAAGTCCTTCAACATGTTCCATATAACTGCCTGTAGATTTGAGCAACATTAGAGGACTCTAGAAGCCACCAATCATTTCTGTAGTCACAGCAACAGTTAATAGAAATCAATCAGCAACTAACCTGTAAATAGTTGATGATCCCTTTAATCAGCACTGGTTGGGTGTTGGGGTGAGGAGTGGGGTTCTTCCTGCTGCTGAACATGTGTTCAGCTGTGTGTCTGTAGGAGAGTGAGTTAACTGGAGCGTTGCATTCCAAAATGGCAGTGCTGGCACTAAATCACTGTTCTATGCTGGTTGATGTCATAACCTGCCTACTCTTTATACTTCCAGTGGACGCTCCCTGCATACGTACTAGCACCCTCAGCAAAATGGCTTCTGGCATGGCTTGCACCAGAAGCATGCACACAGTCTTGGATGCCATTTGGAGACAAAATGGCACCTGTAGCACTGAAAAACCGGGAGCTAATTAGACGAATTTTGTGGCTCGTGACTTTGTTGTTCTAAATTATTAATTTGTTGGGGGAGAGTCCATTGGAACCATTAAGAGAGAATGTTGCTGGCCTGCACAGGCACTAACACGTCGTATAGCCAGATTATGGTATATCTGATATAGCCAGATTCGACAACAAGTGTTATTGGTGAATATTGTGCAGTTTTGCTATCACAGGCACTTTTGCTGATTTTTAACAGGTTGAGTGAAAGTTAAATTGTTCCCATTGTGGGAGACTTTAAAAATTGAGGTTTTTTTCTGGTGACTACTGAAAAAAGCACTCTGAATTGAGCTTTGCTGAATCTCCCATCCCATCACCCTCATTATGGAGCTCAATTCAGAGTGCTTTTTTCAGTAGTCACCAGAAAGAAAACTCAATTTTTAAAGTCTCCCACAATGGGAACAATTTAATTTTCACTCAACCTGTTGGAAATCAGCAAAAGTGCCTGTGATAGCAAAACTGCACAATATTCACCAATAACAGCTTTGCTGAATCTCTTGGCTTTTTCTCTTTGTGCTCATTACCACCTCCTGTGCCTGATTTATTCACATTGTCACTCCTTCTGTCTGCTTCTTGTCCATTGTCACTGTCTCATTATATTCATCCCATTTCACACATTATTCCAAGACCTTTTCTTCTACCCCATAAATATCCTGGGTTTTGGTAGTTGTCTTTGCTCACGCTTTCTTTTCCCATAGATTTTTCATAATGAAGGCTTCAGACCTTTTTCTCTGATCATTGAAAATATGTTGCCATTTGTGGACCCCAAAACCTACTTTAGATTTCATATAATATCATTTAAAAAAAAGACCTAGTTTATGTTATTTTTATAAGATTATATTGTAATTAATGAATTGATATGCAGGTACTTATGTGTAAGTGAGTATGGTAGGACCTTTGTCATATTAAGCAACAATTTAAATGCACCACTGAAATATTCAGATTAGAAGGTCCGGTCTACATTTCCCTTGTGGTGGGTTTACTGGCAAAACGGCACCACGACTGCACTTCCACCTGTTGGGCTGACCCTACAGATCCTGCCACTTTTTCTAGAGTTAGTTTCATTTTAATATTGTGGGTAGGCTCCTGAGACATGGCTCTCCTCAGTTCTCAAAGGCTTCTGATGGACACCTTGAAAATAAAAAAAAAATGCCAGAAACATTCAGCAGATCAGACAGCCTCTGTGAAGAGAGGAAGATAGCGATAGCGATTCAGATCTGATGACGCTTCGCTAAGTCAGATGACACTGATGAACATTTTATGAGCAAGAACAGAGCCAGTCAAAAGGGGTGCAGGGAGAAATAAAAGAATGGTTTGTGATGAGGTAGAGGACAGGAGAAGATTAAATGACTGAAGTGATAATGGTGTCCGGCAAAAGGAGACAACGATGAGCTCAATTAGAGAAATTAAAGATATATCCGGGACCCAGTATATGTATGAATGGTGTTACGGCCAAGGCGGGAGGAGTGTGCTGTTAATTCAGTCTGACTTCTCCACAGGTCACAGCGTATCAATAAGTTTTCCCACGTACTGAAACAGCCAATTAGATACTCTATTTGTCCCCTGAATAAAGGACACCAACCAGGTTTCTTCAATCAACAACAAAATAAACCATTTATTATAAAACCAAGTCTTAACCACTAATGAAGTAAATAATATATATGAATTGAGATATTAAAGCTCCTTATTTTTCCCTAACCTTCGTGCACACGCACATACATCCAAAAAAAATGTTAACTGGGGGGAAAAAAAGGATTTTGGTTTACAGCTGTTTCATGGGAATAAAAGAAATAAAAAAACTTAGACTGCCATGATCTGGAAGGAAGGTTCTCAGTTTGGCAAGGTGTCCTAAAGTCAAATAGTTGGATGCCACTTGAAGTCTTTCCTGGCCAGGTTGGTGAACAGACTGCGATGAGTAGGAGTTCAAAGAACTTCAACAGTAGTAATATTCATATAGTTCTTTCATTGGGGATGTCGCAACAGGTGTCAGTTCTCACATTCGATGCAAGAGTCCTTTTTTAAAGATGCAAGATTTCTGCAAATTCAGGGTTTCTTCGAAAATGCGGGAAGCAACAGTACCACTTCATACAAGCTTGTGCTTTTCGAGAGCAAAGACTCTTGATAGAGAGGTAATACTTTTCTAGTTCTTCTTCTGATCTCCAGGCAGGTCAAAATTAAATTCAAATTACCTGCTTTACTAAACCCACGGGCTTTTAAACAGTTCAAAAATGAAACCAAAAGAGGGTAGCTCTTACGTCAAACCCCCTGCTAGTTTCCTTGAAATTATCTGCTTTCCAGTCCTTGTTTACCAGTTCAACGTTTGTTGAAATTCCTTTCAAAAACATCCATAAAGTTCAGCTATTTTTAGATGTCTCAATGTCAACTGAAATCCTTTTCAGTTTTGAAAAATATAGAATCTCAAATTTTAATACAAAAAATGGAAATCCTTGTAACAATGGTTACAGCTGAATAGCAGAGGGAGAGCCAACAATTTTACATGGTTCAGCCATTGGAGTACCAAGTAGCAGTAGGCTGAAAAGATGCACTATTCTGGGTACCAAGAAAAAACTCAATGATTTAAAAAAAGTCATAAAGAACACAGAACTCTGGTAGGTAAAAAGTTATTGGCCAGGTCTTATCTGTGTAATATGGTTTTTGGCAAGGTCAGAGGGTGCCTTGTATCATGATTTCAAATTATTAGATATGCTGGGCTGTAGTAAGCAGACAAATATCTGGACTGGGATTATTCTGTTAAAGGGGAACCTGGTGCCAGAACTATTTAAGCAGTTGCCAAGATGAAACTTGAAAACGATGTCCCCGCCGGGCTGTTCCTGCAGATGTCATTAGCTGGCAAAGGATGCAGTTGCACAGCCTGTTTATGCAGTGGGCCCATTGGTTGCCTAATCTCCCTGCTGGGTTTGTCCTCCTTTTTCATTCTTCCAAGCATGCATCGAGAGTCCTATTCAAACAGCCAAATAATGGAGCATACAGTGTGCCAGCACAACATTAGTCAGCCAGGCCAGCATACACTGAGGAGCTCCCCTGATCTAGCAAAATGCCTGAGGCATACCTCCAGAATGCCAATTCTTCAGAATTCTTTTTGGCACGGAATTCCTCATTGTATCAGTACTCATCTGGAGTATGAGGGATCTGCACTGCTGTGATCAGCCACGACAGTAGAGGGTAGTCTAGATCTTCAAGGAGCCATTTATTCAGCTGCCTTTCAGCATTGCAGACCGGTATTATGGTGGATCATCTCAATATGAAGGAATAATGGTAATGATCTGGGGAGTGAACTTTCACATGTAATGTGATGTATTGATCACTAACCAGCTGAACATTGATCAATTGAAATGTTCAGGAATCTGACAGTATTATGAAAAGAGGACATATGGTGATTTGGCTAAAGTCAATGATCTCTTGACTTGAGGAAGTCCTGTTGCTCGAGAAATTTGGACAACCTCTCCATTCATGAATCATGTCCGGACGGAAGAACCTGAACAGGAGAATCATGAGAATACAATGCATTTGTGACCGAGCTAATTCAGAGGTGCACAGCTGATTGGTTGATATTGCAAATGCCCTTGAGCGACACCTGTGACATAAAGATTGAGGCCGGTAATAGCTCTCCAGCGCTGGTAATGTGGTAGACGTGAGTTCCCGGTCTGCAGAGAGCATATGACACAACTCCTGTATTGTCTCACAATGAACCATGGGCTTGTGCATTGCATGTGGGCAAGATTAAAATTGGACTGCCTTGCTCAGTAGCCATAGATGATTGGGTACTGCCAATTTGGTGACTCCAACAGTGCATGACCAGCCTGGCTCTCTTGTGCAACTTATCCACTTACTTATCATCTTCTTTCTTTGGCCTCCTTGTCTCGAGAGACAATGGGTAAGCACCTAGAGGTGGTCAGTGGTTTGTGAAGCAGCGCCTGGAGTGGCTATAAAGGCCAATTCTAGAGTGACAGACTCTTCCACAGGTGCTGCAGATAAAATTGGTTGTCAGGGCTGTTACACAGTTGGCTCTCTGCTTGCGCTTCTGTCTTTTCTCCTGCCAACTACTAAGTCTCTTCGACTCGCCACTCTTTAGCCCTGCCTTTATGGCTGTCCGCCAGCTCTGGCGATCACTGGCAACTGACTCACACGACTTGTGGTCACTGTTACAGGACTTCATGTCACGTTTGCAGACGTCTTTAAAGCGGAGACATGGACGGCCGGTGGGTCTGATACCAGTGACGAGCTCGCTGTACAATGTGTCTTTGGGGATCCTGCCATCTTCCATGTGGCTCACATGGCCAAGCCATCTCAAGCGCCACTGGCTCAGTAGGATGTATATGCTGGGGGTCTTGGCCGCCTCGAGGACTTCTGTGTTGGAGATACGGTCCTGCCACCTGATGCCAAGAATTCTCCGGAGGCAGCGAAGATGGAATGAGTTGAGACATTGCTCTTGGCTGACATACATTGTCCAGGCCTCACTGCCGTAGAGCAAGGTACTGAGGACACAGGCTTGATACACTCGGACTTTTGTGTTCCGTGTCAGTGCGCCATTTTCCCACACCCTCTTGGCCAGTCTGGACATAGTGGACGCCTTTCCCATGTGCTTGTTGATTTCTGCATTGAGAGACAGGTTACTGGTGATAGTTGAGCCTAGGTAGGTGAACTCTTGAACCACTTCCAGAGCGTGGTCGCCGATATTGATGGATGGAGCATTTCTGACGTCTTGTCCCATGATGTTCGTTTTCTTGAGGCTGATGGTTAAGCCAAATTCGTTGCAGGCAGCCGCAACCTGTCGATGAGTCTCTGCAGACACTCTTCTGTGTGGGATGTTAATGCAGCGTCGTTAGAAAAGAGGAGTTCCCTGATGAGGACCTTCCATACTTTGGTCTTCGCTCTAAGACAGGCAAGGTTGAACAACCTGTCATCTAATCTTGTATGAGGACGTGGTCTCTTCAGACCGCTAGCAAAGATTGGATGTCCACCAAAGCTATTAAGTATCATCACTTCATTCCATGACAATATGAAAGGCACAATTCAGCATAGCGGTGCCTCATCAGACCCCTTTCCTATCCTGAGTGGCGTGAAACAGGGCTGTGTTTTCGCATCTACACTGTTTAAGATCTTCTTCTCACTGCTGCTTACTTATCATAACTTCTGGCAATGGAAAGTCTTCAAGGGAAATAGCATAACTGTCTAAAACCTATTACATTTCTAATATTTGCCAATTTTGATGAAGGGTCATTGACTTGAAACGTTAAATCTGCTTCTTTCTCCACAGATGCTGCCTGACCTGCTGAGTATTTCCACCATTTCTTGTTTTTATTTCAGATTTCCAGCATCTGCAGTATTTTGCTATTATTTTTGTATAACTGTCTGCTTTGGTCAAAATATTGAGATGAAAAAATATGAAGAACTACAGCAGTAGGATCACTGCTTATTATCAAAGTAGTCATTGAAAAAGCAGAAAAGGGAGTCTTTAGCAGTAAACTCTAATCTATCACATAATTCTCAGAAGCTGATTTTTTTTTTACAGTACTGCCGCTTGTTTGATGACACCTAGCAATCACTAATACCACTTTTATACAAAGGTTCATTTCAGGAGATAGGCAGCAGGTGGTAATGGAAATGGAATATTACACTTTCCAGAGCTTTTTGATCTAATTTACGTGCAGTGGGCTGGATTGTAGTACAGGCAGCTGACAGCTCGCTTGTCCTTCGGAGAAAATTAGCACCATGTTTTCTATTTCAGTGAGCGGTTGGTGCTATCTATTGTCTTTTCCCACTGTCCCCCAACTCCCCACCCAAAATATTCAAAATTGGATAATTAAAAAAAAAGAAAATGTTTGCCTCTGGCTGGAATTTTACGCCACTCCAGCAAGCTGGATGGTGGCGGGCCGTTAGGAGGGGGGGGCGTAAAATGGAGCAGTAAGCACCAGGAGGCCGTCCCAACTCGCTCCCGCCTCCGCCCCACTTTACGTTGGGCGGGGTGGGGGGGTGAAAAACATGCCGCCTGTCCCAGGCCAATCAAGGCCCATAAGTGGCCAATCAATAGCGACTTAAGAGCCGTTGCTCACCTCTACGGGGATTTTACCCGTGGTAAGCGGGCGTCCTGAAGCTGGTATTTCTGGTGAAAGTTGGCCTCTCAGCGCCCCGGGGGGAGGGGGATCCCTGACAATTGGGCACAGGGTGCCCAATTGAGGGCCACCCCTGCTTCCCCAACCATCCCCAGGACCCAAGACACGCCCCTTCCCTCCAAACGACCACCCTTGTCTTGCCGGGGCCCAACCAATTACCCCGGTGCAAACTTACCTGCACTCCTGGCTCCATGTCCTCGGCTGGGCTGCAGTCCCAGCAGTGGTCACCGCTCCTGGTGGCGCTGCTGGGACTAAGAGTTGCTGGCCCGATGATTGGCCAGCAGCTCAATGAGGTGGGACTTCCTCCCTCAAGTGGGTGGAAGTCCCACCTCGGAACAATTAAATCCTGGTGACCCCTAAAATGCGGGACGGATCGCCGGGCTAGGCGGAAGTGGGTTTGCCACCGACTTTTATGTCGGTGGCCAGCTTCCAACCGCCCGGTGTGAAATCCAGCCCTATATCTCAATTTATGACCTCATATTTCATATAAAAAGGAAACAGATAATTCTGTACTTAAAGGAGCAGTACCTGTGTACTTACTAGGTTAGAATGTCCTCAGTCTGAACTATGCCAAAATTTACACAGGTTTCTATGCTGATCTCAGCAATGAAAATTTACAGCAACATTTCCTAAGAATCTCACCAGTATTCACCTAAACATAAAAACTAACGTAAAACAAATGGAAACAATTCGGGCCCAAGGAAAGCATGGAACATAGAACATTCATCTTCCTTTAGTCCCTCTTTGTCTTACGAATGTTCTGAAAGTTAAAGCTTGAAGCTGTCAAACCATCAATTATGCATATTACATGTAGCATGTTTCAGAAAATGCAATTGTTGAAGAAGCTTTTCTCTTTTTCACATAATGCGACAAAAGAACATTAAATGATAGAAAATACACAGCTGCTGCAAGGAGATTCAAAAAAAGCTACAAAACACCGGAAGTAGTGGCTTTATGCCATGTTGAGCCTAAAACATTGGGCATAGATTCACACCCATTTAGAATGGGCATAAATCCAGGTAGTGCATGTTCTCAGAAAGAGCTGGAAATATTCAGCAGGTGTGGCAGCATCTGTGGAGAGAGAAACAGAGTTAACGTTTCAGGTCATGTTTAATTCACTGCCACTTCTCTTCCAGGAGTGCCTACCTAGAAGAACTTCTGCTCTTCTTTCCAACAGGATTTCTGTTTGACTCTTTTAACCTATTACACTTCTACCTCTGCCGTTTGGTGGCTGGGGGGTGGTGTGGGGGGGCAGCGGGTTGGGGGGGTCAGGGTGGGGTCCGCACTGAGGCCTCGCCGCCGCCAGTAATATGCAGTGGGGCCTTCTTGTCGTCGGGAGTCGTGATGGGCTACTCCCGCAAGTATTTTACGGGCCCCCCTTCCACGGCCCCCATGTCAAGGGACTGGTAAAATTCAACCTGTTAACTCTGTTTCTCTCTCCACAGAAGCTGCCAGACCTGTTGTGTATTTCCAGCACTTACTGTTTATATTTCATTTCTCCAGCATTTGCATTATTTTGCTTTTATTTATCATAATACATGTTCTCCACTCTTTTATATAGAGGTGGGGCTATGCTAATGAGCTGAGTGGCGTTTTGGCATGCGAAACTCGGAAGCGGCACAAATGATCAAGGAGATTCACACATAATGATGGCTTGGCGAAAATCAGCTATGCACAAATGTCCTCAGAAAAAAAATCAGCACCATAGTTATACCAAACCTTTACAGGAAGTCCAGGCCATTATTATCACAATGTTGTTTTGTTTTTAAATTCACAAATCTAGGCGAAGGTCCATAGGCCTTAGTGAAGGGCACCCGCAAGGTTAAAAGGAGAAGAAAAGGTGAATCAAGATGATGATTTTAGACTAAAAGCAAAATACTGCAGATGCTGGGAGTCTGAAATAAAAACAGAAAGTGCTGAGAATACTCAGCAGGTCTGATAACTCTGCTTCTCTCTCCACAGAAGCTAACATTTCAGGTCAGTGACCTTTCATCAGAACTGGCAAAGGTTAGAAATGTAATAGGTTTTAAGCAAGTGAAGCGGCGATAGGGAGGAAGAGAACAAAAGGGAAGGTGTGTGATAGGGCAGAGGGCAGGAGAGATTAAATGACAAAGATGTCACGAGACAAAGGCAAAGGGAGGATTAATGACGTGGTGAAAGACAAAGTATTAGTCCAGAGAGAGTGTTAATGACAGAATAATAGCTCTGTCCAAAAGCACAAACATGAAATACCAAGTTTAAGGCTGGCATATAGTTAAAAAGATAAAACAAAATAATAATAAAAAAGGCCAGTTATGCTCTGAAATTATTGAATTCAATGTTGAATCTGGAAGACTATAGCGTGCCTAATCGGAAAATGAGGTGCTGTTCCTCGAGCTTGCGTTGATGTTCACTGGAACACTGCAGCAGACCAAGGACAGAAATGTGGGTGTAAGAGCTGGGTGCTGAATTGAAATGGCAAGAAACCGGAAGCTCAGGGTCATGCTTGCAGACTGAGCGGAGGTGTTCTGCAAAATGGTCACCCAATCTGTGTCTGGTCTCTCCAATGTAGAACAGCGAATACAGGATACTAAATTGAAAGTAGTACAAGTAAATCGCTCACTCAGCCAATTTCTTCTCTATGCTGCTACTGTCCCTTTTATTCCATGGGCTCTAATGTTGCTGACAAGCTGGTATGTGGCACTTTATCAAATGCCTTTTAGAAGTCTATGTACACCACATTAACCACATTACTGCCTGTCTCTGTTACCTTATCAAAAAGCTCAAGCATGTTAGTTAAACACAATTTGTCCTTATCAAATCCATGCTGCCTTTCCTTAACTAATCCATATTTGTCCAAGTGACTACCAATTTTGAACCGAATTATCATTTCTAAATGCTTTTCCAGCAACGAGGTTAAACTGACTGGCCTGTAGTTACTGGGCTTATCCTTAAACTCTTTTTTGAACAATGGTGTAACATTTGCAATTCTCCAGTCCTCTGGCACCATCCCTGTATCTAAGGAGGATTGGAAATATAGTTGCATAATTTGTTGCTTTCTTTAAAAATATAGAACTAAGAGTAGGCACTTCCTACACTGGGATAATTCTACTGATTCAATTAAAAATTGAATTTGCCCTGAATTAGCCCTTGACAACAATCTGCTTTAAGGCCTTTGCAAGAATTTGTGACTAAGGAACGGATCGGGGGAAGAGAGAGGGAGATTTTATTTATTTTGGTGTAAGTATGTTCGAAGTGAAGCTTCTAGTCAGTAAGACTTTTGACCAGAGACAGTAAAGCAAGTCTTTTTTGATATGTTTCTGTAAGATAAATAATTATTACTTTCCTTACCCATTGCAATAAGGTAGATACCGCACAAACTGAGGTCAATGTGTTTTTGAGAATGAAGTCAACCATGAACTTCCTTAATAAATATTAAGTCCTCAAATAAACAACATAATAGCTGATTTCCTGAAGGTTTATGCTTATAAGTGTCACCATTTCAATTATAAATTCCTAGCACTTCTAATGGTAACTGCCTATGTAAACTTGTCATGCTGGAATTGTACCCTTCTGCTTGTGGTGGCACTAACACTCAAAAGGCAAGCTGCAGGGGTGACAGAAAAGTTGACTATTTGCTCACAATGGTACAGAGGATAAATGTGAGTAGCAACACTTTTTTATGCTTAAGAGTTGAAAGTCCTGAGACAGGAGATGCAGAAAAGAAAAATATCTGTATTTGGGACTGATGGCCTCTCTACAAGAAAAGCACATGTCAGTAACATAGACAGAGGTTGTTCACTGAATCAAGTCAATTACACAGGTATGTAATGAATTCAAACCTTCCCTGTTCATTTAGGCTGTGAGGTTGATATGAAAAGTTCTGAAGCCTACATGGGTGCCTTCTACAACCTCCTGCACACAGCGGAACTCTGCCACCTACTGAAAACCATCTGCCAGCTGCTGTCTCCTTTCTACAGGGAAAGTAATTTAAGTGTTGACCCTTGCAAACATAATAGGGGTGGATTTCCACAGGGAGCTCTGCTGCTTATCCAGTGTAACATCTGCAGAAGTGTGAAAACCCCAGGAAAAACTGCACTGTTTTTTCCTGGTTTTCTGCAGCTCTTCTGGCAATTGAGCTGCTGAACCTCCCTAGAAAGTCAGTTGCCATGTTTCTCAGTTGTGTGTGCGCTGTAGACTGCCTGATGTGGCAGATCTCCCATGTGGTGGATGTGACACATGCAGTAGCATGAAATATTCCTGCTATGGTAATTTTCTCTTCTATGGGGAGAGCCATCCTCATTTTGGATGCTATGGGTAAGTTATTCTGCAGCAGATGGTTCATCACCGCGGCAACCATTCTTGTGAAGCAGTGGTGGCGCCTTTGGTCAACAGTGACATCTCTATATAGGTGCAGCGGGGTCTATAAGTGTGAGTCTGAATATAGCGCTGGGGACAGACCAACTACTTCAAATGTTGCTGCACATGCAGGTAGTGTGGCCTCATTTTTAGTGTCCAAATCACGTGTTGGAAAGTCGGGTGTCCTGCAAATCGGTCATGTGAGATTTGGTTCCTGATTTCATCAGCAGAACACCTTTCTGCCTTGAAAAAGCAGGTCTGAAAAGTCTGTTGAAAGAATTAACCAGAGCAATTCATACCTCGTTAAGTCTTTTATTCAGTGCAGAGCCTGCTATCAATCAGCTTCAATGAATTGATTTCAGTGAATGAATAACTGCCAACTGATAATGATGTAGCTGTATTAGCATTTTGTACCATGTAAACCCGACTATTCAGTGTGCTAGTTACCAAGTTCAATAAATAATTTTTCTTTGTCAGCTGGCTGTCTGCTACATAGAAACTTATCACCCTGCTTTAGAATCATAAAAACCAAGTTACTGAGAGATCTCTTGTAGGGTTTCTCTTTCTATTAAATGGAGTTCACATTTCTCCCCATAGTGACAGACATTATGGGGCCAGAATTTCATGGCCTTTGTGCCACATTCTTGTTGGATCTCCTGAGGGATTGCACCAGAAATGCCAAAAACAATGTTGGGCACTGGGCTGTGCTGGGAATTCCTGAAATGTCTTGTAAGGGCAGAACCCCAGCCTGTCCTTAGGAAAGGCCAGTGACATAGAGGAGACAGGGCCACAGGCAGGAGCTATTATGGCCATTGCCTGTAATGGGAGTCCCTGTGACCTCAGCTTCACAGATGACCAAGGCATCTTTGAAGGCTGTCAAGCCAAAAAGGAAGAGGACGTGGGCTCACCCCCTATTTTTTGGCTGATGGGTGGGGCCTCTGCCCCAACATAAAATTCCAGCCTTAGTTTCTAGGGGACCCTGGAATGGACCATCATTCTTCCATTTCCAATCTTGTTACTTAAAGGCTGGATTTGCTGACAATGCAACCACTAGTTGCAATACTAGTACATGTGCAAATGCAGCCTCTTCCACTGAAACATCATTGTCTGACATTTCAGGCAGCTGCCAAGATTAAAGATGGCGCTGCTCAATTTTCACAAAAACAAATTCAACCTGAAAATCCCCTCAATGGCTGTCATCACCGCCTCCAGCCCACCCCCAACTGTCCCCCGCTCCCTCCTGCCATTGCGTTTCTCTTTGCGGCTCCCTCCTGCGCCCGTCTTCTCGCCGTTCCTTAGCCACTCACTCGTCGCTTTCCCCACCCCGCTCTCCAGCCGCTTGCTCCCCGTTTTCCCCCCCCCCCACCCCGCTGTCCGGCTGCTCGCTCCCCACTTTCCTCCCCCACCCCCAGCCTCCCTCTAGCTGCTAGCTCCGGGCCGCGCTGCTTCCCTTCTCTTGGCCACTTGCTCACACGTTCAATCGTTGTCCACCGTGTGGACCGAAGAATCAAGGTGGGCCACGAGGGGTGAGGTGTGATGTAGGAGCGGGTGGATGAGAAGAGGGAAGCGGCGCAGCCTGAAGTTAGCAGCTGGAGGCAGGGAAACGGGGAGCGAGCAGCCGGAGACCAGGGTAGTGAAGTGAGAAGTGGGGAATGGTCGGCGCTGGGCAGTCGGTGGGGGGAGCAGTAGGTGAGGTCTGGAGCAAGCGGCTAAGGTGCAGGAAGCGACCGGTGGGGAGGTGGAGGGGAGGGAGAAAGCATCGAGGGCGAGAGTGAATAGCTGAGTGGAGGGGGGGGGGGGGGAAGCGTGGAGGCCTGGAGCGAGTGCCCGAGGGGTAGTGGGGCGGGAGCGAGTAGCTGGGGGCGGAGGTGGGGAAATGGGCGGGGGAAGCGAGTGGCTGAGGGAAGGCCGTGCCATAGCGGGGATCGAGCATGGTGAAGCGGCGATTGAAGTAGGGATGGTGGGAGGGAGCGGGGTACTGTTAGGGGGAATGGAGCCGGGTGAATGGAGATGGCTTTTGAGGGGTGGTGATGTCATTGCGTGGTGATATCATGCACGCAATCATACTGGCAGGCTCACAAATGTTCGCACGCATGTATGACATCCGCAATCGCTCAGTGCATGCTCTGCATTGTCAGGAGTCACTTTGTTATTTAAAAGTCAAGTTTGACCCCAGCAACTCTGCTTAACTCTCTTTTTCACCCCAAAGGATGAGAGCCACATTAGAAGACTGGCAAGTGTAAATTTGAGCTCTCGCTGGACACAGCAGATCTCTGGAACTTCTCATGAATGATACAGTGAGCGCACCAGAATTGATTTACAATTTCGAGGTATTTCAGCCTCAGCATTGGCAGAAGTAGGGCCCAGCCCGGTGGTCCAGGCCTCACCTGGACTGCAAACATTTTTGGAAGGCAAGGTTTCATTTTCACCCCATTACAAAGGATGTTAATGAGCAACTGCTACTTCGGCCAGAATTTTACACGCCACCCCACCCACCCCCCCCCCCCCCCACCGCGGGAATGGGCTGGAGGTGGCAGGGGACTAAATTTGAATGGGTGGCAGGCGGTGCCATTCCTGTTGCCCTCCAACCCCCGTTGCAATTTTACAAACAGAGGGGGAGGTGACAAATGGCCCACCTGCCCCAGACCAATTAAGGCACTGAAGTGGGCAATTAATTGCCACTGTAGGGCCTGTCCCACCATTGGTATATTAGAAGCAGTAGATGGGCAGCTCAGCACCTCAGAAGGCTACCCAGTAAAACCTGGCAGCCTCCTTGCAGGCTGGGTGGAGGAGCCTCCTGATCGGGCACACTGTGCCCCATGGAGGCTCCCCCTTTCCCCCCCCACAGCACAAGCCACCCATGCTGCAGCACATCCCGCACCCCCCTCACCTGACCCCCCCCCCCAACTGACCCCCTCCCCCCTCCAGCCGATTGTCCCCGGCGAGGATCCACACACATACCTCAATTCCGGAGCCTCCTCCATTGCTGCTCCTCTCGCTGGGTGCAGACCCGGCAGTGGCCACCGCTCCTGGTGGCACTTCTGGGACTGACGAGCTGCTAGCCTGCGGATCGGCCAACTGCTCTTGGAGGCAGGACTTCCTGCCTCAGAAGGGCGGAAGTCCTGCCTGAGGCAAATTAAGGATCACGTAAAATTATAGCGTGGTTTCCAGGCCAGGAGGAGGTGGGCTAGCCCCCTACTTTTTGGCCAGTGAGTGGGCCCTCTGCCCCGTGTAAAATTCCAGCCTTCGTTTCTCGGGGACCCTGGAATGGACCATCATTCTGCCATTTTCAACCTTGTTACATAAAAGCCAAGTTTGACCCCAGAGCATCTGCTTAACTCTTTTTTTCACCCCAAAGGATCATAGCCACATTAGAAGATTGGCAAGTACAAATTTGAGCTCCCACTAGACACAGCAAATCTCAGGAACTTCTCATGAACGGTACAGTGAGCTACACCTTAATTGAATAATTGATTATACAGTTTAATAACCTTATTTTGATGACAAAGGAAGGTCTCAAAGTGTCAGTTCTAGGCATTTCTGAAAGAATTAGGAGCATAGGAACAGGAGTAGGCGATTTAGCTCTTGAGCCTATTCTGCCGTTCAATGAGATTGAATCATAGGATAGAATCACAGTAAGTTTACGGCACAGGAAGAGGTCACTTGGCCCATTGTGTCTTTACCGGTATTACGATCAGGTGAGGAGAGGTCACAAGGCTCCCCTCTTGCCCTTCCTCTTATTTGTCTACAACATGGTTTATTCCTTTTAAAACAGTGGATGTGCTCACCACTTCAGTGAGTGTTTTACCTTTTATCTTTGTTGTGATCATAAAAGAATCAATCGGACAGGTTTTCGAGTTTAAACAAGCAATCTTAACAATCTAAACCCGATCTAAATAAAATAATGAAATTATGCTACACTTTCACGCACATACACACAAATAGATTACAGAGTGATGAAGAGTAGATTTGTGTTGGAATAGAGTCCAGAACAAATAAAAATAATAGAGTCTCTGTTGTCTAGTGACTTTAGTGGTCTTCCGGTTGAATTTGTGGTCCTGAAGTTCTGCATTGGTACTTGTCCTTGGAGACTGTTGAGCAGGGGGCTTCCTTCACATCTGTCTTGAGTTGAGCAAAGGATCCAGCAGCCGGCAGCTCAGTTTTGCATGCCCCACCAGTCCTTCTGGAGAGAGACAGACAGACAGCCTTCTGGCTTCTGCACCAATTGAGTTCCTAGCTTGTCTGCTTGTTCAAGGGAAACTCCCCACTCTCATAGAGATGGACAGATGGTCACATGACTGTCTCAGTGTATTCTTTGGTACATTCTATTGAGATTCAAGTTTAGGAATTTCCATCTGTCAAGCCTCATGCTGTCAGTGTTTTCTCCTGGAGGGGTTTGCCCTTTCAATGTTACTGTCCCAGGATGGCTTTGAACATTTTGTTAATGAAAGCAATCTCAGGTAGCTCAATCGATAGGGCAAGTCATTGTTTTGGGTACAGGCTAATCAGACATGTGTCTCCACTTTTGATGCCTTGCAATGTGCAAGGTTTTTAAATGCAGATGGTGGCGGCCATTTTTAGCTGTGGCAAAGTCTTTGTAAGACAGCCTTCCAGTTGCAAAAACACCCATCAACAATTACCCTTTGTTTCCTGCTACTGAGCCAATTTTTTCTGCAGCTTACTACATTCCCCTAGATCCCATGGGGCTTTTATATTTTTAACCAGTTTGCCATGTGGGACCTTGTCAAATGCCTTACTAAAATCCATTTAGACAACATCCACTTCCCTACCCTCATCAATCCTCCTTGTTACTTCCTCAAAAAATTCAGTCAGGTTAGTCAGACACGACCTTCCCTTAACAAATCCATGCTGATGATCCTTGATTACTCCGTGCCTTTTTAAGTGACAGTTTATCCTGTCTCTCAGAATTAGATTAGATTAGATTAGATTAGAGATACAGCACTGAAACAGGCCCTTCGGCCCACCGAGTCTGTGCCGAACATTAACCACCCATTTATACTAATCCTACACTAATCCCATATTCCTACCAAACATCCCCACCTGTCCCTATATTTCCCTACCACCTACCTATACTAGTGACAATTTATAATGGCCAATTTACCTATCAACCTGCAAGTCTTTGGCATGTGGGAGGAAACCGGAGCACCCGGAGAAAACCCACGCAGACACAGGGAGAACTTGCAAACTCCACACAGGCAGTACCCGGAATCGAACCCGGGTCCCTGGAGCTGTGAGGCTGTGGTGCTAACCACTGCGCCACTGTGCCGCCCTAATATTGATTCCAATAATTTGACCACTACCAAAGTTAGACTGACTGGCCTATAATTATTCGGTCTATCCCTTGCTGCCTTTCTAAATAAAGGTACAACGAAAGCAGACCTCCAATCCTCCATGTATCCAGATTGGAAAATGATGGTCCTACTCCAGATGCTTACCTTTGCCCATATCCCTCAATTCCTTGAGTTAACAAAAATCTCATATTTAAAATTAACAATTGATCTAGCATTAATTGCCATTTGTGGAAGAGAGTTCCAAACTTCTGCCACCCTTTGGGCTGGATATTACCAGCTGTTTGCGGACAGGGTGGGAGGCTGGGGGCAGTGGGGTGGGTTGGTGGTGGGGTGGGGGGAGAGGTGCTCAAAAACTGGTGAGGGAAAGTGGGCTGTGGAGTGCCCATTGTCTTCCTACCACCATGCCATGCCTGACTGGCCCCGGCACCCTCAGACTCCACATACCTGATTGGGAAGGGGGTGTCCATGGCGTCCTCTTTTTCCAGATGCAGTCCCAGCAATGGTCACCATTCTCGGTGGTGCAGCTGAGACTGCTGACCTGCCGGATTGGTGGCAGCTCCTGGGGGAGAGTGGCTGTCCTTAATAGGGAAGGCAGCCCTGACAGCAACCAGTTAGATGCCTGACCCCTTGAAAATGCAGCTGTGGGTTCTGCAGACAGTGGAAGCAGGATTGTCTTTGTCACCATTGTCAGGATCCCCCACCATGAAAACAAAATTCTGGCCTTGAAGTATAGAAGTGTTTCTTAATTGTATGACTTTTTGCAAAAAATGTAACGTTGCTTGATGATGCTTGATTGAAAGGAGCATGGAATAGAGATAGGGCTGCAATACTGCCATGCTGATTTAATGATCTGTGCTTCTTCTGAGCGAAGCTCCCTCATAGTACCATGTGATTCGTGAATTTATCCTCTAGTGTTTTCTGTTTGTGATCTGGAATAGTATTTTGATAGGTGGATATGGTGGTTACTGCCCCCAAATATAATACGATGGCATTGCAAAATTCAAGAGAAGTTCTGAAAAGGCTGTTAGTCCTAACTATTGATTCCTATCAGTACCAGGCTTCTGGCAGATGGCAGTTTTACTTTGGACACTGTTCTTTGGGATCATGCTGAGAAGGGAAAAGGTAGTATACTTTTCTTCATCTCTCTCCAATGACAGCAATGTCCCAGTGTAAGTTACAATTGTGGCTTATAAGGTAGGTGTTCAAACTTTTCTTCATTTCTTGGAGTTCCTACACATGCAATGGAAGGGCCTTCTTTGACCCATGTCTGAAATCCAGGACTAAGCTATGATTATGTGCTCAAAAGGAGAAGTAGTTCGGAGAACAAGGATCCAGCGTACACCAACGAGTCACTTCGCACCCTGCGA
The DNA here is from genome assembly GCF_036365525.1 of Heterodontus francisci. NCBI lineage: Eukaryota > Metazoa > Chordata > Chondrichthyes > Heterodontiformes > Heterodontidae > Heterodontus > Heterodontus francisci. The sequence continues at coordinate 57,209,579 of NC_090380.1, forward strand.
GAGCTTCGTACTGAGCACTGACATATTATTTTGATGAGTAAGACCGTTATGCAGCAATCGATTTCGATATTTAGAACATCTAGGTGGATGGCACCTTGACCTTTCCATTTGCTTTTATCATGCTGAAGATATCCATCTATAAAAGTGTTGAAGAAATTTTGAGGCTTGGGTATGGGGTACAGCAATGGAAAGTTGCTACATAAAGGCAGGGCATTCAGTCAGGTGATATCCGGGGTTTAGTGCCTACCTTGATTGGGTTGTAAAGAGGCAAGCAGTCATTGCTACCAAAATAAATAGATGAACCGGTCATTCATCTCAATGCTATTTGTGGTACCTTGCTGTGGTTAAAATGGCTGATGTGTTAGACTACAAAAAAAAAATGTCTGTACTTCAAGTAATTGATTGTATGAAATGCACTTTGAAGTTTCTGAGAGACAAGGATAGGCTCTATATGATTTCAAATTCTCCTTTTTCCTGTTTTGTTCACAGATACTTCTGGTGAAAACCAATGTTTTGAAGCCCCATTGTAAGTCTGACACTGTGACTAGGATTGTCAGCTGCTTGTGTTGAACGATTCCGTTCATTTCTGACTGAAGAATATTTGTAGAGAGTGGAAAAAAATCTTTTGAGGCAGTCCAAAGAAATGAATTCTTTCAAGACAGTCATTTTTTTTTGGAAAGGAGAGGTGAAAAACATAATGCAGGCTGAAATGTCTCTCATTCTGTGACATTAATTTACTTTGACATTTGGTAGACATCTGGCATTGGACGCGATGTGTAATAATATCAGGAGGCACAATAGGTATTGTATGAGAGTCGACAGGTTTTCAATGCGGCTGAAGTTAAACAGGCATGGCAGTAGTTGTTGATTACATGGGCTGTGACATCTTGTCATAGCACCTGCCACTGTGATGTCACATCGAAAAAAAACAGCCAAGCATGAAGCTGGACAAGTGTGGAAGAAGAGGGTGGAGCTGTGTTTGTTCATTAGCTCGCTGAAGTCGCATCCACATTTCTCAATGCTTCATCATGACTTACTTAGGATATTTCTTTGTATATTTTAAAGAAGGCATTTTGATATCATACTGTAAACTAAGTATTGCAAGTAATAGTGCTAAGCTTTGTTATTTTCTTTTTAACAGTTGTGATTTCACACTGAGTGCCGATAGTATAATTAGAGTAGGTCTGCCATTTTTTGTCGAGCAGGAAGGATAGGGGTGCAGTCAGGTGGTTGGGCCGTAACTTGTCCTTTAGTGTTATTTTCTTTGATAATGAAAGTTCACTTACAAAAGGTTTTTTTTTCTTTTTAATCCATGTTTTTAGCAGCTGTTTGACATTTTAGAATCGTCTACATTGTTACGAGCAGGTGAGAAGGGGTCCAGGGTGTCCCTCTCAGCCTTTGCCTGGTTTAACCATAACAGGGTTTAATTTTTAGAAAAGCACCATGTTTTAGCTCCCTCTTAGTGAATCCTTGTTCACTGCTTTCCAATTGTAAGGCAAAGAAATCAATTCAGACAGGTTTTCTTAGATTTTAAACAAGAAAGGTAGAGGTTTATTAATCTTAAACTCTAATCCGGTTACCGACTACAAATGTGCGATGCGACCACGCTAGCATGCATACATGATAAACACACACACACACACAGAAAAGTAGAAAAGAATAAAGGGAAAAAGTTTGAGGCAGGTGGGTTTCTAATTTACGGTCCTTTGAGTTTGCTGTGAAGTCTTTGGTTGCCAGTCAGACTTGCAATTCATTGGAGCCCAGTGCACGCTTCAGCTTGTTTCGAGGGCGGAGTCTTTTCTCTTTTGAGGTTTACGTGTCTTCCGTGGGTCCGGTGGCTTGGGAGAAAGTGTGAGAGAGAGAAAGGCTTCCTTGCTCCAGTTCAGTTTCAGTTGTCTCTGCCTTTCTCTGTGGCACAATTCAAAAAGCCCCAGGTTGCCCAGCAGGTTAGTCATGTGACTAGCTGCTTTGACCACTTCTGTTTGTGGATTCTGCCATCTTCGCAGTCAACCTGGAATGTGAGCTTCCTCACCTTCAATGTCTGGTAATCACAGCCCATTTTGGGTTATGTGAACAAGGGAATAGTTCTTTGTCTCTCCAAGCACTGTCCGTTCGTATGCAAATGTTTTTCCAGCCAAGTGTCTGGTGTTTTTTTTTTACAAGTCCTTTCTTCACTCCAGCAACAGTTTAAAATCAATGTTCATATAACAAAATTAATGTGCCTCATTCTTGGCAGGTGGGGGTCTGCATGACAACATGAAAACCAGGTTGCCAAGACCAAAATCACATGAGTGGCAAGTCTACATTAGCAGAACTGGAAGTTTTCAAGCCCAACAGTAGAAGATGGTTGACTGAATCCCCTGCACTAATTATATATTCAATAATGGTGAATGTGAGCTATGTACAGTGAAATCGTAAATATATTATTTTGAAGTAAATTTGTGATTTTGCTATACATAGTGCACAAAGAAAATGAAGACACTTTAGGTATTTGTAATTCTGATCTTTTAAGAGATGTGTTGATTGTGGGAATCTGTGCTTAAACTATAGCATCACTTTCTGTTTATTTGTGTAGGATGTTTGCAAATATCACACATCAGATGAGGCTTTCTAGATGATACACTGACGCACTTTTTTGCCCTAAGTGCTTCTGTAAATGTATCTGTTCATTTCTACTTTCATGCTCTAATAAGAGCAGACTACTGCACATTGCAGGAAGCTTGGGATAGCCTGTGTCCGAGTTGTGTTTCAGTTGTCGGTACAAGCAGAGGCAAATCGAGGGAGATTAATGGGGAGTAGAAAGGTCAGGTTGGTGTACAGCGGAGTGACAAGGAGGCTGTTTGGGTTGGAGGGAACATGGTACGAGACTGAATTAGAAAGTTTAAGGCCTATTCTAGAAATTGAGCTCATAATTTAGGCTCGCACTTCACTTAAGGGAGTGCTGCATTGTTGGAGGCACTATCTTTGGAGAACATGTAAATTGGAGACCCCTTCTGCCCTCTCAGGTAAAACATTTCCGGGAACTATTTGAAGACGGGCAGGGGAGTTCTCCTGGTGACCTGGGCAATATTTCTCCCTCAACCAACATTATTAAAACAGATTATGTGGTAAATTATCACATTATTGTTTAAAAACTAAAGGCTTTGATGGTGGTGCTGTGGGGGAATGGTGGTGGGAGGCCAGTAGGTAAAACTCACACATCACCTTCAATGTGGTGCATGGTAGTGGTCACTGAAAATATAATTTATTTTATTGACATTTAACTATGTTCTTGTGATTTTTCCCTTTTGAGAAGATACAGCGTCATAAGGTTAGAAGATAGGGATGAAAGAAGATTGCCATTCTTTTGATTCTCACTCAAACATCCAGAAACAATCTGTAGTTCCCCATCACCGTATGCAGTTGTTCTTTTAAATGATTCCAAGATCTTTATCTTCCCTGCTGGAATTCATGCCCTTTTGCCCTACTGTTAATGTTGAAGTAATGTTCCAGATTCACTATTTCATACAGTTTACTATCTTAAATACCACAGAGGCCTTCTTACAAGCAACTTGCTTGAAATAAACTGTCTGAATCTCATTCCTCTGATGCTTAGGATCCATTTTGTGGCTCTTCACTGCAGTGCCTCCAGAGTTTGAATCGTTCCCATATGTCTCATTAACTAAAACTAGATGCAGAGCTTCAGGCATGATCTCACCAGCACACTGTAAAGATTAACATGTTCCTTTCAACTCGTACTCCACTGTCTTGGATGTAAAGTTTAGCATTTTACATGGTTCATATAAACTTCATATGAAAGAAAACAGAAATAGTTGGATTGGAAACAATGGACTATGCCCATGTCCAGGATAGTAGATCAATAATAAAAACAGAAAATGCCTGACCTGCTGAGTGTTTCCAGCATTTTTTGTTTTTATTTCAGATTTCTAGCTTTCACTGTCTTTTGCTTCTGTTTAGTAGGTCAATAATGCTGGATTTAAAGAATTTAATCAACATGCCCTTGGAAAAATGTATTTTTGGAGTCCACTAATTAATCTATTTAAATCCAGTGCTAAAGATTGCAACAGACCGATAGTATACTGCTTTCTTAGAGTCAGCTAAGAAAATATCAGTGCTCATGGTAACTTCTTCAGTTGTTTAAACTCTTATCGGATTTACTCACCTATTTAACCTCCCCCACTCCCAACTTTTAAAGTCAGGATTATTTTTTTCACCTTCCAAATTGGGGAATTTTTTTGTAAAGCTTGGAGCTTCGGGGGTTATTTTTTGATTCCCTGACTAAATCCAGGCAGATGTACAGTGATAACCTTTACTGTCCTAATGCAGAATTTCACTTCGTTTTCAGTAATGGTGTCCACCCCTTTGTGACTCACTCTCTCTCTCTCTCTTTCTTGCTTTCTCTCCACCATAACTTTAAATTATAGAGGTATCCGTTTTTTTCCTGGCTTCCGATGGCATTATTCTCATTTGTGATACCAAACAAACGTGAAAGGTTTGGAAGAATATTTCCAAAGAATATCACGGACACCAAAGAAATATTGCATATTGGATTTTGAGTTTGACTAAGTAATACATTCACATATTTCATGATCGTCTGGTTATTCTTCTCCCTTCACCTTTCCTAATTTAGAGCTCTTTTCTTTATTTAAGAAGCCCCTGAGCTCCAGGCAGATTCCTTTAACTGGAACAATTCAGGTTGCATTTAGTCAAAAGTTACCCACAGCACGACCCTCTAACTCACTGATAGTAGTCCAATTCATGACAGGCTGGGATGGAAAACCTTCTCAATATCACAAGTCGTGAAAGATAAAAAAAGGAACTGCATCCAGATGTCAGGCTCCAGACAAAACTAATTGCAGCTGTGGCTGTTTGCTCAAATGACTGTGATACTCAAACTCAAGAGCATCTGGCGAGCTTCGCCGTGGCTCCCAACTGACAGATCCGGGTTGGGAGTGTATGAACTCAGCCGGATATGCAAATGCTTCTGAAGTAAGGGACTTATAGACAAGTAGACCTTGAAAAATGTTTCAGTGACTGATGTATTCGCCAGTTTGCTGGATATTTTATATATCTTATTTATCTCAAAGCAATGCAGAGATGACACTAGTTCCAAATCAACAACTAGTTTATTTACAGTACTTTAAAATATCTCAGCACTTGCGAGATTTCAGTACATTGTCTCTCAGAACACTCCTGTGTTAACTGGAACATTCCAGCATGTTTTATTGTTTCAGTTTCATAACCCATAGGCTTAAGCAATTAAGCACAGTAAACACTGATCAGTGAACAGACTAATACAATCAAACACAGATTAACCCTTGAACACGACAGTGACACAATTACATTTCATGATAATTTATTTTGGTAACTATATATTTGATCGATGCAAGTTATTGAAAATAATAAAAAAAATCCTGTGTCAATAAGTATTTTAGTTTTACCCACACAGATTTCAGTGGTTCAAAAAGAAGACCCAACAGCACCTTCTTGAGGGCAGCAACTGCCAGCCTTGCCAGCAACACCCACATCCTAAGAAAGAATTAAGAAAAGGTAATATAGCAAGTGACATATTGTGATCTGCTTGCTTCAGATTTTCTCAGATACCCATCAAAGGTGCTGTGAAGCCAGCTGCACAAGAGGTATGTGCGGTGATTCTCCCTCTGAAAAAAATCATTCTGTGGCAATCACCCACTAAGACATAAGTGGTGGTCTTTAATTTGGTTACCCACAACAAGCTGCATCAGAGATGAGCAGCCCCTTACTTTTTTTTATTCATTCATGGGATGTGAGTGTCGCTGGCAAGGCCAGAATTTATTACCTGCCTCTTTCTTGAACCACTACAGTGGTCAAGGTACATCCACAGTGCTGTAAGGAAGGAAGTTACTGAATTTTGACCCTGTGACAGTGAAAAAATGGTGATATAGTTCCAAGTCAGGATGATGTGTGACTTGGAGGGGAACTTGCAGGTGGTGATGTTCCCAAGTGTCTGCTGCCCTTGTCCTTCTAGTTTGTAAAGGTTGTGGGTTTGGAAGGTGCTGTTGAAGGAGGCTTGGCGAGTTGCTGCAGTACATCCTGCAGATGATACTTTTGCTATCTGTGCAGGAACAGAGAAACCTGGAGGTATATGTGGCAGAGAAGGTTGTGAAAGTGGTTAAAAAGGCATATGGGATCCTGGGATTTATACATATAGAGTACAAAAGCAAGGAAGTTATAATGGTTTGGCCTCAACTGGAGTATTGTGTCTAATTCTACGCACCACACTTTAGAAATGTGTGAAAGCTTTAGAGAAATTGTAGAAAAGATTGATGAGAATGGTTCCATAGATGAGAGACTTCAGTTATATGGATAGATTGGAGAAGCTGGGGTTGTTCTCATTCGAGAAGAGAAGGTTGAGAGGAGACTTGGTACAGGTGTTCAAAATCATGAGAGGAGTAGATAGAGAGAAACAGTTCCCATTGGTGGAAAAGTTGAGAATGAGAGGACACTGATTAGGTGAATAGCAAAGGAACCAACAGCGACATGAGAAAATGTTATTTTACGCAGTGAGTGGTTAAGATCTCAAATGCATTGCCTTGGCTTTCAAAAGGGAATTGGATAAACACCTGAAGAGAAAAAAATTGCAGGGCAATGGGGAAAGGATAGGGAGTAGGACCAGCTGATTTATTCTAGGCCTCCTTTTGTCCTGTAACCATTCCATGATTCTATGAAAAAGCTTCACTGGTTGGAGTCATAGCACAAAGGAAGATGATTGTGGTTGTTGGAGGCCAATCATCTCAGCCCGGGTTATTGCTGCCCAACCATCTTCAGCCGCTTCATCAATGACTCTTCTTCCATCATGAGGTCAAAAATGGGGATGTTCACTGAATGACCATCTCCAACAAGCAAGAATCTAACCATCTCCCCTTGATGTTCAATGGCATTCCATCACTGAATCCCTCACACTAACATTCTGGGCATCACCATTGGCCAGAACCTGAACTGGATCAGCCATAAAAATACTGTGATGACAGGAACAGGTCAGATGTTGGGAATTCTGTGGCAAGTATCTCATCTCCTGAATCCCCAAGGTCCTTCCACCACCTCCAAGGCACAAATCAGGAGTTTGCTGGAATACTCCCCACTTGCCTGGATGAGTGTATCTCCAACAACACTCAAGAATTTTTTTAAAAAATTCATTCATGGGATGTGGGCATCGCTGGCCGGGCCAGCATTTATTGCCCATTCCTAATTGCCCTTGAGAAGGTGGTGGTGAGCTACCTTCTTGAACCGCTGCAGTCCATGTGGGGTAGGTACAGCCACAGTGCTGATAGGAAGTGAGTTCCAGGATTTTGACCCAGCGACAGTGAAGGAATGGTGCTAATAGTCAGGATGATGTGTGACTTGGAGGGGAACTTTCAGGTGGTGGCGTTCCCATGCATTTGCTGCCCTTGTCCTTCCAGTTGGTAGAGGTCGCGGGTTTGGAAGATGCTGTCTAAGGAGCCTTGGTGCATTGCTGCAGTGCATCTTGTAGATGGTACACACTGCTGCCACTGTGCGTCGGTGGTGGAGGGAGTGAATGTTTGTAGATGGGGTACCAATCAAGCGGGCTGCTTTGTCCTGGATGGTGCCGAGCTTCTTGAGTGTTGTTGGAGCTGCACCCATCCAAGCAAGTGGATAGTATTCCATCACACTCCTGACTTGTGCCTTGTAGACAGTGGACAGGCTTTGAGGAGTCAGAAGGTGAGTTAATCGCCGCAGGATTCCTAGTCTCTGACCTGCTCTTGTAGCCACGGTATTTATATGGCTACTCCAGTTTAGTTTCTGGTCAATGGTAGCCCCTAGGATGTTGATAGTGGGGAATTCAGCAATGGTAATGCCATTGAATATCAAGGGGAGATGGTTAGATTCTCTCTTGTTGGAAATGGTCGTTGCCTGGCACTTATGTGGCGCGATTATACATTGCCACTTATCAGCCCAAGCCTGGATATTGTCCAAGTCATGCTGCATTTCTACATGGACTGCTTCAGTATCTGAGGAGTCACGAATGGTGCTGAACATTGTGCAATCATCAGCGAACATCCCCACTTCTGACCTTATGATTGAAGGAAGTCATTGATGAAGTAGCTGAAGATGGTTGGGCCAAGGACACTACCCTGAGGAACTCCTGCGGTGATGTCTTGGAGCTCAGATGATTGACCTCCAACAACCACAACCATCTTTCTTTGCGCTAGGTATGACTCCAACAAGCAGAGGGTTTTCCTCCTGATTCCCATTGACTTCAGTTTTGCTCGGGCTCCTTGATGCCATACTCGGTCAAATGCTACCTTGATGTCAAGGGCAGTCACTCTCACCTCACCTCTTGAGTTCAACTCTTTTGTCCATGTTTGAACCAAGGCTGTAATGCGGTCAGGAGCTGAGTGGCCCTGGCGGAACCCAAACTGAGCATCACTGAGCAGGTTATTGCTAAGCAAGTGACGCTTGATGGCACTGTTGATGACACCTTGCATCACTTTACTGATGATTGAGAGTAGGCTGATGGGGCGGTCTTTGGCCGGGTTGGACATGTCCTGCTTTTTGTGTACAGGACATACCTGGGCAATTTTCCACATTACAGGGTAGATGCCAGTGTTGTAGCTGTACTGGAACAGCTTGGCTAGGGGCGCGGCAAGTTCTGGAGCACAAGTCTTCAGTACTATTGCGGAATATTGTCAGGGCCCATAGCCTTTTCAGTTTCCAGTGCCTTCAGTCGTTTCTTGATATCACGCAGAGTGAATCGAATTGGCTGAAGTCTGGCATCTGTGATGCTGGGGACTTCAGGAGGAGGCCGAGATGGATCATCAACTCGGCACTTCTGGCTGAAGATTGTTACAAATGCTTCAGCCTTATCTTCCGCACAGGTGTGCTGGGCTCCTCCATCATTGAGGTTGGGGATATTTGTGGAGCCACCTCCTCCAGTTAGTTGTTTAATTGTCCACCACCATTCACGACTGGATGTGGCAGGACTGCAGAGCTTAGATCTGATCCATTTGTTACGGGATTGCTTAGCTCTGTCTATCGCATGCTGCTTACGCAGTTTGGCATGCAGATAGTCCTGGGTTGTAGCTTCACCAGGTTGACACCTCATTGTGAGATATGCCTAGTGCTGCTCCTAGCATGCTCTCCTGCACTTTTCATTGAACCAGGGTTGGTCTCCTGGCTTGATGGTAATGGTAGAGTGGGGGGATATGCTGGACCATGAGGTTACAGATTGTGGATGAGTACAATTCTGCTGCTGCTGATGGCCCACAGCACCTCATGGATGCCCAGTTTTGCATTGCTAGATCTGTTCGAAATCTATCCCATTTGGCACGGTGGTAGTGCCACACAACACGGAGGGTATCCTCAATGTGAAGGCAGGACTTCGTCTCCACAAGGATTGTGCGGTGGTCACTCCTACCAATACTGCCATGGACAGTTGCATCTGCGGCAGGCAGATTGGTGAGGACGAGGTCAAGTATGTTTTCCCCTTTTGTTGGTTCCCTCACCACCTGCCTCATACCTAGTCTAGCATATATATCCTTTAGGACTCGGCCAGCTCAGTCAGTAGTGGTGCTACCAAGTCACTCTTGGTGATGGACATTGAAGTCCCATAGTACATTCTGTGCCCTGCCACCCTCAGTGCTTCCTCCAAGTGCTGTTCAAAATGGAGGAGTACTGACTCATCAGCTGAGGGAGGGCGGTAGGTGGTAATCAGCAGGAGGTTTCCTTGTCCATGTTTGACCTGATGCCATGAGACTTCATGGGGTCCAGAGTCGATGTTGACGACTCCCAGAGCAACTCTCTCCCTACTGTAGACCACTGTGCCACCACCTCTGCTAGCTCTGTCCTGCCGGTGGGACAGGACATACCCGGGGATGGTGATGGCAGAGTCTGGGACATTGCCTGTCAGGTATGATTCCGTGAGTATGACTATGTCAGGCTGTTGCTTGACTAGTCTGTGGGACAGCTGTCCCAACTTTGGCACAAGCCCCCAGATGTTAGTAAGGAGGACATTGCAGGGTCGACAGGACTGGGTTTGCCGTTGTCGTTTCCGGTGCCTAGGTCAATGCCTGGTGGTCCATTCGGTTTCATTCCTTTTTATTGACTTCATAGCAGTTGGATACAACTGAGTGGCTTGCCAAGCCATTTCAGAGGGCATGTAAGAGTCAACCACATTGCTGTGGGTCTGGAGTCACATGTAGGCCAGACCAGGTAAGGACAGCAGATTTCCTTCCCTAAAGGACATTAGTGAACCAGATGGGTTTTTACAACAATCGACAATGGTTTCATGGCCGTCATTGGACTAGTTTTTTAATTCCAGATTTATTAATTGAATTCAAATTCCACCTTCTGCTCTGGTGGGATTTGAACCCATGTCCCCAGAGCAATACCCTGGATCTCTGGGTTACTAGTCCAGTGACAATATCACTACGCCACTGCCTCCCCTTGCGAAACCATTCAGGACATTTGGGATCTTAGGCATATGTGTGTGCACACGTGTGCATTTCTGTGGGGTCGGAGGATTCAAGGCTTTGTGTAGACACATCTGGAACTGGTATTATGTGCAGTGACATCATGGGATTTGCATTTCAATGCAAGGGCAAGATTGGGGTGGGTGGCTGCTTTAAATCCGCCCCTCGGGTCAGCATGCCGGTTTCCCAACACAAAACCGGCACACTCAAAGTTTAAAAGGCTCTGCCTGGAGGTGGAGGATCCAACCCACCTGCGATCACTAAATGGCCGCTTAAGCCACAGAATGAGCTTGTTGTCAACCCGTTAAGGGCCAATTTTGAATTTTCAGTTGGAGACACAGGATGCACGCAGGGCCGTAACCACAACAGGGAGGAGGAGGCACAAACAAAGTGGGAAGCCACTCAGAATAGCAGGACAGCAGCAAGCGGCTTCATCAAAGAGCGAAGGTTCAGAAAAGGCTCTGATACACAGGCAACCAATTATCTGTAATTTCTCCACACGCTTGACAAGGGAATTTTGGGGGAGAAGCTTTGGGCAGTGGGTGGGTGGGTGGGTCCCTCTGCTTCCGGGCCTGATGGGTTCATGACAGAGGGTTTCAGGAAGGCTGCACATTTCAATAGAAAGGAAGGAAGGCCATAACAGGGAATTGGATTTTGCTACTCTGAGATAGGATCAACTAGCAATGAAGAGCAACATCTGAAGGAAAGGAGGCAGGTCCCTGGACAATAGGCACACAGGGGTCAGGAAAAAGGGGCTGGAAGGCGATACCCTCAACAGAGGATCTACCGCCAAAGGAGAGGATGCATGGACCTGTCAGAGTGACAGTGCCACAGAAGACTGTCCCTTTCCTGGTAGATGGTTGCTAACTTGTGTGCCCTCGTTGAGGGTCATCTGAAGGTTCACAGGAACCGTGACCATGGCCTTCCCATGGCTGTAAAATTCACAGTGACCTTGCACTTTTTTGCAACTGGGACCTTCCAAGCAGTGGCAGCAGACACTGGTGGCATCTCGCAGGCAACAAAACATCATTGCATCATAGAGGTAACAGGTGCTCTAATCGAGAGGGCAGGGGATTCCATTGAATTCAAGGTTGATGGGTGCACTCAAGCTCAATGGGCAGTGGGAGTTGCCTCCATCGCTGGATTCCCTGAGGTGTAGGTGATCATGGTTTGCATCCATGTGGCCATCAAGGCACCAACTGACCAGCCAGGGAGATTCATCAACAGGAAGGGATTCCACTCCCTACATGTCCAGCTGCTCTGTGACTACAGCAAGAACTTTATGCAGGTGCGTGCACACTATCCTGGAAGCTGGTATGATGCCTTCATCTTTCAGCAATAGCAGGTGCTGCAGCTGTTTATGGAGCCATCGGAAATGTGTGGATGGATGGCTGTTAGCGGATAAGGCATATCCCGTGAAATGACTGATGATTCTGGTACGTAACCCCACCACGGAGGCTGAGACACACTAGAACCAATGCCACTTGAGCACGAGGGGCGTCATTGAGCAGACCAGTGAAGATGAGGTTCAGGTTCCCTGACCAGTGGGATGCTCCCTCCAGTACACACTCCCAAAGGTCTCGCTCATTGTGGTGGTCTGCTGAACACTTCATTACATGGCCCTGCAGAGGGTGTGGACCTTAAAGAGAAGTGCTGGAAAGACACAGCTACCTCGGAGGAGGAAGAGGATGAGGAAAAGGAGGAAGAAGATGAAGACGAGGAGGAAGCTGAAGGGGAACTGGAGAATGGCCCCCCCATGCTTTGCAGGGATGATGCCATGGTAGGCTTCGGAGGCGGAGTGCTTATCAGGATGGCAGGAACGCGAGGGCCACTCAGATCCAGACACATTTCCCCTGAGCAATATTCAGTCTGCAGGACATTTGGAGAGGAGATTTTCCTCAACTGAGTGAGAGTAAACATCCAGTAAGCGCAAAAGTCAGCAACCATCCAGTGTTACAAACACTGCAAGGCTCCAGAGTCTCCACCTGACACACTCTTCCCCAACACACTCCTTTGCTTTGCTAATCCTTATTCTCCATTCTTCTGCCTTTTGCCACGATGAAATGAAGACACACAAGTCTGCCTTAATGCAACAGCATATCCCAATGCTTTATCGAATTACAATCTGATATTATTTACAGTAGACACACCCAATTGACCCACCAAGTGACATCACTGCCGTGGTGACCTCCACTCACAGCCATTCATCCAAAGTTCTCTTCTGAGGCTGAGTATGAGGTGGAGGCAGACTGTTCGCTTGTGCCTCTCTGGGACTGATATGCCCGTGGCCCTCAGCCTAAGTGTGGAGGTGCCAGAGAGGACACCTCCAAAGGCTGCTGCATGTCATCACTGCAGGAGCAGCCTCTGTCACAGGGTGTAACTCTGCGGATGCTTCGTCCATCAGAGGGGCCATGGAGGCAGATGATGATGATGGAGCCCTGTGGGGGTGGCCCCCCCCCATCACCATCTGTCACCAGCTCAGCCTTTTCATGGCACACATGACCTCTGGAGGGAACAACCAGCTGGGGCACAGCTGGCATTCACTTTATACTTTTTTGGACCATTTGCCCCACTGACCGGTCAATGCTGCTGACTGTGGCATGCACTCTGTGCTTGTCAGTGCGCTGTTCCTTCATCCACTCTGAGTGATGCCACATATGGCTCTCCATGAGGTTGGCCCCCCACTATGGAGGAGCACACACGCTCAAAGCACTGAGACATTGTGGAACAGATGAGATGAATGGACTCCTCCCTTCTCATCCCATGATTCCAGGTAACTCAGACATGTGGGCACATATCTCACACTGGTTCTCCAGGTGGAGTCATCTGTTTTGTGACTCCCTAGGCTCTGCATCTCCATTCTGCTAAGCAGGGCTGCGACTGTTGTCCATCCTCAGAGGGGGACTGGTCTAGCCAACTCTGCTTCCCCCATATCTTCCTGCTCTGCTGTGATCTGTGCTTCACCCTATGCCACCATCTCTAATAATGTGCGAGGATTCACCGCGGTGTGAGAATCCGCACTGATGAAAGATGTGCAAGAAAAATGTCATAGTGCAGGCGCCATGGTGTCTTCCACCTCAGACTCCTTGGAAACGTTTTGATGTTCTGTGGACTCCTGCCCGTCTGCAGCTGGCCCAATGGGAGACATAAGAGAAGATGGTGATGAGAGATCGAGACAGTCAGCAGATGCCTCCGCTACACAGAATAATAAGTTTATGCATTGACAGCTCGTTGCATGGGGAACACAGCCATCCATCCCCTGAACCTGGAGATGTTGAATGCTTTCACCCTGTCTATGGTGTACTCCCATTTCTCCATCTCCAGTGCCCCTGTGTTATGACCAAGACAGGAGTAATGCACTGTTAATGCAGTCCCAGTACTTCACAGGCCACAGCATATTAGTAAAGTCTCCCAAAGTTAGTCAAAACTAAACACCTTATTTATCCCCCAGAATATATCACACCAAACCAGGTTTCTTTAAACAACAACAAAATTAGCTATTTATTAATAAACCAATTTTTAATGATAATGAGATAAATCTCTATGTTTGAAAAGACTCTATAACTCCTTAATCTTCCTAACCCTCATGCACACACATACATTCAATTACCAATGGTTAACAGGGGAAAACGGATATATTGATTTTACAGTGCCTTCTTAGGAATAATAAAATAACTGGGTTGCAACTTCTGGTAGGATATTTCTGGATTGGTGAGGTATCCCGGAGTCGAATAGTCAGACACCACTCGAATTCTCTCCAGACAAGTTTGATAAACAGTCTGTGAACGGTAGGCATTCAAGGCCATTTGTCTGCAGCAGGCATCACACAGGTCTTTCAGCAACAGGTTGTAGCAACAGGTCTACTTAGATTTTAAAGCAGCAGTCTTACAGTAGAAACTTTCTTGAGATTTCAGGAACTTCCAAAAAATACAAAAGGCCACAGGACTCACTCTTATGGCAGAGATTGACCAGAGACTGGAGACAGTAGGAATTTTGTGACCTTCAACTATGCAGGCTTCCTCTCAACAAAGGAGCCTTTCTCCACGAAGAGCAGCAACTCCTCTTTCTCTGGGTCTTTTCCTTTCTCTTCAGGCATAAACAGCAACAAGGGTTTTAGCACCCATACATTAGATTTGCAACTCCTTCAAAGTTCTTTTAACTTCATGAAGAAATTAGAATTTCACTTGCTACTGGAATTATTTTCAAAGAGAAAGAGTTTTCAGGGCTGTAATCCTGGCCAGTCTCCATCAGTAACTGCACAACCCAAATGTGAAACTAAATTTTCAACAACAACCTAGTCACAAGCTAGTTGTAAAACTTTCTGGTTGCTTGGAAACTGGTCTTACGGTTTGCACTCTTCAAACAGCAAGTCTCTGCAGTCACTGTTCACAGAAAATCATTTTTCTCAGTCTTAAAGGCACACAGATCTCTTAGTTTAAAAAAACACATGACACTTGACACTCTGGTCAGATCAAGGGCCATCTCCTCCTTGTGTCAATGACACAAGCTGGGGAACCCCAAGGTCCAGATGTGCCCTCTCGCTTTCCCTGGTGTTCATTTCCCGTTTGGCCTGCAAGGTAAAGAAAGATGTCATTGGGACTATGCCTCTCTCCATCACCATTTGCTGCTTGTCATTTGCATAAGATGTTGCAGTCTGCACTCCAGCCCCCTGTCCAATGGGTCACCAAGGCTGCTGAGAACATATCTCTCCCATGGTTAGGAGAACTCTATGCACCCTCAGGATGTCCCTCTCTTTTGCACTCTGGTGATTGGTGACCAGAAGACATGCCATCTGGGTCTATCTTTGGGATCACTTTGCCAGACCTAAGCACTGCATTTCCAGCACTGCACCCAGTTCCTCCAAATCACTCCTCTGTTGCTGCCCTCATGAGTCACCTCCAGCCATGCCTTTGTGGTGAGCCTTGCACGTTTTCTGTTGCCACTGGGAGGGAACAGGATGGTTCTGCACTCAGTCAACACCTCCAGCAGCACCTCCAGTGAGGCATTGGAATAACGGGGAGCTGCTCTGGCACAGGGACCCTCCCTGCCCATTACCCTATGCTTTGCTCCTCCTTGCCTCATGGGGATGAACAGCAACCACAGCACTGGCTGACACGCACCCTTTTAATCGGGTCCGCTGCTGACTGTGTACAACATCCTTCCATCGTCTGCCACTGCTAATTGGGTGGCAAACGCAACTCTAGGCCATTTATGACTTACCATATCAAAATCGTAACACATGTACGTTGCCAACGCGGTGTGGGATCAGATCCCGGAATTTAAATCCCACCCAACAAGTGTGGTTGAAAATTTCCTGTGTGATATTTCGAGAAACTGTAAATGTATTCCTATTTAAAAGCTATATCACATAAACGCCTGTGAAATTCATATCTTACTGTTAAATAAAATGAAAGATTTTGCTCACCTGATCTCCCCTAAGGTTTTTTTTAAATTCTTTCCTGGGATGTGCATGTTGCTGGCAAGGCCAGCATTTGTTGCCCATCCCTAATTGCCTTTGACAACTGAATGGCTTGCTCGGCCATTTCAGAAGATAGTTAAGAGTCAACCACATTGCTCTGGGTCTGGAGTCACATGTGGGCCAGACCAGGTAAGGATGGCAGATTTCCTTCACTAAAGGACATTAGAAAGCTAGATGTATTTTTGCAACAATCGATGGTAGTTTTTTGGCACCATTGCTGAGACTAGCTTTCAATTCCAGATTTTTATTAATTGAATTTAAATTCCACCAGCTGCCGTGTGGGATATGATCCCCTGTCCCCAGGCCCAGCTTGCCAGGACTGCCATTTGAAATATCAATTACTATGGGGCGGCACAGTGGCGCAGTGGTTAGCATCGCAGCCTCACAGCTCCAGGGACCCGGGTTCAATTCTGGGTGCTGCCTGTGTGGAGTTTGCAAGTTCTCCCTGTGTCTGCGTGGGTTTCCTCCGGGTGCTCCGGTTTCCTCCCACATGCCAAAGACTTGCAGGTTGATAGGTTAATTGGCCATTATAAATTGCCCCTAGTATAGGTAGGTGGTAGGGAAATATAGGGACAGGTGGGGATGTGGTAGGAATATGGGATTAGTGTAGGATTAGTAGAAATGGGTGGTTGATGGTCGGCACAGACTCGGTGGGCCGAAGGGCCTGTTTCAGTGCTGTATCTCTAAACTCTAAACTAATAGCTGGACTACTTCAAACAGAAAATAAACAGAAAATGCTCAGAGTACACAGCAGATCGGTCAGTATTTAAAAGGAAAGGCTAACAATAAGTGAATTCATAAGATAGTTTATTATGCAGTCAATATCATGCCATTTTTAAGCTAAGGTATGTTTAATAAAGAAACATTACCTGTAATGTTGTTGATAAATGAGCCTGCTGCAGGAAGTCTCTCCAAAATCACCACTCAATTATCTGTCTGCTGGAGCAGCCAAAAGGGGTAACTTAGCCAGCAGGTCTTGGAGGCAGGATCCCCGTGTTTAAAGGGCTGGGGATCCTGGCTCGGGTCGCTTAGGCAGAAAAACAATGGAGATCATTCTGGGTGGGAGGGGGCACAAAAAGGCCGAGGCGGGGGGCCCCCCTGCATGTTTAGCTTGGTGCCGGGAACCCTGCCTCCTTCAAAAATCCAACCCGCAGTGTGAAGATACCAATGGGCAGGAGTGGTTTGGTTGGCAGTCTATATGTGACAACTGTGTTTGTACTAATTTTGGTTGAGCCGTTTTAGGTAGAATACACAAGGTGAAATGCTACTTGAGCTGTAAGAAATCAGTGGAGGGATAGAGCACTAGTATGAAGAAGTAATCATTAGTGTGTACGAAGGATAGGTCAGCCTCCACCAGTCAGCTACTCAATGTATACATGCATTAAACCTTCAATATGCCTAAAAGCTGTAAGGAATATGGCACCAGATAGACGGTTATGGGCACCAATAGGATTTTGAAAATCATCTGTCTCTACATTTGTGTCATTTCTTCCCTTGACTGAAAATTAAGGAAAACTGTTCTTTAAGTTCTGGTTGCCAAGTGTCTGAGAATGCAGCATGCAGCTGTCGGTCAGGCACAATCAAATTTTGCTGTTCATTTACTTATTTAGGGGTGTATTATACCTACTGAGAAGAGGGAAGTAAGATCCTGTGCAAGACTC
This sequence comes from Heterodontus francisci, assembly GCF_036365525.1. Lineage (NCBI taxonomy): Eukaryota > Metazoa > Chordata > Chondrichthyes > Heterodontiformes > Heterodontidae > Heterodontus > Heterodontus francisci. Next base: position 57,227,188 of record NC_090380.1, read on the forward strand.
ATGCTCTTTTTTTCTGCGAGTGCCTTTGCTAAACATTCTCTGCCTTAACCTTTGACGTGGAATGTTTTGGTGAGCCAATGACATGATTGAACTCCTGTTGTTGTGCAAACTTAAAATTTCCTTGTTTAGTTGTTAACCACTGTCTGATGTAACTTATTTGGAACACCATGACACACAAAACAAATGTTCAGCTTGGCTAATCAAAACAGCAAAGGCAAAATACTAAGATGCTGCAAATGCTCAGCAGGTCAATAAGCATTTATGTAGAAAGAAACAGGGCTAATATTTCCAGTCAATGGACTTTGCCTGACCTGCTGAGTGTTTCTAACTTTTTGGGGGAATTTTATACTCTCCTCCATGGTGGGTTTGGAGGGTGGGGAGAGCATAAAAATCAGGTGGGATGGTGGGGAGGGGGCTTCCCGGCACCATCCGACTTCCAGCTAAATTTAGTGATGTAGCGGGAAGGCCTGTGAATAGTCTTCCCACCCCACCACCAAATGAGGCCCTTAACTGGCAATTAACCCCAATTAAGGGCCTCATCCCACTGCCTCAATTAGCCATGCAGTCGGCGGCCCTGTCGCCACACAGGAAGGACAGCACGATAAACTGTTTGGGTTTCCCGGCTCCAGAGTGGGTGGTCCCTTGTTAAAAGGCACTTTGTGCCTGAACGAGGGACCCAGCATTGGGAAGGGGGGTGCCCACTGAGAGCCCCCCCCTTGCCCCTGCTAGCGACTCCCTTACACCCCACTCTCCTGTGACCCCCAACTCATGAGACCCCTCCCGCCCTGACCTACCTGTGGCCTGTGTCCAGAGCTGATCCTGGGTCTCTGGTAGGTGCTCCTCCTGCAGCAGCCAGCGCCTCCACGGTGGCGCTGCTCAGTCGAAGAGCTGACGGCCTCTGATTGGCCAGCAGCTCGCCAAGGCCAGGACTTCCGGCGACGGGGTCCTTGATCCTGTGGAAGACCCGCCGCTGTCCACTTAAGTGCCTGCTTGGCACTAGATTCAATGTGCCTTCCGGACAAGAGGCAACGTGGGGATCTTGCCGCCAGCATAAAATCACAGTCTTTGTCTCTTTATTTCCAACATCTGCAATGTTTCCTTTATGAAGCACCTTGGGGCATTTTATTATGTTAAAGGCATTATATAAATACAACTTGTTATTTTTCTTTTGTTTCATCTTGGCTTTGAGTTTTGCTGTCTTTTTAATTAGTACGTTTATGTCAAAGAAATCAGAATAATAGAATATACAAAACAATTTCTTCCATATGCTTCAAACAGATTACATTCTATTTTTCCCATTGTATTCGATTGGTAATAATTGCTTCCTTTTGTATTTTAGCTTGAAACTGCTTGCATATCTTAATTTGAAGCTGCAATGTACCTTCTAACTTCCCCATTCATTTGAAGGCAACCCGGCACTTTACTATTCCATTTTGCTTTGAGAGCCATAATCTTGTGATTCAGTATGTTGTGACTGAGGCGGGAGGAGTGCACTGTTTATTCTAGTTCCACTTTTCCATGGGTCACAACATATATTTAAATTTTTTCCCACTTACCAATATGGTCAATCATAGACTCGATATTTATCCCAGAATAAAACACACCAACCAGGTTTCTTTAATAAACAACAAGATTATCAGTTTATTATAAAACAAATCTGAACCAATAATGAAGTAAAACATAAACACACAGATTGCAATATTAAAGTTCCCTTTTTAGCTTCGCACCTCACACTTACACACACACACACGCATATACACCGGTTAACCGGAAAAATAAAGGGATTTTTGTTTTTAGAGCTTTGTTACAAACAAAAAAACACTTGGGCTGAATAGTTGCTCATTCTTGAAGTAAACAGCAGATGAGTCTCCGAGGCATGCATGAGGCATGCAGTCTCCGAGTACATGTAACCAGGTCACTGGGATCTTTTAGAACAGTTCTTTTCCGGCGGCATTGATAATTAATTTAGCAGGCTTTTCTTCAAAGACAGGAGACGAGATGAGTTGATACAGTAGACTTCTCAGGGTCTTTTAGAGAGGTGTTGCAAAGCTGAGTTGGGTTGTGGTCTTCTCTCCTTCCTTGGGAATTCTCTTCTCTCCTTGGAAGTTCTCTCCCTTTTTATACAGTTCAACCCTAACTCAAAACAATTCAAAAGCAAAACAACAACAGGAGGTCAACTTTTTGAAGTCTATCAATCTTGACCTGTCACTTCTTTGTAAATGCTTTGTCCAGGTGTCCAAAGTTCTCTGTTGTTTATTGAGCTGGAAATCAGGTGGTTTCCTGTAAAGGCTTGTTGTTGTTGCTGGAAGTCAGGTGGTTTCCCGGAAAAGCTTGTTTTCCTCACAAGACCTCTCAGTGCTCCCTTTAAAAAACATTTCCAGGGACTGTTTTTCAAAGTCAAGTGGCCTTTTCATGACCCCCTTGGAAAACCCCAAAGTTTAACATTTCTTCAATCTTTCAAAAATGCATCCTCAAAAAATATATTTAACAAAACACAGAGGCACTTTTGTAATGAGTATCACAAGCTGTATATGTTGAATAATTCCAGCACCTGGAGCAGGTTTAAATCCAGTTGGCAATATTTGAAACTCAGTGCTGTACTTCTTGTTGCACTTTGTTTTTTTAACACTGAGTCTTCCTTTTCCCAGTGGCTTTATTTCTATTTTGTTGAACTGGATCAATGAAATGTTCAAATCCTGAAGATCCTTGCCACTTGGGTTATAAAACAGTTACCAAAGTTAACGCAATAAAATGTGTACTTTGTTTTTATTTTTAAGGATTGAATGGCTAAATTGTGGGTTGCTGTGCTGTAACATTCTATGCAGCTTTGATGATTCTGGAGTAGAAGAGCTCAGCATTCTACAGGTCAAAATGTGATAGAAACAGGAAATTTAAAGGGAAATGGCACACTGATATTCACAATAACATTCTGAATGATTGGCACTCAGGTAATAACAACAACTTGCCTTTAGATCGCCTCTTTAATGCAGGAAAATTCCCCAAGGCACTTCACAGGAGCATTCTCAGACAAAAATTGACACAGAACTTAAGAAGCAGGTATTAGGACAGTTGACTAAAACCCTGGTCAGAAAGATAGGTTTTAAGAAGGGCCATAGAGGGGGAGAGAGAAGTGGAAGGTGGAGTGAATTAAGGAAGGAAATTCAAGAGCATAGGGACGAGATGGCTGAAAACATATTGCTAATGTTGAGGTGAAGGGCGTGGGGGAATGAAGTCTGTAAAGCTATATAGTGCAACAAAAGCATTTCTTTACTGGCAGCAATCTTTGCTTAAAATGAAAAATTGTAATCCTGTTCTGAACTGGGACATGGAGAAATGGTAGTAATGCTCAGGCAGAATCAATATGTTCAAAATGAGCAATGGTTGTGTCAGAGTAAGCATTGCATTTGTCAGAGCTTTACTCACAAAGCCTTGGAAGATGAAGCACAAGCATTTGGAAACAGCTTTGTTCTAATTTTTCTATCTGGGAATGCATGTGGTTCAAGCCATGTTTAAGTTCATTTAATAGCAATGTTGTCCCCTGAGCAGTGGGAAATATTCTCTGCTCTTAGATGCTGAATGAGAGAAATGCATAGAAATGTTTACTGTGCTCTGTTGGCTTCCTACTATTATAGATATCAATGTAGCTGGCATTAATTGACACCAGTGATGGACAACAATGTTTGCATTATCTTTGTATAGGTGGGAAATTTATTTAAAACCTTTGTCATGAAGATTCCCACCTGCCAAGAATGAGGCATATTAATTTTGTCATATGAACATTAATTTTAAAATGTTGCTGGAGTGAAGAAATTAATGATTTAAAGAGGTCACCAGACATTTGGCTGGAGGACATTTGCAAACTAAGAGACGGTGCTTGTGGAGACAACGCAACTAGTCCCTGGTCCAATTCACCCAAATGGATTTTGTTCACCAGACATTGAAGGTGTAAAGGAGGCTTGCATTCCAGGATCTGCTAAGATTATAGAATCCACAAACACAGGAGTGGTTAAACCAGCTGGTCACATGACTAACCAGCTGGACACAGGACAGTTTGAAGATAGACTGCAGATTGCAACTGAACCTGGAACAAGAGAGCCTCTCTCCTGGCTGCCTCTCTTTCGCTTTCACACAAATCTCTGGACCCACTGAAGTCACTTAAACCTCAAGAGAGAAAAGATTACTACATCAAAACAAGTTAAAGCATGCACTGGGCCCCAACGAACAGCAAGAATTACCGGCAACCAAAGACTCCACATCAAACTCAAAGGACTGTAATTACAACCCAGCTATTGCCTCAATTTTTTCCCCTTTATTCTTCCGACTTTTTCTGTCTCAATCTGTGTGTGTGTTTATCGTGTATGTATGCTAGTGTGGTCGCATCGCATATTCGTAGTCATTAACCGGATTAGAGTTTAAGGTTAATAAACTTCCACCTTTCTTGTATAAATCTAAGAAATCCTGTCTAATTGATGTCTTTGCCTTGCAATTGGAAAGCAGTGAACAAGAATTCACTGAGGGGGAGCTAAAACATGTTGTTTTTAAAATTAAACCCTGCTACAGTTAAACCAGGCAAAGGCTGAGAAGGAACCCCAAGACTCCTTTCTCACCTGGTCATAACACCTTTTAAAATAATTATTTCTCCAGTTTTAATCCTTTTACATCCCAGTATCTCTAAAGGTGCTTATGAAATGCTGGGATATAGTTCCACATATCTGAGTGGACATGAGCCTGCACAATGCTCGACTGCAGTGGCATTATAGTTGAGACTGATCTTGTCTCTATTGTCCACACATGAGCACCTTCGAGTAGGTGTCATTGCATAGCAAATAGGAACAGGTACCTGAGCTGATTTTTAACCCCTCTCTAATCTATGTATGTTGAGGCCAATTGTACCATCCCAGTTGCTGCCTGGCTGAGATCAGCTAACTATGTATAAACCAAGAAATAGACTTGGAAACCTCTGATCTGTATGTTCCATTCGGCAGATCACACTTTCCTGTGTGGCTATTTTACCAATACTATGCCGTATAATTTTATTTTGAATATTTGCCACCTCTCATTCTCTGGAATTGGAGGCCTGGTTTGTGCTATGTTAGCTGGCTTCAACAGTCCTTAGCACTGCCAGGTCAGGGACTGGAAAATTGGTCAGGATTCCATCTGATCACCATACTGCAACACCTGCCAGAAGTGGATGAAAGTATTGGTTAGAGACAGGATTGGGTTTGGCTATGATTTTAAGTGGAAAGTATAATTTGACAGCAGTGCATTAAGTAGTCACACAATAATGATTTTCTAAGCTGGCATTCTGTCTCTCTTTCCAGAAAATTTTCTCTCTCCATTTTTGTTTTGATATTTCTCTTTTCTTCATGCTGACATTTATTTTGCCATTGCTTCTGCCCCTGCTTTGCTGGGATGACATTTATTTCTCTTTGCTGACAGTTCTATAATAACATACGTACAGACATATGAATTAGGAGCAGGAGAGGCCACTCGGCCCCTCGAGCCTGCTCTGCCATTCAATAAGTTCATGGCTGAACTGATTACTCCACATTCCCACCTACCCCCGATAACCTTTCACCCTCTTGTTTATCAAGAATCTATCTACCTTTGCCTTAAAAATATTCAAAGACTCTGCTTCCACTGCCTTTTGAGAAGAGAGTTCCAAATACTCACGACCCTCTGAGAGAAAAAATGTCTTCTCATCTCTGTCTTAAATGGGCGATCCCTTATTTTTAAACAGTGACCCCTAGTTCTAGATTCTCCCACAAGGGGAAACATTCTTTCCACATCCACCCTATCAAGACCCCTCAGGATCTTGTATGTTTCAATCAAGTCGCCTCTTACTCTTCTAAATTCCAGTGGATACCAGCCTAGCCTATCCAATCTTTCCTCATAAGACAGCCTGCCCATTCCAGGTATTAGACAAGTTAACCTTCTCTGAACTGCCTCCAACGCATTTACACCCTTCCTTAAATAAGGAGACCAATATTGTACACAGTCCTCCAGATGTGGTCTCACCAATGTCCTGTATAGCTGAAGCATAACCTCCCTACTTTTGTATTCAATTCCCCTTGCGATAAATAATAACATTCTATTAGCTTCCCTCATTACGTACTGTTCCTGCATACTAACCTTTTGCGATTCGTGCACTAGGACACCGAGATCCTGCTGCATCTCAGAGCTCTGCAATCTCTCATCATTTAGATAATATGCTTCTTTTTTATTCTTCCTGCTAAAATGGACAATTTCACATTTTCCCACATTATACTCCATTTGCCAGATCTTTGCCCACTCACTTAACCTATCTATATCCCTTTCTGACCTCCCCATGTCCTCTTCACAACTTACTTTCCTACGTATCTTTGTGTCATCAGCAAATTTAGCAACCATACCTTTGATCCCTTCATATAAATCATTTATATAAATTGTAAAAAGTTGAGGCCCCAGCATAGATTCTATTTATGACCGATTTATATAAAAGCAAAATACTGGAGATGCTGGAAATCGGAAATAAAAACAAAAAAATGCTGGAAATACTCAGCAGGTTTGGCAGCATCTGTGGGCAGAGAAGCAGACTTAACATTTCAGGTCAGTGATTTTTCATCAGAACTAGCAACGGTTAGAAATGTAATAGATTTGAAGCAAATAAAGTGGGGGTGGAGCAAAGGATAACAAAAGGGAAGGTGTTGATAGGACAGAGGGTCACAGAGAATAACCAACCAGTAGGTCATGGAGCAAAAGCAAAGGGTGTGTTAATGGTTTGACGAAAGACGAAGTGTTAGTGCAGAGAGGGTGTTAAATGATGGAATAATGAACAGCCCTGGCCAAAAGCACAAACATGAAAAAAAAGCAGCAAGCAGGCACATGGTAAAAAAAATGAACGATGAAACAAACTAAAATAAAATAAAAATAAAATATAAAAAATAAAATTTAAATTTAAAAAGGGGGGCCAGTCATACTCTGAAATTATTGAACTCAATGTTCAGTCCAACAGGCTGTCGTGTGCCTAATCGGTAAATGAGCTGCTCTTCCTAGAGCTTGCATTGATGTTCACTGGAAGACTGCAGCAAGCCCAGGACACAGATGTGGGCATGAGAGCAGGGGGTTGTGTTGAAATGGCAAGCGACAGGAAGCTCAGGGCCATGTTTTTGGACAGAGCGAGGGCGTTGCGCAATGCATCACCCAATCTGCGTTTGGTCTCCCCAATGCAGAGGAGATCGCTGCTTCATCTGAAAGGAGTGTTTGGGGCCTTGGATAGTGAGGAGAGAGGAGGTAAAGGGGCAGGGGGGAAGGGGATGAGGTGTTGCGGATAATGGAGGTGTGGATCAGGGTGTCGCGGAGGGAACAATTCCTTTGGAATGCTGACGGGAGGGGAGGGCAAGATGCGTTTGGTAGTGTCATCATGCTGGACGTATTTATTACCTATTTATGCCGACTCTGTTTCCTGTTAGCTACCCAATCTTTTATCCATGCCAATATGTTACCCCCTACACCATGAGCTTTTTTTTTGCAATAACCTTTGATGTGGCACCTTATCAAATGCCTTCTGGAAATCTAAGTACAATACATCCACTGATTCCCCTTCAACTACAGTGTATATAACTCCCTCAAAGAACTCCGATAAATTGGTTAAACATGATTTCCCTTTCACAAAACCATGTTGACTCTGCCTGATGAACTTGAATTTTTCTCAGTAACCTGCTATAACATCTTTAATAATGGCTTCTAACATTTTCCCTATGACAGATGTTAAGCGAACTGGCCTGTAGTTTCCTGCTTTCTGTCTCCCTCCCTTTTTTGAATAAAGGAGTTACATTCGCTATTTTCCAATCTAACGGAACCTTCCCCGAATCTAGGGACTTATGAAAAATTAAAACTAACGCATCAACTATCTCACTAGCCACTTCTTTTAACACCGTAGGATGAAGTCCATCAGGACCCGGGGACTTGACAGCCCTCAGCTCCAATAATTTGTTCACTACCACTTCCCTGGTGATTGTAATTTTCTTGAATTTCTCCCTCCCGACCATTTCCTGACTTACAGCTAATTCTGGGATGTTACTTGTATCCTCACTAGTGAAGACCGATGCAAATTACCTGTTCAATTCATCTGCCATCTCCTTATTTTCCATTATTAATTCCCCAGATTCAATTTCTATAGGACCAACGCTCACTTTGCTAACTTTTCTTTCTAAAATATTTATAGAAACTCTTATATCTGTCTTTATTTCTAGCTAGCTTTCTCTCATACTCTAATTTTACCTTCCTTATCAATCTTTTAGTCATTCGTTGCTGTTTTTATATATTCTGTCCAATTTTCTCACCTGCCACCCAGCTTTGCGCAATTAAATGCTTTTTCTTTAAGTTTGATATGATGTTTAACTGTTTAGTTAACCACGGATGGTGGGTTCCACCCTTGGAAGTGTTCTTTCTCATTGAAATGTATCTATTCTGTGTATTCTGAAATATCCCCTTAAATGTCATCTCAATTGACCTATCCCTTGACCTAATTTGCCAGTTCGCTTTAGCCAGTTCTGCTTTCATGCCCTCATAATTGTACTTATTTAAGTTTAAAATACTAGTCTTGGACCCACTCTTTTCCTCAAAAGGAATGTAAAATTTATTCATATTATGATCGCTGCTACCTAGGAGTACCTTAACTATGAGGTAATTAATTAATCCTATCTCATTGTACAGTACCAGGTCTAGTATAGCCTGCTCTCTGTTTGGCTCCATAATGTACTGTTCCAAGAAATGATCCCAAAAACATTCTATGTACTCCTCATCTAGGCTACCTCTGCCCATCTGATTTTTCCAGTCTATATGTAGGTTAAAATTTCCCATAATTATCATCGTACCTTTCTGACAAGCTGCCATTATTTCTTCCTTTATATCCCGTGCTACAGTGCGGTTAATGTTAGGTGGCCTGTACACCACTCCCACCTTTATGCCTTTATGATTTTTCATCTCTACCCAAACTGCTTCGACATCCTGGTCTCCTGAACTTAGGTCATCCCTCTCTATTGCGCTAATACTATAATTAATTAACAGAGCCACCCTCGACCTTTTCCTAGTTTACTGTCCTTCTTAAATGCCATGTACCCTTCAATATTCAGGTCTCAATCCACGTCATCCTGCAGTCATATCTCTATAATGGCCATCAGATCGTACTTATTTATTTCTATTTGTGCTCTCAGTTCATCTGTTTTGTTTCGAATGCTACGTGCATTCAGATACAGAGCCTTTAGTTTTTTCCTTTTATTATTTTTGTAACATCTAGCCTTAACTGTTGATTTACTCTTAGATTTATACGCTATGTCCCTTCCTGTCACAGTCTATCATTTCCCATATTAATACCTTTCTCTGTTGCCTTGTCTCTACTCCTTGATTTACCATACCTTCCCAAATTTGATCCCTTGCCCCCACTATTCAGTTTAAAATCCTCTCTACTTCCCTAGTATGCAGCTCGCTAGAACACTGGCCCCAGCACGGTTCAGGTGTCGACTGTCCCAACGGTATAGCACCACTTTCCCCAGTGCCCCACAAACTGGAACCTACTTCTACCACATCAGTCTTTGAACCACGCATTAATTTCTCTAATCTTATTTGCCCTATACCAATTTGCACGTGGCTCAGGTAATAATCCAGAGATTATTACCTTTGAGGTTCTGTTTCTTAATTTGGTGCCTAGTTCCTCACACTGATTGTTGTCATGCTAGGCCGGCACCTGCCAAGAATGAGGCACGTTAATTTTGTAATGAACATTGATTTTAAACTGTTACTGGAGTGAAGAAAGAACTTGTCAAACAGATCAACTGTGACTGGAATAGACATTTGCATATTAACAGACAGTGATTGGAAGGACAAAGGACTATTCCCTGACACATTCTACCCACAATGGACTTTGATCACCAGGTATTGTGTGTAACAGGAGCATTCCAGAGACTGCTGAGGTGATACAATCCAAGACGTGGTGAGACCAGTTAGTCACATGACTAACCTGCTTGGCAACCTGGGGTTTTCTGAATTGTACAAACAGTATGAACTCAGAAAGACTGTTTTGCTCCTGTATTGAGAAGATCTCTACTGTCTGCTCCCATCTCTCTCTCACAAACCTCTGAATCCACTGAAGACACATGAACCCCAAGAGAGAAAAGTCTCCTGCAGCGAACAAGGTTTAAGAAGAATACTGGACCCCAACGAAAAATAAGATCTACCTACAATCAAGGACTCTACAGTGAGCTCGAAGAATGGGAACAAAAACTCTTCAGATAATGCCTCAAACTTTTCCACTTTATTTCTCTTGCTCTTTTCTGTTCTGTCTCTATCTGCATGTGTGTATCGCATGTGCATGCTAGCATGGGTGCATCGTGTATCCATAGGTGTTAACCAAATTAGAGTTTAAGTTTAAGAAATTTCAAACTTTTCTTCTTTAAACCTTTGAAAGCTGTTTGTGCTGTTTTCTTTGCCTTATAATTGGAAAGTGGTGAACAAGGATTCACCAAGGGGGAACTAAGATACGGTGTGTTTAAAATTAAACCCTGCTATGGTAAGACCAGGTGAAGGCTGAGAGGGACCCCTTTACACCTTTCTCACCTGGTCGTAAGGCTATGCATAACCACTTTCCTTGTCCTGCCTATGTCATTGGTACCTACATGGACCATGACGACTGGATCCTATCACTCCCACTGTAAGTTCCTCTCCAGCCCTGAGCAGATATCCCGAACCCTGGCATCGGGCAGGCAACACAGCCATCTTGACTCTCGCTCTTTGCTTCAGAGAACAGTGTCCATCCCCCTCACTATACTGTCCCCTACTACCACTCCATTCCTTTATTCTCCCTCCACTTGAATGGCTTCCTATACTATGGTGCCATGGTCAGTTTGCTCATCCACCCTGCAGCCCCCACTCTCCTCCAAACAAGCTGAAACAATCTCAAACCTGTTGGACAATCGCAAAGGCTGAGTCTCCTGCACTCCTGCCCTCTGGGTCCCCTTACCTGCCTCAGCTGCAGCCACACTCTCCTGTCCCTGACCACTGACCAAATCAGAAGACCCTATCCTAAGGGGTGTCACTGCTTCCTCGTACAAAATGTCCAGGCAACTTTCCCCCACTTTGATGTGTCGCAGCGTCTGCAGCTCGGCCTCCAGTTCAATGACTCTGAGCCGAAGCTCTTCGAGCCGCAAACACTTACTGCAGACGTGTTTGCCCTGGATCTCACAGGCATCCAGGAGCTTCCACATGTTTCAGCCGACTAGCCGACAAATATCTTTGTTGTCGTTTCTTCTGCTCTGTTTCTCTATAGATATTTCTCTCTCTTACATTTATATTCCTCTGCCTCTGTATTGTTGCTGATGTTTCATTCTCTCTGCTATTTCTCTCCTTGCCTTAGTACTTGTACTTCTCTCTACTAATCTAAAATGGTGGGGGGAGGGGGGCAAGGCATTAATTTGGTGCCTCTATATTGGCTGCTCACGTGATTTTTGATTTGTTTTAAACTGCAGTTAAGATTCCTTTTAATGGATGAGAAAATATGCAGCACAGGAATGGATTTTGGTTCTGTACAGTTGGTGGCATGCCCCAATGGGTAATAAAGAGTTGGGAGATCAAATGGATATAATATTGCTGGATTCCTGCCTGTGTTACGCAGCATATATTCTGTCAGTCTGAAGTGTTCTCACACAAATTGGACATGAGCTTGTCGTGGTTGAACTGGAGTGCATGCAAGTGAATAAAGGAAGAAAGAATAGCTGGAAAATGATGCAACTGGCCCTTATCTTGGGAGAAGCCTCCAAATTTCAGCCTGGCTTGCTCCCTCTCTTGATTCCATTTTGTTTCAGTTTTGTGCCATCATGTCCTGCAAGCAGAGAAGTTATTCTGAGGTTTTTAGGACACAGTGATATGTCCACCATGTATAACTACTTTTATTAGTAAATGAACAATGACCAGATTTAGTCATATGCTTGCTTCATGAATTTACCTTTTCAAATCCAAATATGACAATAGTTCTAACAGGACTTGACAGGGTAGATGCAGGAAGGATGTTCCCGATAGAGGGGGAGTCCAGAACAGGGGTCATAGTCTAAGGATACGAGGTAAACCTTTCAGGACTGAGATGAAGAGAAATTTCTTCACCCAGAGAGTGGTGAGCCTGTGGAATTCATTACCACAGAAAGCAGTTGAGGTCAAAACATTGTATGTTTTCAAGAAGGAGTTAGATATAGCTCTTGGGTCTAAAGGGATCAAAGGGTATGGGGCGAAAGTGGGAACAAGTTACTGAGTTGATCAGCCATGATCATAATGAATGGCGGAGCAGGCTCGAAGGGCCGAATGGCCTACTCCTGCTCCTATTTTCAATGTTTCTATATTTGAGCTTTAAGTGGCAGTAATAAAGTGTTTTTGCTCCAGTACGGACATAGCTCAGTACCTTTGAAAAAATCTGTGATGGTTTCTGTAGTCTTAGCATGTAGTCAAGGTGTAACTAGTTTTGAGGATACTCTTTGTGACAGACATAGCAACTTAATATAGTGAAATACTGGCTGATGATAATAAACTTAATTCCTCTTTTGCTTTGATGTCCTCGGTGTGCTGAACTTATTAGGCAACCTTCTCTAAAGTCTCTGCGCACAATCCTTCTCCTGGACACAAGCCCTCTTTCACTTCTTCAGAAGCATCTCCAATGTAGCATCTGTCAAGGAGATTTTGTGACTGTTATGACCAGGTGAGAGGGGTCTAGGGGTTCCCTCTCAGCCTTTGCCTGGTTTAACCATAACAGGGTTTAATTTTTTAAAAACACCATGTTTTAGCTCCCTCTTAGTGAATCCTTGTTCACCACTTTCCAATTGTAAGGCAAAGAAATTAATTCAGACAGGTTTTCTTAGATTTTAAACAAGAAAGGTAGAACTTTATTAATCTTAAACTCTAATCTGGTTACTGACTACAAATATGCGCCGCTACCACGCTAGCATGCATACGTGATAACCACACACAGATAGAGACAGAAAAGTAGAAAAGAATAAAGGGGAAATGTTTGAGGCAACAGATGGGTTTCGATTTTACTGTCCTTTGAGTTTGCTGTGAAGTCTTTGGTTGTCGGTTAGACTTGCAATTTGTTGGGGCCCAGTGCACACTTCAACTTGTTTCGAGATCGGAGTCTTCTCTCTTGAGGTTTATGTGTCTTCCTTGAGTCTGGTGGCTTGGGAGAAAATGAGAGAGAGAGACAGCCAGGTGAGAGACTTTGCCTGTTTCAGCTTCAGTTTCAGAAACTGTCTTCTGAATTCAAACTGTCCTGTGGGTAGTTCAAAAACACCTGGACCAGCCAGTTAGTCATGTGACCAGCTGGTTTAACCAGTACTGGCTTTGTGGATTGTATCATCTTAGCAGGGCCTGGAATGCACTTCCTTACACCTTCAATGTCTGGTGATCAAAGTCCATTGTGGGTTAAGTGGACCAGGGAATACTCCTTTGTCTCCACAAGCACTGTCTGTTAGTATGCAAATTTACTTCCAGCCAAGTGTCTGGTGATTTTTTTTAACAAGTCCTTTCTTCATTCCAGCAACAGTTTAAAATCAATGTTCATATGGCAAAATTAATACGCCTCATTCTTGGCAGGTGGGGGCCTGCATGACAGTGACATTCTCCAAGAATCCAAGCATTCTTTACTGTAACACAATTTTCCTCCACCTGCCTAACCCAAATTGTTGATGGTGTGGCCCATTTCACCAAATGACCTTGGTCACTTCACCTATTTCACTGGTATCTTCTCCGTTGAGCACCTCACATTGTTCCACCCCTCTCACCTCACTTTTAAAATCTTCTTTCTCTACTGCCCCTCCCCCTGCCCCAGACTACCTGAGTTTCTTGCTGAGATATCCTCACTCCTTTTTTCTTTCAGTCTCTGCACTGAGTTATTCTTCATTCTTGGTTCCAGAGGCCCAGAAATTTGATGGAAGAAAAAGGCAGGTAGGCACTGAGGGTGCAAATCACTCTGCCAGCTGCATTCTGATATGGAATCCCCAACTCAAGCACCAACCGACTACTTCCCCCATTGTTGAGAGTGTTGGTACACCCATTCTACATTACAGCACCTGAGAAATAAGAGTTGTGGTTAATGTCTTAATCGATTAAGGACAGTATTAATATATCCTTCTATTACTTTCTCCCTTGTGTTTATCCAGCTTCCTCTTAAATGTATCTCCGCTATTCACCTCAACCACTCCCTGTGGTAGTGATTTCCACATTGTCATCACTCTTTGGGTAAATTTCCCTATTGGATTTATTAGTGACTATCTTATATTGATGGCCCCTGGTTCTGGTCTCGTCCACAAGTGGAAACACCCTCTCTACGTCTATCCCATCAAACCCTTTCATAATCTTAAAGAGCCCTGACCCTGTCACCAATTCTGCATTGTTACAGGACTTGGCAAATGGACCCTTGTAGAAGCCTGTGCATGACTTTGTTTAACATGGGGACCTTGGGGTGCCGTCATTGTCCACACAAACTTGATGCATTAGTTGTCAGATTTCGGGAATGTGTCGAACCCACGATGACCGGGACCACCTTACCACTGCAGCCTTCTTTCGCCTTCACAGCCAGTGAGACATACAGTCTTCCTTCGCTCGTTCTGCTGTTGAGGACTTTTTGGACCATGTTTTGTCTGGCACCTCCCCCTAACCTTGCTGTCTTGGGTGGCCCTACCAGGAACAAGGACCTCCCGATGGCATCGCTTAAGGGATCGTCAGATCGCACAAGCCTCTCCACCACGTCAAGGTGGTGATCCACTGAGGACCGCTAAATACCTTAAAGACCTCTAACAGGTCACCCCTCAGACTTCTCTTTTCTAAAGAAAAGAGCCCCAGCCTGTTCAGTTTTTCCTGATAAGTATAACCTCTCAGACCTGGTATCATTTAGTTAATTTTTTTTCACATTTCCTCGTGCCTCTCTCTCTCTCTCTCTCTCTGTATATATATATATATAAAAAAGGATATATAATATATATCCTTTTTATAATATGGAGACCAGAACTGTGCACAGTGCTATCGTATGTCTTTTTCTTATACGATTTATTTTCAGATGTCAGTCCATATGCTGGTAAGATTTGTTTCTTTATCAAAATCTTGAAATCTTTTTTCTCTGCTGTCAAAATGTCACATGTTTTCTGAAAATTCAAGATCAATAGCTGTTGCATGCATTTTGTTTCAAGGTTCCATCAATGTTTTCAAGTTATGCCTGTGGTGATCATAGATGTTTAATAATGTCCACTTGGTGATAAACATGAAATCTTGTGGTCAAACTATGGGGCAGGATGTCTTCCAGAAATATTGAATGACCACTTTCCTGAACCAGAAATTTTCAGTAAGGCCTACACATTTTGGTAGTTTTTGTAACATTTTTCTCTTGTTCTTAATTAAAAGCCATATTCTTTTATGTTCTTCCTAATATACACATATAAATTCTAGAGGTTTCTTACTATACAATATAATATTGTAGTCCTGCAGGGTCTGTCAGGTTGTCCAGTATATTCTATATAGTTAATGAAGTGAATTACTTTGTTAAGGCAGCTAATTGCTAGTTTAGGTATAGATTCCTAAAGCACAGCCATCTGGTGTGAAGGTTGACCAATTACCTGGATAATGCATGTAGCACCAGTGATTGTGGAGGGCTGATAGCAGTGAAGTTACACTGTAAATAAAGTGTCTTTATCTACACAGCATTCCTTCTCTATCTTAATGATCTAAATAAATAAAAAGAAGGAAAGGATTTGCATTTATATAGCACTATTCATGACTTCAGGATGTCCAAAATCACTTTGCAGCCAATAAAGGGCTTTTGATGTGCATTGACTGTTGCAATATAGGGAATGTGGTATACAATTTGCACACAACAAGGTCCCACAAACAGCAATGAGATTTATATGTTTTAGTCATGTTGTTTGAATGGAAACTCCGATACAACGACTCATGGATTGTCTTTCATATGCCTGTAACTTGTTCTCCTTGACTGTAAGTGTCAAGAAAACCATGGCCATGGGACATCCCCTCCCATGATCACACTTAATATCACACCACTGGATGTGGTTAGCAGATTCTACTACCTTGGGCCCACGGTGACAGACAATCTGTCCCTTGATGCAGAGCTCGATACACGCATAGGTAAAGTAGCTACCACCTTTGGCCAACTTGCGAAACGTGCATGAGATAACACCAAGATGACCCTTAGGACCAAGCTGATGGTTTACTAGGCCACCTTGCTGTATGGTGATGAAACATGGGTGACTTACATCTACCAGGAAAAGAAGCTCGATAATTTTCATCTTCGCTGTCTGCAGCACATTATGGGTATATCCTGGTAGGACAAAATCAGAAATGGGGCAGTCCTCTCAAAGACAGAACTTCCACGTGTGTTGGCACTAATCAAACAGAGGCTGCTTCAGACACGCCTGCAGGATGGAAGACTGTTGCATACCCAAGGACCTTCTGTATGGTGAGGTAGCCGGGTCCAGACGACCGTTGGGGCACCCAAAGCTGTGCTTCAAGGATGCTTGCAAGCGTGACATGAAGGCCGTAAATGTCACTAGCTGGTGAAAGAGGGAAATGGCAACACATCCTGTGGACTGGTGTGCACTACCACGATGACCAGTTGCTACAGCAGCTCAGCAACAGGCGTCAACGTCAAAAACAACTCACAACAGCTTCATGTGCAGCACTTGTGGCAGAACTTGCCTCTCAAGGATTGGCCTTCACAGCCATCAACAAAGGTGCACTAAGAGAAGATACCCCCCCTAAATGGATTGTTTTCTGCGTGTCCATCATCTTTCGTAGATGGAAGGATGCCAATAATGATTCAGGGAAAAATATTGTCCAAGGTAGTGGAGAGAACATGCCTGCTCTTCTTAATGTAGTGTCATGGGATCTTTTTAGGTCTATCTGAGATAGAGAATAACAATATGTAGATAATTTCTTTGTCGGTACCATTGGGTAAATAGACTGAAAGGTATGGCGATAAATAAACAGTGGGAAACATTTAAAGAAACAATTCAAAATGTTCAACAAAATTAATTCGATTAAGAAACAAAAACCCAGCACGAAAGATACATTGTTCAATGATTTGGATTTGGGGACCAAATGTAATATTTCCGTGGATGATAGAAAACTAGGTGGAAATGTGTGTTGTGAGGAAGATGCAAAGCGGCTTCAAGGGGATTTGGACAGACTTAATGAATGGGCAAGAACATGGCAGATGGAATATAATGTGGAAAAATGTGAGGTTATCCACTTTGCTGGGAGGAATAGATGTGCAGAGTATTTCTTAAGTGGTAAGCAATTAAAAAGTGTAGATGTACAAAGGGACCTGCGTGTCCTTGTCAATAAGTCACTGAAAGCTAACGTGCAGGTACAGCAAGCAATTAGGAAGGCTAATGGTATGTTGGCCTTTATCACAAGAGGATTCGAGTGCGGGAGTAGTGCTGTTTTGCTTCAGTTGTATAGAACCTTGGTTAGACTGCACTTGGAGTACTGTGAACAGTTTTGGTCCCCTTACCTTAGGAAGGATATTATTGCCATAGTGGGAGTTGAACAAAGATTAATTAGACTTGTTCCTGGGATGGCAGGGCTGTCCTATGAAGAGAGATTGGGGAACCTGGGACTGTACTCGCTAGAGTTTAGAAGAATGAGAGGTTATTTCATTGAAACCTACAAAATACTTAAAGGGATAGACAGGGGTAGATACAGCTAAGATGTTTTACTGGTTAGGGAGTCTAGAACCAGGGTACACAATTTCAAGATAAGGGGGAAGCCACTTAGGATCAAGATGAGGAAAAATGTCTTTACTCAGTGGGTTGTGTCATAGAGTCATAGAATCATACAGCACAGAAACAGGCTCTTTGGCTGTGGAAGCTCAGTCATTGAGCATGTTTAAGGCAGAGATTGACAGATTTCTAAATACCAATGACATAAAGGGATATGGGGCTAGTGTGGGAAAAAGGCATTGAAGTGGATGATCAGCCATGATCATATTGAATGATCGATGGGATGAATGGCCTACTCCTGCTCCTATGTTCCTATTGCTGCCTTATTAGGGAAGTTAAGGGTGGTATTATTAAAAGAAGAGGCTTATAATGTTGCAAAGAATAGCAGTAAACCTGAGGATTGAGAATGTTTTAGAAACCAGCAAAAGGTGACCAAAAGGTTGATTAAAAGGGAAAAATAGAATATAAAAGTAAACTAACCAGGAATATAAAAACAGATTGTAAGAGCTTTTACTAGTATACAAAAAAGGAGAGTAACTAAAGTAAATGTTCGTCCCTTTGAGGCAGAGACAGGAGAAATTAACATGGCGAATGAGGAAATGGCAGAGACATTGAATGAATATTTTGTTTCTGTCTTCATAGTAGAAGACACAAATTGCATCCTGGAAATAAAAGGTAACCTAGGGACTAATCAGTGAAGAACTTAAAGTAATTAATATCAGAAGAGAAAAATTATTGGAGAAATTTAAGGGACTAAAATGAAGAGTACAGGAGGGCATGCCAGGAGCAGCACCAGGCATACCTAAAGATGAGGTGTCAGCCTGGTGAAGCTACAACAGAGGACTACTTGCATGCTAAACGGCGGAAGCAGCATGCGATAGACAGAGCTAAGCGACCTCATACCCAATGGATCAGATCTTAGCTCTGCTGTCCTGTCACATCCAGTCGTGAATGGTGGTGGACAATTAAACAACTAATAGGAGGAGGAGGCTGCACAAATATCCCCATCCTCAATGATGGGGAAGCATAGCACGTCAGTGCAAAAGACAAGGCTGAAGCATTTGCATCCATCTTCAGCTAGAAGTGCCGAGTTGATGATCTTGGCCTCCTCCTGAGATCCCCAGCATTACAGATGCCAGTCTTCAGCCAATCTGATTCACTCCACGTGATATCAAGAAACAGCTGAAGGCACTGGATACTGCAAAGGCTATGGGCCCTGACAACATTCTGGCAATAATACAGAAGACTTGTGCTCCAGAACTAGCCGTGCCCCGAACCAAGCTGTTCCAATATAGCAACAATACTGGCATCTACCTGACAATGTGGAAAATTGCCCAAGTATGACCTGTATACAAAAAGCAAGACAAATGGGTTCTTAAATCCAACCCGGCCAGTTAGCACCCTATCAGTCTACTCTTGATCATCAGCAAAGTGATAGAAGGAATCGTCAACAGTGCTATCCTGCGGCAGTTGTTCAGCGATAACCTGCTGTCTGATGCTCAGTTTGGGTTTTGTCAAGGCCACTCAGCTCCTGACCTCCTTACAGCCTTTGTCCAAACACAGACAAAAGAACTGAACTCCAGAGGTGAGGTGAGAGTGACTGTCCTTGAACATCAAGTAAGCATTTGAACGTGAATGTGGAAGGTGTTCTGATGAAAGGTCAAAGACCTAAAACATTAACTCTGCTTCTTTCTCCACAGATGCTGCCCGACCTGCTGCATATTTCCAGCATTTTCTGTTTTTATTTCAGATTTCCAGTATTTCTAGTTTTTATTTTAAATGTTGATGTTCAGAGAATCTTGGGTGTACATGTACAAGGAGCACAGAAAGTTAGCATGCAGGTACAGCAAGCAATTATGAAGGCAAATGGCACATTGGTCTTTATTGAAAGTGGATTGAAGTACAAGAATAAGGAAGTCTTGCTGCAATTGTACAGGACATTGGTGAGATGAGACTCAAGTACGGGGCACAGTTTTGGTTTCCATATTTAAGGAAGGATAGACTTGCCTTGGAGGCGGTACAGTGAAGGTTCACTAGATTGGATCCTGTGATGAGGAGGTTGTTCTATGATGAGAATCTGAGTAAATTGGGTCTACACTTTCCAGAGGCTAGAAGAATGAGAGGCGATTTCATTGAAACATACGAGACTCTGAAGGGGCTTGACAAGGTAGATACTGAGAGGTGATTTGTCATGGCTGGGGAATCTAGAACAAAGGGGCACAGTCTCAGGATAAGGGGCCGATCATATAGGAATGAGATAAGGAGAAACTTCTTCACTCAAAGGGTTGTGAATCTTTGGAATTCTCTACCTCAGAGGGTTGTGGATGCTCTATCATTGAGTGTATTTAAGGCTGAGGTAGACAGATTTTTGGACTCTCAGAGAATCAAGGGATATGGAGAGCAGGTGGGAAAATGGAGTTGAGGCATAAGATCAGCCGTGGTCATATTGAATGGCGCAGCAGGCTCTAGGGGGCTGTATGGGCTATTCCTGCTCCTACTTCTTATGTTCTATGCACTACGATTGTGGCATTTAGTGTCTCGTTTTGAGTTTCTGCTGTCCAAAGGCCATGGCCTGTCGACATAGCTCTGTGTGCTGGGATATTTGCATTTCTCGGCCCCGTAATGTCTGTAAGGCACTGCCTGCTAAAGTAAATGTGTATCTTAATGTTCTGTTGACACATTGAGGCCAAATGTGCAGTACCAACCATTTCCCTGATTAATTTTTTTTTACTTAAAACGCTGTTATATTCTCTGGACAGCTGCATTGTCTGTGAACTGTGGAGGGATGGATGGTTTCAATAAATATTTTGAATGTTTCGATCTTGCTCACAGTTTGTTTCAGAATTTGATGTAATTTTTCAGTCTTCCTTAGACCTGAGGGTTGTGCCAGAGGACTGGAGAATTGCAAACGTTTCACCTTATTCAAAAATGTGTGTAAAGATAAGCCCAGCAATTACAGGCCAGTCAGTTTAAGTTTGGTGTTGGGGAGAATTCTAGAAAGAATAATTCGTGAAAAATATTAATGGTCAGGTGGACAAATGAGGGTTAATTAAAGAAAGCCAGCATGGATTTCTTAAGGGAAGATCATGTTTAACTAACTTGCTGGAGTTTTTTGAAGAGGCCACAGAGAGGGTTGATGAGGGAAATGCTGTTGATGTGGTGTACTTGGACTTCCAAATGGCGTTTGATAAAGTGCCTCAAAACAGACTTGTGAGCAAAATTAGAGCTCCTGGAATAAATAGGACAGTAGCAAAATGGATACTGAATTGGCTGAGTGACAGAAAACAAAGAGTAGTGGTTAATGGATCTTTTTCGGGCTGGAGGAGGGTTTGCAGTGGACTTCCCCGGGGGTCAGAGTTGGGACCATTGCTTTTTCTGATGTATATTAATAACCTAGACCTTGGTGTACAGGGCACAATTTCAAAGTTTGCAGATGATACGAAACTTGGAAGCATTGTGAACTGTGAGGAGCATGGTGTAGCACTGCAAAAGGACATACACAAGTTGGTGGAATGGGTGGACAAATGGCAGATGAAGTTCAATACGGAGAAGTGTGAAGTGATACATTTTGGTAGGAAGAACATGGAGACAATAAAAAATAAAGGGTACAATTCTTAATGGGGTGCAGGAGCAGAGGCTCCTGGATGTATATGTGCTTAAGTCATTGAAGGTGGCAGGACAGGTTGAGAGTGTGGTTAACAAAGCATACAGTATCCTGGACTTTACTAATTGGGGCATAGAGTACAAGAGCAAGGAGGTTATTTTGAACTTGTATAAGACACTAATTTGGCCTCAACTGGAGTATTGGATCCAGTTCTGGGCACCGCGGTTTCAGAAAGATATGAAGGCATTAGAGAGGGTGCAGATAAAATTCATGAGAATGGTTCCAGGGATTAGGAATTTCAGTTATGAAGATAGATTAGAGAAGTTGGGACTGTTTTCCTTAGAGAAGAGAAGGCTGAGAGGTAATTTGATAGAGGTATTCAAAATCATGAGCTCTCTGGACACAGTAGATAGAGAGAAACTGTTCCCACTCGCAAAAGGATCGAAAACAATAGGGCACAGATTTAAAGCAATTGGTAAAAGAAGCAAAAACGACATGAGGAAAATATTTTTCAGGCAATGAGTGGTTAAGGTCTGGAATGCACTGCCTGAGAGTGTGGTGGAGATAGTTTCAATTGATGCATGCAAGAGGGAATTGGACAGTTATATGAAAAGGAAGGACATGTAGAGTGAGGGGAAAAGGCAGGGGAGTGGTACTAGGTGAGATGCTCGTAAGGAGAGCCTGTGCAGACATGATGGGCCGAATGGCCGCCTCCTGCACTGTAAAGATTCTGTGATTCCCTCACCTTTAGCGTCAGCATACTAAGTGTGGGATATTAAAAAAAGGACTGACTTAGCTCAGGATTGTATTGTGACTGCTGCTGCTGCTGTTTCCCGTAAGTGTTGAATGTTTGCTAATCCATTGGAAATTCTAGTTCAGAACTTTCCCTCCAGCTCTTCCTTCTCTGTTCAGTGCTCTGCCCACCCTACCATGAATTCAATGGAGATTGGCACCTAAAGTATGGAGCTTGCCAATGATTTTCCACTGTAACACCATTATCATCCACATTTTCCCGGCGGAGCAGCAGGAGAAGGTAGCGACTCTTCGGTGGGTGAGTGAAGGCATCAGGAGCTGTGTTTTAAAAGTAAGTACTTACTGTTTTACTTACTGTTTTCCTTGTCTTTGAGTTTCTTTTGGCGCCGGAGGAACCGGAAGCTGGTCGGCAGCGAGGACTCCTGGGTAGGTATTTTCCTTAAAGGTGCGGAGCTGAGTAGTGTCTCCCACCCATCCTCCTCCTCTAACCTAATAATAAGACCCTTTTTACCCTCCTCCTCTAACCAAAAAGGACTGAGCAGGTAAGCTATTTACTGTTTTTGTTAATATCTATAGTTGTACTTAACTAAGGGTTAATTGAATAAAAGAAATGGCAGCCAGTGTAGTGTATTGCTCCTCCTGCAGAATGTTCGAGGTGAGGGAAACCTCCGGTGGCCCTGCCGACTTCACCTGCTGGAAGTGCATCCGTCTCCAGCTCCTATCAGACCGTGTTAGGGAATTGGAGCTGGAGCTGGATGAACTGAGGATCATTCGGGAAGCTGAGGGGTTGATAGATAGAAGCTACACGGAGGTCGTTACTCCACAAATCAAAGGCAGCTGGGTAACAGTTAGAGGTGGGAAGAGGTCAGTGCAGGGATCTCCTGTGGTCGTTCCCCTCAACAACAAGTATACAGTTTTAGATACTGTTGGGGGGGACGGCCTATCGGGGGCAGGCTGCAGTGACCGGGCCTCTGGCACGGGGTCCTGCACTGTGGCTCAGAAGGGAAGGAGGGAGAATGGGAGAGCACTAGTCATCGGGGACTCGATGGTGAGGAGTACGGACAGGCGGTTCTGTGGGCGCAGGCGAGACGCACGGATGGTTTGTTGCCTCCCTGGTGCCAGGGTCCGTGATGTTTGTGATCGCGTCTTCAGGATCCTTAAAGGGGAGGGGGAGCAGCCAGAGGTCGTGGTGCACATTGGCACCAACGACGTAGGAAGGAAGGGTGGCACAGATGTTAGAAGTGAGTTTAGGGAGTTAGGCTGGAAGCTGAAAGCTCGGACGGACAGAGTTGTTATCTCTGGTTTGTTGCCGGCGCCACGTGATAGTGAGGCTAGGAATAGGGAGAGAGCACAGCTGAACACGTGGCTGCAGGAATGGTGTAGGAGGGAGGGCTTCCAGTTCTTGGATAATTGGACTGCATTCTGGGGAAGATGGGACCTGATCAAACAGGACGGGCTGCATCTGAACCAGAGGGGCACCAATATCCTGGGAGGGAGGTTTGCTAGTACTGTTCGGGAGGGTTTAAACTAGTTTGGGAGGGGGATGGGAACCGGACTTGTAATCCAGGGACCAGTGGGTCCACTCAGAAAGACAAAGAGTGTAGTGAGGTATTGGGGAAGGTAGCACTGTCACAGAGGACAGATGGGCACGGAGAAGGGTTAAAGTGCGTATACTTCAACGCAAGAAGCATCAGGAATAAGGTGAGTGAATTGAAGGCGTGGATGGGCACTTGGGACTACGATGTTGTGGCCATCACTGAAACGTGGATAGGTGAGGGGGAGGAATGGTTTTTGGAGGTACCTGGTTATAGATGTTTTCATAAGATTAGGAATGGTGGTAAAAGAGGTGGGGGGGTGGCATTGTTAGTTAGAAATAGTGTAACAACTGCTGAAAGAATTTTCGAGGAGGATCTGCCGACTGAGGCACTGTGGGTTGAGGTCAGGAACAGGAAAGGAGCAGTCACCTTGATGGGAGTTTTCTATAGGCCCCCCAATAGCAGCAGGGAGGTGGAAGAGCAGATTGGGAAACAGATTTTGGAAAGGAGCAGAAGTCACAGGGTAGTAATTATGGGGGATTTCAACTTCCCAAATATTGATTGGCAACTCTTTAGATCGAATAGTTTGGATGGGGTAGTGCAGTATGTCCAGGAAGCTTTTCTGACTCAGTATGTAGACTGCCCGACCAGAGGGGAGGCAATATTGGATTTGGTACTAGGTAATGAACCAGGGCAAGTGATAGAGCTGTTGGTGGGCGAGCACTTTGGAGATAGTGATCACAATTCTGTAGCATTCACTGTGGTAATGGAGAGGGATAGGTATGTGCAACAGGGCAAGGTTTACA
This sequence comes from Heterodontus francisci, assembly GCF_036365525.1. Lineage (NCBI taxonomy): Eukaryota > Metazoa > Chordata > Chondrichthyes > Heterodontiformes > Heterodontidae > Heterodontus > Heterodontus francisci. Next base: position 57,251,633 of record NC_090380.1, read on the forward strand.
ATTGGGGGAAGGGTAGATATGATGCTGTCAGGCAGGAACTGAGGAGCATAAGTTGGGAGCATATGCTGGCAGGGAAGGGCACGGTCGAAATGTGGAACTTTTTCAAGGAGCAGATAGTAGGGGCCATTGATAAGCATGTCCCTGTCAGACAGGGAAGGGATGGTCATGTGAGGGAACCGTGGTTGACAAGAGAGGTTGAGAGTCTTGTTAGGAAGAAGAAGGATGCGTATATAAAGTTGAGGAAAAAGGGCACAGGCATAGCTCTGGAGGGATACAAGATGGCCAGGAAGGATCTGAAGAAAGGGATTAGGAGAGCTAAGAGAGGGCATGAAAAATGCTTGGCGGGTAGGATAAAAGAAAACCCCAAGGCCTTTTACGCGTATGTCAGAAATATGAGGATGACTAGGGGGACCATAGGTCCGATCAAGGACAATAGCGGGAGACTGTGTGTTGAGCCGGAAGAGATAAGTGAGGTTTTGAATGAGTACTTCTCTTCGGTATTTACGAATGAGAAGGGGTGTATTACTGAAGAGGACGGTGTGAAACAGACTGGTAAGCTCGAGGAAGTGCTCGTTAGGAGGGAAGATGTGTTGGGGTTTTTGAATAACTTGAAGATAGACAAGTCTCCCGGGCCTGACGGGGTATATCCAAGGATGTTATGGGAAGCAAGGGATGAAATTGCAGAGCCGCTGGCAATGATCTTTTCATCTTCTCTGCTGACGGGGGTGGTACCAGGTGATTGGAGGGTGGCAAATGTTGTGCCCCTGTTCAAGAAAGGGAATAGGAACAACCCTGGGAATTACAGGCCAGTTAGTCTTACTTCGGTGGTAGGCAAGTTGATGGAAAAGGTGCTGAGGGATAGGATTTCTGAGCATCTGGAAAGACACTGCTTGATTCGGGACAGTCAGCACGGTTTTGTGAGGGGTAGGTCTTGCCTCACAAGCCTGATTGAATTCTTTGAGCAGGTGACCAAGCAAGTGGATGAGGGTAAACCAGTGGATGTGGTGTACATGGATTTTAGTAAGGCATTTGATAAGGTCCCCCATGGTAGACTTATGGAGAAAGTCAGGAGGCATGGGATAGTGGGGAATGTGGCCAGTTGGATTAAGAATTGGCTAACTGATAGAAGGCAGAGAGTGGTCTTAGATGGTAAATACTCAGCCTGGAGCCCAGTTACCAGTGGCGTGCCGCAGGGATCAGTTCTGGGTCCTCTCCTGTTTGTGATTTTTATTAACGACTTGGATGAGGAAGTCGAAGGGTGGGTCAGTAAATTTGCAGATGATACAAAGGTTGGTGGAGTTGTGGATACCGAGGAGGGCTATTGTCGTCTGCAAAGGGACTTGGATAGGTTGCAGTGCTGGGCTGAAAAGTGGCAGATGGAGTTTAACCCTGAAAAGTGTGAGGTCGTCCATTTTGGAAGGACAAACACGAATGCAAAATACTGGGTTAACGGTAGGGTTCTTGGGCATGTGGAGGAGCAGAGAGACCTTGGGGTCTATGTGCATAGATCGTTGAAAGTTGCAACTCAAGTGGATAGGGCTGTGAAGAAGGCATATGGGGTGTTAGCGTTCATTAGCAGAGGGATTGAATTTAAGAGCCGTGAGGTGATGATGCAGCTGTACAGGACCTTGGTAAGGCCTCATTTGGAGTACTGTGTGCAGTTCTGGTCGCCTCATTTTAGGAAGGATGTGGAAGCCTTGGAGAGGGTGCAGAGGAGATTTACCAGGATGTTGCCTGGAATGGAGAATAAGTCTTACGAGGAAAGGCTGAACATTCTAGGCCTCTTCTCATTAGAACGGAGAAGGATGAGGGGTGACATGATAGAGGTTTATAAGATGATCAGGGGAATAGATAGGGTAGACAGTCAGAAACTTTTTCCCCGGGTGGAGCAAAGCGTTACAAGGGGTCATAAATTTAAGGTGAAGGGTGGGAGATATAAGGGGGATGTCAGGGGAAGGTTCTTTACCCAGAGAGTGGTCGGGGCATGGAATGCCTTGCCTGGGGAAGTTGTTGAGTCAGAAACTTTAGGGACTTTCAAACGGCTTTTAGATAGGTATATGGATAAAGGAGAATGATGGGGTATAGATTAAATTGTCCTTGACAGAGGACAAAGGATCGGCACAACATCGTGGGCCGAAGGGCCTGTTCTGTGCTGTATTTTTCTATGTTCTATGTTCTATGTTCTATTTTCAAGGTGCCTACTCCTGAAGGGACAGGAGTCACATCAGCCTTGACTTACATGGTTAGTTTTTTTTTGAACAAAGGCATGCAGTGTTTCTCTGTTGGGCAACATGTTTGATGACACAGTTGGTGGGTGATGCTGGAACTTCAAGTGAACCATTGAATCCTTGTCCATCCACCCTATCAACAAACCAATTGTCAGTGGCTGATCATAATGCTAAATGCAGATTATACACATTCAAATGATAAATGATGTTCATTTGTCAGAGGCTGAGAACAAAGTGCTCAGTACACAAATGTCAGAGCCCAATAAAACGGCAATTTGAATTGCCGGGGTACTTGGACCTGGTACCCTTTAAACATTGTTTACTAATCCTGTGAAAAAGTTATGAATAAATGGCCACCTCTAAGGTATAGAGGTTCCAATATGCTGTTTCATAGAATGGTGTCACTCGGTATCTAAACCGTGATTTCACACATGTCCAATTCCCAATCTCAGCATTACCATTGCACAGAGGCACTGAGCTAAAACCTACGAGAGAAGGCTTTCTCGTGCTTTCAGAGACCAGGTACAATAGGGCAATATTGAAAGCCTGGGAGTAGATTTTTAGGCTACCATCTCAGTTGAAGGGAAGTACAACATGGAGCTGGATTTTACAGCCCCCTTCCACCACCACCCCCCGCCACCAATGTTGGGATTGTGGTGGGGGGTGGGGGGGCTGGAAAATACCTCTGGCAGAGGCCCACCACGGGCCTCGACTCCAGGAAGGCCCGGCCCGATGCTGGTGGTGGCAAGGCCTCATGGTGGCCCCCCTGTCACTCGGCAACGGGAGCCAAATTTATTTAAATAAATGAATTATGTACTTACCTGCTCCCGCCGTCCACTCCGGTGGCCGACACTCCCACGCTTTCGGATACCCATCTGGGGATCCAAGGCAGAACAGTGGTGGGGAGCAGCTAGGTTTTTCAGTGCGGGCGGGTGGGGAGTGGGGTTAGATTAATTTCATTGGTCTGGAGGGTGATGGGAAGGGGTAAAGTTTAAAGTTGATGAACATTAGGGAGGAAAGGTCAGCAGCACAAGGTCAGTGTTTTGAGCGGGGAGAGGGCAGTAATTATTTGTATGCTTTTTGGGGGGGCGGGGGTGGTGGGAGAGGTTTGGGATCACTTTATTTATTTTTTAAATTGAGTAGTCCTTTAAAAATTTAAAATGTACTGTCGGGCTCGAAGTCCTTTAAAAATGGCGTTGGCGCCTGCGCAGTGGTGCCTGAGGCCATTGCGGTGGACAGACCGCCCGCTTCCTCCATGTCATGGGTGGAGGGGGGGGGGGAGGCGGGCAGGGATGGCAGTCCGACCCGGCCAGTTAAATGAGCCGCCACGTTGAATATTGTGGTGGCTCTGTGCGGTCAGACTGCCATTTTTGCTTCTGGAATCCAGCCCATGGAAAAAGGCAAAAATGGACAAGTGGAATAAACATTAAAAAATGCTGGAGAAAAGAATGCTTGGGACACAAGTGGTAATCTCCATTCATAAAATTTGGAATTTGGCACATGGAAAATCAATAATTCACATTGGCTAAATAGCACTTAATGCTCAGCAACAGCATTTAGTTCTGTAGAATTTAAAGAATATTGTAGAAGTTTAGATCGTACCAAGAGCACCTTTAGCAGTCTTAGTAAGCTAAAGAATTCAAAATTTCAATAAAATTTGTTTTAACCTTTATTGTGAAGCACCCCATTGATTCTGGAGGAATTTCTGGAAATAGAGGCTGACATTTCGATTTGGTGAAACACTGTAATTCATGTTTCTGAAAGGCATTTGCAAAAGCGGGCTAGTTTCATAGTCACTCTGTTGTTCTGATGTTGAATTGAAAATTCAATCTCCTTTTCCCATTGTTCCTGTTTGAACATCAGTCTGGTTTTGCTTGTTCTTTCATTTCCCAAATTTCTACCTTTCTCTCTTAAGCATGGTGACTAACTGCAGAACAGTTTTACCAAGTGCCAACAGCATGCTGGTATCTTGCAGAAGTGACCATTCTTCATGTGGGAGTCTGGAAAATGAAAATTGGCAGGCAATTAATCAGTATGAGTCTTAACAGCTAATCTTGGTTCTTTGGATCGAAATCGGGAGCTAAGCCTTTGCTGATTGCTTCCCATTCTCACCAAGAAGCATTGAAGCCAATTGACATGGCCCTAATTCTGCCCAACTAAGACATCATTGACTAGGAATTGAACTTTGGACTTTTCTGGGCTGTGTAGGTCATTGCACCACCAGGCAGCACATTTACCAACTGAGTTTAACATGGGACAGGACTTGTTGAACTTGCTACATGAAGGCATTCTCATTGAATGTGCACAGCGACCAGAATGATTTTACCCCCACAGTGGATTTTGAAAATGGATTTCAAAATTGCTCCAGTCCTTTTGAAAAGTTAGTATTTTCCTTTACTTTGCCTTGATAAACATACAAGGGATTTAATACTGTAAAACTGAGGGCATTTATCTTGGTAGCAATGCCTGTTGAGGTGTGTGTGGAAAAGGAGAGAACTCCAACAACTCAACACTAATATACCAAATTATCCAATGCCAGTTGATAGCTAGATGAGACAGGCAGGGCCTCGTCGGAGGCGCTTTGCTCTGTATATGTGTGTGTATTGGTTCATCAAATAGAATACATATTTACTGTGCATGATGCAAGTGTGAATAAATCAAGAACAAAAATATTGGCATTAACTTTTCATTATCTTTTGAAAGATAAAACCTCTTTGTGATGCAGGAACAAATATGTGTGACTGCTCAATGCTCCATTACCTGCTATCCCTGGACAGCAGGCACCTGAAATTTACCCTTAGTGCTACAGGTGCCCATCAAAGATATTCCAGTGGGGTCAACAGAGGAGACATCTGGCAAGCCCATCACAGCACTTACACTGAGACCAAAGGGCCGCAGATTTTTGGGGCCAATATTTCTGGGATTATTACACTCAATTCAGTGGCTAAGTAAGCTGGCCAAATGCTTGTTAAATACAGAGCTAGTTTGCAGAGATGCAGGAGACCATTTTGGGACCGAATTAGCAGCAATTGTGCAGAAATTTACTCCTGCCTGATTTTAATAGTTTCTCTGAGAGCCTGACCATATCAGCCTAACCTACTGGAGGATGTGGAAAATTAATACCATCATGAAGAAAAAGCACCTGATATCACTTCATAAAGTTACCGCAGTTTGAACTGTATCAGCTTGTCCTACTCCCACATTTTAATTTAAAGTGATGCTCCAGGTTAATCTTTTCCATGCTATTTAGTATTTTCCATCTCTGCAAAGTCACTTATTAAATGGCTCCTTTCCAGGCTAAAAGTGTCATAAACTGCTGACTGAAATAGATAGGCAGGAATTGCTTCTGCCTAAACTTCTGTGACTTCCAAGTGCAGAAATACAAGTTTAAGCAAAGGTGTGTTCACCTTTATAAGCTATAAGGTGTTACAGAGAAACGAGAAGACATAAGGGCTGCAACAGTCTTTACAGTGGTGAGTGTTGAAGTTGCAGATGTGTATAGCATATTTTTGTGGGGAATGGATGATGAGCAGTAGAAGTTGAAAGTAACCGAGAAGTTTGACCATTTCTGACAGACAAGGATTCCTGCGAGCTGTTTCCAATTCAAGAAATGAAGTGAGTGGAGAACTAATTACATGTCATGTTGCTGTGCTGAGGAACCTTGCAAATGTTTGTGACTTTGGTGAACTGAGTGAGCCACTGATTCATGCGAGTACTGTATTTGGAGTCAGTGACAAAGAGAGTGGTGAGAGAACCAGGTGTCAAATTTGAGACAGTTCTGAATATGGAAAGAGCAGCTGAAGAACCCTTCTGAGATGAAGCAATGCAGTAATGATCAAACAGACAAAAAGGGAAAGCCAAAAATCAACTATCTGGCAGGAATCCCAGAAAATAGAAGCCCAAACTGAATGGAAGTGAATCAATTTGCCACCAGCTTTCTGGAAAGATACATCCACAGGATAAGAATCAATGTCCATTAGTCAGACAAGTGTGGTTTAAAAAGTTATTTTACTGCCAATTGGAAGATCAAGCGATAGAAAAGAAGAAAACAACACCTCATTGAACTAAAACAGAAAATGCTTGAAATGCTCAGTCGAACAACCAGTAGCTATGAAGAGAGAAACAGAGGCCAGGATTTTACAAGCGGCCCCCCCTCCAAGGCAGGATTGGAAGCGGGGGTGTACGGAGTACTGTGACGGGTGGTGGGGGGGCACAAGGGGATGGTGGGGCAGAGGGCACGTTGCCTCCCAGTCGCCTAACAATCTTCCTGGAGGCGGGATAGGCCAACGACAGCCTTCCCGTCCAGTGGCCAATTGAGACCCATAAGTGGCCTATTAATGGACAATTAAGGACTTCTTCCTATCACCGCTGGGATCTTACTAGCAGTGGTGGGGGTCTCCGCCGCATGGGGAGGATGCCTTGTAAAATGAGGGCTTGGGAGGGGGTCCCTCCTTCCTGGGCAATCTGTACAACTGTACCCCCCGTGACCCACTCCCCCTGAACTGATTGATCACCCCCCCAGCCCCCTCACTGGGGCCTTCCAGACTGGCCCCGGTGACCCTGCCTCACCTACCTCTGTTCCACTAGGCCTGGGTCCGAAGCCTCTGCAGTGCTGGCTTTGACCACCACTCCCAGTGGCGCTGCTGATATTGCTGAGCTGTCAGCCCTCTGATTGGCTGGAAGCTCTTATGGCGGGATCCCTGTCCCTTTAAAGTCTTTAAAGGTACAGGATCCCACCTCCAAAAACTTTGAAACAGAAAGACCGGAGGATCACTCCGGGGGTGGAAGAAAAGGCAGAGGTGGAGTTCCCCCCAACCTTTTGGCCCAGCACCAGGATCCGCACCTCCGGCACAAAATCCAGCCCAGAGTTAGCGTTTCAGGTCAATGACATATCATTCTAATTTTAAATAGCTGAAAATGATTTTTAAAAAATAAAACAAAACTATTTGCTTGTTACATTGGTTCACAGTTGTCAGATTTTTAGTAAATTAAAAAGAATGTGAAACATACCTATACTGTCCTTAAAATAAAGCTTAACTTTAAGAGCCTCCCGAAAGGCGCACATTTGGGCAGAATTAGTGGTAAGTAATTTGACCTGGGGTGTGGCCAGTTTTGTGGGTGGTGCCAGCTTCCAGCATGATGTTTTTACACCAACTCAATAGATCCCAGAAACTCAATTTTCACTTGAAATTTCTCAATCTTTTGCACTATTTTTGCCAATTTCAGGCGAATTGTGCTGAAAAAAGCACAACCTAGCAAAAACTCCTGTCCAGCATGTTTTGCTTTTTTCTTTGAAAAATATTGAGACCATGAATAGAATAGAAATTAGGATGGACTTGATTGATAAATCCTTACCAGCTGCTGAACAGATCAGCCTTACTCTGTTAAGTAAAGAACCACATTAAACCAGTTCTGAAAGAAACCGTGTGTGCGTACTTGTGCGTACTTGAAAGAATTAGTCAGAAATAAAGAGCTGGATTTTACCAAGTCCTTGATGCCGTGATCCGTGGTGGGTGGGGGGGTGCCTGAAGATGGGTCCAGATGAGGCCCGCCACAGATCTTGACGCCGGGAGGGCCCGGCCTGATCCTCCTGGCAACATCGATTCTCCATGACGGCCTCCCCGCCGCTGGGCGATGGAACCGCAATTAAAATATTCAAATGAATAAAATTAATAAATTTATGTAGACTTACCTCCAATCTTGAGAGCTGGGCGGCTGGCACTCCCTGCATGTGGTCATATCCTGCTCTCAGCAGGGGTCGGGGGGGGGGTTCTTACATGCGTACCACCATGGATGTGATATCACACATATTTCAAAAGGCCTTTGTCCATGAGAATGGTTGGAGACAGGCTGTTTGATGTTGTAACAGCCGAGGCTACCACATCAGTAGCATGTCCTGACTTGTCTGCCTGTGTGTGTGTATGTGAGGGTCCTTGTTCAGTTACATTATCTTTTATTTTTAAAAAGTCCAATATGAATCCAGCGACAATGTCTTCAGTCAGAATTCTTCTTCCTTTGTCCTGATGTTCTCCGCCTACATATTCTTACCACCCGGTGAGTCCCACACGCTGGTCCACACCACAACTGGTTACATTGTACTTACAAACAGAAATACAAGAGACATTAACAAATGCCTCACAGCATAACAAAAATACAAGAGATATCCAAATGCCTTACAACGGTGGCATGATTAAAATCGGGGATGCTCACGAGGCCAGAATCCAAAGAGCACCGATATCTTGGAGGGTTGTTGGGCTGGAGGAGGTACACTGATAGGGAGGGGCGATGCCATGGTGAGATTTGAAAATGAGGGTGAGAATTTTAAAATCAAAGTGTTTCTTAACTGGGAACCAATGTAAGTCATCGAACAAAGGAGTGACAGGTGAATGGATTGGATGTGAGCGAAGACATATGAAGCAGAGTTTTGGATGACCTCAAGTTTACGGAGGGTAGAACGTGGGAGACCAGCCAGGAATGCATTTGAATAGCCAAGACTAGAGGTAACAAAGGCATGCATGAGGGTTTCAGCAGCAGATGAGCTGAGGCAAAGGCAGAGTCGGAAGATGTTATGGAGGTAGAAATAGGCAGTTCTAGTAATGGCACGGATATGGCAGGAGACGGTGGTGCAGTGGTATTGTCAGTGGACTAGTAACCGAGTAGACCCAGGGTATTGCTCTGGGGACATGGGGTCAAATCCCATCACAGCAGAAGGTGGAATTTGAATTCAATTAATGAATCTGGAGAATTAAAAGCTAATTTAATGATAACGGACGGCACAGTGGCGCAGTGGTTAGCACCGCAGCCTCACAGTTCCAGCGACCCGGGTTCAGTTCTGGGTTCTGCCTGTGCGGAGTTTGTAAGTTCTCCCTGTGTCTGCGTGGGTTTCCGCCGGGTGCTCCGGTTTCCTCCCACCTCTAAAAGACTTGCAGGTTGATAGGTAAATTGGCCATTGTAAATTGCCCCTAGTGTAGGTAAGTGGTAGGAGAATGGTGGGGATGTGGTAGAGAATATGGGATTAACGTAGGATTAGTATAAATGGGTGGTTGTTGGTCGGCACAGACTCGGTGGGCTGAAGGGCCTGTTTCAGTGCTGTATCTCTAAATAAAATAAAATAAAATATGTTGTTGAAATCTCACCCCAGGATCAAGGTTGTGAACTGTCTGGTTCAGCCTTAGACATTTGCCAGGGAGATGGATGGAGTTGGTGGCCAGGGAACAGAGTTTGTTGCGGGGACCGATTTTATAGAAGGAATTTCTGTTCATCTCGTACTGGATGTCGAATAAGCATTCTGACCATGGAGGGGTTGACAGAGATGGCAGTAAAGTAAAGTTGAGTGTTGCCAGCGTGCATGTGGAAACTAATGCTGTGTTTTCAGATGATGTCGCTGAGGGGCAGCATGGAGATGAGAAACAGGAGGGGACAAAGGATAGATCCTTGGGGTCACTAGAGGTAATGGTGGAGGAACAGGAAGATCAGCAATTAGAGGTGATTCTCTGGCTATGACTCGATAGATATAATGAAACCCGTTGGGCGCAGGCCCACCCAGCTGGGCAGTCGTGGAGAGGTGTTGGAGGAGGATGGTGTGGTCAACTGTCAAAGGCTACAGATGTTGAGAAAGACGAGGAGGGATAGTTTACCTTTGTCATAGTTACATAGGATGTTATTTGTGACTTTGTTATGAACCATTTCAGTACTGTGGCAGGGCAGAAACCTGATTGGAGGGATTCAATCATGGATTTTCGGAAAGACGGGCATGGATTTTGGAGGCACCAGCATGTTTAAGGACTTGGGAGAGGAAAGGGATGTTGGAAATAGGGTGGTGGTTTGCGAGGACGGTGGGGTCAAGTTGAGGAGTGGTTGATGATGCCATATTTTAAGGTAAGCGGGTCAGTATCTGAGGAGAGAGAACCATTATCAGCTGACATGGGTGCCAGCAAGGGAAGTTGAGTGGTCTGCAGTTTAGTGGAAATAGGGTCAAGAGAGCAAGAGGAGAGTTTCATGGACAAGGTGAGTTCAGTGAGGGCATAATTGGGGAAATAGGAGAGAAACTAGAGATAGATAAGAGTTCAGGGTTAGGGCAGAGGGGAATCTTAGAGGAAGTTTTACCCAGTGGGCTAGGAGATTGGAAGGAAGCAACAAAGGCAGCTGAGTGAGTTGTGAATAAGGACATCATTACTAATCCAAAAAGACTTGATATGCAGTTACCTTTTGGAAAAACTATTTTGGAGCTGATGAGGAGTGTCAATGTTGAATATGGAATACATTTTTCCCATTTTTGCCACCAATGGTAGCATCAGCATTTCTAAATTAGTAGTAATTTGAAATAGATAAGGGCAAATTCAGTGAGGCTGAACTCCCAGTACAGATGCTCACTAATAGCAGTGAGGAATCAGAGAATTTTTTTTTTATTCATTCATGGGATGTAGGCGTCACTGGCCAGGCCAGCATTTATTGCCCATCCCTAATTGCCCTTGAGGAGGTGGCGGTGAGCTGCCTTCTTGAACCGCTGCAGTCCATTTGGGGTAGGTATGCCCACAGTGCTGTTAGGAAGGGAGTTCTAGGATTTTGACCCAGCGACAGTGAAGGAACGGCGATGTAGTTCCAAGTCAGGATGGTGTGTGACTTGGAGGGGAACTTGCAGGTGGTGTTGTTCCCATGTATTTTCTGCCCTTGTCCTTCTAGTTGGTAGAGGTCGCGGGTTTGGAAGGTGCTGTCTAAGGAGCCTTGGTGCATTGCTGCAGTGCATCTTGTAGATGGTACACACCGCTGCCACTGTGCGTCGGTGGTGGAGGGAGGGAATGTTTGCAGATGGGGTGCCAATCAAGCGGGCTGCTTTGTCCTGGATGGTGTCGAGCTTCTTGAGTGTTGTTGGAGCTGCACCCATCCAGGCAAGTGGAGAGTATTCCATCACACTCCTGACTTGTGCCTTGTAGATGGTGGACAGGCTTTGGGGAGTCAGGAGGTGAGTTACTCGCCTCAGGATTCCTAGCCTCTGACCTGCTCTTGTAGCCACAGTATTTATATGGCTACTCCAGTTCAGTTTCTGGTCAATGGTGGCCCCTAGGATGTTGATAGTGGGGGATTCAGCGATGGTAATGCCATTGAATGTCAAGGGGAGATGGTTAGATTCTCTCTTGTTGGAGATGGTTGGCACTTGTGTGGTGCAAATGTGACTTGCCACTTATCAGCCCAAGCCTGGATATTGTCCAAATCTTGCTGCATTTCTACACGGACTGCTTCAGTATCTGAGGAGTCACGAATGGTGCTGAACATTGTGCAATCATCAGCGAACATCCCCACTTCTGACCTTAGGATTGAAGGAAGGTAATTGATGAAGCAGCTGAAGATGGTTGGGCCTAGGACACTACCCTGAGGAACTCCTGCAGTGATGTCCTGGAGCTCAGATGATTGTCCTCCACCAACCACAACCATCTTCCTTTGTGCCAGGTATGACTCCAGCCAGCGGAGGGTTTTCCCCCTGATTCCCATTGACCTCAGCTTTGCTAGGGCTCCTTGATGCCATACTCCGTCAAATGCTGCCTTGATGTCAAGGGCAGTCACTATCACCTCACCTCTTGAGTTCAGCTCTTTTGTCCATGTTTGAACCAAGGCTGTAATGAGGTCAGGAGCTGAGTGGCCCTGGCGGAACCCAAACTGAGCGTCACTGAGCAGGTTATTGATAAGCAAATGTCGCTTGATGGCACTGTTGATGACACCTTGCATCACTTTACTGATGATTGAGAGTAGGCTGATGGGGCAGTATTTGGCCGGGTTGGACTTGTCCTGCTTTTTGTGTACAGGACATACCTGGGCAATTTTCCACATTGCAGGGTAGATGCCAGTGTTGTAGCTGTACTGGAACAGCTTGGCTTGGGGCGCGGCAAGTTCTGGAGCACAGGTCTTCAGTACTATTGCCAGAATATTGTCAGGGCCCATAGCTTTTGCAGTATCCAGTGCCTTCAGTCGTTTTTTGATATCATGCAGAGTGAATCGAATTGGCTGAAGTTTGGCATCTGTGATGCTGGGGACTTCAGGCGGAGGCCGTGGTGGATCATCAACTCGGCACTTCTGGCTGAAGATTGTTACAAATGCTGCAGCCTTATCTTCCGCACTGATGTGCTGGGCTCCCCCATCATTGAGGATGGGGATATTTGTGGAGCCACCTCCTCCAGTTAGTTGTTTAATTGTCCACCACTATTCAACGCAGGATGTGGCAGGACTGCAGAGCTTAGATCTGATCCGTTGGTTATGGGATCTCTTAGCTCTGTCTATCGCATGCTGCTTACGCAGTTTGGCATGCAAGTAGTCCTGGCTAGTTGCTTCACCAGGTTGACACCTTATTTTGAGGTATGCCTGGCACTGTTCCTGGCATGTCCTCCTGCACTCTTCATTGAACCAGGGTTGGTCTCTTGGCTTGATGGTAATGGTGGAGTGGGGGATATGCTGGGCCATGAGGTCACAGATTGTGGTTGAGTACAATTCTGCTGCTGCTGATGGCCCAAAGCGCCTCATGGATGCCCAGTTTTGCATTGCTAGATCTGTTCGAAATCTATCCCATTTAGCACGGTGATGGTGCCACACAACACGATGGACGGTATCCTCAATGTGAAGGCGGGATTTCGTCTCCACAAGGACTGTGCGGTGGTTACTCCTACCAATGCTTTCATGGACAGAAGCATCTGCGGCAGGCAGATTGGTGAGGACGAGGTCAAGTATGTTTTTCCCTCGTGTTGGTTCCCCCACAACCTGCCGCAGACCCAGTCTAGCAGCTATGTCCTTTAGGACTCAGCCAGCTCGGTCAGTAGTGGTGCTACCGATCCACTTTTGGTGATGGACATTGAAGTCCCCCACCCAGAGTACATTTTGTGCCCTTGCCACCCTCAGTGCTTCCTCCAAGTGGTGTTCAACGTGGTGGAGTACTAACTCATCAGCTGAGGGAGGGTGGTAGGTGGTAATCAGTAGGAGGTTACCTTGCCCATGTTTGACTTGATGCCATGAGACCTCATGGGGTCCGGAGTCAATGTTGAGGACTCCCAGGGCAACTCCCTCCCTACTGTATACCACTGTGCCACCACCTCTGGTGGGTCTGTCCTGCCGGTGGGACAGGACATACCCAGGGATGGTGATGGCAATGTCTGGGACATTGTCTGTAAGGTATGATTCCGTGAGTATGATTATGTCAGGCTGTTGCTTGACTAGTCTGTGGGACAGCTCTCCCAACTTTGGCACAAGCCCCCAGATGTTAGTAAGGAGGACTTTGCAGGGTCGACAGGGCTGGGTTTGCCGTTGGCGTTTCCGGTGCCTAGGTCGATGCCGGGTGGTCCGTTCGGTTTTACTCCTTTTTATTGACTTCGTCGCGGTTAGGTACAACTGAGTGGCTTGCTCGGCCATTTCAGAGGGCATCTAAGAGTTGCCCATGTTGCTGTGGGTCTGGAGTCACATGTAGGCCAGACCAGGTAAGGACAGCAGATTTCCTTCCCTAAAGGTCATTCGGAAATCAGATGGGTTTTTACAACAATCGACAATAGTTTCATGGCCATCATTAGACTAGCTTTTAATACCAGATTTATTAATTAAATTCAAATTCCACCTTCTGCTGTGGTGGGATTTGAATCCATGTCCCCAGAGAAATACCCTGGGTCTCTGGGTTACTAGTCCAGTGATAATACCGCTACGCCACCGCCTACTCTGAATCTGAACAATATTGTTGCAGCCCTATCTCCAACCTGCTCTCACCATTGCCAAGGCTGTGCAGAGGGAGCATGTCCTCGCTGCATTTTCCCATAACATAAAGCTTCCTCTACTTTGCCGCAACAAATGGACCTTAACTCTAGCTTTACAAAAGCACTTCCTACTGCACAAGTATGACATTCTCATTAATCACAGCAATGATACTTGAGACTCTGTGAATGAAACTGCCAATTTAGTGCAGATTAGTGCACCTTTATTTTTGCCCTGACTGCTGGGAACTGTGGGAACAGCACATAAATTCATTTTACTTAGAACTGTTCAGTTCAACAGAGACGGCACATTAATTTGATTAGTTTGGCAGGGGTTTTACTAAAAAAAATAACTATAATAACACAATTGTGGCCAAGTACGAACTCAAGTAAAACTCCAAACTCCAAAAACAGAGGATCTACATAAAAAGCAATGTTTCAGAGTCTATTCAAGTCTGTGCTATACACCCTCAAAGTCCCATGAATAATCCAAATAATGTCCTTGCAACTTATAACATCATTTCAATTTCTTGGCTGCGCATTTCACAACTTTGTTGGATGTGCAATGATGTCTTTTACTCACAGCTCTTTCAACAGGTTATGTACTGTTGGTGTATCTTTACTTCTGACCAATGTTGCAAATACACACAAGTGCAACACTTCAAATAATCAAATTTACACACGTAAGCAAGTTATTTTTAATTTTGAATAAATACAAAAATCTATGGCCAGAATTTTTGCCACGGAGGCAGGAAAGGGAGCAGGGCAGTTTTTGGATCAGAAACCCAACACTGGTGGGAAATTGATTAAAGTTAAGATTTTCACAGGGGTGAGTCCTCAATTGATATGGAGACGGGCTTCCTGTCCACTTCCAGCGAGTGGGGGCGGGAATGGAGGTGGGTCAGACCAAGTGTGGGACTGACATAGACACCTCAAGGCAGCCATCACTGAGGCTGCTGGTTGTTCTAAGGGAGAGATCTGCGGTTTGTGCCAAAGCCTTCCACTGCACTAGAGGGAAGCGAGATGTCACGGAAGCTGTCAGTCTCGCACCTGGGGCAGGGAAGCCCCTCGCTTCATCGATGCCAACCTGGATCTAATGCTGGAGGCTGTGAAGAAGAGGAGAGAGGTCCTCTTCCCGGAGTGAGGCATGAGGAGGCCACCTCATCATGCAGCAGAGGTACCTCTGTTCAGCGTCATCTCCCTCCACCTCATCTTCCTCCTCCTCTCTCACCTCCTGCTCCTTCCCCGAAGATCTGTGTTGTTCCAGGGCCTCACTGTCCTCAAGGTGCACACCTCCCTGGACAGCCATGTTCTAGAGAGCACACCAGACCACCACAATGACCTTGCAGGAGGGTATTAGAGGGCACTGCCCGATCGGTCCAGATACTGGTATGTCTTGTCCACAAAAAGCAGGACAAATCCAATCCTGCCAATTACTGTCCATCAGTCTCCTCTCGTTCATCAGCTAAGTGATGGAAGATGTCATTGACAGTGCCATCAAGCGGCACCTGCACAGCAATAACCTGCTCAACAATGTTCAGTTTGGGTTCCACCAGGGCCACTCGGCTCCAGACCTCATTAGAGCCTTGGTCCAAACCTGAACAAAAGAGCTGAATTCAAGAGGTGAGGTGAGAGTGACTGCCCTTGACATCAAGGCAGCATTCAACTGAGTGGGGCATCAAGGCGCCCTAGCAAAATTGAAGTCAATGGGAATCGGGGTGAAAACTCTCCACTGGTTGGAGTCATACTGAACACAAAGGAAGATGCTTGTCATTGTTGGAGATGAGACATCTAAGCCCCAGCATATCACTTCAGGAGTTCCTCAGGGTAGTGTCCTAGGCCCAACCATCTTCAGCTGCTTCATCAATGACTTTGCCTCCTTCATTAGGTCAGAGTGGGGATGTTCGTTGATGATTGTACAGTGTTCGATACCAGTCACGACTCCTCAGATAGGACATACAGGATTGGGCTGATAAATGGCAAGTAATAATTGCACCATACAAGTGCCAGACAATGGTGATCTCCAACAACAAGGGAGAATCTAACCATCTCCTCTTGATGCTCAATGGCATTTCCATTGCTGAATCCCGCACTATCAACATCCTGGGAGTTACCATTGATCAGAAACTGAACTGGACCAGCCATATAAATACCGTGGCTACAAGAGCAGGTCAGAGGTTGCGAATTCTGCAGGGAGTAACTCACCTCCCGACTCCCCAAAGTCTGTCCACACTTTACAGTGTACAAGTCAAGAGTGTGATAGAATACTCTCCACTTGCCTGGATGAGTTTAGCTCCAACAACACTCAAGAAGCTCGACACCATCCAAGCCAAAACAGCTCACTTGATCAGCACTCCATTCATCACCTTAAACATTCACTCCCTCCACCAACAGCACACGGTGGCAGCAGTGTGTACCATATACTAGATACACAGCAGCAACTTACCAAGGCTCGTTCGACAGCACCTTGCAGCCCCGTGACCTCTACCACCTAAAAGGACAAGGGCAGCAGATGCATGGGAACACCACCACCTGTAAGTTCCCTTCCAAGCTCCACACTATCCTGACTTGGAATTATATCGCTGTTCCTTCACTGTTGCTGGGTCAAAAAAACAAACCCTTTTCCTAACAGCACTGTGGGTATACCTACACCAGGTGCACTGTGATGGTTCAAGAAGGTGGCTCATCACCATATTCTCAAGGGCAGTTAAGGATGGACAACAAATGCTGGCCTTGCTCACAATCCATGCAAGAATTTTTAAAAAACGGAATTGCATCTTCAGAAGCCCAATGGCCTGTTCAATGGTGGTCCTAGTGAGCAGGTGGCATTGGTTGTATCTCCTATGTGCCTTTGTCTGGGGCTCCCGTAGAGAGGTCAGAAGCCAACTTTTCAAGGGATTTTCCTTGTCCCCTCTGATCCATTCAAGAACTTTGGGGGTTGGAGTGAAGATCTGTGGCAACCTGGACTGGCGAGGATTGAAGGAGTCATGGCAGCTGCCAGGAAAGTGAGTGCATACGTGGAGGAAGCTCTTGTAGTCACAGGTCAGTGTGACATTGAGGGAATGGAAGCCCTTCCTGTTGATGGGTCTGAGTGAGCTGTCACTGCGTGCTTTGATGGCCACATGGGTGCAATCAATGGTGCCCTGCACTTGGGTAAATCCAGTGATTGAGGCAAAACCCAATGTCCTCTGTTCCGATGAAGCCTTGTTCATTGTCAAATGAATGTGCTGTCAAAGAGGGTGTCATTGATCAGTGAGATGCAATGGTGTGCAGCTGTTTGCAAGATGCCACCAAAGTCCTCTGCCGATCCATGGAAGAAGCCAGAAGCGAAGATGTTCAAGGCTGCTGTGATTTCAGTGGTCACTGGCAGGGTATGGCAACTAGTCCTGCAAAGTGTAAGGTCTTTGGCAACAAGGGCACAGATGTTAGTGACCATCTGCCTGGAAAGTCGCAGTCTCCTGTGGCACTGGCTCTCTGTCATCTCTAGGGAGATCCATCTTTGGCGGTAGATCCTGTTGTTAAGGGAATGGCCTCTGTTCCTGCCCCTTTTTCTGCTAGTCTGCCTTCTGATGCCCGAAGTTCCAGCCTTCCTGCAGAAGGTGTTGCCCCTCATCGACACTGGGCCTAAAATCTGACGGTCATGACCCCAATGCCAGCTGCAGCCTTACTTTCAGATAGGTGTTCGTCCTATTGTGACTGGCAACCTTGCCCCTGCTCTTCCGCCCTCACAATGCCAGGGGTGATAACCCCGTTTGCTGCCTGAGTGCTAAGTTCCCACACTCTCTGCCACCTGCGCAGTGCCCAGTCCTCCTTTACTCCTCTGACCCTCTTATGGAGGGAGTGATGCCCTGGGGCAGCCTTTATTGACTCCCCACTGTCTATCCGCCTCCCCTCAGCTGTTCAGAAACTGGCAGCTTCTAAAACCCGTTCTCGCCTTTAAATATTTCCATCCTCCCCCTTCAACAAGCTCCTAATGAGTTTTTTAAATAGTGTTGCTGGTCTCAATCAGAAGGAAAGCTGGACTTCTGTCCTACCCTCCCCCCAACTTGGTGATGTTGCGAGTGTTGGAATCAGCACCTTGAATTTAACACGTCACCCGGTGATGAGGAGTTGTGGGCCAGGCTGGATGAGCTGGAACAACAGATGCAGAATGAAATTGATAGGTGGGCTCAAGCTGCAAGGGAGAAAAATCCAGCACTGGGTTAAAGTGCAAAATGACTATGAAGCACTTCAAGGCAGGCTTAAAACTTTGCCTGGCAAAGTGTCTTGTGATGTTATGGTGCCATTTAGCCCACTTGCATTTATGCTAGGATAGCTAATCCAGACAAATGAAGTCACCGTTTTGCTAGGTGACAATTGGTTTGCAAAGTGCTCTGCAATGTTGGCCTGGTGGAGTATAGAGACAAAACGTACAAAAAACACTGCATGATCTTCACAAAGTTATGAACAACTTTGAATCCAGGCTTGAGTTTACTGATATAGAGAAACTGGAAAAGGAAGGTATTGTAGAAATCCACAAGGAAATTCAGTATATGCTGGAGCACAAGCTGATTGAGTCCAGTCAGAGCAGTTGGAGTTCCCCAGTTGTGCTCCTGCCCATTCCTGGATGAAAAATAAAACTAGAATATGGCCATGACATTGAGACTGATGAGTGTGTGTGTACAGTTTCTTTTTAATTTGTGATCTCATAATGAAATGTTTCTGCTGTCACATTGTAAACCTCTATTGGTGTGTGTGTGAGTATAAGTTGGCGCTTAGTTTATTATTTTTATTAGTTCAGTTTAGGTACAATAAAGTTAACCTCTTTCTTTGTTAACTCAAGAAAACCTGTCTGATTGGTTCTTGTTATGATCATAGCAACTAAGTAATCCAACAATTACTGAATTGGCAAGTACATCCACTTTAAGAAAGAATTAAGCCCGTTGTGGTCCAAAAAGGAGAGGGAAAAGAGGGAAGCCCTTCGACCCCTCCTCACTTGACCGTAACAACATAAAAAGTAAGAGAATAACTAAAGGAAGACTATGGTCAATTGGAGACAAAAAAGGTAACTTGTGTGTGGAGGTGGGCATGTTTCTTAATGAATCCTTCACATTTGTTTTCACAAAAGAGAGGGACAAAGCAGACATTGTTGTTGAGGGGGATGAGTGTGAAATATTGGATGGGAGAAGCATAGTGAGGAATGAAATATTAAGGTATTTAGCATCCTTGCAAGTGGATAAATCACCAGATGAAATATATCCCAGGTTGCTAAGAGAAGCAGGGCAAGAAATAGCAGAAGCTATGACCATCATTTTATCTGGCTCCAGGTGTAGTACTGGAGGACTGCTCACATTGTACCATTCTTTAAAAAGGGCGCCTGTGATAGTTTGAATAATCAGAAGTCAGTCAGCCTAGCCTCAGTGCTGGGTAAATTGTTGGAAAAAATTCTGAGAGACAGTATAATTGGTCATTTAGTGAGGCACAGATTAAACAGCGTGGATTTGTTTATGGAAAGTCTTGTCTGACGGACAATTTAATTTTTTGAGGCGGTCAAGGAGGGTCGATGAGGGTAACGCATTTGATATAGTCCACATGAATTTTAGCAAGGCTTTGACAAGGTCACACATGGCAGACTTGTCAGAAAATTAAAAGCTCGTGGGATCCAAGGGAAAGTGACGAGCTGGATCCAAAATTGGCTCAGTGGCAGGAAGCAAAGGGTTATGGTATTCTTGTGACTGGAAGGATGTTTCTATTGGGGTGCCACAGTTCTGGATCCCTTGTTGTTTGTGGTATGTATCAATGATTTAGACTTAAATGTAGTTTATGACCAGGTGAGAAAGGTGTCTAGGGGTCTTTCTCAGCCTTCACCTGGTCTTATTGTAACAGGGTTTTAGTGTTAAACATGCCGTGTTTTGAGCTCCCCCTTGGTGAATCCTTGTTCACCGCTTTCCAATTATAAGGCAAAGAAATGAGCACAAACAGGCTTTCTTAGGTTTAAAGAAGAAAGGTGAAATTTATCAAAACTTAAACTAAAAACTCTAATTCAGTGAATGCCTACAGATACACGCCGCACCCCACGTTAGCATGCATATGTGATACGCGCATGCAAATAGAGACAGAAAAGAGCAGAAGAAAAAATAAAGTAGAGAGGTTTGAGGCAATATTAGAAGAGTTTATTTATTTAGAGATACAGCACTGAAACAGGCCCTTTGAGTCTGTGCCAACCAACAACGACCCATTTATACTAACCCTACATTAATCCTATATTCTCTACCACATCCCCACCATTCTCTTACCACTTACTGACACTAGGGGCAATTTACAATGGCCAATTTACCTATCAACCTGCAAGTCTTTGGCGGTGGGAGGAAACAGGAGCACCCGGCGAAAACCCACGCAGTCACAGGGAGAACTTGCAAACTCCGCACAGACAGTACCCAGAATTGAACCCGGGTCGCTGGAGCTGTGAGGCTGCGGTGCTAACCAGTGCGCCACTGTGCCACCCCAGTGTTTCTTGTTACTGTGCTTCAAGCTCGCTGTAGTCCTTTCTTGTAGATAGATTATGCTTTTCGTTGGGGCCCAGTATTCTTTGTAAACCTTGTTCACTGTAGGAGACCTTTCTCTCTCAGTGTTCATATGTCTTCAATGGATTCTGAAGCTGGTGAGAATGAGATGAGAGCAGACAGAAGGGAGGTGGCAGTAAGCCAGTCCAGGAGCCAACAGCTTTCTGAGTTCAATTCTCTGTGGCCAATTTAAAACTCTCAGTTCAAAACTCTGTAACATCCAGTTAATCATGTGAATAAACTGGTTTGACCACATCTTCTGGGTATTGGGGGAGCAGGAACTAGTTCCTTTGTTCCAACACTGTCGCTAGTATGCACAAGAAACGTCTTTCCAGCCAGAGGCTTGGAAACCCCTTGTAATAGGCCTTTTCTTTCCAGTAACAATTTTCAAATTTAATGTCCATGTGGCGAAATATATGTGCCTCATTTTGGAAGGTGTGGGCCTGCATGTCAGTAGGCTCATGATTAAGAAGTTTGCAGATAATCCACAAATTGTCTATGTGGTTGATATTGAGGAAGAAAGCTATAGCCTACAGGAAGGTATCAATGGACTGGTCAGGTGGGCAGAAAAATGACAAATGAAATTCAATCCGGTGAAGTGTGAAGTTCTATGTTTGTAGAGGATACACAAGGCAAGGGAATATACAATAAATGGCATGATTCTGAGAAGTGCAGAGGACCAGAGTGACCTTGCAGTGTATGTCCACAGATCCATGAAGAAAACAGGACAGGTAAATAAGGTGGTCAAGAAAGTATATAGGATACTTTCCCTTATTGGCCGAGGTCTAAAGTATATGAGAGTTATGCTAGAACTGTATAAAACACGAGTTAGATCGCAGCTAGAGTACTGCATACAATTCTGATCACAGCATTACAGGAAGTATGCGATCACATTAGAGAAGGTGTGAGGAGATTTACAAGGATAGTGTCAGGAATGAAGAATTTTAGCAATGAGGAATGATTGGATAGATTGGGCTTGTTTTATTTTGAACCGATGAGGATGAGGGGAGATTTAATTGAGGTGTATGAAATTTTAAAGGGCCTAGATAGAATGATTAAGAAGGACCTATTTCTGTTAGTAAAGTGGTCATTAAATTGGGGGCACAGATTGAAAGTAATTGATAGGAGAATCAGCAGAGATGAGGAGTAATTCTTTTCACCCAGAGGGTGCTAGGCTTCGGGTACTCTTTGCCTGAAAAATAGAGGCAGAAACACTCATGGCACTTAAACAAACACTTAGATATGCACTTGAGGTGCTGTAAACTACAGGGGTATGGACCAAAAGCTGGAAGGTGAGATTAGACTCATTTTTCAGCCGGCATAGACATGATGGGCCACAAGTCTTCCTTCTCTGCCTTAAATCTTTCTCTGTTTTTCAATTTTTCAATTTCAATTCCCCTCATAAAATCCTTGCTTTTCTCCATGAGCATCCAGTGAACAAAATCGTAGGAATGAATGGCTTTATATCTGAGAACCCACTATAAATGTGTGGATAATTAATTATAGAGAAAAATAGGAAAACTTTTCTTCTCAAAAGAGAAATTTCAACTTCTGTTCAAATGCTCAGTAAAGCATGTTATCTTGGGGCACCAATCCAGATGGAATGTAAGCAATGGATTTGATTTTACTCTTGCTGGTTTCAAGCCCATTGTTTGCTGCAAGGTATTGCGCAGAGCCCACTACATCTCACTACAGGAATTGAGGCATTGTAAATATATTGAAGAAATTCACAAACAAGCTTTTGTATATCCCTAGCTAATCTAATTGACTTTTTGAGGCAGTCACTAGCATCGTAGACAGGGATGTTGTCTATATGAACTTTCAGAAGGAATTTTATGAGGTTTCACACAAGACATTATTAACAAAAATAACCATGCTGAATTGAAGGTAGCCTTTTGACTTGAGTTGGTAATTGGTTGTGAGGTGGGAGACAGAGAGTAAGGACAAAGGGAATGCACTTTAGTTAGTGGAATGTGACAAGTGATGTTCCCAAGTGATCTATACAGGGGCCTTTGCACTTCATATATATTAGTGACATGGATGAAGGAATAGAGAATTGTATATCCCAAGTTTGTAGATGACACTGAAGTTAGAAGGCAGGCTACTTTGTGTAGATGGAATGCTGACTTGTTACACATTCAATGTCTGGTGATCAAAATCCATTTGGGTTAATTTGATCAGGGAGCAGTTCCATTGTCTTCCAGGCAACTGGAATGCAAATGTTCCCAGCCACTGCTGTTATTTCTTTAAACAAGTCATCTGTTCAGTCCAGCCACAGTTTAAAATTAATGTTCATATGATGAAATTAATATGCTTCATTCTTGGCAGTTAGGGTCTTCAAGACCCCTTCACACCCAGCGGAATGAAATATGATTTTTAGAAGAGCATTTCATTATAAAAGATTAGAGAGAAGAGTTATTACAGGAAAACAGACATGCATCTCTCTCATTCATGCAGAAATATTGAAAATTGTTACCGCCTCTCTTTTCTTGGTAGCAGTGCTGCTTTAAACTGCCCCTTTTTGGCATCCCAATAAACATGTGATTTTTGGGGAAGTTTTTTTCACTTTGCACATTTCCATGACTGCTTCAGGTGTCTTTGTTCCTGTTAATGTCTGCAGGGGAGTGTTAGATTTAATTAGCCCTAGTTTGGAGTTCTGCTTATGGGTGCCGGTGGTGGGTGGATCTACTCTGAACTCTATTTCAGTGCTTTGATGAGTCATGCAAGGGCTTTTCACCTTCGGGGATGGTTGACTCCCTTTTCTCCTGACTGTGGGACAGGAGGGATTCTTTGCTAATCTTCCCTTTATTCTCTTGGACACTCCTGCTTGCAGGTATTTGTCCAGATTCTACTGCAAGCCACAGCAGCACTTCGCCTAGGTGAGGCATCACCCTCACGGTTTCTCTACCCTCTTGAGGACTTCCTTTGTCTCTGCAGGTTCTTTTAAATGCTGTTAGTAACTTTGGTGGAGAGCTTCTAGTGTCTGTATTTACATAGGAGGATGTGGGGGTCTAACCTTTCAAACATTTCGGGGTTGGCTGACCGAACAGTAGGGGTTTCCATTTGGGATTCCTCCTGGACTTTCTTTAACCTGCCCTCTTTGTCCTTTTTTCCCGTTTCCTCTATAACCTGTTGCCAACCTTGTGCCTGCCTGTCCCCTTCAGTTCTTGGCAGGGTCCCTTACAGTTCGCCAGCCCTCTGCTGGGGGGTCCTCCAAACACTGACACTGGACTTTGGGGTGCAGATTTCATTGTAGGTTGGTGTTTCCCCTCAACCTGGCACATGTGGCAACTCCTACAGTACTCTACCACATCTTTGTGGAGTTTTGGCCAATCAAACTGCTGTCTTATGCGGGCTTTGGTAGCAAGACTACACCTTCTTCTGGCAGGGCAGGGATCCTGAAGAACCAAGACAGCATGGAGTGGGCTTCGCCATCAGAAACTCCTTGCTCAGCATGATAGAGCCTCCCTCAAATGGCTCGGAACGCATACTGTCCATCCGACTGCTCACCACCTCTGGTCCAGTACACCTACTCAGCATCTATGCTCCAACACTCTGTTCCGCACCTGAAGCTAAAGACCAGTTCTATGAACAACTCCATAACATCATTAGCAGCATCCCCAACACCGAACACCTATTCCTGCTGGGGGACTTTAATGCCAGGGTTGGGGCCGACCATGACTCATGGCCCTCCTGCCTTGGGCGCTATGGCGTTGGAAGGATGAATGAGAACGGGCAGAGACTGCTTGAGTTGTGTACCTATCATAACCTCTGCATCACCAACTCGTTCTTTCACACTAAACCCTGTCACCAGGTTTCATGGAGGCACCCAAGATCACGTCGTTGGCACCAGCTAGACCTCATTGTCACAAGGCGAGCCGCCTTAAACAGTGTTCAAATCACACGCAGCTTCCACAGTGCGGACTGCGACACCGACCACTCCCTGGTGTGCAGCAAGGTTAGACTCAGACCAAAGAAGTTGCATCATTCCAAGCAGAAGGGCCACCCGCGCATCAACACGAGCAGAATTTCTCACCCACAGCTGTTACAAAAATTTCTAAATTCACTTGTAACAGCCCTTCAAAACACTCCCACAGGGGATGCTGAGACCAAGTGGGCCCACATCAGAGACGCCATCTATGAGTCAGCTTTGACCACCTACGGCAAAAGTGCGAAGAGAAATGCAGACTGGTTTCAATCTCATAATGAAGAGCTGGAACCTGTCATAGCCGCTAAGCGCATTGCACTTTTGAACTACAAGAAAGCCCCCAGCGATTTAACATCCGCAGCACTTAAAGCAGCCAGAAGTACTGCACAAAGAACAGCTAGGCGTTGCGCAAACGACTACTGGCAACACCTATGCAGCCATATTCAGCTGGCCTCAGACACCGGAAACATCAGAGGAATGTATGATGGCATGAAGAGAGCTCTTGGGCCAACCATCAAGAAGATCACCCCCCTCAAATCTAAATCGGGGGACATAATCACTGACCAACGCAAACAGATGGACCGCTGGGTTGAGCACTACCTAGAACTGTACTCCAGGGAGAATGCTGTCACTGAGACTGCCCTCAATGCAGCCCAGCCTCTACCAGTCATGGATGAGCTGGACATACAGCCAACCAAATCGGAACTCAGTGATGCCATTGATTCCCTAGCCAGCGGAAAAGCCCCTGGGAAGGACAGCATTACTCCTGAAATAATCAAGAGTGCCAAGCCTGCTATACTCTCAGCACTACATGAACTGCTATGCCTGTGCTGGGACGAGGGAGCAGTACCCCAGGACATGCGCGATGCCAACATCATCACCCTCTATAAAAACAAAGGTGACCGCGGTGACTGCAACAACTACCGTGGAATCTCCCTGCTCAGCATAGTGGGGAAAGTCTTTGCTCGAGTCGCTCTGAACAGGCTCCAGAAGCTGGCCGAGCGCGTCTACCCTGAGGCACAGTGTGGCTTTCGTGCAGAGAGATCGACTATTGACATGCTGTTCTCCCTTCGTCAGATACAGGAGAAATGCCGTGAACAACAGATGCCCCTCTACATTGCTTTCATTGATCTCACCAAAGCCTTTGACCTCGTCAGCAGACGTGGTCTCTTCAGACTACTAGAAAAGATCGGATGTCCACCAAAGCTACTAAGTATCATCACCTCATTCCATGACAATATGAAAGGCACAATTCAACATGGTGGCTCCTCATCAGAGCCCTTTCCTATCCTGAGTGGTGTGAAACAGGGCTGTGTTCTCGCACCCACACTTTTTGGGATTTTCTTCTCCCTGCTGCTTTCACATGCGTTCAAATCCTCTGAAGAAGGAATTTTCCTCCACACAAGATCAGGGGGCAGGTTGTTCAACCTTGCCCGTCTAAGAGCGAAGTCCAAAGTACGGAAAGTCCTCATCAGAGAACTCCTCTTTGCTGACGATGCTGCTTTAACATCTCACACTGAAGAATGCCTGCAGAGTCTCATCGACAGGTTTGCGTCTGCCTGCAATGAATTTGGCCTAACCATCAGCCTCAAGAAAACGAACATCATGGGGCAGGATGTCAGAAATGCTCCATCCATCAATATTGGCGACCACGCTCTGGAAGTGGTTCAAGAGTTCACCTACCTAGGCTCAACTATCACCAGTAACCTGTCTCTAGATGCAGAAATCAACAAGCGCATGGGTAAGGCTTCCACTGCTATGTTCAGACTGGCCAAGAGAGTGTGGGAAAATGGCGCACTGACACGGAACACAAAAGTCCGAGTGTATCAGGCCTGTGTCCTCAGTACCTTGCTCTACGGCAGCGAGGCC
The DNA here is from genome assembly GCF_036365525.1 of Heterodontus francisci. NCBI lineage: Eukaryota > Metazoa > Chordata > Chondrichthyes > Heterodontiformes > Heterodontidae > Heterodontus > Heterodontus francisci. The sequence continues at coordinate 57,277,920 of NC_090380.1, forward strand.
TGGACAACGTATGCCAGCCAAGAGCGACGTCTCAATTCATTCCATCTTCGCTGCCTTCGGAGAATACTTGGCATCAGGTGGCAGGACTATATCTCCAACACAGAAGTCCTTGAAGCGGCCAACATCCCCAGCTTATACACACTACTGAGTCAGCGGCGCTTGAGATGGCTTGGCCATGTGAGCCGCATGGAAGATGGCAGGATCCCCAAAGATACATTGTACAGCGAGCTCACCACTGGTATCAGACCCACCGGCCGTCCATGTCTCCGTTATAAAGACGTCTGCAAACGTGACATGAAATCGTGTGACATTGATCACAAGTCGTGGGAGTCAGTTGCCAGCATTCGCCAGAGCTGGCGGGCAGCCATAAAGACAGGGCTAAATTGTGGCGAGTCGAAGAGACTTAGTAGTTGGCAGGAAAAAAGACAGAGGCGCAAGGGGAGAGCCAACTGTGCAACAGCCCCAACAAACAAATTTCTCTGCAGCACCTGTGGAAGAGCCTGTCACTCCAGAATTGGCCTTTATAGCCACTCCAGGCGCTGCTTCACAAACCACTGACCACCTCCAGGCGCGTATCCATTGTCTCTCGAGATAAGGAGGCCCAAAAGAAAAGAAAGAAGGTCTTTCGTGTACCGACATGCACAGCCATTGTAATATCATGGGCCGTTCTTAATATTTCTCTCCGGTACCTCTGCAGCATCACTAACTGGTGAACCACTGTCCACTTCTTGCTCTCAAGTCTGCGAGGAGAACTCCACTTCCTCATCAGTACCTCATTCTTTATATAGTCGCAGTCAGGGACTCCCTCTGCTTCAATTTCAGACTGGGCAGCCTGTGCTAACTCTCGCAGTACTGGGTCGGCTCGCTGAGCTTCAGCTAGGGAAGGATTTTTGAGGCAGTCACTAGCATCGTAGACAGGGATGTTGTCTAAATGAACTTTCAGAAGGAAATTTATGAGGTTTCACACAAGACATTATTAACAAAAATAACAGCGTGCTAAATTGAAGGTAGCCTTTTGACATGAGTTGGTAATTGGTTGGGAGGTTGGACACAGAGAGTAAGGACAAAAGGAATGCACTTTAATTAGTGGAATGTGACAAGTGATGTTCCCAAGGGCTCTGTACAGGGGCCTTTGCACTTATATATATTAGTGACATGGATGAAGGAATAGAGAATTATATATCCCAAGTTTGTAAATGACACTGAAGTTTGAAGGCAGGCTATTTTATGTAGGTGGAATGCTGGCTTGTTACACATTCAATGTCTGGTGATCAAAATCCATTTGGGTTAATTTGATCAGTTTGATCAATTTGATCAGGGAGCAGTTTCATTCCCTGGGTCTTCTAACTTTCTAAAGAAAGTCTTAGACCTCATGGTCATCTGCCTGCAGTGCCAATTCAGTCTCCTCTGGGGGAGCTGGTTTGATCATGGCCTGATTCACAACACATTCAGGGAAATTGCAGGGGGCCGTCTTCTGCCACTGCCCTGTCTCTCTGACCTCCTTCGGTCTTTCTTTCACTGCTGGGAAAGCTACCACCTTCGCCCCGCCAGATCATTACCTAGGAGCAGGTCAACTCTGCATACTAGGGACAATCCCGACAGTCACCGGTCCCGAAACTAACCCCAAGTGCACCTGACGTATTAGTACAGGCGCACACTGCCCTCCAATACCATCCACTGCCATTCTGGTATTTACTGCACTTTCTGAGGGAAAGGTCAGACCTTTTCCCAGTCAAAGGGATCTAGTGGCCCCTGTGTCCCTGAGGATTATTATGGGCTTGCTTGCCCCACTCTAGGGGTATGGGGTTACTCTCCCTTCTGACACAAAATCCTGATAACCTTCAGGAATCCTATTAACTTTTCCTGCATCTACAGCGATACGTTTCCTGGGCCTTACTACTGCTGCAGTTAAAGCCACAGCTTGTTCAGCTGTGCTTTTCATCAGGATCCCTTCTCTTTTACTGAGGGGCTGTGCCCTGATGAACCCTACAGGCTTTCCCCGTAGTTTCCAACAGTCAGCTCTTAGATAGCCTGCTTTAATTACAATGGAAGCACACAGGTCTCCGGGTCTCACTCCTACTTACAACACCTTCCTTTTTGGCTGGAGGAGGACTCCCATGTCTCCTGCTTTTCTTTATCTCCCAGGGCTGCTTGGGCTTCTATCAACTTCCCACCCTTTATCCTTTTCGGATTTGTGAGGGTGACTAGGAAAGGTTTTCCCCTGGGGATCCGACTTATAGATTAAAGCAAGCTCATCAGCCAGAACTGCGGCTTTCCGGGCTCCATGAACATTTTTGTTACTCTACCTATGTCTTTATGGAGAGTGGGATAGAGTTTTTAAATTCTTCAAGTACAATTACCTCTCTGAGATATTCATAGCTGGGCTGCACTTTAAGAGAGGCTAGCATTTTTTATCAGTTCATAATTGGATGAACTCTCATCTGGCAACATGGAATAAACCTCATGGGCTTTTCCTATTAACTTGCTTTGTAGCAGGAGAGTCCAAGCCTCAGCTGGCCATTTAAACTGCTTTGCAAGTTTTTCAAAAGATACAAAAAATGCTTGAAAACCTCCCTCATTGAATTTTGGAATCAATTGGGAAAATTTTTATAATTCTGCACCCAGCACTGATTTATGATCCTCCATATTGGCCATGCTTTTACTGAGGTTACTCTGTCCCCCCACTAGTTAACTCAAGCCACTTCAGCTCTCTCTCCTCACATTCCTTCTGGTAGGATCTTTCTCTTTCTCTCTCCTCTCTTTTTCTTCACATTCCTTCTTAAAGATTCTTTCTTTCTCGCTCTCTGGTCTTTTTCTTTCTCCTGTCTCTCTCTTTCTCTTTCTCTTTCCCTCACCTTCCTTCTGGAAGGCTTTTTCTTTCTCTTTTTCCTGTCTGTCTCGTTCTATTTCTTCAAATTCAAGTTCCCTTTGTTCCAATTGTATCTTTGCTAGCAATACCCTGTCAGAGTCTATTTCTAACCCTGTTTCTGCTTCTTCAGATTCAAGAGAAAAATGGATGGCCACTAGTCTTAGGAGTTCAGATTTTCTCGCCTTGGCACAGACAGTGATCCCACATTGCTCAACCATTTTCCTCAACTCCTCCATAGACAGTATTTTTAACTTATCGCAAGTTACTTCACCTGGCTTGGGGACTTACAGGCTTTAGTTGCAGACATGTTAGTATTCTAGCACACACAACCATAAGAAAACCTGTATTGAAATCTTTTGTCTTTTTGATTGGGAACAATTTGACTTCCCACTTCCAATTTCTCGTTTGTCTGTGGGTCAAATCCGGATGCTAGCCCCCAAATTTCTGCTACAACCAGTGAGAAAGGGGTCTAGGGGTTCCTTCTCAGCCTTTGCCTGGTTTGACTGTAATAGGGTTTAATTTTTAAAACACCATGTTTTTAGCTCCCCCTCAGTGAATCCTTGTTCACTGCTCTCCAATTGTAAGGCAAAGAAATCAACTAGACAGGTTTTCTTAGATTTAAACAAGAAAGGTGTACGTTTATTAACCTTGAAACTCTCATTCGGTTAAAACGACGACGAATACATGACACGACCATGTTAACATGCATACGCGATAAACACGCAGGCAGACAGAGACAGAAAAGGAGAAGGAATATAGGGGAAATGTTTGAAACAATAGCTGTTCATTTGCTGCCCTTTGAGTACGATGTAGAGTCGTTGATTGCAGTTAAATCTTGCCCTTTCATTGGGGCCCAGTGCTTGCTTTCAAACTTGTTTCAATGTAGGAGTCTTCGCTTTTGAAGTTTAAATGGCTTCTGTAGATCTGGAAATTCGTGAGAGAGCCAGGGTGAGAGACATTCCTTTTCTTTTGTGTTCAAAGCAGTCTCTGTCTTCAAACTGTCCTGTGAGCACAATTCAAACCTCCAAGTTGGCCAGCAGGTTAGTCATGTGACTAATTTTTTTTTTACCAAACTCTACTGCATTTTTATGGATTCCTTTCATCTTAGCAGACACCCGCATTGAGAGAGGTTGGGGGGTGGTGTGGGGGAGATGGAATGCTGGCTTGTTGCACATTCAATGTCTGATGATCAAAATCCATTTGGGTTAATTGGATCAAGGAGCAGTTCCATTGTCTCTCCAGGCAACTGGCCCTTAGAATGCAAATATCCCCAGCCACTGCTGTTATTTCTTTAAACAAGTAATCTGTTCAGTCCAGCAACAGTTTAAAATTCATGTTTATATGCCAAAATTGATATGTCTCATTCTTGGCATGTGGATTCTTCATGACAAGAAGGATTCAATACGCAGCTACAGAGAAGTTATTTCCTCTAGTGAGGAAATCTAGAACCGGGGGCACAATATTATAGTGAGGCCATTCAGGAGTGAAATCAGGAAGCAAATTTTCACACAAATGTTAGTGGTAATCTAGTCTTCCCTTCCCCAAAATGCTGTGGATGCTGGGTGAGTTGAACTTTCCAAGATTGAGCACAATAGATTTTTATTTGGTAAGGGTATGAAGGGATATATATCAAACGGTAAATTGACTTGAGGAACAGATCAGCCATGAAGAAATAGTGGCCTTCATCTTTATGAAATTATTCTTCAAAAAATGATTTCCAGACACTAAAACTGTTTTTCCCACCATAATACAATAAATGGAGAGCAGGTTTACTGGTCCAGTGTATTTTTAAAGAAGAAACTAGTCAGAGCTTGGCTTTATTTCTGCATGTGGTTAGGAAAATAAAAACCTGTTCCATGGCTGGAATTTAGGGTGTTGTGGGTGTTGCCATCCTGTGAATAAATGAAAAAATCTGATCCTCACTGAGGCTTTACTCATGTTGCATACTGGTCACACTTTGCTGGAGTTTCTCTCCTCTATATATATCCAGCAGTGGTTGGAAAACTGGCCTCAACCCCAGATGAATATTTACATTTTCCAATCTTCCCAGAAGAAGAATATAATGAAAACAGTAAGCAAATAGATTTTCTCCTGAAGGTGCCCTCTTACTGTTTGTTAGAACAAAGTCTATGCCAGTGATGTTTCCTGCCTAATGCCTTATGCTTCTTCTAACCAAATATGTGAAGTGCTTGAAGGATATTGTACAAATGCAATCATTCCATTTAAACAGTGTGTCCTTGTCCAAAACCAGGTGAACCATCAAATCAGCTGGGAGCAGGTCCTTTGTGTCAACAAGTGAAAATTGGAAAGATACTTAGCTGACAGTATTTTCACTGAGACTTTTCCCAGTACAGGTGAATATTCATGCTATAACAATCTCCAGCTCCTTAGAAAGCACATTGATGTACTTGTTACTTTGACCGCTTGATTGGCCAGTGTGGAACATCACTAAGCAGGCAGCTGGCAGTGAGTAGTCATTCTCAATCTCTTATAATTGACTTCAAGCTATATAAGTATGATGCATACATGTATGATAATGGTCACTGCCTCAGAATTAAATCATAGCTGATAGATACCTAATCAATGAAGAACATTTTATACCATCATATGTTTGTGATGCACATTAAAAAGCTGTACTCTTACATTGAATATGAGGCCATTTTTCTAATCTGGAATAAGATTTAAAAAGTTGAAAATGGCTACTGTAAAGTTGCAAAGAGTCCAAAATAAAAAGGCAACAGTCCTAGCTTGCATTGCTCTTTATGATTTGTGATATAAAGAACCTGAAAGAGGTTTTAAAAAGGGTCAGATTGATGCCTAGTTGCAAGATCCATGGTTAGCGAGCTGTATCTTTTACATTTTTTTTATAGAAGTGTAAACTTAGATTGAGGCATTTAAAATAATGAAGGGATTAGACAGTATCCAGGTGGAGAGACAATTTGAGTTAGATAGGTCAGGGAGAATTAGGGGATATGAGTTCTATGCTAAGTAAGCACGAAACTATGTTAGATGTCAGGAGATTATTTTCACAGATGGTCATCAACCTCTGGAACAAATTACTAGCTCATACAGTCCAATCAGAATCAATGCTTACTTTCAAAAAGGAGCTGGACAAGTTCTCAATTGATTTAACTTCAGCTGGCCTCAGGTTTATTCCTTTATTTTTGGCATTTTCCAGGAGATTACCTGGCTGATAGCAGATGGAAACATTTGGGTCATGACACCAAATGGCACCATGCTGTATGGAACAGGCTTGTTCACCAGCTGGTCTTACCCTGTCTGTTATTTTCAGCTGTTTCTATTTGTTGAGTTATGTACTGATGTCTGATCAAGAGGTGTGATTGTACATAATTCTTCATGGTCTTCTAGACCTGAAATTTCCTGGGAGCTGGGGGTGATGAATCCTGCAATTCCCTTTAAAATGGTAACTCAATGAGAGGCAGAACTATAACAAAGTCAGTGACATTAGCCCTGACTGAATATCTTCCTCCCTATGCAATATCTACCTCAATTGCCCAATCTGGTATTTGGTTAACTAGCCTTCCAAACAATCATATCAGCACCCCTCTTGTAACCTTGTCTTTGTATTTCACCGGTGAAGAACAGCTTGAAGCAGGTGGGTAGAGCTTTCCCAGTGTGACATGCTAATTACCTGAAGTGAGAGTTGAAAAGCAGACAAAATAGAAAATGTCATCAGGAGCAAGCAAAGGTTAGAACCTAAAGTTAACATTGTTTGTACTAAGCACCTTTGGAATTATATGCATACTGATTACTCTCTGGATTACTCCCTGTGCCACGTGCCAGTGAGGCTAGAAATAGGAAGATAGTGCAGCTAAACACGTGGCTGAGCAGCTGGTGTAGAAGGGAGGGTTTCTGAAACCATTGGGCTCTCTTCAGGGACAGATGGGATCTGTACAAGAAGGACGGGTTGCATCTAAACTGGAAGGGCAGTAATATCCTGGCTGCAAGGTTTGCTAGTGTCACTCGGGAGGGTTTAAGCTAGTGTGGCAGGGGGGTGGCAACCAGAGCAGTAGGACCGAGTGAAGTAAATGAGGAGGACATGGTACTTAAGGCCAGTAGGACTAAGAGGAAGAACAGGCAGGGAGATGTTGCTGAGCACAGCGGGACTGGTGGTCTGAAGTGCATTTGTTTCAATGCGAGAAGTATAACAGGTAAGGCAGATGAACTTAGAGCTTGGATTAGTACTTGGAAATATGATGTTGTTGCTATTACAGAGACTTGGTTGAGGGAAGGGCAGGATTGGCAGCTAAATGTTCCAGGCTTTAGAAGCTTCAGGCGGGATAGAGGGGGATGTAAAAGGGGTGGGGGCGTTTCATTACTGGTTAAGGAGAATATCACAGCTGTACTGCGGGAGGACACCTCAGAGAGGTCATGCAGCGAGGCAATATGGGTGGAGCTCAGGAATAGGAAGGGTGCAGTCACGATGTTGGGGGTTTACTACAGGCCTCCCAACAGCCAGCGGGAGGTAGAGGAGTAGATTTGTAGACAGATTTTGGAAAGATGTAAAGGTAACAGGGTTGTAGTTGTGGGTGATTTTAACTTCCCCAATATTGACTGCGACTCACTTAGTGCTAGGGGCTTGGATGGCGCAGAATTTGTGAGGAGCATCCAGGAGGGCTTCTTGAAACAGTATGTAGATAGTCCAATCAGGGATGGGCCATTCTGGACCTGGTATTGGGGAATGAGCCTGGCCAGGTGGTTGAAGTTTCGGTGGGGGAGCATTTCGGGAGCAGTGACCATAATTCCATAAGTTTTAAGGTACTTGTGGATAAGGATAAGAGTAGTCCTCGGGTGAAGGTGCTAAATTGGGGGAAGGCTAATTATAACAATATTAGGCAGGAACTGAATAATTTAGATTGGGGGCGGCTGTTTGATCAGCATCTGACATGTGGGAGTCTTTCAAGGGCCTGTTCTGTGCTGTATTTTCTATGTTCTATAGATAGGTATATGGATAAAGGAGAATGATGGGGTATAGATTAAATTGTCCTTGACAGAGGACAAAGGATCGGCACAACATCGTGGGCCGAAGGGCCTGTTCTGTGCTGTATTTTCTATGTTTGTTTGTTCTATGTCAGCTGATTAGAATCCAGGACCAGCATGTTCCTGTGAGGAAGAAAGACAAGTTTGGCAAGTTTCGGGAACCTTGGATAACACGGGATATTGTGAGCCTCGTCAAAAAGAAAAAGGAAGCATTTGTAAGGGCTGGAAGGCTAGGAACAGATGAAGCACTTGAGGAATATAAAGACAGTAGGAAGGAACTTAAGCAAGGAGTTAGGAGGGCTAAAAGGGGTCATGAAAAGTCATTGGCAAACAGGATTAAGGAAAATCCCAAGGCTTTTTATACATATATAAAGAGCAAGAGGGTAACCAGGGAAAAGGTTGGCCCACTCAAGGACAGAGATGGGAATCTATGCGTGGAGCCAGAGGAAATCAAATGGGTGAGGTGCTAAATGAGTACTTTGCATCAGTATTCACCAAGGAGAAGGACTTGGTGGATGATGAGCCTAGGGAAGGGAGTGCAGATAGTCTCAGTCATCTCATTATCAAAAAGGAGGAGGTGTTGGGTGTCTTGCAAAGCATTAAGGAAGATAAGTCCCTAGGGCCTGATGGGATCTACCCTAGAATACTGAAGGAGGCAAGGGAAGAAATTGCTGGGGCCTTGACAGAAATCTTTGCATCCTCATTGGCTACAGGTGAGGTCCCAGAGGACTGGAGAATAGCCAATGTTGTTCCTTTGTTTAAGAAGGGTGGTAAGGATAATCCAGGAAATTATAGGCCAGTGAGCCTTACATCAGTGTTAGGGAAACTATTAGAGAGGATTCTTCGGGACAGGATTTACTCCCATTTGGAAACAAACAAACTTATTAGCGAGAGACAGCATGGTTTTGTGAAGGGGAGGTTGTGTCTTACTAATTTGATTGAGTTTTTTGAGGAAGTGACGAAGATGATTGATGAAGGAAGGGCGGTGGATGTTGTCTATATGGACTTTAGTAAAGCCTTTGACAAGGTCCCGCATGGCAGACTGGTGCAAAAGGTGAAGTCATACAGGATCAGAGGTGAGCTGGCAAGATGGATACAGAACTGGCTCAGTCACAGAAGACAGAGGGTAACAGTGGATGGGTGTTTTTCTGAATGGAGGGATGTGACTAGTGGTGTTCCGCAGGGATCAGTGCTGGGACCTTTGCTGTTTGTATTATATATAAATGATTTGGAGGAAAATGTAGCTGGTCTGATTAGTAAGTTTGCGGACGACACAAAGGTTGGTGGAGTTGCGGATATTGATGAGGATTGTCAGAGGATACAGCAGGATATAGATCGGTTGGAGACTTGGGCGGAGAAATGGCAGATGGAGTTTAATCCCGACAAATGTGAGGTAATACATTGTGGAAGGTCTAATGCAGGTGGGAGGTATACAGTAAATGGCAGAACCCTTAGGAGTATTGACAGGCAGAGAGATCTGGGCATACAGGTCCACAGGTCACTGAAAGTGGCAATGCAGGTGGATAAGGTAGTCAAGAAGGCATACGGCATGCTTGCTTTCATCGGTCGGGGCATAGAGTAGAAAAATTGGCAAGTCATGTTGCAGCTGTACAGAACCTTAGTTAGGCCACACTTAGAATATTTTGACGACTGGGCAACTCTCAACCTCCATAAATTTGCCCAGGCATGCGCCATGGAGAGGTCACTCCACTGACCACCTCCAGGCGCGTATCCATTGTCTCTCGAGATAAGGAGGCCCAAAAGAAGAAGAAGAAGAAGAATATTGTGTGCAATCCTGGTCGCCACACTACCAGAAGGACGTGGAGGCTTTGGAGCGGGTACAGAGGAGGTTTACCAGGATGTTGCCTGGTCTGGAGGGCATTCGCTATGAGGAGAGGTTGGAAAAACTTGGATTGATTTCACTGGAATGACGGAGGTGGAGGGGCGACATGATAGAGGTTTACAAAGTTATGAGCGGCATGGACAGAGTGGATAGTCAGAATCTTTTTCCCAGGGTGGAAGAGTCAGTTACTAGGGGACATAGGTTTAAGGTGCGAGGGGCAAAGTTTAGAGGGGATGTGCGAGGCTAGTTTTTTACACAGAGGGTCGTGAGTGCCTGGAACTTGCTGCCAGGGGAGGTGGTGGAAGCAGATACGATAGTGACGTTTAAGAGACATCTTGACAAATATATGAATAGGATGGGAATAGAGGGATATGGGCCCCTGAAGTGCAGAAGGTGTTAGTTTCGGCAGGCATCAAGACCGGCGCAAGCTTGGAGGGCCGAATGGCCTGTTCCTGTGCTGTACTGTTCTTTGTTCTTTGATGTCGCCCTAGGCTTGTAAATTGCATGTTCAATGTTGAACAAGATTTCACAGTAGATGACATCATTTATGGAATGCGAATCTCAACATTCTGCGGTAAGCACATCAGGGCAATGACAAATTATTTAACTGGCATGGCATATTTACCTGTGGAGTATTCAGCATGGCCTTGCTGAAAATTTTAGGTCAGGGGCGAGTGCTGCCCAGAGCAGCAAAAGTACAGGCGCTGATAGATTTTCCCATCCCATGACCAAACAGGAAATAATGCAATTTTTGGGGATGTGTGGGTTTTACCGTAAGTTTGTCACAAACCTCAACACTATAGCCACCCCACTGACAGACTTACTGTAGCAAAGAGCAAAGTTTGTGTGGTCAGAGAAGTTCCAAACATGCTTCGAGAGTCTAAAAGTCATTCTAAACAATGAACTGGTGCTTGCAGCTCTGAATTTTAATAAACCCTTTAAAGTGGCAGTTTATGTTAGTCACCTAGGGGTACGTGCTGTCCTGATCTAGAAGATGAGTCAGGGATCGAGAGGCCAGTTGGGTACTTCTGCAAAAAAAAACTGACACCAGAAGAGGTATTCCACTGTGGAAAAGGAAACACTGGGAATGTTGCTTGCTGTGTAGCATTTTGAAGTATATGTCCAAAATAGATATAGAGAGACTATAGTCTACACCGACCAAAACCCCTTAACCTTTGTGGAGAAATTCAAAAATCAAAATGCAAGTCTATTTTAATGGAGCCTGCTTTTAGAACCCTACCACTTAAGCCCTACCCACATTGCAGGAAACAACAATGTGATAGGTGATGCATTGTCCAGAGTCTAACTCAACATGGAATCATCCTAGATGGAAATTAAACCAGAGCCTAGCTATGGCAGTGTGAATTTGAGAAGTGAGTGTTTGAGAATGAATGTGTGTGTACAGTTTCTTTTCTTTATCTATGACCTTATAATGAAATTCTGGTGTCATCACATTTCATTCCACGTGGTGGGGAGGCATCAGGAAATCATGCTATGCTGGATGAAGATTTTTAATTCATGGGTTGGAAACCTACTGTCATGCGAGACCTCCACCTGCCAAGAATGAGGCATATTAATTTCACCATTTGGACATTCAATTTCAAACTGGTGCTGAAGTGAAGAAAGGACTTGTTAAAAAATCACCAGACCCTTGGCTGGAAAAACATTTTTGCATACCAACAGCCAGTGCTTGGAAGGGCAAAGGGGCTGTTCCCTGCTCCAATTTAACCCACAATGGACTTTGAGCACCAGGTATTGTGTGTAAGAAAAGACATTCCAGAGTCGGCTAAGGCCAGAGAATCCACAAACAGACATGGTCAGACCAGCTCATCACATGACTAACCTGCTTGGCAACCTGGGTTTTTCTGAATTGTACAAACAATTTGAACTCAGAGTGTCTGTTTGCTCCTGGACTGAAAAGACCTCTCCTAGCTGGCTTGCCACAGCCTGTTCTGTCTTCTCCCATCTCTTTCACACGGAACTCCAAATCCACTGAAGACACATGAGCCCGAAGAAAGGTCTCCTCCAGTGAACAATGTCTGAGGAAAATACAGGGCCCCAATGAAGAGCAAGATCTGCCTTTAATCAAGGACTCTACAGTGAGCTCAAAGAACCATAACAAAAACCCTCTTCAGAGATTGCCTCAAACATTTCCACTTTATTTTCTTCTGCTCTGTTCTGTCTCTATCTGCATGTGTGTATCGCGTATGCATACTAGCGTGGGTGTGTCGTGTGTCCGTAGGCGTTAACCAAATTACAGTTTAAGTTTAATAAATTTTAACCTTTCTTCTTTAAATCTAAGAAAACCTGTTTGTGCTGGTTTCTTTGCCTTATAATTGGAAAGCAGTGAACCAAGGGGGAGATAAAAACATGATGTGTTTAAAATTAAACCTGTTACGTTATGACCAGGTGAAGGCTGAGAGGGAACCCTAGACCCCTTTCTCACCTGGTCGTAACACCTATATTATACTTTTAAATGGGAAAGCTGGAATCCAACATGCAGCTTTTAAATAGCTGGCAAGTAAGATGGCCACCACAATTTGCATTGACCTACCTCACACTCCAAGGCATCGAACTGGAGACTTATCTGGAAAAAGCTCATGTCCAGGACAATGGCTTGAACAGTTGAGTAAATTATTTCGTATCACCCTCATTAGCAAGATATTCAAAGTCATCTTTGGGCATTCACTAGTGGATATATACCTCTGGGGGTAAACATTGAAACAATGTGACCTGAGAGAGATTTGGGATTCTTAGATTGTGGACCTCATGACTGTGCGAACTTGGAGTTTCTGTTATACACAGCAGACAAGCTTTGAGAGGTAACCAGTGCAGGAACCCAGTGGGGCTCTTTCTCACCCTCTCTCCAGATAAAACATTGCAAGTTTCAAAACCTGTCTCCGACTGCCGATGATCCAAGTCTAGTGTTGCTAAAGACAGAGACTCCGGGAGAGAAAATCACCTATATAACTTTCTCCAAGGAAATCCTGAACCAGGTGGACCAGCTGCAAGTGTACATCAACCAGCCAAAGACTTCAGAACCACAAATTCAGCCGGAAAACAACTGAATTACCAGACCCCACAGAGTGCATTTTTAAAAAATTTTTCTGGACTCTAATCCGACCAAATTCCTCTTCATTATTCTGTAACCTATTTGTGTGTTTGTATGTGTGTATGTGTGTGTGTGTGAGAGAGAGAGAATGTTGGAGCATAGCTTATTATTTTCACTAAGATCGGGATTTGATATCAAGTATAATAAACTAACCTTTTTCTTGCTGAAACTCAAGAAAACCTGCTCGAGTGGTTCTTTTATGATCATGGCACATAAAGGGTTAAAGCTCCCTGACCTGTGGACTAGTTAGCCAATAGCAGTTGTGGAAAAACATTTAGGGGGGAGTTTTATGTTAGCAGCGGAGGTCTTGATGTCCGGAGGAATCGACGCCGAGATCCCTGTGTCCTCTCTTCAGTGGAAGGCCCTGCGAATTAAGTGCCAATCAGGCACTTAAGTGGACAGTGGCAGGCCTTCCACGGGATCAAGGAGCCCATCGCTGGAAGTCCCACCCTTGCAGAGCCAATCAGAGGCCGTCAGCACCACAAAGGCAGTGGCTGCTGCTGTAGCTGCACCTGCAAGAGGCTGAGGAGCATCTCTGGAACCAGGCCTTAGGTAGGACAGAGCAGGAGGGGTCTTGCGGGGTGGGAGTCACAGGGGAGGGGGGAAGTGGGTCGACAGCAAGGGCAGGCAGTGGCCCTCAGCAGGCACCCCCTTTTCCTGATGCCAGGTTCCTTGTTCCGTCACTCTCCGCATCACGGGGGAGAGCATAATCTTTCCGCCTTAGAATCCATGACTTGAGATGAAATTACTGAGCATTTAGAAATGCATGGGTTAAGTAAGGAGTCAACATGGATTTGTCAAAGGCAAGTTGTGTTTAACAAGTGTAATAGAGTTTTTTGAAAAGCTGATTGATTGCATAGACAAACGGAATGCTATAGATGCAGTGCTTTTGGATTTTCAGAAGACATTTAATAAGTTGCTTCACAAAAAAGCTTGGACATGCATTCATATAAATAGAAGAGAAAATATAATACCACTGATAGAAAGCTGCTTGATGGACGGGAAAGAGTTAGGATAAATGAGTGTTGTTCAGATTGGAGAAAGTTTGAATTGGTGTACCTGAGGGTCCAGTGCTGGATCCACTTTTGCTGGATCAATGATGTTGTGCAATTCGCATACTTGCTGTACAGCACTGATAATTTGGTCACAGAAAGTCATATCCCAGCATCAATTGATTTCAGAGATTGATTGCATTTAATAGAGCAGCAAGACAGAAGAGAAACAGCTAGAAGATAAAATCTTTAAATGGAGGCTTCGGTTGTACTGGGTCGACTGGCCCTTTGCGGTATATCAAGGTACCTCAAAATCTCAGTGCTCAATGATGGAGATGCCCCAATATCGACTAAAATGACACAGACGTCCATGCGTATTATGCTAACCTTGCTGTTATGTGTTTCTCGGTATCATTGAACTTCCAGAAACACTCTCACTATGCTCCAAGGTATGACTGCATAAGTACTCTGCCAATATACTTACACATTTACCTCGGTTGGTTAAACACTTAGAGGGTAACTTTTAACTTACTGCTGGACTGTAAAACCTGTATTGTGAGTTGGGTGACCCATTGAAACTGACTGAATTTCAAAAATATGGAGCTGGATTTAGGCTTGGAGCTGCCACAGGGAACCATGCTGGAAGGTTGGAGGAAAAAGAGTGTGAAGGCCAGGTTTGAAGCCTGGCTGAGGAGCATAATTCATGATGGAGCTACAAGAGCAAGGAAGGTGGAGAAGTAGGGCCATGTACAATTTACAACTCAAAGAAAACACGAGGATGGCAGGGCAAAGTAGAAATGGTGGGGATGCGAGAAGGAGAGCAGTATAAGAAGAAATGAGTCGTAGAGTCAATACGGCACAGAAGGAGGCTATTCAGCCTATCGGGTCCATGCCGACTTTCTGTAGAGCCATCCAGTCACTCTCATTCCCCTGTTTTATCTCTGTAGCCCTGAAAGTTTATTTTCCTCAAATTTTCATCCAGTTTCCTTTTGAAACCGTTTATTGTCTCCACTTCAAACCACCCCCATAGTCAGCGAGTTCCAGGTCATTACCACTCGCTGCGTAAAATAGTACTTCCTCACATCCGCCCTGCATCTCTTGCCGAAATCCTTAAATCTGTTTCTGCTAGTCCTTGTATAATCTGCTAATGGGACAGCTTTTCTTTATCTACTTTATCTAAACCTGCCTCAATCTTGTACACCTCTATCAAATCTCCACTCAATCTCCTTTGCTCCAAGGAGAACAATGCCAGATTCTCCAACCTCATCTCTGGACCCATTCTGGTAAGTCTCCTCTACACCCTCTCAAGGACCCTTACATCCTTCCTAAAGTATGGTGACAAGAACTAGACCCAATCCTCTGGTTGTTGCTTAACCAGAACTTTATAAAGGTTCAGCATAGCTTCCCTGCTTTTGTACTCAATACCTCTGTTTATGAAGCCCAATATCTCATATGCTTTGTTAATACGTTCTCAGTATGTCCTGCCACCTTCAAAGATCTATGCATATGACCCTCAAGTCCCTCTGTCCCTGCACACTCTTTAGAGTTGTGCTATTAAGCATATATTGCCTCTCTGTATCCCTTCTGCCAAAATGCATTACCTCACACTTCTCTATATTAAATTCCATCTGCCACTTATCTGCCTATTCTGTGAGCCTATGTACATTCTGTTGCAGTCGATTATTATCATCCTTACTTTTTGGCGCACCTCTAAATTTGGTATCATTGGAAAATTTAGAATTTTACTCTGTATTCCAATATCCAAACCATTTATATTTGTCTCAAAAAGCAGTGGTCCCAGCACTGAACCTTGGGGAACACCACTGTCTACCATCCTCCAATCTGAAAAACAACTGTTTAGCACAACTGTTGTTTTCTGTCCTTAAACCAATTTATTTTCCAAGCAGACACTGACCCTCCTAGTCCATGAGCCTCAATTTTGTTAACCAATCTTTTATGTGGTACTTTGTCAAATGATTTCTTAAAATCCATGCAGACAACATCCACCGCCTTCCCTTCGTCAACCTTCTCTGTTACTTCATCGAAAAATTCAATTAGATTAATCAAGCATGATCTTCCTTTCACAAATCCATGCCGGCTCTCCTTAATTAACTCAAACCTCTCCAAGTGCCTGTTGATTTTTTCCCTGATTATTATTTCTAAAACTTTATCCACCACTAATGCTAAACTGACCAGCTTGTAGTTACGAGGAATGACCTTACACCCTTTCTTGAATAAGGGTGTCACTTTACCACTCTCCAATTCTCTGGCACCCCACCAACCCCCCACCCCACCGCCCCCCGTATCTAGGGAAGATTGGACGATTATGACAAGGCCTTCCACTATTGCCACCCCCACCTCCTTTAGCAACCTGGGATGCAAGCTATCCAGACTAGGCAACTTATCCACTCTAAGTATAGCCAGTCTTTTCAGCCCATCCATTACCTCTACAATCTCTGCTTCCACCAATATTTTGTTGCATCTTCTTCCTTAGCAAATACAGAAACAAAGTACTCATTATGTATTCTAGCATGGCCCTGCACTTCTAAGCATATATCACGCTCTTTGTCCATAATATGGTCAAACCTGCCTCTTAATACCTGCTTACTATTTACATGCCGGTAGAAGATTTTGGGTTACCTTTTATGTTAACTGCCATTCTATTTTCATATTCTCTCTTTGCCTGTCTTATTTTCCTCTTCATGGCCCCTCTCAACTTATTGTATTTGGTCTGGTTCTCATTCGAAGACTTTACCTGACATGCCTTTTTTTGTTTCATCGTATTCTCTATCTCCTTCGTCATTCGAGGAAACCTGGCTTTGGTTCCCCTACTTTTTGCCCTTGTTGGAATGTGCTTAGCCTATATAGAACATAGAACAGTACAGCACAGTACAGGCCCTTCGGCCCACGATGTTGTGCCGAACCTTTAACCTACTCAAGATCTAAGTAACTACCTACCCTTCATTCTACTATCATCCATGTACCTATCCAAGAGTCGCTTAAATGCCCCAATGTATCTGCTTCTACTACCACCGCTGGCAGCGCATTCCACGCACCCACCACTCTCTGTGTAAAGAACCTACCTCTGACATCTCCCCGAAACCTTGCTCCAATCCCCTAAAATTATGCCCCCTGGTGATAGCCCTTTCCACCCTGGGAAAAAGTCTCTGACGATCCACTCTATCTATGCCTCTCATCATCTTGTACCCCTCTATCAAGTCACCTCTCATCCTTCTTCGCTCCAATGAGAAAAGCCCTAGCTCCCTCAATCTTTCTTCGTAGGACATGCCCTCCAGTCCAGGCAGCATCCTGGTAAATCTCCTCTGCACCCTCTCTCAAGCTTCCACATCCTTCCTATAATGAGGCGACCAGAACTGAACACAATATTCCAAGTGTGGTCGAACCAGGGCCTTATAGAGCTGCAGCATAACCTCGCGGCTCTTAAACTCAATCCCCCTGTTAATGAAAGCCAACACACCATACGCCTTCTTAACAACCCTATCAACTTGGGTGGCAACTTTGAGCGATCTATGGACATGGACCCCAAGATCCCTCTGTTCCTCCACACTACCAAGACTCCTGTTTTTAAGCCTGTATTCTGCATTAAAATTCGACCTTCCAAAATGAATCACTTCACACTTTTCCAGGTTGAACTCCATCTGCCACTTCTCAGCCCAGCTTTGCATCCTGTCAATGTCCCGTTGCAACCTACAACAGCCTGCCACACTATCCACAACTCCAGCAACCTTTGTGTCATTGGCAAACTTGCTAACCCAGCCTTCCACTTCCTCATCCAAGTCATTTATAAAAATCACAAAGAGCAGAGCTCCCAGAACAGATCCTTGTGGAACACCACTGGTCACCGAGCTCCATGCTGAATACTTTCCATCTACTACCACCCTCTGACTTCTATGGGCCAGCCAATTTTGTATCTAGACAGCCAACTTTCCCTGTATCCCATGCCTCCTTACTTTCTGAATGAGCCTACCATGGGGAACCTTATCAAACGCCTTGCTAAAATCCATATACACCACATCCACTGCTCTTCCTTCATCAACGTGTTTTGTCACATCTTCACAGAATTCAATAAGGCTTGTGAGGCATGACCTGCCCCTCACAAAGCCATGCTGACTGTCTCTAATCAAACCATGCTTTTCCAAGTAATCATAAATCCTGTCTCTCAGAATCCTCTCCAATAATTTGCCCACTACCGACATAAGACTGACTGGTCTATAATTCCCAGGGTTATCCCTATTCCCTTTCTGAACAAGGGAACAACATTTGCCAGCCTCCTATCATCTGGTACTACTCCAGTGGACAGCCAAGACGCAAAGATCATCGCCAAAGGCGCGGCAATCTCTTCCCTCACTTCCCGTAATATCCTTGGGTATATCCCGTCTGGCCCTGGGGACTTATCTGTCCTCATATCATTCAAACTTTCCAGCACATCCTCCCTCTTAACCTCAACCTGTTCGAGCATATCAGCCTGTTCCACGCTGTCCTGACAAATGACCAGGTTCCTCTCACTAGTGAATACTGAAGCATTTAGGACCTCCCCTACCTCCTCCGACTCCAGGCACAAGTTCCCTCCACTATCCCTGATCGGCCCTACCCTCACTCTGGCCATCCTCTTGTTCCTCACATAAGTGTAGAACGCCTTGGGATTTTCCTTAATCCTACCCGCCAAGACTTTTTCATGTCCCCTTCTAGCTCTCCTAAGTCCATTCTTCAGTTCCTTCCTGGCTACCTCTAGAGCCCTGTCTGATCCTTGCTTCCTCAACCTTAAGTAAGCTTCCTTCTTCCTCTTGACTACCTGTTCCACGTCTCTTGTCATCCAAGGTTCCTTCACTCTACCATCCCTTCCCTGCCTCATCGGGACAAACCTATCCAGTAGTCACAGCAAGTGCTCCCTAAACAACCTCCACATTTCTGTCGTGCATTTCCCTGAGAACATCTGTTCCCAATTTATGCTCCCCAGTTCCTGCCTAATAGCATTGTAATTCCCCCTCCCCCAGATAAATATTTTCCCATCACGTCTGCTCCTGTCCCTCTCCATGACTATAGTAAAGGTCAGGGAGTTGTGATCACTATCACTGAAATGCTCTCCCACCGAGAGATCTGCCACCTGGCCTGGTTCGTTGCCAAGCACCAAATCCAACATAGCCTCCCCTCTAGTCGGCCTATCTACATATTGAGTCAGAAAACCTTCCTGGACACACCTGACAAAAACTGCTTCATCCAAACTATTTGCACTAAGGAGGTTCCAATCAATATTAGGGAAGTTGAAGTCACCCATGACAACAACCCTGTTACTTCTGCACCTTTCCAAAATCTGCCTCCCAATCTGTTCCTCCATGTCTCTGCTGCTATTGGGGGGTCTATATCTGAAACATCTCCTTATACTTTTTCTTTGGTTCCATTTTACCCTGGTTAGATCCCCTCTCATCCCATTGAAGTTAGCCCTCTTCCAATTTAGAAGTTCTACTTTAGTTTGTTCTTTGCTCTTCTCCATCTAAACCTTATGATACGATAATTATTCTTACCCAGGTGTTCGCCCACTGGCACTTATTTCACTTGGCTCACCTCATTCCCCAGCACCAGATCTAACAATGTGTCCTTCCTAGTTGGACTGAAAGCATACTGTCAAGGAAGTTCTCCTGAACACATTTAAGAAATTTCCCCCCTCCCTCTCCTTTCCCATTACTCTAACATTATCCCAATCAATTTTTGGGTAATTAAAGTCCTCCCAAATATAGTTCTTGCACATCTCTATCATTTCCCTCAGATCTGTTCCTCTCTCTCTCTTTTATTATTTGCCGACATATAGAATATCCCCAGTAGTGTGGTTACACCTTTCTTGCTTCTAAATTCTAACCAAATAGATTTTGTCTTCACTTCCTCTTGGTAACCTTCTCTTCCCTAACCAGTGCTACCACTCCACCTGCCTTTTCTTCTTTGCTATCTTTTCTGAACACTTTATCTCCTTGAATATTAAGTGCCCAGCCCTCACAATTTTTAAATGGGTCTGGTGTTTAACTTCAGCAGCAACAGGAAGAGGGCAAGGGTGCACAAAGGCAAGACCAGCTTGAGAATCAGCAGTGAAAGTGGTAGGACAGGGAAGAGCACCATGACAAGGCTGCAAGTACAGGAATAATGTGGCAAGGACAAGAGGGACTGGGAGAAGAAGTTGGTTGGTGGGCCCATAAGGGTTGAGGATGGAGTGTTGCAGGCAGCTGGTGGGGGCAAGTTAAGGACAGAGCCGAACCTGAATGGAAAATTCATCAATTACTTACAAAAAAAGAATAAGAGATAAAACTTAACAGCAGAAACCAAGCTATGAAAATGCAGTGAAAAAGAAAATGTTGAATGGAGGTAGAGTTTGGAAGCTTAATATTCACAGGTGTGTAACTGCATCACGCAGGCACCTGTTTACATGCCGTTCCCATCATAAAACTTCGCTAAATTATTGACATGTTTACTTTGTGTTATCTTACTGTAATATTTACATCGGCTGTTTGCTTCATTGTCATGACATAAATATTGACATGAACATTTTTTGAACTAATGCTTGTGAATGAGAAGTGCTCTCCTGACACAAAGTTTTTTGGTTGTAATGATGGTAAAACTGTCAGCAGCCACCGTCATTACACTTGTGAAAATTACAGCAACATCTGGCTGCAGCACAAAATTAAAGTGCAGAAATCTAAACAATGCTGTTGGTAATTCCCTGCTGCTCCACAGGGTGCACTGTTGAAGCCCTCGCAGATGGAAATCTTAGTGATCACTTGATTTGACATGAATGTCCACTTTTTAATGCTATTAGTCTCATTGTAAAAACCCTTGAAAAACAGTAAGTGCTGGAAATACCCAGCCGGTCAGGCAGCATCTGTGGAGAGAGAAGCAGAGTTGACATTTCAGGTCTATCACCTTTCATCATGGGGAGGTGGTGGTGTAGTGATAACGTCACTGGACTTGTAATCGAGAGGCCCAGGCCTTGGTGACATGGGTTCAAATCCCACCATGGCAGATGGTGAAACTTGAATTCAACTAATTAAAAACAAATCTGGAGTTAAATCTGGTCTAATGGTGACCATGAAACCATTGTTGATACTTTTTAAAACGCATCTGGTTCACTAATGTCCTTTCGGGAAGGAAATCTCCCATCCTTAACTGGTCTGGTCGATATGTGATTCTCAACCTACAGCAATGTGGTTGACTCTGAAATGCCCTCTGAAATGGCCTAGCAAGCCACTCAGTTTCTCGTGGGCAATTTGGGATGGGCAATAAATGCTGGCCTAGTCAGTGACACCCATATCCCTTGAACAAATAAAAAAAAACTGGCAAAGGTAAGAAAAGAATTAGGTTTTAAGCAAGTGGTGGGGAGGTGGGAGGGAGGTGGTGGTTGGTGGGGAAGAGAGCAAAAGGGAAATGACAGCTTTGTTATTTAATCTCTCCTGCTTTCTGTCCTATCACACACCTTCCTTTTCTTGCTTCAGTGTTTTGCTTTTACTTGAAAAAGTTGCCTTTTTGAATGAGGTGTAGCTGGGCCTTTAATGACTTACTAAATCATAATTACTGCTGAAGAACTGCTCTGGCAAGAAAAACTAGTTCTATATTTGTGGAATATCAAATTTCTGCATTATGATAAATTCCTTATATTTTTAAAATTTTCTTTGGTTTACTTATGGCATTTCAACTTCTACCTTAATTCCTGGGTGTATGTCCTAGTCTTTATTTTGCTCTTTGAAAAATGATTAAGAAGTGAAGGAGAATCCATGCTTTTTATATTTCTTGGTTTGCTGTCTGTGAGAATTCTTCAATGTGGTTGGCTGCTTAGCCTGCTTGATCACATTTGCTGGATGCTGGAGATCTCCTTGAGCTGACACTAGAATGAATTTCACATTGGGAAAGGTGAAATCCACACCACAAACATAACTAAATCTTTCTGGGCAGCTTTCTTCAAGGTCAGCAGCGAGCACCATTATTTCACCACTGTCAACAAAATCCGAGCCATTATGTTGATAGGTGTGCACGCACACATGCACCAAGCAAAAGTTTATGTACAGGAAGGGGAAACTTATTAAAAAGTGATTCCAGTGCCTCCTCAATAAATTAGTGTTACTGAGAGTGGCTTCTCATATTATCATGAGGGGTTAAACTGGGGAACAAAAAAGTAATCAAGTGAAACTGTGTAAAAATTGAGTGGAAGTCTACATACAGCAAGAAAATATTGATAAAATGCAGTAAAACAGGTCACAGTTAATTGGAACAAGCTTCCTGATGATCAATTAATGAAATAAAATGGTGTACAGCACTAAATTAAAAGGGAGCATGAGTTTAAATGGCAACTAATTAATGAACTAAAATGGCATCTGGGGGGCTTCACCTGGGGTTGTGAGGAGGAAATGAATAAGGAATGAAACAGCTATCAAACGAAACTTTATAAAATCAAGTAAAAATTAATGGACAACCAAGAATTGCTGTTTAAAAACACCAGAAACAAATGCTGGTTAAGAACAGCAGACTTTACTAATTATTATGAGTATAGGTTTAATCTATATTAATAAGTAAATAAATAAAAATGACCTCCGTTGCCATCTTATTCTGGTGTTAATAACAGAAACCATGACCAATAAATTAACAAAGCACTTTGGCCCCAAAATTCCTTGTAAGCTCTGCTAGAATCTTGCTATACCTCTGGTAGGAGTTTGACAGAATGTGTCAGAAATGGGCAGACATCAGGAAACGATGGAGCTCAATCAACTCTGGAAATTTCTGATCAAATTTTGAGAGGGACAGATCCTCCACAAGCTCCTTCCAAGATCAGTAATGCCAACTGGGCCAGAAATACCAATGCTGGGATTTCCTACTTTTCTCCATTCAGAAGTGGCCCAGCTCAAGGTAGGAGGTTGTTATGCTAACCTCGATGAGATATAAAAACAGAAAATGCTGGAAATACTCAATAGCTCTGGCTGTATCTGTGAAGAGAGAAAAAGAGTTAACATTTTAGGTTGATGACCTTTCATCAGGTTCTCCACAGATGCTGCCTGACCTGCTGAGTATTTCCAGCATTTTCTGTTTCTATTTCAGATTTCCAGCATCCGCAGTATTTTGCTTTTGTATAGATGAGATATATTTTCCTCTAGAAAAGTGCAAGTGAGCCCCAGTGGGAGGGGGAAGGAGATGAAACTGTTGACAGACCCCGAAGCAGTTGGATCCTTGAAGATGGGACAACTTATTTGGATTGGCACCTTTACACAGGGTTAGGGAGATTTCCATGAAGTTTTGGGAGGTGCCAGAACTCACTCTCCACAATGGCAGCTAGGCATTAGGTTTCCCTGCAGTGTGGGGCATGGTGGGTGTTGAAGATGTGTTTGTAGTGGTGCAGGCACCATTGGTTACTATCTAACTTGGTGCCTTGCCATTGATTCCTCAAGATCTGGCCAGGATTCTAACCCATAGATTCATAAGGACGATAAGTTTATGTCCCACTGGCAGCCCGGGCCAGTGAATTAGAAGTGGACTGAAACTTTATGAACTGGTTTATTCACTGCAAGGAAACACATGAAGTAATTAATTCGGAATGAATTGTGGGATCCTCTTTTTATTGAGCAAGGATGGGAACAATTGAAGTAATAAAATTGAAATAAAATGAAGTACAATGAACACAAAAATACTCAGGGAGCAACCAGCAGCAAATGAAGTAAAATTTAATACATTTCTTTCTTTAAGGAAATAGGTGCATTTTCTCTCATCAAATGCAGAGTGAGTTATCAGTTCAAAGAAATGGGCCCAATGAAAGAATAAATAAGCTGGGAGTGATGAAACATATTAATAAACTTGCTGCATATTTTTCCCTGAGAACACCCCCAGGACTAGTGAATTCAAAGTGAATTGTGGACCAATATTTACTCACTGGGTTAAGGACCAGGACTTGTGTGAGGTCTGAGAGTAAGACTGAAGAACATTGACTTAATTAGCACAAAAAATGTCAGTAAGCAAAGAAAGAAGTCGATCAAGCTAAAAGATTACAGTTATTTTTCCCAGCAGAAACTGCTCCTGTCTTCAAGTGGTTTTTAAATTCAGTTAAGAATATTTTTCTTTTATTGACTGAACTCTGTTGTCAAGTAAAACATTAGGGGCAATTTTATGCTCTACCCCACGGCGGGTTTGGAGGCGGGGAGAGCATAAAATCGGTTGGGATGGTGGTGGGGCGCGGGGGCTTCCCCCACCATCCCGCCTCTGTAAAATTTAGTCTGGGGCGGGAAGGCCTTTGAACAGCCTTCTCACCCCACTCCCAATTGAGGCCCTTAACTGGACAATTAATCCCCAATTAAGGGCCTCATCCCACCGCTGCCACAGTTAGCCGTGCGACGGGTGGCCCTGTCGCCGCACGGGAAGCACGGCACAAGAAACCTTTGTGTCTGAATGAGGGACCCAGCATCAGGAAGGGGGGCCCCCATTGAGAGCCACCCCTCTGCTCTTGCTAGTGACCTTCCTACATTGCCCTCTCGCGCGACCCTCACCCCATGAGATCCCTCCCACTCTGACCTACCTAAAGCCTGGGTCTCAACCAGGGACCTCATACTTCTCAGGTCATCAGGGAGGTAAGTATGTGTGCCTTGCAAGGGAGGAGGAGTGTCTGACCTCTGCAAATGTGCGCTTCTCTCAGGGCAGTCCTGGTGTGGAAAGCAGCTCATCAGCCCCTCTGCCAGTGACATCAGCACCTTTACAGGAGTCCCTCAGCAGGCTGGTGTCCTCCAGCCTCAGACTAGGGGACAACCTCCAAGGCCATTCCAAACCATGGAGCAGCAAGGTCAGCCAGGGAATTGTCAACAGCTCAGTTGCCAAGATTTGTCTCTACATCAACAGAGATCTTTAAGTCTACAGGCCATCTTGCGTGGGTCTCATACACCCTGTATTCTTGGAGTGCCATGGTGTCAAGAGGCGCCTCCGACAGAGGGAGGGCCCAGACACCACTGCGCCTATTTGTGAAGGTCCACGACAAGAGCAAGAACAGCCGGCCTGGCAAAGAAGGGCCCACATTTGCCAGAGAGTGTACCAGACTCAGATCAGCTACCTCCAAATGTCCGAGCGCCCTTGTCAATGGAGATTACGGCTCTCCAGGGAGGCCATCATTGATTTATGCACCATGCTGCTGGACGATTTGCGACCTGTGGGATTGGGGGGGTCATCACATGCTAGTGACCCTGAAGAACACCTTGGCCCTAAACTTCTACGCAACTTGATCTTTCCAGGGACCCACTGGGGACATGTATGGAATCTCCCAGGCAGCAGCCCACCACTGCATCAAGGAGGTGACCAATGCCTTAGTTAAGAGGGCTGGTAACTGTGTGTGCTACCAGACCGACCCTGACAGTCAGGCCGAGAAGGCCTTTGGATTTTGGGCCATCGCTGGTTTTCCCCTGGTGCATGTTTGATAGATTGCCTCTATGTGGCCATTAAGGCTGCCATACACCAGCCAGCCACCTTCATCCATCAACAGGAAGGGCTTCCATTCAATCAATGTTCGACTGGTCTGCGACCACCGAAAACGTTTCCTGCAGATTTGTGCTTGCTTCCCAGGAAGCAGCCATGACACATACATACTTTGACAGTCCCAGGTGCCACAGCTTTTCAGGCCCCCTGTTTGCCTCCTTCAGGGATGGATTCTCCCTGAAGTCTTGGCCCTCGCAATACAATGGAGGAGAAGTACAATAATTGCAACGGCTGCACCTGAGCAACCATCGAGCATGCTATTGGGCTACTCGATCGATCTGGTGGGCACTGCAGTATGCCCCAGCGAGTGTCTCGCGTATCATTGTGGTCTGCTGTGCTCTGCACAATCTAGCACTGCAGAGGAGGGAGGCCCAACATGACGATGTGATGCCTGAGCGGCAGTCATCCACTGACGAGGAGGATACAGCGGAGAGAGAGGAGCAAGCAGCACTGGATATTGAAGACACGGCACTAGAGGCCAGACAGGCTGAGAGACGCATAAATGAGGCAAGAGACAAGCTCATAATTACACATTTCCAGCCACCCTGATCTCCACTCACCGAGAATGCAATAGAGACTCACCTTCAGGTATGAATTCTGTCACCTCCTTTCCATTTGTGCTCCCTGTCTTGCCACCAGTTGCTATGCACGCTAGTGCCCATGGGAGACAAATGTTAATGAGGGCAGTGATCACATTGATATAGCACTAAGGGGGAAGGGGGAGGCCAGCAGCTCACAATTAAAGTGGCACATGGCTTTCAGACAATGAAGCTAAATGATTTGAACAAAGGTTTGTTTAATTATTTTACACAAAACATATTTGGTACACTCTTGAGACCCAAAGTGTGGCTATGTGCTTTTCTTAATACATTTGCAGCTGCTCCTACACGTTGTGATCCTCCAACAGCAGTTAGGCTGGAGGCAGGCTGCTGATCAGGCTGCCCTTGGCCTGTGATGACTTTGGTGGGCGTCCTTTGGCTACCTGAGGCCTGGAAGGCCCCTGGTTGCCCGCAGGTGTCCTGGACTGGTGCAGGACTATCCTCAGGCATAGCTGCCGCTGGAGCTGGGCTCACTGGTACAGCAACTGAGGAGCTGGTGGCCACACTCAGTGAGCCTTGAAGGGAGCCCCCAGATGTGAATGGCACCTCCATTTGAAGGTTGTCTTGAGCCTCCTTGCTCACCAGAGATGGACCAGGAGTGGGAGAAGCCTCCGGGCTCCTGTTACCCCTCTCACCTTGCCGCTGCTGCATCGAGCTCATGGCCAAGGCGATGGTGTACATTGGTCTGCGCATATTGTGGGATCTGTCTCCCCATGAGGGTCGCCAGCCTCTCGATGGAGGTAGCCATAAACTCATAGGTCTGAGATATGGCAACACTCATGGAATGAATGGACTCCTCTATCATCAACATGGTTGTGCATGATGTCTGGCATCTCCAACAGCTGTTGCCTTACCTCTTTCTGCAACTCCAGCATGCCCTGTTCTGTCAACATCAGAGGCTCCACATCATCTGAGGCTCAGCATGGGCCTGGCCACCCACAGTCCTCCGACTGCCGGAGTCCTTATCTGTTTCAGCCTCAGCCAGCTGTTTGGGCATGTGTGTGTTGCTGTTACCAGCTTGTGACCCTGATTCTAAAGCTGAGCGGGTACCCACCGAGGTGAAAGTATCTGCACTGGTGGAGGGTGCAGGACAGTCATGAGACGGTGCATCCTCTGAGTGGTCCTCTTCCTCAGTGGTGGATGAGTGTCGCCCTGTGGCTGCGAATGGCTACCTGCATGAGAGAACACAAACATATGTGGGTTAGGCTGTGCAGATCTCCTGATGCCTACCATGTGTGATTTTGGTCTACAACATGAATGCGCATGCCGATGCGAGGTAATCCTCACTCTCTTGTACAGGGACTCCAATCTCTCTGTCCGATATTGTGCAGCTGCACTGGGTGCCCGCCAGCTCCAATGGCTCTTCCTCGGTGGAGGAAAGTGGACATAGATCTGGGAGTCCTCCGCCAGTCCGGGCCATCTCCCTATTATGGGTCCTCTTATCCTGCAAGAGGTGGGATGGAGATAGTAGAGAATGACAGACAGATCAACATGATAGTTCTGCTCATGTCAGCCCCTCGTCCCCTACTGGGGGCTCTGATGTATCCCATACCGATACTTGCTGTCAGGGGAGGTAAGACGAGTGAGCTATGAAGGAAGGTGGCCGGTGGCTGAGGTGCAGCATGCATCTGTCAGTAAAAGACAGAACCCTGGCCACTTAGCCGTGTCGGAGCGCTGCTACCCTCCCCATGTCATGCAACCTTCCTTGTAGTCACATACAATGCTCAGCAAGACAATTAGTATGGAGCACTCACCTTGGCAGAACGCAGTAGGTTATTGACCCTCTTCCTGCACAAGACTCAGTTGCCCTGGGTGACCCCACGGCTGCTAATTGCCTCTGTGATCTCCACCCAGGTTTCCTTGGTCAGGCGGGAGGACCACTGCTTGCTATTCAGAGAAAGAGAACCTCCCGCCTTTCCCTTGCAGCCTGGAGGAGAAAGAGGCAAATCTGAACTATTGGGTCAGCCTGTGTCTTGCCTCAGCCATCATCTTCTGCCCTCCTCAGTGGGGTTGGGGGTTACAGGAACCAGTCAGACAGAGTTGTAGGCTGCGCAAAGCTGACAATGACTCCAAGGCAGGAGTGAAAACAGGACTGGCAGGCCTTTAAATATGGCACAAGCACCTGCCCCGGAGTCATCTGAGACCATAATTAACAACTCACCTCCCACACCCGACATGTGGTTGGGGGAGAACCGCACCTTGCCTATGCAAAAAGGACGCCCACCGCAAAATCGCAGTGGGACAGCAGCCCATGTAATGAACGTGAATGGCACCTTTATCCAAGCCCGCCACTGGTCCCGGTAGCTGGCTGATTAATTCAGCCCACAGTATTTCATGTGCTTCTTACTTTGTTGGTTGAGTTCATGTCTCTCTTTCCTCCTGTTTTCTGAGCTAATTTGAATTCTGTCACCATCCCGTCTCTTCTCTCTTCTTTTTCAGCTGCTTTTGCTAGACTCCTACTCAGTTGTCTGCCTCTCCCATACCTTTGTGATGTAAGCAGCTCAGTTGGATTGTATGTTCTCTCATTTCTGATACTTGTTATCACTGTACTATTAAGATGGTGAATTAGAGAGTAAAGATGAAAATGTGAGTTCATGCCAATTAGTGAAACAAGCATTTGATCAATATTGTTTTTTTGCTTTTTGACAGTAACATACTAAAAGAGAGCATTAATGTAACCTGGTTAGTGGGTAGGATAAACAGAAAAAGAAACCAAACTAATCAAAATAGAAAAAAAAAATGTAAGAAGGTTTGGAAGAACTAACATGCGTATAGTTATTTGGTTTATAAGGCTATGCTGAAAAATTGTTAAGTCAGGCATCTCACAGAGTCAGGGACTGAGTCCTCCAGACAGAAGAGGTAGGCATGCCATTGTATGTGCACTCACTTGTTCATTGTTTCACGTGTCTGATTAAAAGAACACACATCAAACTATGTCAGTGCTTCAATGTGACTGCCACCTAATCAGTCCTGATCTGTCGCGGGGAGGCACTGCAGTTGCTTTCCAACCAGGGGCTAAGTTAAATAATACAAATACAGATCATGTCAGTCCACTTGTGCGCCTCCTGTGTCGAGAGCAATTTCGGTAGAAGCCAAGAAACGGTCATCTGCTTGCCCACTGATCTGGGAAATGATGTGTGGCATGGAGATGGTGGGGTAACTGGAGTGACTGGAAGAAGATAAAACTTTTTTTTAAATCATTCAACCAGATTCTTGCTGAGAAATTTATTATTGACCACACCATCCTCCTACCATGCCTCTCCACTGTCACCCAGCTGGGACTGTACTCACCTGGTTCTGTTCTTATCTACCTTACTGTAACCAAGGATAACCTGCATTAGCTTCTCTTCCCACTCCCACACCATTAACTCTGGTCTTCTCAAAGGACCTATCCTTAGCTCCCTCCTATTACTCATCTGCATGCTGCCAGTCAGCGACATCAATTGAAAACACAGAGTCAATTTCCACATGTACGCTGATGCAACCCAGTTTTACCTCACCACCACCCCTCTCGACCTCTCCACTGTCTCTAAATGATCAGACCGCTTATCCGACATCCAGTAGTGGATGAGTAGCCATTTCCTCCAACTAAATATTGGGAAAACTGTAGCCAATTGGGTTCCCACCACAAACTCTGTTCACTAGCCACAGACTCCATCCATCTCCCTGACAACTGTCTTGAGGCTGAACCTGACTGTTCACTTGGTGTAATATTTGATGCCGAGATGAGCTTCCAACAACATATCTGCAAGATCACTAAGACTGCCTATTTCCACCTCTTTAACATTGCCCAACTCTGCCCCATCTCAGCTCACCTGCAACTGAAACCCTTCTCCATGGCCTTTGTTACCTCTAGACTTGGCAATTTCAGTGCACTCCTGACTGGCCTCCCATGTTCTACCCTCTGTAAATTTAAGGTTATCCAAAACTCTGCTGCTGTGCGATATCTGCAGTTTTCTAATTCTGGCCTTTTACGCATCCATGATTTTAAATACTCCACCATTGGTAACTGTTCCTTTGGTTGCCACGGCCCTAAGCTCTAAAAGAAAGAGAGACTTGTATTTATATAGTGCCTTTCATGACCATCAAATGTCCCAAAGCGCTTTACAACCAATGAAGTACTTTTGAAGTGTAGCTACTGTTGTAATGTAGGGAATGCAGTGGCCAGTTTGCACACAGCAAACTCCCAGAAACAGCAATGTGATAATGACCAGATAACCTGTTATTGTGATGTTGATTGAGGGATAAATATTGTCCAGGAAACCAGGCATAACCTCCCTGCTCATCTTCGAAATAGTGCCATGGGATCTTTTATGTCCACCTGAGAGGGTAGACAGGGCCTTAGTTTAACATCTGGGCTGGAATTTTACAGTGGCCGGAGGGAAGCTGCCAATGACTGAAAAGTCGGTGGCAACCCCTGCTCTGCTGGGCCTGGGGATCCAGACCGGATTTTACGGTCCCCAGGCCATTAATTGGTATTAGGCAGTACTTCCATCTCCTTGAGGCAGGAAGTCCCACCTGACGGAGCTGCTCGCCAATCAGCGGTCCGGTAGCTCTTAGTTCCAGCAGCGCCACCAGGAGCGGTGGCCAGTGCTAGAACTGCAACTCAGCTGAAGACTGAAGATGTTGGGGAACCCTGGAGAACGGGTACGTTTTCCTGGCCTCGCTGGGGGCAATTAGTCGGGCCCCGACGAGGCAAGTGGGGTCGATTGGAGGGGGGGGGGGGGTCGTGTTGGACGTTGGGGGTAGTTGGGGCATCGGGGGCGGCCCTCCGTCAGGCACAGGGTGCTTGATCAGTCCCAGCTGGGTGACAGTGGACTATGTATCAGCCAGAAGTCAAGATATCCAGCAGAAAGGAAATCAAATTCTCTGTCCAAAGTCAAAGAAAAGATTGTCATTGTGTGGGTGGCACTAAGCAGAAGAGTTAAGCAATTGGCCTTTCAATAACACAACCAGAAAAAGGCAATATGAACAAGCCGTTCATGCCAAAACAAATGTTCTAATAAATGCTACTCAGTTTTGGATGATCATTTTATTTTTGTGTAATGTTTCTGCCATTCCTGAATTTTTAAAATCTACACACAAGTACATAGATGCTGAACTATGTGTCACGGAGTGCGTTCTCATGTGGTGTAGCCTTACAATGATAATCATTACATAAACACTTGAAAACAATCTATTATTTATGGAGTCTCTGAGCAGAATGATTATCAATGCAGGCAGGAATTCTAATGTTGTACACTTCAGTGCTGAGACAAATTGAGGTGACCATCTTAGAAGATTTTAGGAGGAAATCACTGAACTTCCTGAAAGTGATAGCAATAGTGTCAATTTCATGAAAACATCATTTAACTGCTGATTTTTAGGCTTGTATTTTATTGAATGTAGGAAATTAAGGGAGTGATATAATTGAGGTGTTTAAGATAATTAAAGGATTTGAAAGGGTAGGTAGAGAGAAACTATTTCTTCTGATGGGGGAGTTCAGAACAAAATTAGAGCTAGGCTGTTCAGCCATGATATCAAAAAACACTTCTTCACACAAAGGGTAGTAGAAATCTGTAACTGGCCCTCCAAAAAGCTGTTGAAGCTAGACCAATTGAATATTTCAAAACTGAGATTGATAGATCTTTGTTAGACAGAGGTATTAAGGGTTATGGAACAGGTGGATGGAGTTAAGGCACAGATCAGCCATGATCTATTGAATGACAGAATAGGCTCGGGAGGCTGAATGGCCTACTTGTGCTCGTATGTTCCGACGAGTTTCACTACAAATGAGAATCATCATAATCTGGGAAATTAAAAATCTGTAAATCCATTTCGAGTAATATTTTTGAGGATTTTAGGGCACTGAGCACCACTTGAACTCATGTTCCCCTTTTTTAATTAAAAATTAAGTTATAAAGTATAGAGTGAAAATGCACAAGATTGGCAGGTTTGGAAATACTGCTTGAAGATTGTTTTGCTCCTCAGATGGAGAAGTGATGCATCTTTGAGACTGAAAATGTATCACAACCAAAAGAAAGAATGCACATCAGAAAAGTAAAAACATATTTCAGATGAAAATGTGGTCTGTTTCTACTTTCAAATTGGAGGTAAATTTTTCAGCTCATCTAGTTGAGGGAACTTTACAGTGGAACTGAAACATTCTCCCGTTACAGGCATCGATGACCAGCATGAAACACTCTCAGTTCAAGTATAGCATAGTCAAAGTTAACATCCTGTCTGAGGTATACCTCAATGGGCAGGATTTTGAACCCTCATCGGGGCTGGGAATAGTGGTCGGAGGGAGCTAAAAAATAGCCCTGTCGGCTGGCTTACTGTTTTCCTGGCTCCAGCCCACCTCGGGGCTATTTTTGTGGGAGGGGAACGGCGGCAGGTCTCCCTGCCTGCATGCATCAGGTAGCTAACACAGCTCATTAAGGGCCACTTAAGGCCAATTAAAGGAGACCACCTGCAATTTTCCAGTCAGATTCCAGATTTCCAGAGGCAGCAGGGGCCAGTTTAGATGCCAGGAGCCAGCCTCCCAGTGGCAGATCAGCAGGGTCAGTGCTCCTGGAAGATCTGGAGGCCCTCCCTGCCTACCTGGCTGACCACCACCCCCCCCCCCCCCCCCCCCGGCCGCACCCCCCACCTCCTTCAGCCTGACCCAAAGTGGTGGCCTGGCTGCAAAAGTCATTTTTTAATTTAAGTTTTAAAAAGTTGGAAAAAGGGCATCTCCATTTTGAAGCGACCTCTCCCTTACTTCCATTTCATCCTGCTGCACCTTTCAAGCTGGAAGACCTCTCATTGGCCCTCCAGCTTCGAGAGGCTGTCCACCATCCTTGATTGGACAGCGAGCCTGCCCTCTGGCCAATAATTGGCCGCCCCGGGGAAAATCACAAAGACTGACTGTTTCCCACATTTCAACCTGATGGCAGGGTTCAGAAGCCCACAGGGAAACCTTGCTCAATATGTCTCAGCCAGAACCTCAAGAAAAAGCAACTTCTACTGCAGCTACTCCATCAGTTGCTTCAGGGCTTTTCCGAATGAGATGACCAAACATTGTAGGATTAGGTACAACTCTATTCTTTAGGTCCATACCCTCCAGAGACTGTGATGAAACTGTCCAAACTCATTTCCAGAATTGGTACAGCTAAACCACAGCATGACTTTCAATCCATCAGTTTAAAGCCTAGAAAATGCATGCTTCAGATTAAAATCCAAATATGAGTTTTCTGATTGTGCAAATCAAGAAAGTCTCAACTATAAAATCCTGGGGTGTGCTGAAATAGTCAACCACAAACAGGACAGCAGTGTGGTACTGCAACTGCCCTCAGTATTTCAGGCTACAATAAAGGTCTCATGCAGGCCCCCACCTGCCAAGCATGAGGCATATTTATTTCACCACTTGGACATTAAATTTCAAACCGTTGTTGAAATGAAGAAAGGACTTGCTTTAAAAATTTGCCAGATCTTGGCTGGAAAGATATTTGCATATTGATAGACAGTGTCTGGAAGGATAAAACAGCCATTTCCTGACACATTCAACCCACAATGGACTTTTGATCACCAGACATTGAAGGTGGGGAGCTCGCATTCCAGGTTGACTGCTAAGATGGGCAAATACACAAACAGACATGGTCAAACCAGCTAGTCACATGACTAACCTGCTGGGTAACTTGAGATTTTTGAATTTGTACAAACAGTTTGGGCAGAAAGCAGAATGTTCCTGGACTGAGAAGACCTTTCCTGGCCAGCTCACCACAGCCTCTCCTGTCTGCCTGCCCCCATCTCTTTCTCACGGAACGCCAAATCCACATGAACCCCAAGAGGGAAAAGCCTCCTCACGAACAAGGTTTCAGAAGAATACTGGGCCCCAACGAAAAGCAGGATCTGCCTAGAATCAAGGACTCGACAGAGAGCTCAAAGACCCGTAACAAAAACTCTTCAGATATTGCCTCAAAACTTTTTCACTTTATTTCTTCTGTCTTTTCTGTCTCTATTTGCATGTGTGTATCGCATATGCCTGCTAGTGTGGGCACGTCGTATATCCATAGGCATTAACTGAATTAGAGTTTAAGTTTAATAAATTTCCACTTTTATTCTTTAAACCTAAGAAAGCCTATTTGTGCTGGTTTCTTTTATAATTGGAAAACGGTGAAGAAGGATTCACCAAGGGGGAACTAAGAAACACGTTGTGTTTAAAATTAAACCCTGTTACAGTAAGACCAGGTGAAGACTGAAAGGGAACCCTGGACCTCGTTCTCACCTGGTCGTAAAAAGTGAAATCCCACTGCTGATCACTGTCCTGTTTCTTCTGACGTCTGCTCGAAGTGCTTATATTTGATCATTAAGTGACGGCAGGATTGGACTCAGTAATTATTTGTCCCTCACCACTTGGTTGAATAATCCACCATGTTCAGTGTCCAGACACACTCAAAAACTGCTACTTGAGTAAGGTACAACAGGGTTGTTGGTATCCATGTAGCTGTGGCCCAACATAAAAGATACCAGCTTCAGAATAATGATAAAAAGAGAAATTCAAAGATATAAGGGAACTGGAGCTGGAGCTGGATGAACTTCGGATCATTCGGGAGGCGGAGGGGATTATTGACAGGAGTTATAGGGAGGCAGTCACACCTCAGGTAAAAGAAGTAGGTAGATGGGTTACCGTCAGGGGAAGGAAAGGGAACCAGCAGGCAGTGCAGGGATCCCCTGTGGCCGTTTCCCTCAACAACAGGTATACCGTTTTGGATACTGTTGAGGGGGACGACTTACCAGGGGTAAGCAGTGGGGTGCAGGTCTCTGGCACAGAGTCTGTCCCTGTTGCTCAGAAGGGAAAGGGGAAGAGGAGCAGAGCATTAGTCATTGGGGACTCCATAGTTAGGGGAACAGATAGGAGGTTCTGTGGGAACGAGAGAGACTCACGGTTGGTGTGTTGCCTCCCAGGTGCCAGGGTACGTGATGTCTCTGATCGTGTTTTTGGGATCCTTAAGGGGGAGGGGGAGCACCCCCAAGTTGTGGTCCATATAGGCACCAACGACATAGGTAGGAAGAGAGATGGGGATTTGGCAGAAATTCAGGGAGCTAGGGTGGAAGCTTAGAGCGAGAACAACCAGAGTTCTTATCTCTGGGTTGTTGCCCGTGCCACGTGCTAGTGAAGAGAGGAATAGGGAGAGAGAGGAGTTGAACACGTGGCTGCAGGGATGGTGTAGGAGGGAGGGTTTTGGTTTCCTGGATAATTGGGGCTCTTTCTGGGGTAGGTGGGACCTCTACAAACAGGATGGTCTTCACCTGAACCAGAGGGGTACCAATATCCTGGGTTGGAGATTTGTTAGTGCTCTTCGGGGGGGTTTAAACTAAATCAGCAGGGGAATGGGAACCTAAATTGTAGTTCCAGTGTACAGGCTGTTGAGAGTAGTGAGGTAGGGGATAAGGTTACAGGGACGCAAGAGGGCACTGGCAAGCAAGAACTTGGTTTAAAGTGTGTCTACTTCAACGCCAGGAGCATCCGGAATAAGGTGGGTGAGCTTGCAGCATGGGTTGGTACCTGGGATCCTGATGTTGTGGCCATTTCAGAGACATGGGTAGAGCAGGGGCAGGAATGGATGTTGCAGGTTCCGGGATTTAGATGTTTCAGTAAGAACAGAGAAGAGGGTAAAAGACGGGGGGGTGTGGCATTGTTAATCAAGGAAAGTATTACAGCGGCAGAAAGGACGTTTGAGGACTCGTCTACTGAGGTAGTATGGGCCGAGGTTAGAAACAGGAGAGGAGAGGTCACCCTGTTGGGAGTTTTCTATAGACCTCCGAATAGTTCCAGAGATGTAGAGGCAAGGATAGCGAAGATGATTCTCGACAGGAGCGAGAGTAACAGGGTAGTGGTTATGGGGGACTTTAACTTTCCAAATATTGACTGGAAATACTATAGTTCGAGTACTTGAGATGGGTCTGTTTTTGTCCAGTGTGTGCAGGAGGGTTTTCTGACACAGTATGTGGACAGGCCAACCAGGGGCGATGCCACATTGGATTTGGTACTGGGTAATGAACCCGGCCAGGTGTTCGATTTAGATGTAGGTGAGCACTTTGGCGATAGTGATCACAATTCGGTTAGGTTTACCTTAGCGATGGGCAGGGACAGGTATATACCGCAGGGCAAGAATTATAGCTGGGGGAAAGGAAATTATGACGCGATTCGGCAAGATTTAGGATGTGTAGGATGGGGAAGGAAACTGCAGGGGATGGGCACAAACGAAATGTGGAGCTTATTCAAGGAACAGCTAATGCGTGTCCTTGATAAGTATGTACCTGTCAGGCAGGGAGGAAGTTGTCGAGCGAGGGAGCCGTGGTTTACTCAAGAAGTTGAAGCGCTTGTCAAGAGGAAGAGGGCGGCTTATGTTAGGATGAGACGTGAAGGCTCAGTTAGGGCGCTTGAGAGTTACAAGCTAGCCAGGAAGGATCTAAAGGGAGGGCTAAGAAGAGCAAGGGGAGGACACGAGAAGTCATTGGCGGATAGGATCAAAGAAAACCCTAAGGCTTTCTATAGGTATATCAGGAATAAAAGAATGATAAGAGTTAGAACAGGGCCAATCAAGGATAGTAGTGGGAAGTTGTGTGCGGAATCAGAGGAGATAGGGGAAGCGTTAAATGAATATTTTTCGTCAGTATTTACAGTAGAGAAAGAAAATGTTGCCGAGGAGATTACTGAGATACAGCCTACTAGGCTAGATGGGATTGAGATTCACAAGGAGGAGGTGTTAGCAATTTTGGAAAGAGTGAAAATAGATAAGTCCCCTGGGCCAGATGGGATTTATCCTAGGATTCTCTGGGAAGCCAGGGAGGAGATTGCAGAGCCGTTGTTGTTGATCTTTATGTCGTCATTGTCGACAGGAGTAGTGCCGGAAGACTGGAGGATAGCAAATGTTGTCCCCTTGTTCAAGAAGGGGAGTAGAGACAGCCCTGGTAATTATAGACCTGTGAGCCTTACTTCGGTTGTGGGTAAAATGTTGGAAAAGGTTATAAGAGATAGGATTTATAATCATCTTGAAAAGAATAAGTTCATTTGCGATAGTCAGCACGGTTTTGTGAAAGGTAGGTCGTGCCTCACAAACCTTATTGAGTTTTTCGAGAAGGTGACCAAACAGGTGGATGAGGGTAAAGCCGTGGATGTGGTGTATATGGATTTCAGTAAGGCGTTTGATAAGGTTCCCCACGGTAGGCTATTGCAGAAAATACGGAAGTATGGGGTTGAAGGTGATTTAGAGCTTTGGATCAGAAATTGGCTAGCTGAAAGAAGACAGAGGGTGGTGGTTGATGGCAAATGATCATCCTGGAGTTTAGTTACTAGTGGTGTACCGCAAGGTTCTGTTTTGGGGCCACTGCTGTTTGTCATTTTTATAAATGACCTGGATGAGGGTGTAGAAGGGTGGGTTAGTAAATTTGCGGATGACACGAAGGTCGGTGGAGTTGTGGATAGTGTCGAAGGGTGTTGTAGGGTACAGAGGGACATAGATAGGCTGCAGAGCTGGGCTGAGAGATGGCAAATGGAGTTTAATGCGGAGAAGTGTGAGGTGATTCACTTTGGAAGGAGTAACAACAATGCAGAGTATTGGGCTAATGGGAAGATTCTTGGTAGTGTAGATGAGCAGAGAGATCTTGGTGTCCAGGTACATAAATCCCTGAAGGTTGCTACCCAGGTTAATAGGGCTGTTAAGAAGGCATATGGTGTGTTAGCTTTTATTAGTAGGGGGATCGAGTTTCGGAGCCACGAGGTCATGATGCAACTGTACAAAACTCTGGTGAGGCCGCACCTTGAGTATTGCGTGCAGTTCTGGTCACCGCATTATAGGAAGGATGTGGAAGCTTTGGAAAGGGTGCAGAGGAGATTTACTAGGATGTTGCCTGGTATGGAAGGAAGGTCTTACGAGGAAAGGCTGAGGGACTTGGGGTTGTTTTCGTTAGAGAGAAGGAGGAGGAGAGGTGACTTAATAGAGACATACAAGATAATCAGAGGGTTAGATAGGGTGGATAGTGAGAGTCTTTTTCCTCGGATGATGATGGCAAACACGAGGGGATATAGCTTTAAGTTGAGGGGTGAAAGATATAGGACAGATGTCAGAGGTAGTTTCTTTACGCAGAGAGTAGTAGGGGCGTGGAACGCCCTGCCTGCAACAGTAGTAGACTCGCCAACTTTAAGGGCACTTAAGTGGTCATTGGATAGACATATGGATGAAAATGGAATAGTGTAGGTCAGATGGTCGGCGCAACATCGAGGGCCGAAGGGCCTGTACTGCGCTGTAAGTTCTAATTCTAATTCTAATAATGCACGTGAATTTCACAGATTTAAAGGTCTTCTCAAAAGTATTTCAGGACTAAGACTAAATGAGTATTTTGAAAGTTATCGGAGAATTTGAGAGGTCAGTGTTAACAGGTACTGTTTGAATTGCTATTTTTCCTCATTAATGGAAATGACCAAAATTAAATGCATGATGGAACTAAAGGCAAAAAGTAGGTATTGTTAGAGTTTTGGGAGAACATTATTAGAACAAACAGTTTTCCAAAATTAAATTGTCAATAGATTAAATGTTTTTAAGCATGTAACTATATTTTTGTATTCTTCAAACTTACTTCTATCTGATCAGTAAACTCATGCATCTTGTAAAGAACATTAATCAAAAGGCACCAGAATAAACTTTAATCTTTTCATTTTTTAATCAGAAAACAACTGTCTGATTGTTTATGTCCACATCCAGGGATTATTCGATGCCTAAACTCCAACTTGCAAAACAGTCTTGCTTTAATCAGTCCAAATTACATTAACAGTTTCATAAATCGATTATGAGTTCATAAGTTTTTTGCCCAATCAACAAAGACAAAGTAAGATAAATCATGAACTAGCATTTCTTTATGAGCACAACACAATTGACATGATCTTAATACTAAAGTTTAAAGAGTACGCAAGACATCTAAGTCAACTTTATTTATTGACAGAATTAGTAATCCTATGGTGTGTACAGAGTTTCATTGGCTCTGTGAAACACTTTCCACACTTAGTACATTTATAGCTTCATTCTGTTGTGTGAATCAGTGTTGCACATTTCAACTTATATGAGCTGTTTTATAGGCTGGTCTCTGAGTACTGTGACGGAAACCACACCTGCCAAAATGAAACATATTAATTTCGTCATATGGAACATTATTTTTGAACTGTTACTGGACATTGAACGAACTTGTTTAAACAGACCACAGAAGTGTGGCTGAAAACATGGCTGTACATTTTCATTCTAAAAGGCAGCTGCATGGAGAGACAATGGGAGTACTCCCTGATTCAATTAGCCAGATGGGTTTTGTCAATGGTGGTGATCAAGAGAGATTGCGAGTCATTGAATGTGTAAAAGCCAGCATTCCACGCCCTTTCCCCCACCCCCCCACCCACCCAACTGAGAATGTCTGGTAAGCTTGGAGGAATCCACAAGCTTCGCAGCCGAGGCTGCTCCAAACAAGAAGCTAGTCACATGACTAACCTGCTGGCCAACCAGGGGCTTTTTAAATTGTGTCTGACACAGAAAGTAAGAGACGGCAAGTGAACTTCAAGAAGAGAATACCTCTCTCTCTCTCTCTCTCTCTCTCTCTCACACGCAAAGGTCTAGGGACCCATGGAAGTAACTTAAGCTTCAAGACAGAAGACCAATGAAACAAGTGTGAAAGTGTGCACTAGGCCCCAACAAGAACTGCAAGGCTTAACTTTAATCAAAGACTTTACATCTGACCCAAAGCCAGAAACTGAATTTCCATCTACTACTTCAAACCTTCCCCCACTTTTCATTCTTTCGCCTCCTCGGTATCTATTTGCGTGTGTTTATCGCATATATATGCTAGCATGGTTGCATCACATATTCTTAGTAGTTTTAACTGAGTTAGAGTTTTAAGGTTAATAAACTTACACCTTTCCTGTTTAAAGTTGAGAAAACCATTCTTTGCATTTACAATGACAGAGCAGTGAGCATGGACTCACTGAGGGCAAGCTAAAAACAGTGTTTTTAAAGTTAAACCCTGTTACGGCCAAACCAGGAAAAGGCCGAGAGGAGAGCCATCGACCCCTTCTTCACCTCGTCCTTACAGTACATTTGAAACAATGAGGGACAAAAAAATTAACACAAATTGGAACTTTCAGCCATGCTATTCGCTATTGATACCTGGATGGAACCAAGTCCCTCTCACATTCCTCTTGAAGCATCCAGTTTCTGCCAAGTCTCACATTGCTTGGCAGCATACATTTGAGGCTGGGGGAGGAGAGCGATGATATCTTAAAAATCATTTCAATTAGTAAATGTGAATGGTCCGTGGATGTTGTCCTCATGCCCACATTTGGTTTGGGCACAGCACCTGCTGTTGCTCTGCTGCTGCTACACCTTCAAAGATTACCCCCTCTTATCCTGGGCTATCAGCTACAGTGGCACTCCTTTTCTAAGTTATTGCCATTGCTTTTACCAAATGAAATGTTGCCACTGTTAAACTACTGCATGTTATCTTCCTACAGAACACACCATTGTGGCTGCAACCAATTTCTGAATTATGCAAAAGTCTTAGATAAAGTGATGAATGTTACTTTGGCTGATACAGACAGAGCCAGATCCTCTCTCCTCCTCCCTGCTGAAGTATTCCAGTCCTGCTGCTGTTTATTAGCCCAAAATGATTTTTTCAATTTTTTTCTAATTATAGCAATCATTTTAATTGCTGCTCAAACATGACATATTGTATATGGTGGCTTTCCTTATGTGCATTTAATCATTCTGGAGTGAAAATGTTCACATCTACGCAAGAGTGACAGCCCTGCAAAACCAGCAGCAGATCGAAGGTCACTCCCAGCAGGGTTAAAACCATGCTGTCCCTTTTAATTTGCCATGGTTGCTGGTTTGAAATGTAATGTCCTCACCACCTCATTGCGACAGTGAATTAAAAATGTAACTGTGTCAACTGTTACATACTCTGATCAGCAGAAGCTTAGGCACGGAGAAAACACAGAACTAATTTTTAATTCCCTACTTAATTTCACTGCAACTGAATTGCTCTTTTTCACTGCACCAAGTAAGAATGATACAGCTGACCTGGAGGTATTTTTGAAAAGGTGGAAGAGTCTATGTAGTCGAAAGTACAGTTAAATCACTAGGTTTTTCAATGGCATTTCCTTGCTAGAAGAGTTCTTCTTTTCCTAAAGTGCTTATTGACATTGTGAAATAACACCATCTCTGAAGTGGGAGGAGATTAAAAGATGTGAACAAAGGCATGAAAAAGATTTTGAAAGTGAAGCGAAATGTATCAAAAGGGAATGGTTTAGGAAGAGTTATCCTTCCTGACAGTAGCTATCTCTTGCCATAATAAAATCTGATTTTTAAAAAAGTGTTCCCTCTGCTTCTTTTCAGAAGGATCTTAATAGGGTGTGAAGAGAAGGTGGATCTCAATTAACTGTTACCAAAAGTACAAAACCAATGATTGGGGCAATTTCATTATGCTCGTTGCAACCATGTATATTTCCCACCCACCACCACCACCCCCCCCCCCCCACCCCCGACCCCCGACCCCCTCACAACCACTAGTTGTAACTGGAATACATTTTCAATTGCTTAGTTTCGGCAGTAGAGCAGTACCTCTAGTTACACTGCTATTAGTTAGTAACAAACTGAAATTACAAAGCAATGTCAACATGCTT
Organism: Heterodontus francisci; assembly: GCF_036365525.1. Classification (NCBI taxonomy): domain Eukaryota; kingdom Metazoa; phylum Chordata; class Chondrichthyes; order Heterodontiformes; family Heterodontidae; genus Heterodontus; species Heterodontus francisci. The sequence goes on from NC_090380.1 coordinate 57,319,520, forward strand.
AGAATTTTTACACATTTTCTCTTGCTTCTCAGTTTAAACATTTGGACTATTTGCGTAAAACAAGTTATGTTAAGTTTTATCAATGATGTGTATTGACTAAAACCAAATTGATACCAGAAATAGAGCAGTGTGCTGAGTTTGCCCACTTTCCTTTCATCCGAGACCTGGAATCCATTTAGATGGATGAGATACAAGTATCTCTGCTCCGACAGCTGAAGGAATCCAACGTGAAATGATCTAGGCAGTTATTACTGTAAAACCAAAGCAGAAACCTTCCAATATTCTGCAATAAATGAGACAAAATTGTTGTTCTTACTCAGGGATGTTATAGTTATGGCTTGTGCTGGAATGGTATGATGGTGCAGCAGGTATGTACTGGTGTCTGGATTCAGGTATATTATCAAGTAACATAGGTATATCAAAGTAGTTTTTTTTCTCATGTAATATTCAGCCTTTTTTCTCCGTACCTGGGAATGTGGAAGTTGCTTGTTGCTCATGGTGATGCCAATTTTTTTTCCTTTTGGTGAATCATTGATTTAAAAAAAATCCTATTTAAAAAAAAAATCCATTATTTTGACATCACCTGGAACTCGCTGCATTCTATTTTGAAAATCACCATAGTCTGTTTGGGAAAATGAAATATATTTCAATGAGCTAAGATGAGATATGCAGCCCATGAATCAAAAATCAAGAAAATTAAAGTTCTATCTGTGGGTTGATCACAATTTTAGAAGTGGTGTTAATGGCATGGAGTGGTATAGCTGACTCTAAGTATGGAGTGGTATAGCTGACTCTGGTAAAGGTATGTTATTATAGCAAGCGCCTGAGTTTGATCCACAGGCAGGCCACTCCACAAGATAAAATCCATTTCAGACAGCCTGTCTCACCAGTTACAGCCCTCAGATAAGTTTTGGGAGGGGGGGTTGGAGGAAGCAGTTATGAGGGAAGGGGAGAAGAGGTGCTTGTCAGGACTGTGGAGTTGGGGGGAACACTCTTATTCCTCATGGCTTCAAAGAAAGGTGTTTCTTAAGAAAAAAAGAAATGAAACTTAATTGTAGTTGGCAGCCACAAAAGGCCACCTGAAGAATCCTGAGCGGGGCAGGCCCGACACCTGCCCTGATTAATTGTAACTAATTAACTTACTCAAGTCACCAACACTTGTTTTAAGTAACTGCCCGAGGTTCTTAAAAATGGGGCCCCACGAATTTAGCGGTGGGACCAATCTCTGTAATTCCTCCAGCCCTGCAACTTCCCAGAGTTCTGTGTCCCTCAAATTCTGGCCTCTTGTGTATCCTCAACTTCCTTCCCCCCACCATGGCAGCCATACCTTCAGCTGCCTAAGCCAAGCCCCAAATCTGTGGAATGCTTTCCCTAAACTTCTGCACTTTTCAACCTCCTTCTCTTACCTTCAAACCTACCACATAGATGCTGAACTAAACAAAGAGAAAATATTGCACTATCTTTGTCTGATCACAAATCTGTGAAGCGCCTTAACTTGTTTTTCTAAGTTAAAGACATTGTATCAATGCAAGTTATTCAAAACTGCTGGAAAGAGGTAAAATGGGCACTTACTGAATATAAAGTTACCCAATAGCTCCTGACATACACAAGTGGTATATGTTATCACAAGATATGCATATAAACAACACATTTCATCATTTGGATAACTTGTTTAAGATGTAATTTTTAATGTTTATTGACATAAAACATGTGAAAACAGAATCATCATCTGGGAATTGTGGAATACAGAATTGGTTCATTCATTCGAGAGGCATTTAAGAATCATGTTATCAAGTGTTCCTCATTCATGGGTTAGTTCTGTCTTTTGCATTTGCCATCAAGTTTCTTAAACTTGTGCTATATTTAATGGGTGCCTAGTCTTTTGAAATGCAGGTATTGAGCTTTCAATTTCATAGCTTTTGTATAAGTCTTTGTTCTGGCTGGTTTCAATGTAAAGTCACTCAATGCAAGGTCACGAGTATAATTCAGTGCCAACACATTTTTATTGATTTTTTTTATTCTTATCTGTGTCAGCTTGAAGTAAATCTCGAACTAACATTTGGGCATTTTAAGCAATTCATCGCTTGGTTGTTTCTTTCATTTTTTGTTAATTTTACAAGTCTGGTTTCCTGGTCCACATGTGCAGATTAAGGTATTGGGTAAGCGATGCAAGGAAGAATATTTTTATGCAGCGAGTGGTAATGACCCGGAACTCGCTGTCTACGAGGGTGATGGAAGCAGAGACGAGAAATGATTTCAAAAGGAAATTGGATGGGCACTTGAGGGAAATCAATTTGCAGGGTAGGGGGATAGAGCGGGAAATGGGACTGACTGGATTGCTCCACAGGGAGCTGGCATTGACTTGATGGGCCAGACGTCCTCTTTCTGTGCTGTAATGACTCTCTATGACTATGTACACTGCCAGAATGGAGATGGTGGGTGCAATGAGTGAGATTGAATCATTTCTTTCAGACTTCATTATAAATTAGTACCAACGTAAATTTGGACACCAATATTTTCAGCTAGCATAAATCTGGCTGTCATGCAGGCCCCCAACTGCCAAGAATGAGGCACATTAATTTCGCCACATGGGCATTAAACTTCAAATTGATGCTGGGAAGAAGAGAAGGCCTGTTGCAAAGAATCGCCAGCAGCCCCCCACCCCCCAGCTGGAAAGCCATTTTTGCATATTAGCAGGTAGTGTTGGAACAAAGGAGCTATCCCCTGCGCCAATACAATACACAGAAGAGACCTGATCAAACCAGTCGATCACGTGACCATCTGTTGGCCAAATTAGAGAGTTTTAAATTGTAGAGACAGTGCCTGAACTGGCAGAAAGCTCTTTGCTCCTGGACTGACAAAGACCTCCTCTCCTCCTGTCTGCTCCCATCTCTTTCTCAGGGAACTGAATCTCATTGAAGACACATGAACCCCAAGAGAGAAAAGTCTCCTACAGTAAACAAGGTTTAAGAAGAATACTGGGCCCCAACGAGAAGCAAGATCCACCTACAAACAAGGACTCTACAGTGAACTTGAAGACCCGTAACAAAAACAACTCTTCTGATATTGTCTCAAACCTTTCCACTTTATTTTTCTTCTCTTTTCTGTCTCTATTTGCATGTGCGTATCGCGTGTACATGCTAGCGTGGGGTACGGCGTGTATCCTATAGGCGTTAACCGAATTAGAGTTTTTAGATGAAGTTTTAATAAATTTCACCTTTCTTCTTTAAACCTAAGAAAACCTGTTTGTGCTCATTTCTTTGCCTTACAATTAGAAAGCGGTGAACAAGGATTCACAAAGGGGGAGCTCAAAACACAGTGTGTTTAAAATTAAACCCTGTTACAGGTAAGACCAGGTGAAGGCTGAGACAGACCCCTAGACACCTTTCTCACCTGGTCATAACATTGGCACACAGTATTTGGCCAATTCTCATTCTGAAATAGTGGCTGGATACGGGGCAACTTTAAGTCTGGTCTGAATGCCATTTGAAAGGAGCAAATCGTAGATAGATAAATGGGAATATTACAGTATTCTTTTCAGCCTTTATTAAAAGGATATAGTTTCCATGTTTTATCACTAACTCTCTGCAACACTGGTCCCTCTCCATTCTGATTTATCCTCAAGAAGTGTAACTTGCAAGAATGCATTATGTTGCACAAGTTTGCAAACTGTTTTGCCCTTGTACTTTATGCAGAATAAGTGTAATAATTTTGGTTAGATTTATCAGGAAAATGAAGCACCATGGACATTATCACAGATTATCTCCTATGATCTGTAGTGATTATATATTGCTTCTCAATACTTTAGGTCTTTCCAGGGGAGAAATTAAACTCACTGTCATCCATTTTCGGAAGTAAAATTGGTGTAAGAGTTTTGCGTTGTGATTTTCTAGGTCTGAACTGTGCTGGAATTGCGTTGGGCATCATATTGACTCAGGTGACTTTCAGTCATCCAGAGCAACTGCCTGACTTAAGCATTAGGTTCCTTAAATGTGAAAATTTGGGTCTTATGCCAGTTGTGGGACCACAAATGCCAAATTCAGATACAAATGAGTAGAGATTGCATCACATATGCTCTGCTTAGTTATACCTTATACTGCTCAATGCATTCAGCAGTCCAACCAACACCGGTGAAGGGACTAAATGGCCCGTGAATTTTTCAATTTTATTTTTGTGGGCCTAGGAAAAGCAGGCGTGCTCATTATGAGCACACAAACAAACATTGGCCCACTGTCAGTGTGTTGGAATTCCCCCCCCCCGCAATTGACTTACCACACAGCCTGCACTCCCCTACCAACCCTGACCCAATCTGTCGACATGCTCAATGTCAGAGCCAACCGATTTCCTGTATGTCCCAAACAGTGAGCTGCAGTCAGGCACCTGTTTCAGGCTGGTAACTTGCTGGCGGCATTTAAATGAAGCACAAAGCCCTATGCCAACGTGGATTGGCGCACAGAACCTTTGATTCACCAAACTAAATTTCTCTACATGGATGTTCTCAGCAGATGCAACAAGAGGGGGTTTGCACCAAGAGGAGAATTGTGTAACTGAGGAAACTAGTGAAATTTATCATTTTCAAAATTTTACTGGTGTGATTTGCGCCCCAATGAACAGAGCAAAAATAGTGAGTATGCCAAAGAGAATATTGTAAAGTATGCTAATTATAGCTAATTTACATCTACGCAGGTTAATTACAAATAGACTTTTCCCATAACTCAAAAAAATTCTATCTTTATCTTTATTCATTATGCTATTAATGACAACATTAATTATGGTAATTAGGTCATATTTACATATGAAAATTAGGTTAATTAGAAAATAGATTTCCAACTATAAATCAAAAACTTTGTTTTTTTTGTAAAATTTGCAGGATATAGTCATTCTCCCATTGGGAAAGCATTGATTATAATATTGTTTACATATGCAAATTAGGCTAATTACAAAAGTAAAATACTGTAAATGACTATTACATTGGAAAACTTCTTGGGGTATCATTGGTGAAATTTTTGGGTCAGTAAGTGACAGGATTTAATATTATGATATAGTTAGGTTCACAGCCACAGTCTTTGTCCAGTGCAGATGGGAATTATTGAAATTCAGCCCCAGTGCTATTCAGATCCTTTTATGCCTGAAATGTGTTACACTGCAACTGGTTAGAGGGGACTAGAATCCAGCCTACAAGTGAATTACAGGCTGGAAATGTTGTTGAGAACGTAACCCAGTTATTTTTGGGGGAAAGAATTTTTAAGTAAATGTGATCTGAACATCACTGTTAAAATGACTGCTTTATTCAGTTTATATTGTGGTACCAGTTTTTGACCTGAAAGAGTAGGAGTGGTATCAATTACTGCAGAGCAACCCTTGATTAACACAATTCAACCACATTGCCAACTGTTCATTCATGTGAGTGTCCACTGAAAAATTACACATTGGGTGGCAGAAGTTAGGTAAAACTATCAAAATATCAGGTCATAACAGGACTGCTGACTTGAAAATGATACTTCATCTGTCAGTTGGCAATTCAAGGATATTAGTGGAACCAGGCAGGGATGGAGGAAGAGCACAAAAAGAAAATGAAGTACTTTTCTTAAAGCCACTCCAAGTGTTTATATTCTTTATAATATATATCTGTGAAAGTGGGTCCCAAGCACAGCTTTAATCAGAATTGTGGCACTTGTCAAATGTTCGAGAGAGAAAGATCTTGTTCATTCCCAAGGACACTAAAAGGCATTTGCTACAATAATCTCCTGAAGGCAGTGCTCCATTTAAGAAGGACAGGTGAAAAGAGATTTATTGCAGCAAATGTGACAGGCTTGGAATTCTGACGCAGTGGCCCTGATTTTATCGTGGGATGGGATCATTCCTTGCGACTGGCCTGGTTAAGCAATAAGCTTGCAAGCTTGTCCATTAAAGTATTCCCACAGTAATTTGTAGGAAGTATCTCAACTATTAGACTTAGTCAAATATTTCAGCTCTCTAATTGCCATTTGAGCACAATGGAATGGTGACAAAATAGGCATGAGGATTTTAATTTCTTAAGTGAATTTAAAATGAAATGACTTGACCAAAGTTTAATGGAGAAATTACTGAAGATGGTTAGCCATCTCAAAATGGTATCCTCAGGCATTTCAAAAACAGTCAATTCTAAATATTGAAGCTCAAAAATTAGGACTAAATTTTTTTCAAGAAACTAAGGGCCAAATTGCTCCTAACTTGGGAACTAAGAAGATCTAGGTGTAAAATTCAGTCTCTTCATATCCCATCAAAATAAACTGTTCGTTGAGTTTACTTTATTTGCTTTCTTTTGAGGCGTATTTTGTCTGTAAAATGATCTGTGTGCATTTGCTTTGTTTCTCATTTTACTTAACTTTTTTCTCTTGATTCACTCATCGATAAATGCTGACCTTGTCTGAGAGGGATGCATTTTAGCAGCCCTCTGGGAACAGGCTGGGAGGCAGGGAGCCTGTAAAATGGTGTGGGAATGTGGGGGGTGGGAGGTGGCATACCCATTGTATTAACACCGCTATGCTTTCTGGTGAGTGACGGGGAAAATGGCGATGGTCTCCTGCCCAGAGGCCAATTAAGCCACTCAAATGGACAATTAAGGGCTTCTTCCTGCCGCCACTAGCATTTTACCAGCAGTGGAGTGGGCCCTCCGCCATATGGGGAGACTGCCAGGTAAACCTTGGCAGACTGCTAGCGAGTTTGGGGGGAGCCTCCTATTTGGGCACTCTTTGCCCCACTGAAGGGCCCCCAGCAACAACGGCCGCCCCCAACGGCGTTACTTGTCCTTAACAACAAACCTCCCCTTTCCCCCCCCCCCCCCCCCACCTTTTCTAGGGCCGGCCTGACTAGCCCAGGCACCCCAAGACCCCACTTACCTGGTTGAGAGGGTGCCATCCATCCTTTGCGTCCTCTTCATCTGGGTGCAGTCCCAGATTTGGCCACCATTCCCGGGGCGCTGCTGAGTTGCTGGCTCTCCGATTGGCTGGCAACTTCTGGTAATGTAGTAAGGACGGCCGCCCTGGCAGCAGCCAATTAATTGCCCACCGCCGGCAAGCTGCGGCCCCAGGCCTGTGTCATTAAGATGCGTTTTTTCCAACAAAATATAAAGCATTGGGCTGAAATTTATGCTACAGTGGGAGAAAACAATGGCGGTCCAACCATGCGTGCCACACATCTCGGAGCCACCACGATATTAAGCACAGCGGCTCACTTAAATAGACGTGGTGGTTCAACACTCCCCCACCACCCCCCCAGACATCATTTTGAAAGGGCTTCAAGCCCTGTCACTTGACGGACGGGGATCCGAAGACACATGAGTGCCGGCCACCTGCACGAACATTGCACCGGGACAGATGATGGGAGCGTAACGGTAATTAGTTCATGAATTTAAATTTATTTAAATATGTTAATGGGGCTCCCATTGCCGAGCAGTGGGGGCGGGGGGGTGGTGGCCACAAGGCCTCGCCGCTGCTGGCAATATCGGGCTTGGCCTTCCTTGTGTCGAAGTCCATGGTGGCCCTCTTCTGGAGGCATTTTCCGCCCCTCCTGCTACAGCCCCTAACGTCGGTGGTGGGGGAGGGGTCTGTAAAATTTGGGCCATTGTTTAATGATTACACCAGATATTGAAGATATTGCAGGTGATTTTAACTCCTTGAGCTCCTCATTAAATGAATATCTTGAGAGCAACAGGAGTTGTTTCATATTCCTGCTCCTCAACAGGAAGCTATACTTGCAGATAATGTGCGTCAGAAAATCAAGGTTATAATATGTAGCCATTTCTTTGACCTATTAACCCTATGAATATAGCCACCATAACGGGAGCATATTATAGAATCATCACTAATAACTAAAACTCTTTCCTCAGGTGTTAATCCCAATTGTTTTGGAAAGTTGCAAGCATATTTTGAGAAAATGTAAGGTACAAATCAACATTCAGTATATCTGGCTTATTGTGTTGCTTAGGTCCATGTGAAAAGCCTTCTTAAATTTTTTTTTGTCCCAGAAATACTGCTAAGCAGTGTCAATCTCAGGCAGCCATTTCCACACATATTATTAGCCCTTGACGACTCAAAATAATGAACTAAATCGTTCACAAGATGATTTCCAACTGCCTGGATGAGGATGGGTCACCATTGCTGGCCTTTCACTTCTGGGTGCTTTACATGAATTGAGCCAATTTTTCCAATAAATTGATATTGTCCTTCACCTGCCATTTGAGGGTTCCTACCATAAGTAGAGGTTATCCAAACAAACAATGGCTTATTTTCCCAAATTGTAAATGTTTTCTTTAGTTTTGGCATTCGTTCTACACTCTTATCTGAAGAAAGAATGTTATAAAATGAATCTGAATTTTTGCCCAATCTGAATTCTTGGCAGTGGAACTAGAGACAAAGTAGAAAAAAATTAACTTCCAACATTGGCACCCTTCACTTTAATGGCCACAATAAAGAAAACAATTATAAAGCTGAATTGATGGTGTCCCTTGTTCCAAATACAGCATTTCAACTCCACCAAAAGTAAATTTAACAACTTTCCAATGACAAATTATCACATCACAGAGCATCAATATATGTCACACAAACTCAGTCATCAGATTCTCAAAAAAAAATGATACAATCTTCTAAATTCCATTTATGGACATTTCTTTTGAAATAATCCACAAAATGCCTTTTTTATTAGCTCGAGGAATAAATACTAATTTTAAAATAATCAAGACGAATTGATGAAGAAGACATCGGAGTGTGAAAGTTTCCATCTTTATAATGTTGTGAAAACTATATATCTAGCTGTGGTAATGCTGGTGTTATATTTTTATGTGCTAATGGAAAACATCTTCACTAAGAACATCGTCCTTCAGATTTGTAGAAAGTTAAGCCTTGATCTGGCATTATTTTATTATGATGTACATTCTATACCAAAAAGGTTAAATCATTATAGTTCAGAATAACCTTGTTCAAATCGATTGGATATGCTGAGATAAGCCACCCATCTGAATACTAAATATGAGATTTTTAAAAGTTACTTGCGGTTGTTCAAAACTAAGTTGGCTACTGGGCTAAATACTTGCACATTGAAGTGTAAGGCCAAAATCTGTCAGTGCAATTTGCAATGTATAATGCACATACTAATAAGTATTGACTTTTTATTGATTACTGTCTGCTTTCAATCATAACTGTGATGTAAATGCTGGTTAACTGGTTCTCAAAATGGTTTATCATGGCATATAGTTGGCAGCCTGTACTACTAATGATTTCTCTCTGCAAAAGGATCTTCAGATTCCAGAAAGTAACACCTTGAACAGAAGCATGGGCTTATTATTCAGAACTGTTGGATGACATGTGGCAGTGTCTTTCAGTCCAGGAAAATACTTCTAATTTTGTTTACTTGACTTTTGTGGCTGTAGGCCTGGAGCACAAAATGCACATAATTCATTCTTGAAATTGTGGTTTGCCTTGAAGAAATCATAAAGACACTAGGGGCCGGATTTTGTTCTCATCCCGATAGCGGGTTTTGTGGTTGGGTTGGGGGGAGTGTGTTGTCGAAGAATTGGGGCAGAATTGCCTGCCACGGAACCTGACACCAGGATTCCCAGTTCTGATTCCCCCGATAAAAGGATCTTCAGATTCCAGAAAGTAACACCTTGAACAAAAGCATGGGCTTATTATTCAGGTCTGTTAGATGACATGTGGCAGTGTCTTTCAGTCCAGGAATTTTACCTCAGCATCAAAAGTGTGTCTTTGATTTCACCACTGTAGAATTTTTCTATTTTCCACAGGCAGGGCTGGATTTTGTGCAGGGGCAGGGTGGGGTGGGGGGAGGAGTGGCCTCCTGGTGCAAGGCCAAAAAGTTGGGAGGAAACTCGCCTCTGCATTTTTTCAGAACTCAGGAGTGGGATAGGCCGATGACGACCTTCCAGCCTAGAGGCCCAATAAGGGTCTCTTCCCGCAGCTACTGGGATCTTACCAGCGGCAGGGAAGGGGGGAGGCTCCACCGCATGGGGACAATGCCTTGGAAAATGAGGTACTCTCCGTTTGGGCTTGGGTGTGGGGTCCGTCCTTCATGGGCAATGTGGCCCACGGAGGATCTCCACTGGGAACAACTGTGCCCCCTGGGACCTCCCTCCCCCTGGACCGAATGCCCACCCCCTCACACCGCCACCCCTCCTCACCAAGGCCTGGACTGGCCCCGGCGACCCCACCTCACCTACCCCTTCTCTGGGGTTCCAGCACTGTGCCTGGGTCAAAGGTCTATTTTGAATCGGCAGTGGCCACTGCTCCCGGTGGTGCTGCCGATACTTCTGAGCTGCCGGTCCTGTGATTGGCCGTCAGCTCTTGGAGGCAGGACCTCTATCTTGATAAAGTTTTTAAACGGATGGGGATCATTCCTCCTTAAACTTTGACCCCAAAAAATCAGAGGACCACTCCGGCATTCTGAAAAAAGTATATTTTGGGGGAAAAATGCAGCTGGATGGGCTTCAGTGGTGTTAACAAGTTACAGTGCTTTCTCTAGAGGAGTATTCTGTTATAGTTTTTGACCATTACCACTCCATTTTACTGAGTTCAGTGTCCAAAAATGGACTGTAAATCAAAAGAAAATCCAGTCCTTGATGCCAATAATAATATAATGGCAACAGGAATATGTATTCAGGAATTTTGTCATTAAATATTTTGTCTTTGTGGTAAAGCCTATGACATACACCTGCATTCAAGTTAATTCTAATGTGGTTTGGGCTGCAGCCGGTACTTTTCTATTGTTAGTGCAGAGAGAAACCTCTTATCTGTTTAAGCCATGCCTCCTGTTGGTCAGTCAAAGAGCGACAGTAACAACACTGGTGGACTTGACTGCTACGCAGACCATTTGCCTCTTCCCTCCTCCCTCAGAATGGAGTGGTTGCATTCTGACAAATGATCTGTCAAAATGGAAGAATAAGAGAAAAAGGAAAAAGAAAATATGTTCAAAAATTATTTAATAAATTCACCTAAAAAGCATTGTTTTTATTTGTTTTTGATACTGAACTCAATTGAAATGAAGTAGGAATAATCCTGTCGACTCTTCTTTATTAATATAGGTGGAGTATGAAAAATGACATTATATGGCACATATGACAGCAGTGAGGAATAGTATAATTAAGTCCATTACTGTCAGCCTTCGTAGTGCTACTTTGTCTGACTGGCCGTGAATCGGGCCATTAACCTACCTGTCAGGCCACAAAGTGAAATGTTGAAATATGTAACACGCTTGAAGGCAGATATACACCAGGAAATATTTGGTACAAATTGAGTATTCCTGTGGTTCTATTGCTTATGAAGATTAGCTGTACCAAACACGTTAACTCTATGCCTGCCATCCATGTGACTGAAAGTGTGACATAAGGCTGTACATGTCCATCATTAATCCCCAAATTGAAACCTTGAGTGGTTTACAGTACAATCTAGAAACTGAGAATCTGTTGCAGCCTTGAAAACACTCACAGAAGTACTTTATTTAAATGCACAGTTAAAGGTTTTAATACTTGAATTTTCCTTTGTAGTTCTACTGTCACATTTATTACTTTGGTTGCATTTGCTCGTAACTGGCAAATCTTTGTGTCACATGATAGAAATAAGGCATGTTTGATAACATTATGGTGTCGAAACACAAGAAAGTGGGGGATTTAACTGACACTATGCAGTTTTATTGAGTAATACTACAATATACACACCATACGTAAAAAAATATTAGTAAGTAAGCTTCACAGAGGCATGATCAGGAAAATTGGAAGCCTGACAAAAACAGATGATATTTGTTGGAGTGACCAAAAGCTTGGACAAAGAGATGGATTTTGAGGAGGGTCCGAAAGGAGGATTAGGAAGTCGAGCAGAAGAGAGATTTAGGAAAAGAATTCCAATGATAGGTCAAAGGTAGGGCAAGAGGTTGAAGTTGAGGAAGAGTTTGAGGGCATTGCAGGGAGTGTTTGAAGGCCTGGAGGAGATTGCATAGATAGGGAGATGCGTGTTTATAAGGCCATTTAAACACAAGGGTCATAGTTTAAAATTTGAGGCTTTGAGGGGAGGACTGGGATGATGGGTGAGAGCAATTTGGTGCCAGATAGGATACGGGCAGAAGTTTTGTGTGAGCTGGAGCCAATAGAAGGTGGAGGATGGAAGGCTGACCAGGGGAACATTGCAACCATCAAGTCTGGAGGTAACGAAGGCATTGCTGAAAGCTTCAGCAACAGATGGGTTGAGGTCAGGGCAGAGGTGAAGGTGGATTATTTATAGTGCAGCTGCAACAAATACAGAATTGTTAGAGCTCGCCAAAACAAGAGTATGTCGTTTCTCAGTAATACACTTTCCTTGTTGCTTTACTCCATTATGCCCATAATCTAATGTCAAGATATTGTAAATCCATCCCATCATGTGATGTGGAACCTTGTGGAGAAATTGGAGAACAGTAATGAAAGATTGAAATTCTAAGGTTTAGTTTCTGGGGGGAAAGTTCCATAAAGGTAATCAACATGGAACTGTATGTAAATAAATTCTAATTGATTAGAATTCAATTCTGTCACAACTCTCAGTCATTTAATAGCTTTGTGCTTTACCTCAGAATGTGTAAGATCACAAGTAGTGTAATGTAACACAAACACAATAATTGTTATCACTTCACACACACAAATGAACATAGAACATAGAACAGTACAGCACAGTACAGGCCCTTCGGCCCACGATGTTGTGCCGAACCTTTAACCTACTCTAAGATCAAACTAACTACCTACTCTTCATTCTGCTATCATCCATGTGCCTATCCAAGAGTTGCTTAAATGCCCCTAATGTATCTGCTTCTACTACCACCGCTGGCAGCGCATTCCACGCACCCACCACTCTGTGTAAAGAACCTACCTCTGACATCTCCCCGAAACCTTCCTCCAATCACCTTAAAATTATGCCCCCTGGTGATAGCCCTTTCCACCCTGGGAAAAAGTCTCTGGCTATCCACTCTATCTATGCCTCTCATCATCTTGTACCCCTCTATCAAGTCACCTCTCATCCTTCTTCGCTCCAATGAGAAAAGCCCTAGCTCCCTCAATCTTTCTTCGTAGGACATGCCCTCCAGTCCAGGCAGCATCATGGTAAATCTCCTCTACACACTCTCTAAAGCTTCCACATCCTTCCTATAATGAGGCGACCAGAACTGAACACAATATTCCAAGTGTGGTCGAACCAGGGCCTGATAGAGCTTCAGCATAACCTCGCGGCTCTTAAACTCAATCCCCCTGTTAATGAAAGCCAACACACCATACGCCTTCTTAACAACCCTATCAACTTGGGTGGCAACTTTGAGCAATCTATGGACATGGACCCCAAGATCCCTCTGTTCCTCCACACTACCAAGAATCCTGTCTTTAAGCCTGTATTCCGCATTCAAATTCGACCTTCCAAAATGAATCACTTCACACTTTTCCAGGTTGAACTCCATCTGCCATGCAGAGCCCAGCTCTGCATCCTGTCAATGTCCCGTTGCAACCTACAACAGCCTTCCACACTATCCACAACTCCAGCAACCTTCGTGTCATCGGAAAACTTGCTAACCCAGCCTTCCACTTCCTCATCCAAGTCATTTATAAAAATCACAAAGAGCAGAGGTCCCAGAACAGATCCTTGTGGAACACCACTGGTCACTGAGCTCCATGCTGAATACTTTCCATCTACTACCACCCTCTGACTTCTATGGGCCAGCCAATTTTGTATCCAGACAGCCAACTTTCCCTGTATCCCATGCCTCCTTACTTTCTGAATGAGCCTACCATGGGGAACCTTATCAAACGCCTTGCGAAAATCCATATACACCACATCCACTGCTCTTCCTTCATCAATGTGTTTTGTCACATCTTCACAGAATTCAATAAGGCTAGTGAGGCATGACCTGCCCCTCACAAAGCCATGCTGACTGTCTCTAATCAAACCATGCTTTTCCAAATAATCATAAATCCTGTCTCTCAGAACCCTCTCCAATAATTTGCCCACTACCGACGTAAGACTGACTGGTCTATAATTCCCAGGGTTATGCCTATTCCCTTTCCTGAACAAGGGAACAACATTTTCCACCCTCCAATCATCCGGTACTGCTCTAGTGGACAGTGAAGACACAAAGATCATCGCCAAAGGCGCAGCAATCTCTTCCCTCGCTTCCCGTAATATCCTTGGGTATATCCCGTCTGGCCCTGGGGACTTATCTGTCCTCATATCATTCAAAATTTCCAGCACATCCTCCCTCTTAACCTCAACCTGTTCGAGCATATCAGCCTGTTCCACGCTGTCCTCACAATTGACCAGGTCCCCCTCACTAGTGAATACTGAAGCAAAGTATTAATTTAGGACCTCCCCTACCTCCTCCCGACTCCAGGCACAAGTTCCCTCCACTATCCCTGATCGGCCCTACCCTCACTCTGGCCAACCTCTTGTTCCTCACATAAGTGTAGAACGCCTTGGGATTTTCCTTAATCCTACCCGCCAAGACTTTTTCATGTCCCCTTCCAGCTCTCCTAAGTCCATTCTTCAGTTCCTTCCTGGCTACCTTGTAACCCTCCAGAGCCCTGTCTGATCCTTGCTTCCTCAACCTTAAGTAAGCTTCCTTCTTCCTCTTGACTAGCTGTTCCACATCCCTTGTCATCCAAGGTTCCTTCACCCTACCATCCCTTCCCTGCCTCATCGGGACAAACCTATCCAGCAGTCGCAGCAAGTGCTCCCTAAACAACCTCCACATTTCTGTCGTGCATTTCCCTGAGAATATCTGTTCCCAAGTTATGCTCCCCAGTTCCTGCCTAATAGCATTGTAATTCCCCCTCCCCCAATTAAATATTTTCCCATCCCGTCTGCTCCTGTCCCTCTCCATGACGATAGTAAAGGTCAGGGAGTTGTGATCACTATCACCGAAATGCTCTCCCACCGAGAGATCTGCCACCTGGCCTGGTTCGTTGCCAAGCACCAAGTCCAACATAGCCTCCCCTCTAGTCGGCCCATCTACATATTGAGTCAGAAAACCTTCCTGGACACACCTGACAAAAACTGCTCCATCCAAACTATTTGCACTAAGGAGGTTCCAATCAATATTAGGGAAGTTGAAGTCACCCATGACAACAACCCTGTTACTTCTGCACCTTTCCAAAATCTGCCTCCCAATCTGTTCCTCCATGTCTCTGTTGCTATTGGGGGGTCTGTAGAAAACCCCCAACAAAGTGACTGCTCCTTTCCTGTTTCTCACTTCCACCCATAATGACTCAGTGAACAAACCCTCCTCGACGACCTCCCTTTCTGCAGCTGTGATACTATCCCTGATTAACAATGCCACTCCCCCACCTCTTTTACCTCCCTCCCTATTCCTTTTGAAACATCTAAACCCCGGAACATCCAACATCCATTCCTGCCCCTGTGATATCCACGTCTCCGTAATGGCCACAACATAGTAGCTCCAAGTACTGATCCATGCTCTAAGCTCATCACCCTTATGCCTGACACTTCTTGCGTTAAAATAGACACACTTCAACCCATCATACTGGCTGCAACTTTGCCCTGTCAACTGTCTAACCTTCCTCACAGACTCTCTGCACTCGGTATCTGCCTGTTCAACAGCTACCCCATCCACTGATCCGTGGCTCCGGTTCCTATCCCCCTGCCAAACTAGTTTAAACCCTCCCAAAGAGTTCTAGCAAACCTCCCGCCCAGGATATTGGTGCCCCGCCAGTTCAGATGCAACCCGTCCTTCTTGTACAGGTCCCACCTTCCCCAGAAGGTATCCCAATGATCCACATATCTGAATCCCTCCCTCCTACACCAGTTCTGTAGCTACGTGTTCAGCTGCACTCGCTCCCTGTTTCTAGCCTCACTAGCACGTGGCACCGGTAACAATCCTGAGATTACTACTCTGCTCGTCCTGCCTTTCAGCTTCCAACCTAACTCCCTATATTCGCTTTTCAGGTCCTCATCCCTTTTCCTCGCTATGTCATTGCTGCCGATATGTACCACGAACTCTGGCTGCTCCCCCTCCCCCTTAAGAATCCTGTGGACTCGATCCGAGACATCCCTGCCCCTGGCACCCGGGAGGCAACATACCATCCGGGAGTCTCGTTCGTGTCCACAGAATCTCCTGTCTGTTCCTCTAACCATTGAATCTCCTATCACTATCGCTCTCCTATTCTCCCCCCTCCCCTTCTGAGCCACTGAGCCAGGCTCAGTGCCAGAAACCTGGCCACTGTGGCTTTCCTCTGGTAGGTCCCCCCCCCACAACCGTATCCAAAACGGTATACGTTTTAAAAAATCTATTTCTGACCTCAAGATGACCGCGTTGCTGAAGTTTGTTTTTCCGTTTCCTGTTGGGAACTGTTGAATTGCTATTTGACGCCTTGCCTTTAAGGCACTGGAAATGCAGGGAACTTCCCGATAGGAATTCTTTGTTAATCATACAATTCCATGATTCAGCTGTGTCACAACAGTGACAATCCATGCTTTACACTTAAAGTGGCCTGTTATCATGATTTGCAGGCTGGTATCATCTGATTCATCACATTTAAATTACACGCCAACATCCTAGATAAAAAAAATTGCAGCTGAGCACAGCCTGTCCCAGATATTTCAGAAGGATTTAATCATACAGAGCCCAAAAATGGGCAGTTGTGGGAGTGGGCGGCAGGGGTGGGGAAATCGCAATGTGGGTTCACCCCATGTCTGTGCTTGCCCACCCCAGTGCTTGCTTCTAATGCATGCAACACACAAACTTCAGGCTGCCTTCTAATTTAAATGATTGCAGCATGCTGCCAGTGCTTAATGCGCTGTTGAGTGGCTGCGTGCCCTAGCAGGAGACCCAGAATCATAAGTGGCTGGAGTTAAAGCTAGTCTTCACATCCTAAAGCCAGCCTGCATCTGTTCAAGGGGATGTGTATTGTGGCCGGAACAGGTACTGGAAGGCATTCTAAAAGTGATTTTGACATAGAGAACATTCAATATGGCATAACATGGCAAAGAGTGGGCTCCAAGATGTCCCAATGCTTCATTGGATACTTTGGTTGAGGAGGTGGCAAGATGGAGATATATGATCTATCCAAAGGGGGCCAGGAGACCCTCCAAACAAAATTTGTGAAGGCTCTGGGACCGGTAGCATGGTGGTCAATGCCAGGAGTCGAGTCCTGAAGACCTGGGTGTAGTGATGCAAAATGTTTACTGACCTCGCATGAGTGATCAAAGTCAATGTATGTGGCTTCAAATGCCATATCCCACCAACTGCATAAATAGCCTCAGACACTGCTCTATGCACCACACCTCCCAGTCATCTATGAACAATCTCTATCAATCATGACTTAAACCTAACATTCATAGCTTAACCTCACCCTCACACATTTCGAACTGCTGCAAGCCTCACACCCATATTCACAGCCACCACACCATGACAGCCACATCAGCCAAACACATTGTACCACATTCACTGATACAATTCCTGCTCTCTCTCAGGACAAGGTGTCGGCACAACCGGTACCAGCAGGACCTAACCAACAGGGGACAGGTGCAGCTGCATGTCCTTATCCCGATGGAGGAGGCGATGGTCACCATCATTGGAGTAGTCATTGCTGAGGCCGTGGCTGGTGGCAGACTGAAACCATAGAAGATGACGGTATCCTTATACCTAATCCTCCTCCTCACATCCCATTCCCCCTCATCTCACAATCTCTACCGATTTACCCGCTGCAGATGGTGCAAGCAGGCTTTGCTCCTGCAACCCCCCTCCTCCCCGCACCACTACCCTACCTTTGTGCCTTTCTCCTTTCAGATACCCAAGAACTGCCACCATGCTAAGAAGTGGAGGAAAAGCAAGAAGACAGTGATGAAGAAAAAATACCATCACTCACTCTCACAATGGTAGCCCCTAGCTCAGATATAGATTGAGGGTAATCAAGGGGCTAATAAGAGTGAGAAATTTAAGGTAATTAATGTCAACAGAGAAAAAATATTGGAGAAAATAAAGGAACTAAAGGCCGATAAATCCCTAGGACCTGATGGCCGACATCCTCTGGTTCTAAAAGAGATAGCTGCAGGGATGGTGAACACTGGTTATGATTTTCCAAAATTCCCTTGATTCTCGAGCAGTCCCAGCATATTGGAAGTTAGCAAAGGTAACACTGCTGTTCAAGAAAAGAGGGAGATAGAAAACAGGAAACTACAGGCCAATTAGCCTGACAGTCATTGGGAAAATGCTGGAATCTATTATTAGGGAAGTCTTAACAATGCACTTAGAAAAACATGGTATGATCAGACAAAGTCAATATGGTTTCACGAAAGGGAAATCGTGTTTGACAAATCTTTTTACATTTTTTTGAAGATGTAACTTGTTGCGTAGGTAAAGGGGAACCAATAGATGTGGGATACTTGGATTTCTAAAAGGGATTTGATAAGGTGCCACACAAAAGGTTAATAGGTAAGATAAAGGCTCATGGAGCTGGGGGTAATATATTAGCATGGATATACGATTGATTAACGATCAGGAAGCAGCGAGTCGGGAGAAATGGGGCATTTACAAGTTGGCAAGCTGTAACTAGTGAAGCACACCAAGGATTGATGCTGGGGCCTCAAGCTACTTACAATCTATATTAATGTCTTAGATAAAGAGACCTGGAGTAATGTATCAAAACTTTTCTGACGATACACAGCTAGGTGGGAAGTGCCACTTAAACAACAATAACCTTCACACCGATGCTCAGTTTGGGTTCTGCCAGGGCCACTCGGCTCCTGACCTCATTACAGCCTATCTTCAAACATGGTCAAAAGAGCAGAACTCAAGAGGTGAGGTGAGTGAGTTCCCTGGATATCAAGGCAGTTGACCGAGTGTGGCATCAAGGAGCCCTAGCCAAACTGAAGTAAATGGGAATCAAGGGGGAACTCTCCACTAGTTGGAGTCATAGCTAACACAAAAGGAAGATGGTCGTGGTTGTTGGAGGCCAATCATCTCAGCCGCAGGATATTTCTGCAGGAGTTCCTCAGGGTGGTGTCCTAGGCCCAACCATCTTCAACTGCTTCATCAATGACCTTTCCTCCATCATAAGGTCAGAAGTGGGGATGGTTGCTGAAGATTGTACAATGTTCAGCACCATTCGCAACTCCTCAGATGCTGAAGCAGTCTGTGTCCATATACAGCAATACCCTGGACAACAGTCAAGCTTAGACCGATAAGTAGCATTCCTGCTAACAAGTGCCAGGCAATGATGATCTCTGGTTAGAGAGAATCTAACCATCTCTCCTTGACATTCCACGGCATTGCCATCGCTGAATCCCCCACTATTAACATCCTAGGGGCTACCATTTACCAGAAACTAAACTGGAACAACTACATAAATACTGTGGTTACAAGAGCAGGTCAGAGGCTGGGAATTCTGCAGCGAGTAATCCACCTCCTGCCTCCCCAAAGCATATCCACCATCTACAGGGCACAAGTCAGGAGTGTGATAGAATACTATCCACTTGCCTGGATGGGTGCAGCTCTAACAACACTCAGGAAGCTCGACACCATCCAGGACAAAGCAGCCCGCTTGATCGGCACTTCATCTACCACCTTAAAAATTCACTCCCTCCACCACCGATGCACAGTGACAGCAGTGTGTACCATATACAAGATGCACTGCCTCAACTCACCAGGCCTCCTTCGACAGCACCTTCCAAACCTACGACCTCTTCCACCTAAAAGCACAAGGACAGCAGACGCATGGAACACCACCACCCGCAAGTTCCCCTCCAAGCCACACACCAGCCTGACTTGGAACTATATCACCATTCCTTCCCTGTCGCTGGATCACAATCCTTGAAATCCCTCTAACAGCACCTTGCGTGTTCCCGCACCAGATGGATTGCAACGGTTCAAGAAGGCAGCTCACCGTCAACTTCTCAAGGGCAATTAGGGATGGGTAATAAATGCTGGCCTAGCTAGTGATGCTCACATCCCATGAAACTAATAAAAAAAAGTCACACTGCTCCATGTAGATTTTAGCAACTTTGAAGAAGTCTAAAAACCACCAAACACTTCTGCAGCAGCAGTCAGTAGAAATCAGTCAGCAACTAACCTGAAAATAGTTGATGATCCCTTTAAATAGCACTGTTGGGGGTCTTTCCTGCTGCTGAATGCGCATTTAACGGTGTGTGATTAAGAGACTTTGTTAGCTGGAATGTTGTGCTCCTGAATAGTCACGCTGGTGTCAGTTCAGGATGAACAATTTCATGATTTGCCTACTCGGCATATTTTTTGCCATCTATTCAATGCAACACGCTCATCAGAATGGCATCTGATGTGATTCGTACTAGAATGTGAGCATGTGGCGTGGATGCCATTTTGGACCTCGAACGCCATCTGTGGCACCCAAAAAATAGATGCTGCACATCCTAAATTTGCAGCTACAATCTCCATCTAGGTATTTTTCTGTTAAAAAAAACTTATTTCAAGTTCTAAAATTTGGATAGCAGCGCTAAAAGATCCTGGTAGATTTTTATTAAGGCACCGTGGTCAATGATGCAGTTACTCCTAATTATTCACTTCCTCTAGCTTCCCAGCAGGACAACAGTGCCCATGTAGAAACTTTATAAATTACGAGTTCTTTTTTGCTGGAATATCCCAAAATATTTAAAGGTCTCAGTAAGTAATTTAATTGCATAGGTGAGGTCATTATCTTGATTCTCACTTGTCTTTTGGCAGATTTCCAGTTTTTCTCTTTGAAATGATACATGATTCTAAGGGAATCCCCAGCCCCAACTATAGTGAGTGTAGCAGGGGCTTGGAAGATTCTCGATGACTTTTGAAGCTGAGTATCAAATTTTAAAACGCAATATGGTTATTAGATAACCACTGCACATGCAGCCATAATACATTAATAATTGAGCTGTGCTGCCCTTTTTACTTTGAAATAAATGCAGGCAAGAAAAATCTACATTGTTAGAAATCTGTAAGAGATGTTGGAAATACACAGCAGGCAAGTCAGCATCTTAAAAGAGAAAAGACAGGTTAATGTTTTGGGTATAGGCCCTTCATCACCTTTAAGCAAAGTGCAATTATTGAAACATTTGTTAAGTTGCTAGTAAATTCAGAGAATAATTTATTTTCATTTGTTCTTGGGATGTGGGCATCACTGGTAAGACCAGCATTTGTTGTCCATCCCTAATTGCCATTGAGAAAGTGGTGGTGAGCTGCCTTCTTGAACCGCTGCAGTTCATGTGGTGTCAGTACACCCACAGTGCTGTTAGAGAGAGAGTTCCAGGATTTTGACCCAGCGACAGTGAAGCAAAGGACATATCGTTCCAAGTCAGCAATGGTGTGAGGTGGAGGGCGACATGCAGGTGCTGGTGTTTCCATGCTTCTGCTGTCCTTGTTCTTCTTGGTGGGAGAGGTCACTGGTTTGTAAGGTGCTGGCGAAGGAGGTTTGGTGAGTTGCTGCAGTGCATCTTGTAGATGGTACACACTGCTGCCACTGTGCACCAGGGAATGAATGTTTAAGGTGGTTGATGGGGTGCCAATCAAGCGGGCAGCTTTGTCTTGGATGGTGTTGAGCTTCTTAAGTGTAGGAGCTGCACTCATCCAGGCAAATGGAGAATATTCCATCACACTCCTGACTTGTGCCTGGTAGATGGTGGAGAGACTTTGGGGAGTCAAGAGGTGAGTTACTTGCCACAGAATTCTCAGCCTCTTGTAGCCACAATATTTATGTGGCAGGTCCAGTTCAGTTTCTGGTCAATGGTATCCCTCAGGATGTTGATGGTGGAGGATTCAGCGATGGTAATGCCATTGAATGTCAAGGGGAGATGGTTAGCTTCTCTCTTATTGGAGATCATCATTGCCTCCACTTGTATTGCATGGATGTTACTTGCCCCTTATCAGCCCAAGCCTGGATATTGTCCAGGTCTTGCTGCATGTGGACATGGACTGCTTCAGTATCTGAGGAGTTGCAAATGGTACTGAACATCATACAATCATCAGCGAACATCCCTACTTTTGACCATATGTTAGAGGGAAGGTCATTGATAAAGCAGCTGAAGATGTTGGGGCCTAAGATATGATCCTGAGAAATACCTGAAATGATTTGCTTCCAACAACCACAGCCTTCTTCCATTGCGTGAGGTATGACTCCAACCAGTAAAGAGCTCCCACCTAAACCCCACCTTCCCCCATCCCCCCCTCCCTGATTCCCATTGACTTCAATTTTGCTAGGACTACTTGATGTCACACTTTGTTAAATGCTGCCTTGAAGTCAAGGGCAGTCACTCGCACCTCACCTCTGGAATTTTTCTTAATTCTTTCATGGGATGTGGGCATCGCTGGCAGGCCAGCATTTGTTGCCCATCCCTAATTGCCCTTGAACTGAGTTGCTGTATCAGAGGACTGTTAAGAGTCAACCACATTGAATTCAGTTCTTCTGTCCATGTTTGGACCAAGGTAGGAATGAAGTCTGGAGCCAAGTAGTCCTGGTGGAATTCAAAATGAGCATCGATGAGCAGGTTGATGCTGAGTAAGTGCCGCTTGATAGAATAGTCATAGAGTCATACAGCATAGAAACAGGCCCTTCAGCCCATCGTGTCTGAGCTGGCCATCAACCACCCATTTATACTAATCCTACACTATTCCCATATTCCTACCACATACCCACCTGTCCCTATATTTCCCTACCACCTACCTATACTAGGGGCAACTTATAATGGCCAATTTACCTATCAACCTGCAAGTCTTTTGGCATGTGGGAGGAAACCGGAGCACCCCGGAGGAAACCCACACAGACACAGGGAGAACTTGCAAACTCCACACAGGCAGTACCCAGAATTGAACCCGGGTCGCTGGAGCTGTGAGGCTGCGGTGCTAACCACTGCGCCACTGTGCCGCCCCTACGCTAAGGGAAAAAGTTTCTTCCTATCTAATTTATCAATGCCCCTCATAATTTTGTATACCTCAATCATGTCCCCCCTCAGCCTTCTCTGCTCTACGGAAAACAACCCCAGCCTTTTCAGTCTCTCTTCATAGCTGAAACGCTCCAGCCCAGACAACATCCTGGTGAATCTCCTCTCCAGTGCAATCACATCCTTCCTATAGTGTGATGCCCAGAACTGTACACAGTACTCTGGATGTGGTCTAACTAGTGTTTTATACAGCTTCATCATAACCTCCCTGCTCTTATATTCTATGCCTCGGCTAAGAAAGGCAAGTTTCCCGTATGCCTTCCCAACCATCTTATCTACCTGTGCTGCTGCCTTCAGTGATCTATGGACAAGTACACCAAGGTCCCTCTGATCTTCTGTATTTCCTAGGGTCCTACCATCCATTGTATATTCCCTTGCCTTGTTAGTCCTCCCAAAATGCATTGCCTCACACTTCTCAGGATTAAATTCCATTTGCCACTGCTCTGGCCATCTTACCAGCCCATCTTTATCATCCTGTAATCTAAGGCTTTCCTCCTCACTATTTACGACACCACTAATTTTCGTGTCATCTGCGAACTTACTGATCATACCTCCTATATTCACGTCTAAATCATTAATGGACACTACAAACAGCAAGGGTCCCAGCACCGATCCCTGTGGTACACCACTGGTCACAGGCTTCCACTCGCAGAAACAACCCTCGACAATCACCCTCTGCCTCCTGCCATTAAGCGAATTTGGATCCAATTTGCCAATTGCCCTGGATCCCATGGGCTCTTAAATAAAAACAAGAAATGCTGGAATCACTCAGCAGGTCTGGCAGCATCTGTGGAAAGAGAAGCAGAGTTAACGTTTCGGGTCAGTGACCCTTCTTCGGAACTAGCATATATTAGAAATGTCAAAGGTTATAAGCAAGTGAGCCGGAGGTGAGGCAAGAGATAACAAAGGAGAAGGTGTAGCTTGGACAAGGCCACATAGCTGACCAAGAGGTCATGGAGCAAAGGCAAACAATATGTTAATGGTGTGTTGAAAGACAAAGCATTAGTACAGATAGGGTGTTAACGAACTGAAGATTGAACAGCAGCAAGTACAAACATGAAAAAAAACAGTGGGTAAGCAAACTGAACAAACTACAATGAAATAAAATAAACAAAAGAAAAAAAATTGTAAAAAATATAAAAAATAAAAAATAACTAAAACTAAAAGTAAAATGGGGGGCCCGTCATGCTCTGAAATGATTGAACTCAATGTTCAGTCCGGCAGGCTGTAGTGTGCCTAATCAGAAAATGAGATGCTGTTCCTCGATCTTGTGTTGATGTTCAGTGGAACACTGCAGCAATCCCAGGATAGAGATGTGAGCATGAGAGCAGGGGGGGCTCTTACCTTCTTAACCAATCTCCCCTGTGGGACCTTATCAAAAGCCTTACTAAAGTCCATGTGGACTACATCAACTGCTTTCCCCTCATCTACACATCTAGTCGTCATCTCGAAAAATTCAACGTCCATCCCTTTGCTGATAATTGAGCATCGACTGATAGGGTGGTAATTGGTCCGATTGGATTTGGCCTGCTGTTTGTGGACAGGACATATCTGGGAAACTTTCCACATTGTTGGGTAGATGCCAGTATTTCAGCTATACTGGAATAGCTTGGTTAGGGGTGTGGCTAATTCTGGAGCACAAGTCTTCAGTACTGCAGCCGGGGTGTTGTCAGGGCCCATGGCCTTTGCAGTATCCAGTGCGCTCAGCTGTTTCTTCATATCACATGGAGTGAATTGAATTGTTTGAAGACTGGCATTTGTGATGTTGGGGACCTTAGGAGAAGGCCAAGATGAATCATCCACTTGGCACTTCTGGCTGAAGATGGTTGCAAATGCTTCAGCCTTGTCTTTTGCACTGACATTTTGGCCTCCCCCATCATTGAGGATGGGAATGTTTTTGGAGCCTCCCCCTTCAAAGGTTGTTTAATTGTCCACCACCATTCATGATTGGATATGGCAGGACCACAGATCTTTGGTTGTGGATTTCTTAGCTCTGTCTGTTGGATGCTACTTCCACTGTTTACCATGCATATAGTGCTGTGTTGTAGTTTCACCAGGTTGGCACCTCATTATTAGGTATGCCTGGTACTGCTCCTACACTCTTCGTTGAACCCAGATTGGTGCCCTGGCTTGATGTTAATGGTAGAGTGAAGGATATGCAAGGTCATGGGGCTACAGATTGTGGTTGGATACGATTCTGCTGCTGCTGATGGCTCACAGGATCTCATGGATGCCCTGTTTTTAGCTGTTACATCTGTTCTGAGTCTATCCTATTTAGCACAGTGGTAGTGCCACACAACACGATGGAGGATATCCTCAGTGTGAAGGCAGGATTTTGTCTCCACAAGGACTATGCAGTGGTCACTCTGACCGAAACTGTTATGGACAGATGCATCTGCAGCAGGTAGTTTGGTGAGGACGGGCTCAAGTAGGCTTTTCCCTGTCACCACCTGTTCTGTCACCACCTGCCGCAGACCCAGTCTGGCAGATATGTCCCTCAGGGCTCAGCCACTCGGTCACTGGAGGAACTGCCAAGCCACTCTTGGCAATGGACATTGAAGTTCCCCACCCAGAGTACATTCTGTGCCTTTGATGCTCCTTCCAAGTGGGGTTCAACATGGAGGAGTACTGATTCATCAGCTGAGGGAGAGTGATAGGTGGTAATCAGCTGGAGGTTTCCTTGCCTGTGTTTCATCTGATACCATGAGACTTCATGGGGTCCAGAGTCAATTTTGAAGACCCGCAGGACCACTCTATCCTAACATTATGGCCAGAATTTTACATTGGGTGGGAAGTCCCGCCCACCGGCCTAAATGTCGGGGTTGAGCCCACCCCCACCGGGTCTGGGAGCTACGCTATGATTTAATATGGTCCTTAATTGGCCTCGGACAGGACTTCCGTCCCTCTGAGACAGGAAGCTCCTCCTCTCTGAGACAGGAAGCTCCTCCTCCATGAGCTTCCAGCCAATCAGTGGTCTGGCAGCTCTCAGTCCCAGCAGTGCCACTGTTGGTCACTGCTGGGACTGCAGCCAGGGAGTGGTGCAAGAGGGATGCAGGTCCCGGAAAACGTTGAGGACAATCGGCTGGGCCGCAGCGAGGCAAGGGGGGTTGGTTGCGGGGTGGGAGGGAATGTATTTCAGTGGAGGTGATTGGGCCGTGTGGGTGCCCTCTGTGGCTTTATTGGGCGGCCTTCTGGGGGGCCTGAGCCACCCGCCCGCCGCAGCGGCAGCGGGAGGAGGCCCTTAAGTGCTTGTTAATTGGCCACTTATGGGCCTTAATTGGCCTTGGCCTTTTTGCCGCTGCTCCTCGTAAAATTGCAGCGTGGGCAGGAAGGCAATGGGAAAGGCACCCTCTGCCTCCCACTCAATTTTATGGCCCCCTCCGCCTCCAGCCCACTCCTGCGGGGGGGCATAAAATTCCTGCCTAATACACTGTGCCGCCACCTCTGGTGGGTCTGTCCTACTGGTATTACAGGACATACCTAGGGATGGTGGTGAAAGTGTCTGGGACATTAACTTCTCTGATTTCAACTAAACTACAGTGGAATTAGGCTAGTGACCTTGACTGTGTCCAGTTCAATTTGGCTGCTTATTCCAGATGCCCATTTTATTTACATTGCTAACATGACATTGTGACTGGTACAAATGATAACATTGTCAGATAGCTGAATAATTCAAATAGAAATGGTATTATGTTAAAACCTTAAAATGGCAGTATTGGCACATCTGTGTCACTTTGTGTAATCACCAGGGCAACCCCATCTTGGATGCCTTTTCTAATCTGTACTGAAGCAGACAATATTATCTTCAACATTTACAATGCGATCTTCATAAATTGAATTCAAATTTTGATAAAGAAGAGTTGTCTTCATTTAAAAAATGTACTTGGCAAACTTTCTTTTTCATTTAGTTGGGAAACACTTGATGGCATGAATAAGTAAGGAAAATTAACATTTTGTTCCCTCTGAAAATGAAGTAAAGTCAGCAAATTGATACACAACTTTAAAGCAAATTGTTGCAGCGCATAGCACTAACAACGTGATGTAATTGTGTTGCTAATTTCTCTGGTGTTTTTACAGTGCTATTTAAAACAGATGGTTGTTTAATCAAATAATAAGAAATAGAAAGATGCAATACATTGGGCTTTAATACATTAAAAATTTTACAAAGCGGAGTGTTCCAACACTGTAATTTAAATCTAGACAAGTACATACCTTTGTTAATGTTGCTCGTACCTGATTGGAAGAGGATTTGTATTTTGGCATTCAGTTACTTAACATACCAGCGCTGATAGTTTTATATTCGTTCATGAAATTTAAGTGTTGCTGGCAAGACTGGCATTTATTGTCCATGCCTAATTGCTCTTGAGAAGGTGTTCTGATGCAGAACCCTGAAATTCTGTGACAATTATTTAAACCCTGATCATTTACTTCAATTTTGAGCCCATCCAAATAGTCCTTTGGAAGTAATCCATGACAAATGAAGGTTGGTTGTCACTATATACATCATATATAGGAGGGCAGTTTTAACCAAACTCGCCCATTGGAAATCTGAACTCCTTGGTTTGAAAACCAGGTTTACAGCATGTACAATTTTGCTCTCCATTTGTACCAATGGAAAGCAAAATTGGGTGAGGAGTAAAGCTGACATTCAACATCATCTGATCAGTTTCCCACCTGGAGGGATAGGTTAAAATTTCCCCCATAAAGTCGATCCTAAAGGAGGTAATCTTTTTTATTCCTGCCCTGATTGGAAATGAGCATTTAACTTTTAGTAGCCAGAGCACTGGTTTCAATCTTCCTAAATGAATGGGATAGGATAAATGCTGTCCTTCTCTTAGAGCCTCTTTTTTGTTGTTGTTCTGTATAAGGCACATGTCTTTCTTCTTTACGAGACAGAATGTGGGCAAATGGGTGTCTTGGGTGACTCACTTTGATCTTCCTCTCCACAGAGGGCACAACTGAGACCAGGAACTCAATGTTCAGAAGATAATAGGCATCCTTTCATTTATTTATAGTCACCGCTTTTGTACCGTCCTACTCTACCTACTCCCTTCTTCCTTGACTTCTTCTGTTTTATGTTGAATACAACTCTATGATTTGACTACAAAATTAAATGTATCAAATAGCATTGTCATCCAGGCAAGATCATAGGAACTATTTCCAGATGATCATCTTTCCAGGCTCCAGACTCATAAATGCAAAATCAACAGACCTCTTCAAATACCATTAAAGAAAGAAGACTGTTAGTAACTCAAACATATTTTCAGCACTATGGAACTATGTCATTTTTAAATTAAAGTAAAGGAACTAGCCCAGAACACAGGAAAGTGCAGAAAATATATTTTATATTGATACACCAATACACAGTTATATTTGAGTTATTAACAGATTGGGTTTTAACATGTAATATTTCAGTGAAAGGCACATGAAAAAGTCTGATTACCCTCTGTACTTCCGTTAATGAACCATGATCCTGAATTTCCCATTAATGTACTGTCACTTCTCAATTTTATTTTAACTCTAATGAGGTGGTGGTCTGGTAATATGAATTTCATTTCAGCAATGAGTTTCCCAGTGATGCGACAGAAGGTGGGGAGTGACCCCCACCTGGTCATTTATTGGATCCCTGGCCAAATTCAATGGTGAGCAGGCAATTAACTGCTCGCCATTGGGGATGCTGTCCCCTTTAAGAGATAAGATCCCGCTCCAAGAGCTGCTGCCCAATCACAGGGCTCGCAGCTCAGCAGTCCCAGCATTGGCGACTGCTGGTACTGCAGGAAACCCAGAGGAGCAGCCATGCAAAAGGCCCCAAGAGCTTGGTGAGTGAGGCCAGGCTCGCAGGGTCCATTCAGCCAGCCCCAGCGAGGTGGATGGAGCAGATGGGTTGTTACTGAGGGTGGGGGAGGGCAGGGGGTGGTGTCTTTCAGTGGTGGGGGTACTTGCCAACAGGGGGGCACTAAATTGGCCTCTGGGTGGGAAGTTCGCCCTCAACAGTCCCCACCCCTGGTAAAATGTCATGGTGTTGGGAAGGTGATGGACTCTCCACCACCACACCCCCCCATCCCCCCCACGCCTTCCCTCACCATATATGCCTCCCCCCACTCCCAGCCCGTCCCTAGAGGTCTGAAAAAGTCCAGCCCTAGCATTCATCAAAAATAATTGAAATTTACGATAGTTATGAAAGTCAATGATGTAGTAATTATTCTTTCCCAAGAATAGGCAAGTATCTTAAATACATCGCAAAATAGAAAAAATGTAGCTGGCGTAATATTATAATATATTGTATATAATACTATAATGCATTAATATTATTTGCAGCCATGTTATTCTCAAAATAATCATTACATGAAAAAAATCATAACTCCAAGTCCCACTGAGCACAGTATAACACAGTGGAAAATGTAGCTAAGTATTGGTGTATCATTATAAAATACATTTCATCCTCTTTCCTGTGTTCTGACTTGATCCCATTCTTACATTGTTTCTTGTGGCATGCTGATCACATCTGCACACAGCAAAAGCATTGATCTTTGCAGAAAAAGTTTCATTAGGTGAATGGAAGTACTTATGATTTAGTAAATTGTTCCAATACTATGTGTGTGCTGCCTAAGTGCCTCATTTCAGTTAATACTTTTAATGAATGTACATAAGCCAGCACATTGCTCACTTTAATCCATCTGAGACAGGAGATCCTTTTCGTCAGTTAAATCTTTGATCATACTTCAACTTTCTGAAGGAGATGTAGGCCTTTAGGGAATTTTGTTCAGGTGCTTTAATGTCCATCTTAAAATGCTCCGAGCAAAGGGTGCTGCACGCAGAGGTTTACAAATGCATCTTTAATGCTCCAGTCTGTTGAAATAAATATTTACTGCTTTCAAAGCAATTTTCCTTCTTAAAATTAATTTAGTCATGCTGAAAGCAGATGTGTGCGAATATATTTTATTTATATTAGTGTAGCACTTCTAATGTAACATTTATATAGCCTAAATCCATTCAAATGCCAACCCCCAGACATGAATATGAAGCTGAGTGAACAGGGTGCATAAGTAAAATGAAGGGATGATTTTGCGCATGATAGACAAACTGTGGAAACAACTATATCATACTCCATTTTGGAATTTTGCTACATTAAAAAAAAGACTTGAATTTATATAGTGCCTTTCACGACCACTGGACTTCTCAAAGTGCTTTATAGCCAATGAAGTACTTCTGAAATGTAGCCGCTGTTGTAATGTGGGAAACATGGCAGCAATTTGCCACAGCAAACTTCCACACATAGCAATGTGATGTCATTATGCATCATAGTGTGGAATTATGAAGAAAGAATATTATGAAAAGCTATTGGATTAGGACTCAGGAGATAAGACAGTTTTTCATGTCATGCAGGCCCCCACATGCCAAGACTGAGGCACACATTATTTTGCTACATGAACATTAAAACTTAAAAATTGTAGCTGGGAAGAAAAGAGGGCCTACCACAAGGAATTGCCAAGCCCCTGACTGGAAAGACATTTGCATGCTGGCAGACAGTTTTGGAACAAGGGACCCAGTCCTTGCTTCCCCAATACACAGAAGAAGTGGTCAAACCAGTTTAGTCACTTGACTAACTGGCTGTTTGATTTTTTTGAATTTGAACTTGCTGTGAGAAAGAAAGGCAGAAAGCTGTTTGCTCCTGGACTGAGAACACCTCTCTCCTGTCTGCCCCCATCTCTTTCTCACAGAATGGAAGACCCATTGAAGATGTGTGAACTCAAAGAGAGAAAAGTCTCCTACGTGAACAAGGTTTAAGAAGAATACTGGCCCCAACAAAAAGTAAGAGCTGTCTACAATCAAAGACTGTATGGCGAGCTGGAAAAACAGAAACAGTAACAAGAAACCCCCTTCAGAGACTGCCTCAAACCTCTCTATTTTTCTTCTGCTCTTTTCTGTCCCTATTTGCATGTGTGTATCACGTGTGCATGCTAGCGTGGATGCGTCATATACCCGTAGACATTAACGGAATTAGAGTTTAAGTAGGTTTAACAAATTTCATTTTTCTTCTTTAAACCTAAGAAAACCTGGTGTGTTCATTTATTTGCCTTATAGTTGGAAAGCTGTGAACAAGGATTCACAAATGGGGAGCTCAAAACACAGTGGCTGGGATTCAATGTTGGGTGGATGGGAGCCAGCCGCCAAATGAAAAGTCAGTGGCGAATCCTCTTCCACCTCGTTGGGGATCTGATCCACATTTTACGGATCCCCAGGCTTTGGCTTTAATTGTCCAAAGGGGGGACTTTCACCTGCTTGAGGGAGGAGGTCCCACCTCATTGAGCTGCCGGTCAACCAGCAGGCCAGCAGCTCTTAGTCCCAGCAGCGCCACTGGGAGCAGTGGCCACTGCTGAGACTGCAGCCCAGCCGAAGACATGGAGCTGTGAGTCCGGGTAAGGTTTGGTTGGCTCGCCGGAGGTAATTGGTCGGGCCCCAGCGAGTTAAGGGTGGTCGGATAGGGGGAAGTCAGCCATGTTGGGTGTTGGGGGTGGTTGGGGTAGTGGGGGCGGCCCTCCATCGGGCACAGGGTGCCCGATGTACAGGGCCCACCCCAGGGGTGATCGGCAACCGCCTGGATGCTTTTCTGGGTCCTCGGCCTCCCGCTTGCCACACGTAAAATCCACGTGGAGGTCGGCGAAGGCCTTTAAGTGGCCATTAAGTGACCACTTAAGGGCCTTGATTGGCCTGGAGTGGGCATTCTGTTTTTCGCCACGCTTTCCTGTGTAAATTGGTGGCAGAGGTGGGGTCAGGTCGGGTATGCCTCCTGGAGAATCAAGCTTTATTTAACACCACACCCACCACCCCCCCCCCCCCCCCAACCCCGCCACAGTTCCACTCGCTGGGGTTGCGTTAAATTCTGGCCACTGTGTTTAAAATTAAACCCAGTGACAATAAGACCAGGTGAGGACAGTAAAAGACCCCTAGACACCTTTCTCGCCTGGTTGTAGCATGCATACTAGCCACATAATTCCCTGTTAAGTAACAATTGATAATTTCTTGATAAACTTTCAGCGGTTAAATTACAGTCATTAATCCTTCAGCCTGTGTGTTGTCAAGCATCAAAGTAGGAAAGCAAGAAATTGCATTTATATAATAACCTATTATAGTCTGCCAGGAAGATCCCAAATTGCTTTGCATATCACAGTGCAGTTAATGCTGTTACATTCGCAAACACAATAGCCATTTTTAACACAGGACGTCCAGAAATAGCAATATGATGAAAGTTTTATTTCCATTTTTACGACCAGGTGAGAAAGAGGTGTAGGGTTTCCTTTCAACCTTCACCTAGTTTTACTGTAACAGGATTTTTTTTTAAACACACTGTGTTTTTAGCTCCCCCTTGGTGAATCCTTGTTCACTGCCTTCTAATTTTAAGGCAAAAAAAGAACACAACAAGCTTTCTCAGGTTTCAAGAAGAAAAGTGAAATTTTCATAAACTTAAACTTAAACTCTAATTCAGTTAACACCTGCAGATACACGATGTACCCACACTAGCATGCATCTGCGATATACACATGCAAATAGAGACAGAAACGAGCAGAAGAAAATAAAGTGGAAAAGTTTGAGGCAATATCTGAAGAGTTTTTGTTATGGGTCTTCGAGCTCACTGTAGACTTCTTGCTTGTAGGAAGATCTTGCTTTTTTGTTGGGGCCCAGTAGTCTTCTTAAACCTTGTTCACTGTCGGAGACTTTTCTCTCTTGGGGTTCATGTGTCTTCAGTGGTTTGGAATTCCCTGAGAAAGAGATGGGAGCAAACAGGAGGCTGTGGCAAGCCAGCCAGGAGAGGTCTTTTCAATCCAGGAGCAAACAGCTTTCTGCCCAAACTCTCAGTTCAAACTCTACAACAGCCAGTTAGTCATGTGACTAACTGGTCTGACCACGTCTGCTTGAGGATTGAATTGATCAGGGAGTAGCTCCTTTCTCTACAAGCACTGTCTATTAATATGCAAAAATATCTTTCCAGCCAGGGGCCTGTCAACCCCTTGTCACAGGACTTCTCATTTTCCCAGCAACAATTTGAAATTTTATGTCCATGTGGCAAAATTACTGTGCCTCATTCTTGGCAGGGGTGTACCTGCAAGACAACATGGTATTGGCTGAAGGAAGAATGTAGAGTTAGGACACTTTCAGCACTCTCCGTTCTTAGCAAAACCTTGCAATTATGTAACAACAGAGGCATCACCAGTCAAAAATGGACACTGAGCCAAAGAAGGGGATATTAAGAATGATGACCAAAAGCTCAAAGAGTTTTAACATGAGCATTAAAGAAGAAGAGAGGAATGGAGAGGTTTGCGGGGATGGGATTTATAGTGTGTGGTGTCTGGACAGCTGCAGACACGGCTACTAATGATGGGATCAATTGAGAGAGGATGGACAAAAGGTCAGAGTCAGAGAAATGAATAATTTGGGGCAGGATTTGGGGTTGCAGGGGGTTACAGAGAAGTGGAGGGACAAGGCCATGAAGGTGTATAAAATTGAAGCTCACAATTTTAAATTGAAGGCAGTTGGGAGTTGGTAAAGATCAGCAAGGAGAGGGATAGTAGGTGAGCAGAATTTATTTTATTTTTATTTAGAGATACAGCACTGAAACAGGCCCTTCAGCCCACCGAGTCTCTGCCGACCAACAACCACCCATTTATACTAACCCTACATTAATCCTATATTCTCTACCACATCCCCACAATTCTCTTACCACTTACTGACACTAGGGGCAATTTACAATGGCCAATTTACCAATCACCTGCAAGTCTTTGGCGGTGGGAGGAAACCGGAGCACCCGGCGAAAACCCACGCAGTCACAGGGAGAACTTGCAAACTCCGCACAAGCAGTACCCAGAATCGAACCCGGGTCCCTGGACCTGTGAGGCTGCGGTGCTAACCACTGCACCACTGTGCCGCCCTAAATTTAGTGTGGAAGAGGACACAGACAGCAACATTTTGGATGAGTTGAGGTTTACAGAGAGTGGAGTATGGAAGGCCAGCTTGAGAGCATTTGAATAATTGACTCTGAAAGTGACAAGGCATTGATGATGATTTCACTGGAAAATAGGCAGAGGTGGAGTCAGGTGATGTTATGGAGGTACAAGTGTTTATGATGGAGAGGATTTGGGGTCAGAGGTTCTTTTCGGGATTGAAAAGGACCGCAGCATTGCAAACAGTCTGGTTCAGCCTGAGACAATGGCTGGGAGGGGACAGAATTAATGGTTAGGGTATGACTTTATGACAGGAGTGAAATATAACGGCTTTAATCTTCCCAATGTTTAATTATGGATTATCAAAGACTGAATATCAGACAAGCAGTCTGAAAACACAGAGGCAAAGGAGGGGTGAGAGAGGTAGAACTGGCTGGCATCAGCGGTATATGAAAGTTGACCCTATGCCTTTAGATGAAGTCACCAAGGGACATGGATAGGATGAGACCAGAGATAGATCCTTGACCCACTCTGGAGTTAATGGCATGGAGTCAGAAAAAAGTAGATATTTCCGGCAAAGCACTGGCTATGCTGAACCATGCGAGTGCCTTGCTACTGTGCTGGACAATGGAGGAAAGGCATTAGAGGTCAACTGTCAAAGGCTATAGAGGAAGACAAGGAAAGAAGATGCACCATAATAAAGGAGGATGTCTTTAGGGCCATTTTGATGTTGTGGCAGTGACAGAAACCTGAAAATTTTCAAATATGTAATCGTGGGAAAGCTGGGTCTAGATTTAGGAGGCAATAATATGGTCAAAAACCTTGACGAGGAAAGGAAGGTTGGAGATAGGGTGGGGGGATCAATAATTTTTTTTAAAATAGTGTTGATGGTGGTTTTGAAAGGGAGGGGGCAGCACCTGAAGAGAGGGAACTATTTACAGTATAATCTATCATGATGGCCAGGAAGGGGAGTTTGAAGGCAGCAGTTTAGTGGAGATGGGGTTCAGGGAGCAGGTGCTTAATCTCATGAACAAGATGAGCTTGCAGAAAGCACAAGGAAAGATCGGACAAACACTAGAGAAAGACACAGATTCAGGATGACAGTGGGCATGATCTGGAGGAAGATTTGGCTTGGCTTGGTGAGAAAGGGGGAAGCAGCAGAATATTGGATCTCAATCTTAGTCACAAAGTAGTCCACAAGCTCCTAGCATTTGTGTCGGAGGTGGGGTGTTTGGGTGGGAATGAGAGGTTGAAGGAGATGGTACATAATGGAGGAAAAAAGGAGTTATCTTGGTTCTCCAAGATGATCCTGGAGTCGTGGGCAGTTTTGGATGAGGAGCATGAGATCTTATGACACATAATGTGGTCTATCCAGGTCTGTTAAGGGGGGGCTCAAGCCGTTATGCATCAGATACACTCAGGTCTAAGCTCTTGGATTTGGGTTAGTGATGATGGGGGCCATACCAGGGGATTGAGTAAGATGGGAAAGAGTAAAAGTGATGCTGGGAGCGAGGGCATCAAAGGTGGATGAAAGGGACTACTTAAGTCGATCGCTGGCTGCAGAGGCATTGTAGCAACGCAATGGCTCAAATGTAGGCAGTTGGGATTTGGAAAGTAATTGCACTGATAAAAAATAAATCTTCTTTTATAATTCCAAAGAGGCATTAATTGTAACTTCTTTACATTGTTAAGGCTTCACCACATGCCTATAAGCAAGGAGCTTTCTGGTCATGCTGACAATAGTTTTACGGTAGAGGTTTTCTTCAATTAAAATGGTTTTCAGCTCTGTGTCATGAGCATCCCAAGCCTTATTTTGAAGTACAAGAGCTAATTATGGCAATGAAATATTAGTTAAATCACTGTCAATTAAAATACAATAACATTTGCCTAACTACACTGGGCACTTAACTCCTTGTCCCTGTGTTTCTGATGGAGGTAGATGGCCATTCAGTATAGAGGTCAAACACAGCAGTGTTCTTTTAACTACCTTATACAATGTTAATCCATGATCCTTTCTCCTCTTGGTGCCAACAGTATTGAGTTTGTGTCTATGCTTACTCTTGCCAGCATTGTTTTTAGCCTTAGAAGAAAAGTTGCTATTGCCAACAGTTCCAAGATATGCTGAGCATCAGCAGTTTATTGTATCATCTGCAATCTGGGATTTGGCTGTTTTTCAAATTAATTTTATGCTCATGGAGGTGAAGAGATGTTTGAATTGGGAAATGAAATATTTTTGCACTTGGTATCAGCTTTAACACTCTCGGTTTTGTCTCCTGTATCTAAACCTGTGAATGAACAACCACCTGAGAACAGCATCCCTGCTGTACAAGTTTGATTTTTCTTCATTTCCCACACCAACTATTCCTGAGCTCTCTGAGCATGATTGCTAACTTAGTGCTAATTAATGTTGGATTATAGGCAGTTTCATGATGTGCACTTGTGCCCATTAGGAAAGAAGATTGAGACAACTCTGCAACAGTCAGTGAGATGAGACTTTATACACTGTTGTGTTCGATGAGCCCTGGCAACTTTAGTTATGCAGCACTTCCATAGTCAGTAGCACTGTCACATAAAGCAGAGAAACTGTGGAGACCTGACAGCATCAGAGACATACATTTTCATGGGTTTTGTCAGCTGCCATTGAAACGCCACTTAAAAGTAGAACCAGAGAGCTGCATGACCTATCTTTTACTGAAAGAATTTGCAGAATTCTGGCTTCCAGTGGGGTTTGGCTGGAGGAAATCTAGCAGGTCAGTTGTCAGGAGTGTTCTGCACACAGGCCTCTGTTCTGCATGTGTTTATTTTCAACACCCACTTCTCTTTGATGACCACAAATAATACTCAATGCTTGGCAGATAGTGGGAATGTTTCTAATTGCTGGCAAGATAAAGATCACTACATAATTTCTTTCCTTCCCTGCCAGGGTTTGCTCCACCATGTGAGGTGCTGTGCTGTGAAAAATGAGAACTTAAGTGTCAGCAGCCAGAGAATTTTAGCCTGTTTTTTTTCTCTCTGTGGCTACCGGAATGAAAAAAGTTTATCTAATGTATACCTAGAAACAACTTCACCTGACAGTTGGTTGCACACAATTAACATGAACAGCTTATTTTTGTATAATCATTAAATTAGCTAGGAACCAAATAATTAAACATTTGGAGTTTTTAAATCAATGTATCCATTATATTTCAGCAACGGCACAGTGGCGCAGTGGTTAGCACCGCAGCCTCACAGCTCCAGCGACCCGGGTTCAATTCTGGGTACTGCCTGTGTGGAGTTTGCAAGTTCTCCCTGTGTCTGCGTGGGTTTCCTCCGGGTGCTCCGGTTTCCTCCCACATGCCAAAAGACTTGCAGGTTGATAGGTAAATTGGCCATTATAAATTGCCCCTAGTATAGGTAACTGGTAGGGAAATATAGGGACAGGTGAGGATGTGTAGGAATATGGGATTAATGTAGGATTAGTATAAATGGGTGGTTAATGGTCGGCATAGACTCGGTGGGCTGAAGGGCCTGTTTCAGTGCTGTATCTCTAAATCAAAACCCTAACTTTGGTAATGGCGGTATAAGATAAATGAGGCAGCATTGCATCTTTGGTGGCCTGACAACCTGGTCTTTGGACAAAAGTACCTCATTGGCAAATTTAAACACTATTGAATGAAGAGGCCTGGTCACTGCTGGGCTGAGCTGTACAGGGCAGTGGTGTATTCCTCTGCTTGCTGACCTCTGCACACTTTAAAGGTCCTGAGTAGCAATTTATGAACAGACAGCTGCTCCAGAACAACATCCACATTGCCAGTAGGCTTGGGCTACATAAAGTCAGCATGGCACCACTGTTGCCATGATAAACTGTTGCGGGAAATAGAGAATGGAACTGATTGATTAGAAATTAGATCAATGTACTTCAGATTGCAATACTGGTAAAAAATGTACTAAGAGGATTGTAAGAAATGTGAACCAAAAATATTATGTTTTTTTTTACTTCACTGCTCCCTTTAATTTCTTTCCTTTCATTTCTTAATGACTGATTTAAGTTTTAGTCAATGTACCAGAAGTTAATTATTCATTCACACATGCTTGGCTTGTTGCAATACATCATTATTTTATATCTGCAATTAGAATTCACAAGACTAAAATACCTTAAATCTTTCAGAATGCAAAAAAATTATTTGGCCAATCAGTGGTCTGTCTTTATAATATATATTGGCCTGGATTTTGCTGTCAGCGGCGAATGAACGACACTCACTATTCGCTATGCTTACAGCTGTCCGCAGACTTTTTGTGGACTTCTGCTTGGCAACTTAGTTGTCTGGAGTCCATTAGAGTGCACAGCCCTCTACAGGGCATTTGGGACCTGTGTCTCTTGAACCATTCTGACTGAACAATCCTCACTGAGGCATGCAGAGACTAAACCAGAAAATGCAAGTTAGACTATTTAGTTCAATGTAAAATCATGTACAAAAAGTGAAATAAAGAGAGGAAAGGAAAGTTAGATTAGCAGAGATAAGAGACAAAAAGAAAAAGTAAACAATTTTTTTATTTTAATTTTAAATTTTTTTAAATCTCCAATAATTAAAATCTGAAGGAATGAGATGCCATACCTGTCGATGTAAATTTTCAATGCCAGAGTCGTTGTTTGGCACTAATTAAGACTTAACACTGTTAAACATTCACTTATACTCGAATGGACAAGACCTCGCTTTTTCTGGTATGTTTAGTGGGTATCTACTGGGCAGGTACCACAACTTCACACCCTTCATGTGCTATATTCTCAGAGGTACTATATAATGGATTAGGCATGAACTTACTCTTGCACACACAACTGCATGCTAACTGTCTACATTTTAAGTAGATTATCAATATTTTGGAACCAATGTCTGATTATCTACCCTTGCCAGTAAAAAAAATCAGCAAAGTTTTCCATGTGCAACTGTAGCTTATTTTTTCAGTGCCGATTGTCCTGATCTCCATGGTTCCCAGGCTTTGTGGGACAGATTACTGGTCATAGGTGGAGAAGGAGAGAGCCAGCTACCTTCTATTTATGGCAGGATCTTTTGCGCGATAAAGCAGTTAATTGAGTGTAACTGCTAATAGTTGCATTATGATTAAAAATGTGAATTGATGTGAATATATGTAATTGTAATGTGAATAACAATATTAATTGTGATGTGACTAAAATCAATAAGTAATTCTTAAAATATGATAAAAACAAAACAGCAATTCAAAGTTTTATCTTACAAAAACTTCTGGTGGAGGTAGAATCCAATGGAATTGCACAGCTGGTTCTCTCCCTCTTCAACCAATGACCAGTAATCTGTCCCATCAAGTACAGAAGCCATGTAAGATAGCTCAAATAAGCATAGGAAGTTTAAGTCCATATTGATTTTTATTAACAAGCAGAGAATCAGAGCTGGGTTTGAATGGAAAGAACTGGACCTCGTAAAATGATATTGAAATCTGGAAACTAAGTAAGTTTCAGATTTAAATATTTGAACCCAGAATAAAATATATTTGCTTTTTACACGGGCTGTGGTATTCTTGACGTTGTGCAGCAACCCGGAATACCGCGAAGATTTGGGTGCATACTTGGCTTATGCTGATATATTGCTACGTGCGAATTTCATTGATCGTTTGCTCATTTACATGCCCCACCCCTTGCAAAAGACCCGCTCAAGTGGAGTTTCCTGCATTTACACAGAAAATGGTCTTGCTGAAAAATTGAATGCAAGGAAGTAAGTATGTCCCTAGGCTCGTCTTAAAGTGATTGCGAGATAGGTTGGTAGAGTCAGAGGTGCTGCAGGGAGCCAAATAAAATGCCTTAGCTTTCATAGATATGAAGCTGGGGAAGGTTACAGTTCATCCATAAGCTAATGTTGGGAAAGCAGTTGAAGAGGCTGAAAGCAGCAGTGTAAGGAGAGGGGAAGGTAGAGGGTCACCAGTATAGATTTGGAAGCTGACTTATGTTTTTAGATGATGATGTCAGGGGCATGATGAAGAGGAGGGGACGAGAATGGAGGAAGACGTGTAGAAGTGTAGAAAAATCTAACCCCCAAAATATTTATTGAGTTACCAGATATTCTCGAGCATGGAGAGATGAGCTGAAAGTTAGAAAAAGGAAAGGTGCACAGATTATTTTTCACAGTGGGGTGAATGTGTAGAACAGGCTATGCAGTGGAAGCAAATAATATGAAACATTTGAGGGAGAATTAGATATTTGAAGGAATGGGTTATTGAGCATATTAGTTTTAGACTGGCCGGGTGGACTGAAGAAGCTTTTCTGGTCCTGTACTTTCTTAGGTTGTTCCTAAGCACACAAGGTGATTTTTTTGCTCCTTCCTAATTAAATATCTCACTTACAAACATGCACATGCTCACACACAGTAGTGTTCAGTCCTGTGAGTCAACTGAAAAAAACTAAACAGCTTGTGCAGCATTTGGCATCAACAGAACTGGTGGTATAAAGGAAACCAGACCTGACTGTAAAATTAATGCCCCCACTAATTCTCCCACTGTGTGTTAATTAGGATTGAGTTTCCTCTTTCACCTTGAAGATTATAACCGTGCACATTGCAGACATTATAAAATTGGTATCATTAACCTAAGATTGCATAAGTAACAAAAAATGGTGCAGATTCAACGATTTAAAGAAGGTATGCAGTCCATTTTAACAGGCATTCAACCATGGATATTTTAATGAACGACAGCTGTAGACAATTGATGGTTGATTGATTGACTAACCATCACACCACTACTGCCTGATTATAGTGTCCCAAAAATTAACAGCGTAAACTGTTTAGAATGGGGTTTAAAAAAAATCAAAATTACAACTCATTGTTCTAGAACATTGGACTTTCAAATAGCTCTGGCAGAGCACCAAAATGACTTGTAATTCTGTAATTAATTTTCCCTTCTTAGGTGAAAGCATTATCCTATTTGTGTTTCTGCTCAACAAATTACTGAGATCAACATCGTTTTTAGAAAAATTAATCAGGCATTATATGAAGAGAGGCAGTAGAAGTATGCAGACATGAGGCACAAAGGAAATAAAAAGTTCCAATCAAATTGGGTGATAATCTAGTAGGTGTTGTACGTTGTGTTTAAGGGCTCCATTAACCTAATTTCTGAATAACTTGCTTGTATTTTTTCACTTCCTTTTGGAAAGATTGTGAAGGAGGATTGTGTGAAATATGATACCGGTGATTAGATCGCTAATAAAGCAAATTTCTACTTAACAATGGAAAACAGAAAACTTGCAATTTATTTACATCATAAAGAAGCCCCCACACTCCATGCTGCTCTGATACACACTACCCGCCCCCCCCCCACACACACACACTTACCCGCCCCACCGACTTGCACTGACCCCACACTCTCTCCGCCTCACCCACTCTCTCCCTCCACACACACACTCTCTCCCTCCCCACACACACTCTCTCCCCCCACCACACACACTCTTCCCCCCCCCCATACACACACAGTCTCTGCCCCCCAACACACTGTCTGCTCCCTGCACACTTTTTGCCCCCACACACACATTCCCCCCACACACACACTCTCCCCCACCCACACACTCTCTCCACTGCCCACACACACTCTTCCCCCCCACACACAGACGCTCTCCCCCACCACGTACACTCTCTCCCCCACAAATAAC
This sequence comes from Heterodontus francisci, assembly GCF_036365525.1. Classification (NCBI taxonomy): domain Eukaryota; kingdom Metazoa; phylum Chordata; class Chondrichthyes; order Heterodontiformes; family Heterodontidae; genus Heterodontus; species Heterodontus francisci. The sequence goes on from NC_090380.1 coordinate 57,361,063, forward strand.
TTTAAGAGTATTGTTCCTGAGTGTTAAGTTTCCCAACCCAAGGAGGAAGGAACTCGATTCACAATTTCTGTGTGTGTGTGTGAGTGTCTGCTTTATTCAAATGGCTGCCTGGATCTGTCTTCATTTCACTTTTCGAACCACACCTTCTCAGGGTTGACTGACAGCATAGTGAGCAGTCTTACAAACACAGCACAGAGCAATCAATCACTGAGCAATCAAACACAACACTGAGAAAGAAAAAAATAGTGAGGAAAATACAGGTTTCCTCCATAATAGTCACCAAACTCTAAAAGGAATCCATTGTGAAGACACTTTTGAGATGTTTAGATGATTTAATAAAGTACGATAGAAATGCAAGTATTTTAAGAAAAGTACGGAGTTAAGACTTGAATGCAACTGCATTGATAATGAACCAAGCAATTCCATACAACAATATCCAGTGTGCATTCCTCTTGGCGAACATGATATTAACTGACATTCTCAGGTTTGCAAAAACCTCTGTGTGGATGTGATTGATACACTGGATTTACAGGAAATATTTCTCTGAATTGAAATGATATGGATTGATAATGGAGTTTAGTCTGCATTAAAGAATTGCACCTGCATGAAAAGAAAATCACTTTCCAAAGACAATTTATTTGACAGTTATTTCATTTCTTTGTGGTGGTGGGAGCAAGTGGGTCTGCACAGTTTTATGCTAAAACATTGACCTCCGCTCCTCAGTTTCAATTCCTGATTCTGTGACAGGAGCAAAGACCAAAGGTCAGCTTTGTGTGTAAACACATGCACTTCATTGTCAATTTTTTACCCAAAAACCCGTTGAGACAAATACTCATTTTGATATTTGTTTTTATTGCTATAGCAATTACTTTATTCTGAAAAAATCTAAATACGGAAACCTTCAGTTTTAAGCATGCCATTTTGTATGAGTGTATAATTGAGTCAAAAAGTATTGATTGCCAAAAATAATAAATTAATAGGAGATGATCCTAATAGGACACAAAAATGTCCAAATGAGAATAGTACATTAGGTGAAATTGGTCTGTTGGGGTAACAAAAGAATTATGTAATACCTGGTGCAGCCAGTGGAGGGAAACTGGTGGAACACCAATATAAGGCATAAAATCAACCTTTCAAAATTTGTAAATTGTAGTAGTTTGGTTTTTGGCAAGATACAAATAGTTACAATATTTTAAACTGCCTCTTGCCACGTGGCTGTCAGCAATAGAGGTGAAGGCTATTTGCGCAATTTACACTGGTTGATAAAGATACTTTTTTATTATGTATTGGAACCAAGTAAAATCTTTGAGATGAAGTTAAATGGAGTTTGCTATTTGCTGCAAAATTGTAAATGGGTGTAAAGAACACAATTATAATTTCACTACAAAGAGTGATCATGAAAAATCTACCCCGTAGATTTGAGATTTAGGATGTTGTTACGACAAGGTGAGGAAGGGGTCTAGGGCTTCCCTCTCAGCCTTTTCCTGGTTTGGCCGTAACAGTGTTTAACTTTTAAAACACAGAGTTTTTATCTTCCCCTCAGTGAGTCCTTGCTCACTGCTCTCTAACTGTAATTGTAAAGAAATCAACCAGACAGGCTTTCTCAGATTTCAACAAGAAAGTTGTAAGTTTATTAACCTTAAAACTCTAACTCAGTTAAAACTACTAAAAATACACAACGTAACCACGTTAGCATGCATACGCGATAAACACACATGCAAATAGAGAGAGAGGAGGAGAAAGAATTAAAGGGGAAAGGGTTGAAATAGTAGATGGAGTTCAGTTACTGATTTTGTGTTGGATGTAAAGTCTTTGATTGAAGTTAAGTCTTGTAGTTCTCGTTGGGGCTTAGTGTCCACTTTCAAACTTGTTTCACTTGTTTTCTGTCTTGAGGCTTAAGTTATTTCCCGTGAGAGAGAGAGAGGTGCTCTGTTTTTGAAGTTCAGTTGCAGTCTCTTTCTTTCTGTGTCAGGCACAATTCAAAAAGCCCCAGGTTGGCCAGCAGGTTAGTCATGTGACTAACTCCCTGTTTGGAACAGCCTCGCCTGCGAGGTTTGTGGATTCCTCCAAGCTTACCAGACACTCTCGGTGGGTGGTGGGTGGTGGGGGGGTGGTCAAGGTGAGGGGCGGGTGGTGGTGGGTGGCATGCTGGCTCTTACACATTCAATGACTCTCAATCTTTCTTGATAATCACTATTGTCAAAACCCATTTGGCTATTTGAATCAGGGAGTACTCCCATTGTCTCTCCATGTAACTGTCCTTTAGAATGCAAATGTGCAGCCATGTTTTCAGGCACTGTTCTGTGGTCTTTTTAAAACACATTATGTTCCATGTCCAGTAAAGCGTTCAAATAATAGTGTTCCATATGATAAAATTAATATGTGCCCATTTGGCAGGTGTGGTTTCCATCACAATGTGTTCACTTTCCCTCATTGGAATTTTATACTCCATAAGGTGAGGGCTATCAGTGCAGTAAATTGTGGCATTTTTCTAATTTTTGCTCAAATCCTTGATGTTTTTTTTCTTTATTTGTTCTTGGGTTGTGAGTGTCACTGGCAAGGCCAGTAGCTATGCCTATCCCCAATTCCCCTTGAGAAGGTGGTGGTGAGCTGCCACCTTGAACCACTGCAGTCCATGTGGTGTAGGTACACCCAATGTGCTGTTAGGAGGGAGTTCCAGGATTTTGACCCAGCAACAGAAGGAATGGAGATATAGTTTCAAGTCGGGTTGGTGGTGACTTGGAAGGGTGGTGGCCCCATATGCCTGCTGTCCTTGTTCTTCTAGATGGTAGAGGTCCGATCACATATATCAGGAGCTTGATGTCAAGAAGAGGTTCCTCTATGCAGAGCACAATGTTGTGACAACAATCCCGAAAGTCTGCACCCAGCTGCACCAGCTTAACATTGGTATACCTGACATCAATCATTTTTATATTCTTTCTGACAAAAACTCTCAGTTTACTGCTAGTTGCTGTTGTGTTATGGAAGATTTATTATTGAACTTGTGACTGCCAAGAACTGGCTTGAGACTGCCAGACTTATTTCACTTAAAACTCTTCCAGCCATCAGGGAAAACAAAACTTTTATTACAGTCCAGTGAGGACGGGTCGAAGGGTTTCCCTCTTTTGCCTCTCCTTGTTTGACCACAACAGTTTTAATTCTTTCTTAAAGTGAATGTACTAGCCAATTCAGTAGGTGTTTGATTACTTACTTACTAAGATCATAACAAGAACAATCGGACAGGTTTCCTTAACAATAAAGAGGTACCTAAACTGAACAAATAAAATAATAAACAACGTGCCAACTTTCACCCTCGCACATACATCCATAAGTTAAAGAGTGGGGAAAGGTACAAAAACAAGAAATGCTGGATTCACTCAGCAGGTCTGGCAGCATCTGTGGAAAGAGAAGCAGAGTTAACGTTTCGGGTCAGTGACCCTTCTTCGGAACTGACAAATATTAGAAAAGTCACAGATTATAAACAAGTGAGGTGGGGGTTGGGCAAGAGATAACAAAGGAGAAGGTGCAGATTGGACCAGGCCACATAGCTGACCAAAAGGTCACAGAGCAAAGGCAAACAATATGTTAATGGTGTTTTGAAAGACAAAGCATTAGTACAGATTAGGTGTGAATATACTGAATATAGAACATCAGCAAGTGCAAACCTGAAGAAAAACAACCTGAAAAAAACAGTGGGTAAGCAAACTGAACAAACTAAGATGAAATGAAATAAATGCAAAAAATGTAAAAAGGAATGCAAAAAAAAGGAAGAAAAAATAACTAAAAATGACTAAAAATGAAAGTAAAGTGGGGGGCTGTCATGCTCTGAAATTATTGAACTCAATGTTCAGTCCGGCAGGCTGTAGTGTGCCTAATCGGTAGATGAGATGCTGTTCCTCGAGCTTGCGTTGATGTTCACTGGAACACTGCAGCAATCCCAGGACAGAGATGTGAGCATGAGAGCAGGGGGGAGTGTTGAAATGGCAAGCAACCGGAAGCTCAGGGTCCTGCTTGCGGACTGAGCGGAGATGTTCCGCAAAGCGGTCACCCAGTCTGCGCTTGGTCTCCCCAATGTAGAGGAGACCACACTGTGAGCAGCGAATACAGTATACTACATTGAAAGAAGTACAAGTAAATCGCTGCTTCACCTGAAAGGAGTGTTTGGGGCCTGGGATAGTGAGGAGAGAGGAGGTAAATGGGCAGGTATTACACCTCCTGCGATTGCAAGGGAAGGTGCCCTGGGACGGGGACGAGGTGGTGGGGGTAATGGAGGAGTGGACCAGGGTGTCGCGGAGGGAACGATCCCTTCGGAATGCTGACAGGGGAAGGGAGGGGAAGATGCGACTGGTAGTGGCATCACGCTGGAGGTGGCGAAAATGGCGGAGGATGATCCTTTGGATATGGAGGCTGGTGGGATGAAAAGTGAGGACAAGGGGAACCCTGTCACGGTTCTGGGAGGGAGGGGAAGGGGTGAGGGTAGAGGTGCGGGGAATGGGTCGGACACGGTTGAGGGCCCTGTCAACCACAGTGGGGGGAAATCCTCGGTTGAGGAAAAAGGAGGTCATATCAGAAGCACCGTCATGGAAGGTAGCATCATCAGAGCAGATGCGTCGGAGACGTAGAAACTGGGAGAATGGAATGGAGTCCTTACAGGAGGTAGGGTGTGAAGAAGTGTAGTCGAGGTAGCTGTGGGAGTCAGTGGGCTTATAATGGATATTGGTAGACAACCTATCCCCAGAGATGGAGACAGAGAAGTCGAGGAAGGGAAGGGAAGTGTCAGAGATGGACCATGTAAAGGTGAGAGAAGGGTGGAAATTGGAAGCAAAGTTGATAAAGTTTTCGAGTTCGGGGCGGGAGCAGGAAACGGCACCGATACAGTCATCAATGTACCGGAAAAAGAGTTGGGGGAGGGGGCCTGAGTAGGACTGGAACAAAGAATGCTCGACATATCCCACAAAAAGACAGGCATAACTAGGACCCATGCGGGTACCCATAGCGACACCTTTTACTTGAAGGAAGTGCGTGGAGTTGAAGGAGAAGTTGTTCAATGTGAGAACAAGTTCAGCCAGGCGGAGGAGGGTGGTGGTGGATGGGGACTGGTTGGGCCTCTGTTCCAGGAAGAAGCGGAGAGCCCTCAAACCATCCTGGTGGGGGATGGAGGTGTAGAGCGATTGGACGTCCATAGTGAAGAGGAGGCGGTTGGGACCAGGAAACTGGAAATTGTCAAAATGACGTAGGGCGTCAGAAGAGTCACGGATGTAGGTGGGAAGAGACTGCACCAGCGGAGAAAAGATAGAGTCTAGATAGGAAGAAATAAGTTCAGTTGGGCAGGAGCAGGCTGACACAATGGGTCTGCCGGGACAGTCCCGTTTGTGGATTTTGGGAAGGAGATAGAAGCGGGCTGTCCGGGGTTGCGGGACTATGAGGTTGGAAGCTGTAGAGGGAAGATCTCCAGAGGAGATGAGGTCAGTGACAGTCCTTTGGACGGTGGCTTGATGTTCGGTGGTGGGGTCATGGTCCAGAGGGAGGTAGGAAGAGGTGTCTGTGAGTTGGCGTTGAGCTTCTGCAAGGTAGAGGTCGGTACGCCATACAACAACAGCACCACCCTTGTCTGCAGGTTTGATGACCATGTCGGGGTTAGACCTGAGAGAACGGAGTGCCTCAAGTTCAGAGGGGGACAGGTTAGAGTGAGTGAGGGGGGCAGAGAAATTGAGACGACCAATGTCTCGCCGACAGTTTTCAATGAAGAGATCAAGAGCGGGTAAGAGGCCAGGGTGAGGGGTCCAGGTAGAGCGAGAATACTGGAGGCGGGTGAATGGGTCTGCTGGTCGGGGGGAGGACTCCTGGTCAAAGAAGTGAGCCCGGAGGCGGAGGCGACGGAAGAAGAGCTCAACGTCATGCCGAGCGCGAAATTCATTGAGGTGGGGGCGTAAGGGGATAAAACTGAGTCCTTTGCTGAGTACAGAACGCTCAGCATCAGAGAGGGGGAGGTCAGAGGGTATAGTGAATACACGGCAAGGGGTCAGATCAGAAGGGGTGGGGTCAGAGGGAAGTGAAGCGGAAGGAGGATCTGGAGGGGCATTAGTCCCCATCAGCTGCTGGAGCTTGCGTTCCTTAACACCTGAAAGGAAGAAAAAAAGTTTTTTGTTAATGCGTCGGATGAGACGTAAGATCTCCGACGGGATTTTCGTTTGTCTCTTTTACCTTGTTCACCTTCATTGCTTTCTATTTCCCTCCTGGTGTTTGATTTCTCTCCGAGTGGGGAAAGGTAGATTGATTGAGTTAGAGTCCACAAAAAAGATATACAGTCTGTGAAGGTTGTTTATTCAACTGGCTTCTAGCTGAATTTAGTGGTCCTGAGCCTTTTAGTTTGAAGAGGTAGATGACTGGTTTGGTGAGTCTTGTGGAAACAGCAATGCAGATGATTTCTTCCAACGGGGTTTCTGATTGTAGCCAGTGTATGCACAGATATTTGAAAGGATTTGAAAGCTTTCAAGTTGGAATGGAGAGAGAGATAGAGAGGGACCCCCACCTAGGGTCTGCTCATGTCAGAATCCCATTGCTTCTCCTCTGCTGCAGAGAAAACACCAGCTTAAAACCACAGATTGGGAGGGACTTGTCATATGACAGTCACTCAATCATTCAAGCATAGCAGTTAGTAGTATTTCTCAGCTTGCTGAGAGAATGGGTAGTTCCTTTAAACTTCCTGGGTCTTGGTTCTTGCTGTGGAGAAGACATTTTGTCTCTCTCCTCACAAGCATTACAATGTCAGATACAGTGTTGCAAATTAGGTGATCATCTTAAGCGGAAAGGATGACTTTGCTGGTAGATTGTCTCTTAAAAATGTATTAAAAAATAAATAAATTCAGCTGTCCGGTCAGTGGACCAAAGAAAATTATCATTCAACAAAACACATTGGCATAACACTCGATTCCACCTTTTTGGACTTTATCTGAACCGAAATCATTTGTACCCAAACCCTCCAAAGTTTTAAGCATTGTGTGAGATTGAAGATAGATATAAACCAGATATTTGTGCAGCACACACACAAAATAGTATTATTTGTAATGCTGGCATTCACTTGGTCAAATATCTGTGATTATAGCATTATTGGATTGGGGTGCCATTCCCAGTATCTGTGTTTTATACAAAGAACAAGCTCCCCACATCTGTCAACTCTACCAAATTTGGCAGGGGACTTATGAATTCCAACCCTCCAATTTGTTGATTCTAATCTCCTGCCTATTTTAACTGTACAACTAAATCAAGCAAAAAAGAAAGAATTTGCATTTATATCATGCTCTTCATTGGACTTCTGACTGTCCCAAAGTGCTTCAGAGGCATTGAAGTATTTTGAAATGGAGTTATTATTGTAATGTAGAAAAACACAAAATCTAAGTACTTATCTTTTTTTTACACTGGACAGTGAGAGAATATAAGGTAGTGCTATGCAGACTTTCACACACACACACACTCACGCATGCGAATCACAAACGCGAATCACACACAAAGAAATAGGTTACAGAATGAAGAAAAATAAATTGGTTGGATTCGAGTCCAGAATAAATAAAATAATGTACAGTCTGTGGAGTCTGGTAATTCAGTTGTCTTCTGGCTGAATTCATGGTCCTGAACTTCCTGGCCGGTGGAGGTGGCCACCTGGGTCAGGATTTTCTTGGAGACAATAATGTAGTTGGCTTTCTTCCCGGAGTCTCTGTCTGAAGTAATGATAGACTTGGATGTTTTGCAGTCCGCAAACAGGGTTCGAAGCTTACAATATTACCTAGAGAGAGAGACTGACAGACAGACAGCCAGCCCTACTGGGGTCCTGTACTGATTAGCACTCAAAGCTTGCCTGCTGTGTCCAAAAAGAACTCCAGATTTTCACAGAGATGAACAGACTGTCACATGATTATCTCAGTGTATTTTCTTTTTCACTTTAATGAGATCCAAGTCTAAGAATTTCAATCTCTCTCAGGTCTTATTGTTTCAATGATTACCCCCCTTGAAGTTCATCTCCACTAGGGTCAATGTTCCAAGATGGCTTTGAATGTCTTGCTAATGAAAGCAATACCAGATAATTCATTCAACTGCTCAAACCATTGTTCTGGATGAGGTCTATTCAGACATGCGACTCCACCTCAATACTTTGGATGTGAGGTATTTTGATGCAAATTGCGGTGGCCATCTTAGCTGCTTTCCTTTTAAAAGTTAAATTTAGGATTGCAGCTTTCTTTATAAAAGTTTAATTTAGGTGTCCAACCGATGAATTAAAAATCGTCATTCAGCATAAAATGTTTTTGTGACAATGTAGTTAATAGCTAGGTTAGAGATGCAGGGTAAATTTAGTGAGGCTGTGTTCCTGGCAAAAGCCCTCACCAGACTGCAGTACAGGTCGTGAAATTAAAGGCCTGCTCAAGTGACACAAAAACCCCGACCCAAACCCGATGGAACCACATGGGACCCGAGCCCAACCCTGCCCGATTCCCTCCATTTTCCCCCTGAGCCAGAACCCCCCATCGACCCAACCACCGCAATGTTCCCTTTACTTACCTTTCGACTCCCAATCTGCCGGAAGCTGCAGCATGAGCGTGATGACATCATAGAGACGCTCACACACTCACTGCGTAGTCTCAGTTTCTCTGCTTGACGTCCCTGACTCACAGCTCAGGTAAGTTTTTAATTTTTAACACATAGCTTGCTGTGTGTGTCCGACCCAGACCAGGCCCAACTTGGACCTGGCCCGACCCGACCCAAGCCCGAAGGCCGGACCCGGAAGAGCAGCCCAACCCAACCCGAACCCGATACATGTCGTCGGGTCCCGTCAGGTTTGGGTCGGGTAGCAGGCCTTTACATGGAATTATACCTCTCTCGAACCCATGCTTCTTTTGAGGGAGGTTGCAGTAGTGCAGATCACTGTTTTACCTCTATATTCCTGGAATAGCACAATTTGGTACACGGCTTAGATAATTCCTTTAACTTTATAGTTAAAAGCATTAGTCATTGTGAGAATTGGGATACAATGCCTATGCCAGCAAAGACATTTGTAAATATATTCATCTTATTTGGAAATGCAGTCTCTGATTTCTCCTTGGTGATACAGAAAAAACACAGAGAAATACAATATGGGGGAGGATTTTTAGCCTCTACCAGAGCTGGGAATGGAGGCAGGTGGGCACTAAAAATAGCACCGCCGTCCAGAATGCTGGTTCCTCGTCTCCATCCCACCCCTGGGTCATTTTCCTGGAAGCAGGATGGCGGGGACAGGGGTGATGGCAGGTCTATCCACCCACACGTGGCAGTTAGCCAATTGAGCTTGTTAATAGCCACTTAAGGTCAATTGAAGAAGGCTAACTGTGATTTTTCAGTCGACCTTCAGGTCCCTTCAGGTGGCAGGGAATAGTTTAGCTGCCTGGAGGAAAACCAAGGCTCCCTGTCTGCTTTGGTGCAGCAGCAGCAGCCACAGACCGCCCTGCAGAGTGATTCCACCACCAAAACCCCACCCACCACCCCCACCCCCACCCCCCTCCCACAATGGTGGCTGGCTGCAAAGGCTATTTTTATTTTAAATTTGAAAACGTTGGAGAGTGGTGCCTCCATTTTGGGTTGTCCTTCCTTCACTTTCCTGCCATGGCATTGTGCTGCTGCTTTCAAGCTGGAAGGCATCCTATTGGCCCGCCACCTTCAGGAGCCCACCCACCATCCTTAATTGGAGAGCTAGCCTACCATCTGGTCATTAATTGGCCAATTTGGGGAAAATCATTGTTGAGTGACTATTTGCCACATAGTGTGGTCTTCTGACCCCCTGTTTGAGCTTGACAGGCGCCCACAGGAAAATCCTGCCCATGGTGTCAGATGTGATTCTGGACAAGGTCAAAAAAAATATGTTGCTTTGAGACTTGAAGCTATGATCCCTGTTAGCTCTCAGCTGTGAAAAGTATATAAAAATGCCCTGAACTAATGATGTAAGTTCTAATTACGGCAAACATTCGGTAGAATTACAAATAAACGGAATGTATAAAATTAGGAAAATAAGAGTTTACAGTTAGCATAGTAAATGTAACAGAAGCATACAAAGAAGCAAAAGTATAAACCTTCACAACCAGTTCAAAATCAGACAAGGGCCTTATTCAGGTCTGGGAGTACTGGGAGGAACAAATGCAGCTATAGATGAAATTTACAATTACTGGAAGAGATAAGGAAATTACGTGTAAAATGTTTTTGTACTCAATAGGCACTTAAGTTAGAAAGTAATACAGTACTATTCTGTTTGATATTGCTCCAGAAGAATGCACGATTGCAGAAGTAAGATGAGCATTTGATGATCACTGTAATCCAAAGAAAAATGATACAGTTGAGTGTTAATGTTTTTTAATCTGCAGCCAAGATGTGATGACACAAAGGATCAAGAGGTGAGGCACCTACTGCATAATTGGTTTTTTATGTGCCCAGTGAACGAAAGGAAGAGAAAGCATATGAAAGCCACAGCCAGGTAGACTTTAGATAGAGGGAAAAAAGATAAAGAAGAGAAACAGTGCAAGAGAAAAACAAGGTTAAAACTGGACATTATGAGAGAGAAGGAAAAGAAGAAAAATGTATAAATGTTTTGAGCTATTCCTTGTCTCCCATGTGATGGTGCAGATTGCCACTTTTAACTAAATTTATGGCCAGACTTTTACCGGGTCAGTAAGTGTGAGTTTGGAGCGGGGACGTGTTGGGGGGAGGGGAGCATAAAATGGAAGCGGACAGTGTTGGGCCGCAAGTCTGACGTCTTCATGTCGCTTCTGGATTTTACCAACGGCGAGAACAATGGAGGGTGGATTTCTGACATCAAGGTGGCAGGCCAACAATTGAGGTACTTAAAAGGCAAATTAACAGGAATTTTATGGGCGATTTGTTTTTTTGTCAATGGCGCATGCGGACCACAGGTCTTGGACCCCCACCTGGTGAAGCGAGGCAACAGCGAAACAGGGAATGGCAAACAAGTGGGGGTAAGTGCTGGCTCTCCAACAAGGCCATCAGGAGAGCCAACATGTAGTGGAAGGAAGGGAGGTGCGCAAAGGGCACTGGCAGACATTGGTAGAAAGGGGGGAGATGGTGCCAGGAGTGTCAGCCGATGTGGCGAAGGACACATAGGAGCAGTGGCACTTGTCCCGAGGCTCGGACCCTTAGGTAGCTTTGGGGGTTGGTGGGGGAATCCGGTTGGCTGCCTGAGGCCCCAGCATGCAAAGGGGCTCCTGCACAGATGCAGGGCCCACCTCTGTCGCCGCGGTTTTCTAAGGCGATGGAGCCATTGTCAGAGGGGCTGAGGAGCCCCTGTGCACACCAGAAGCTCCTTGAAAGGAGCCTCCATGAGCGAAAGGCAGCCGCTCCTCCCCGCTTGCAAGGCACACTTGTACCTCCCTGCTCACCAGAGCAGGATGAGGGCCTGGTGGAAAGTCCAGGTGCCTCGTTCCCCCTCCCGTCTTGCCACTGCTTCATTGAGCTCATGGACAAGGTGATGGCATGCAGGTCTGTGTGCATCTCTGGCAACCACTGAATGGTCTGCTGGATCAGGCTCTACATGAGGGTCGCCAATTTCTCCATGGAGGAAGCCATGCCTGCATACACCTGGGACATGGCAGCTTTCATGGCCTGGATGGACTCCTCCATCATCCATGCATGGGTGCGCTGAGCCTCTGGAAGCTCCACTAGATATTCCATTACTTCCTGCTGCATCTGCAGCAGTTATGATGTCGCAGCTAACTCCAGAGGCACATCATCAGCCTGGAGCTCAGCATGGGTCTGGCCTCCCACAGTTCTCTGCTAGTGGCCTCGGCTGTCATAGCCTCTGTCAGTTGTTCAGATGCATCTGTGGTATGTGCACCAGCACGTGACCCTGAATCTAATCGCAAACACATACCCATCGATATGAGAGTATCTGTGCTGCTGGAGGGTGCTTGGGAATGATGTGACACTGCAACCTCTGAGCATCCCTGCTCCTTCCCAGAGGTGGCTGACTGGCTCCTGGTCTCTTGACGTCTTCTGGTTTCATCTTCACCCTGACCTGTATGACAGAACATAAACAATGAAGGGTTAAGGGCTTCCCACCTCCTCATCCCAAGCTTGCTCTGGAGCTCCATGTGTCTCACATTGGACACATGGGCAGTGTGCCTTCTGTGTACCAGATGCACCCTTGTGCATCTACACTCACCAAGATGCAGCCATGCCTCTGACAGGATATGCTGCTGCCTCACCCCCTTGCCATCAATTGGATGGTCATTCCCTTGGCACCATGCTAACTCTCTCACGTTAACATGTACAAGCCCCAAAGGGAACAGAGGTATGGAGTACTCACCTTGGCAGACCAAATTAGATCATTGACATGCTTTCGACTCTGTATACCAGTTCTGGGGATGATCCCAAGGCTGTTGACCTCTTCGGCAATCTCCATCTAGGCTTGCTTTGTTAGGCGTCCCTTGGGAAGAGAAACTTTTGCCTTGCCCTTGCAGCCTGGAGGAGAACATGTAGGGATGTATCATTGATTTGTGGGGCCACCTGAGCTCTTCCTTATGCCATTATTGGAGGTGCTTTTCAGTGAACTCCTTGGTTGCTTTGAGTCTTCAGTGAAGGGAGCAGCAGCAGCAGGTGAACATCATGCAGCAGGAGCAAGTCAGGACCAGGCAACAGAAACAGGAAAGAATCCTATGTGCAGGCAGCAATGAATGCAGGACTGGCTGCCCTTTAAATATCGTGCCAATATCTGCCACACGTCAGTTGACACCGACGTCGCCACCTGCTTTGCCGCCTCGGGCCCCGAATAGGATGGCCCCCACACCGTGAGCTGCTTAATTGGTTGGCCACTGCGAGATCGCTTGTGGCTGGCCGCCTAACACTAAAACAGAAACAGCACCTGTGTCTGGTGCCGCCACTGTGAACCTCACCACCGGGATACAATCCAGTCCTATGTTTTTTTTGTCGTGAGTCAATGCCACAGGTTTATAGCTCATAGCTGGTCATCACCTGTGATTTCTTCAGTACTGACAATTCTGTTTTATCACTTTACCCAGAGTTATGGTATGATTGAAAAGTGCCCTTATTGTTAGTTTTCTTTTGAAGCTGACTGAACACATTGTTTGGTGTGAGCAGTTGTCTTACACTTTGTCTGATAATCAGCACTTGACGGAGGAGTTATTTTGGCATTTTTTTGTATTCTGTAAATTACCTTGCACTGAAAAAAACAATCAAATCTGTTGCAAATCTCTACCAAACTGCACAATTGTATTCCGAAACAAATCAGTTCTTTGTGCTTTAAAAATTAAATGATAAAAATTGCACTGGCTGTTTGTACTCTTCTTGAATTTAAGTCCTTCTCAGCCTCACTTATTGTTTGTCATTGCTGATCAACAGTATGCTTAGTCAGGTCATCTTGTGGTTTCGAATTGTCTTTCTGAAGCAATGCTGTTGTTTTTCATTCATGTGAAGGAAAATTCTGTTGTTCTGACAATGGAAAACAATTGCCTTAAATTAACAGGTATGACGTAAAATCAATGAGGAGACAAGTGGTAAGAATGATCAGTTAAATGGTTTGCATCTTTCCTACATAAAAATTATTGTTTATCATAATTGATTTAAAAAAATCTATCTTACAAAGTCCAAATGAGGAAACCATGGAGGCAATATTTAACAGTGATTTGTGTTTAAAAGATCTTGGCAACGGTTGCAGCAATGCTATTTGCTGGTGTTTTGGCACATAATTGTTCAGTTGAAATTTGCTACTTTAAGATCAGCATTAGATCCTTTCTGGTTCTAGCTACAGATATGGTTGGCATCCTTCCATCTACAAAAGATGATTGACACACAGCAAGCAATCCATTGAGGTGGAATATCTTCTCTTGGTGTACCTTTGGTGATGGCTGTGAAGGCCAATCCTTGAGAGGCAGGTTCTGCCATAAGCACTGCATGTGAAGCTGCCAAGTGATGTTGTCAGTTGTTGTTTTTGATGTTAGCACCTGTTGCTAAGCTGTTGTAGCAACTGGTCGTCGTGGTAGTGTACACCAGCCCATAGGATGTGTCGCCATGTCCCTCTTTCGTCAGCTAGTGACTCCCAGGTGAAATCGTCAACATTTAGGTCCTTCATGTCATGCTTGCAAGAATCCTTGAAGCGGAGCTTTGTCGGCCCACTGACCGTCTGACCCCTGCTACCTCACCATACAGAAGGTCCTTGGGTATGCGGCTGTCTTCCATCCTGTGGATGTGTCCGACCCACCGAAGCCGCCTCTGTGTTTGATTAGCGCCAACACACTTGGAAGCTCTGCCTTTGAGAGGACTGCCGCATTTGTGATTTTGTCCTGCCGGGATATACCCATAATGCGCTGCAGACAGCAAAGATGGAAATGATCGAGCTTCTTTTCCTGCTAGCTGTAAGTCACCCATGTTTCACAGCCATACAGAAGGTACTGAGAACCCAGGCCTTATAAACTATCAGCTTGGTCCTAAGGGTCAGCTTGGTGTTATCCCATGTGCATTTTGCATGTTGGCCAAAGGTGGTAGTTGCTTTCCCTATGCATGTATCGAGCTCTATTAAGGGACAGATTGTCTGTCACTGTGGACCCAAGGTAGCAGAATTTGCTAACCACTTCCAGTGGGGTGATAGTTAATGTGATCAGGGGCAGAGATGCAACACCTTGTCCAATGACCATGGTTTTCTTGACGCTTATAGTCAAGGAGGACAAGTTACGAGCATGGGAGAGACAGTTCATGAGTCTTTATAGCTGGGTTTCTATGTGAGCGACTAGCGCAGCATCATCAGCGTAGAGGAGTTCTCTGATCAGGATGTGATGTGTTTTTGTCTTTGCTTTCAGCCTTGATAGATTGTAGAGCTTGCCATCTGACCTTGTGTGCAAGTAGACTCCTTCATATCTGCAGGGAAGGCAAAAGTCAGGAGCATGGAGAAGAAGATGCTAAACAGAGTGGGGACTAGGACACAACCCTGTTTCACTCCATTCTTCACTTGGAAACTGTTGGAAGTGGAGCTATCAAACTGTATAGTGCAGTGCATGTTGTCATGGAAGAAGTGGATGAAACTGAGGAGATTTGGTGGACAGACAATTTTTTTCCAAAATCTTGTAGAGTCCTGCTCTGCTGACAGTGTTGAATGCCTTAGTGAGATCTACGAAAGTATGGTAAAGGGGTATACTCTGCTCCCTACACTTCTCTTGTACCAGGCATATGGAAAAGATCATATTCATAGTAGATCTGTTGGCAGCGAAACCACAATGTGCTTCTGGGTACACTCAGTCTGCAAGTAAATGGAGTCTTTTAAGAATAACCCTCGCAAAGGCCTTCCCCCTGACACTAAGGAGTGAGATGCTCCTGCTGTTATTGCAGTCTCCAGTATATAATCCATTGCTTAATATGGTAAAATAACCTCAAAGCACTTCAATCATCAAGCTATAAATTTTCCATTCAATACTTTATACTTTTAATAAACTTGTTCACTGGTGACCTGAATATAATATTTATTCAATATAGTTTAAGTAAGGCTCCATTGTGCTAGCTTGGATCTTATAATTATCAAATCACTGTAACATTTCATTGGGAAGATGGCTTAGACAGGTTGCATGAAGTGGGTTATGTCTATTGCCATTATGCAAGTAAGGGGTGTTCCAATCAGGTGAGGAGAGGTCGAAAGGCTCCCAACTTGTCCCTGTCCTTGTTTGACCGCAACAGGGTTTATTTCTTTAAAACAGTGGATAGGCTTACCAGTTCTGTGCTATGCCTTTATGTGCAATGATCATAAAAGAACCAATCTGCCAGATTTTCTTGAGTTTAAACAAGAAAGAGGTTAGTTTATTGTACTTAAAACTAAAAACCTATCTGAGTAAAATAATAAACTACATTCCAACTTTCACACACACACACATACAAATCTCGTACACATGCAAATAAGTTACAGAGTGGAGAAGAGTCTGGAACAAATAAAAAAAAAGGTATACCATCTGTGGAGTCTGGTAATTTGTCTGTCTTCCTGCTGAACTCAGTGGTCCAGAAGTACTTGGCTGGAAGATGTGGCCAGCTGGTTCAGAGTTTTCTTGGAGACAGTGATGTAGATGGTTTTCTTCCTGGGGTCTCTGTCTGCACGCTTGCATGGTAGCAGCCAGCAAACAAGGTTTGAACTTGCAAGGTAGCCTGGAGAGAGAGAGAGAGAGAGGGAGAGGGAGACCCCACTTGAATCCTTCACTGGTCAATCTCAGGTGCTAGTCTGTTGGTAGAGAAGCAACAGTTAGTTTCACACAGTTGGAGGGTCTGTCACGTGATGGCCAAGTGTATTATTTCTTTTGCAACTTAATTAGATCATGTCTATGAATTCCCAGTCTCTCTCAGGTCCCAATGTCTCAGTAATTACCCTTTGAATGCTTTGTTGCCACCAGTGTTAATGTTCCAAGATTGCCTTTAATGTCTTGTTAAATGAAGGCAGGGCTGGTAGCTCATTCAAAATTCTCAGGCCATTGCTCTGGATGGAGATATACCAGACCTATGTCTCCACCTCAATGTATTGGAATGTAGGGTGTTTAGATGCAAATTGCGATGGCCATTTTAGCTGCCAGAAGTGGCCTTTTATATGTTCTTTGTCTCCTGCTTTCTTCTTATAGTTTAATTCAGGTTTCCAAGCAATGGATTTAAAAAATCATCATTCGGCATAGCACGTGTTGATGACAGGGACACTTAATATAACTCCAGCTTTGTCCGATTGGTTTACTAATGTTGAATGGACAATGCACCAAGGCTGCATTAATGCTGTTTTTTAAGCACTATAGTGAGGAGCAGGCTTTAAAAAACATTGTGTAAGCACATTGCCATCATCCTTCAGACCGTAACTGATGGAATGGTGATCCAATCAGTTGGACGTCGGGAGCTTCAATAGGAACTGCATATCTGAATATAATCCAGTCACAGTAGGCACTAAACCCGAGATGTATGATTGTGTGTTCTTGTACCTTCCAGCAGCTGTTGTCCAAAGTTTCAATTTCCTAACCAGCTGTGTGTCAAAAATCTGTCTTCAGCATGTTGCAAGGATCTATGCATGTTGGTTTATGGCATGGCAACATCCTTGATTTTGAAATATCCAAGTTTACTTATCATCAGGATTATTGTCAAAGAGAATTGCCCAGTGTTCTGCTGACTTGTCCCCCCCCCCACCCCATGGTGGTCAATATAAAGTTAGTGGAGGCAGGTGCCCTCCCACCCTGCAATTGATTTTCCTTTTTGGCACAAATCCACCTTACAACTTGATCCTGGATTATTTACGAGGGCTGGACTTGGGCTTTGAAGCATTAAGGACATGTGTTTGATGCAAAACAATTTTAACTGGTGCCTCTGTCATTAAAGAAACCAAGAAAGACCAAAGTACCCTTTGCTCTTTCTCATGGTTTCTGCAGTGAGTAACTCACCTCCTGTCTCCCCAATGCGTGTCCACCATTTACAAGGCACAAGTCAGGAGTGTGATGAAATACTCTCCACTTGCCTGGATGGGTGCAACTCCAACAGCACTCAAGACGCTCAACACCATCCAAGATAAAGCAGCCTCCTTGATTGGCACCCCATCCACCACTTCAACATTCACTCCCTCCACCACAAACGCAAGGTTGCAGCAGTGTGTATCATTCAGAAGATGCACCGCAGCAACTCACCAAGGCTCCTACAACAGCACCTTCCAAACCCACGACCTCTACCACCTAGAAGGACAAGGGCAGCAGGTGAATGGGAACACCACCACCTGCAAGTTCCCCTGCAAGCCACACCCCATCCTGACATGGAACTATATCGCCATTCCTTCACTGTCACTGGGTCAAGATCCTGGAACTCCCTTCCTAACAGCACTGTTGGCGGTTCAAGAAGACAGCTCACCACCACCTTCTCAAAGGCAATTTGGGATGGGCAATAAATGCTGGCCTAACCAGCGAAGTCCACATTCCCCGAACGAATATAGAAAAAAGGTCCTGAAGGATTTTTTCTAGGCTAATAGTTGTGAAATAATAATTCGGACAAATGGCCCTCATATCTCCCAATCAAAATCTTTGAAAGCCTCATTTGAGGCATGCAAAACCTTAATACTACAATTGGAGTACACATCACTAGCCCTCACTGGTTACTCCATTGTTCAAGATGGTGAGTAAAGTCAATTAGGTCCTCAGCTGAATTCCGTGCTACAGTATCATCTGTAATTCTTTCAAAAGCCGTCTCTCATCATGCTATCCAACAAATAATTGAAGAAGACATCAAGTCGGACACCTTGCCTTTTTGAGAATGGTTTGATGTATCTCTCATCTAGCTGTACACAGATCTTAGAGAACAAATGCACATCTCAGATAAATTTCAAGATGTGACCATGAATTCCCATAGCTTCCAGCTTCCAGCATCATCATGAAAGCTGATTAAGGCACTAAGTCAATAGTCGGAAAGATATCAGTGCTTGCAATAAGAAATGGGAATTTGAAGTATAGTATGATCAACCAGAGTTACAAAATGATTACAAGTAGCTTTTGTAATGTTCCAGTGGGTCTTTTTTTGATAATGAGTTCAGTTGTTGTATTAAGACTGGAGGGTGTTGAGAGCGAGGAAAAATCTCTGCAACTATTCTCTAGACAGGCAGATGAAACTCAATATAATGACAAAAACTGGATTAGGGAAATATTCCAGTCAAGACTTCGAAGTAATAAGTTCCTCCAACTACATGGGTGCTCCTTTTTTCCTTCATATTGCCATAAAGCGTTGCAGTTGTTAAAATCTCCCAGCAAAGATGACATGCAAAGAATAAACTAGAATTACTGCAGGGGAATGCTGTTGGTTTGCACCTAAAATGTAACTGTTAGATCATCACATATTGCAGAGTGCTATGGTAAATCCAAATTTGGAGAGGATTGAAGTCCAATCAAAAACAAGTCACCATGACATTCTGGTTGGAGTGTTTTAGTAAGGTTATCACCAGGTAAAAACATACATGTTTTTAAACTTGAATTGATTTCCTGGACAGCAGTGGTATCCTTTAGAAAAGTACTTTATTAAGGTACATACAAGCTATGCATGCGCCTAAGGCACCATATGAATTGAAGTACCAGAAAGTCATAATATTAGGAACAAATTTTGCAACGTTTGAAATTCACACAATATCTGCAGTAATTTGAAATAATGTGAGCGCATTCTTGAGGTGAAATTTGTTTGGGTAACAGCACAAAATGGGTAACAATAACTTCAATGGAAACTAAAATCAGGCGGCGTATACCACAGGCTGCTGATTCCCTATCACCCAAAACTGAATAGGTTATCAGTCTTAACTAGTTGGCAAAGTTTTGGTTATCTGCTCTTCCCACTCCATCTTCCTCTCGCAGACCAAGGGAAATGTGAGTAAGTAAGAACCTCTCCTGGCTCTAAGGTAGCAATAATGCTTTGCAGAGCCATCTCACAGCACCTAACTGCACCAGTTATGTCTCTGACTGCCAGCTGCCAATCCTCCATCCAGCCATGCCCACTGTTGATTTCCCACAACCCAAGCCCACCACCGCCCATCACCCCCTGTAATTACCTCTAGTCCTCAGTGGTCCCAACTTTGCCATCAGTCACCGGACCACCCAGCGTTGACCTAGGCACCAGAAACGACAATGGCAAACCCAGCCCTGTCGACCCTGCATAGTCCTCCTTACTAACATCTGGGGGCTTGTGGCAAAGTTGGGAGAGCTGTCCCACAGACTAGTCATGCAACAGCCTGACATAGTCATACTCACAGAATCATACCTGACAGACAATGTCCCAGACACTGCCATCACCATCCCTGGGGATGTCCTGTCCCACCGGCAGGACAGACCCAGCAGAGGTGGCGGCACAGTTGTATACAGTAGGGAGGGAGTTGCCCCGGGAGTCCACAACATCGACTCTGGACCCCATGAAGTCTCATGGCATCAGATCAAACATGGACAAGGAAACCTCCTGCTGATTACCACCTACCGCCCTCCCTCAGCTGATGAGTCAGTACTCCTCCATGTTGAACAGCACTTGGAGGAAGCACTGAGGGTGGCAAGGGCACAGAATGTACTCTAGGTGGGGGACTTCGATGTCCATCACCAAGAGTGGCTCGGTAGCACCACTACTGACCGGGCTGGCCAAGTCCTAAAGGAAATATCTGCTAGACTGCAGCAGGTGGTGAAGGAACCAACAAGAGGGGAAGGCATATTTGACCTCGCCCTCACCAATCTGCCTGCCGCAGATGCATCTGTCCATGAAAGTATTGGTAGGAGTGACCACCGCACAGTCGTTATGGAGACCCGCCTTCACATTGAGGATACCCTCCTTCATGTTGTGTGGCACGACCACCATGCTAAGTGGGATAGATTTCGAACAGATCTAGCAATGCACAACTGGGCATCCATGAGGCGCTGTGGGCCATCAGCAGCAGCAGAATTGTACTCAACCACAATCTGTAACCTCATGGCCTGGCATATCCCCCCCACTCTACCATTACCATCAAGCCTGGTTCAATGAAAAGTGCAGGAGGGCATGCCAGGAGCAGCACCAGGCATCCCTCAAAATGGGGTGTCAAGCTGTTGAAGCTACAACACAGGACTACTTGCGTGCAAAACTGCGTAAGCAGCATGCGATCGACAGAGCTTAGCGATCCCATAACCAACGGATCAGATCTAAGCTCTGCAGTCCTGCTACATTCAGCCATGAATGGTGGTGGACAATTAAACAACTAACTGGAGGAGGTGGCTCCACAAATATCCTCATCCTCAATGATGGAGGAGCCCAGCACATCAGTGCGAAAGATAAGGCTGAAGCATTTGCAACAATCTTCAGCCAGAAGTGCCAAGTTGATGATCCATCTCGGTCTCCTCTTGAAGTCCCCAGCATCACAGATGCCAGACTTCAGCCAATTCGATTCACTCCATGTGATATCAAGAAACGACTGAAGGCACTGGATACTGCAAAGCCTATGGGTCCTGAAAATATTCTGGCAAAAGTACTGAAGACCTGTGCTCCAGAACTTGCCGCGCCCCAAGCCAAGCTGTTACAGTACAGCTACAACACTGGCATCTACCCTGCAATGTGGAAAATTGCTCAGGTATGTCCTCTACACTAAAGCAGGACAAGTCCAACCCGGCCAATTACCGCCCCATCAGTCTGCTCTCAATTATCAGTAAAGTGAAAGGAGGTGTCATCAACAGTGCCATCAAGCGGCACTTGCTTAGCAATAACCTGCTCAGTGACGCTCAGTTTGGGTTCCGTCAGGGCCACTCAGCTCCTGACCTCATTACAGCCTTGGTTCAAATATGGACAAAAGAGCTGAACTCAAGAGGTGAGGTGAGAGTGACTGCCCTTGATATCAAGGCAGCATTTGAATGGGTATGGCATCAAGGAGTCCCAGTAAAACTGAGGTCAATGGGAATCAGGAGGAAAACCCTCCGCTGGCTGGAGTCATACCTAGCGCAAAGGAAGATGATTGTGGTTGTTGGAGGTCAATCATCTGAGATCCAGGACATCACTGCAGGAGTCCCTCAGCATTGTGTCCTCGGCCCAACCATCTTCAGCTGCTTCATCAATGACCTTCCTTCAATCATAAGGTCAGAAGTGGGGATATTTGCTGACGATTGCACAATGTTCTGCACCATTCGTGACTCCTCAGATACTGAAGCAGTCCGTGTAGAAATGCAGCAAGACCTGGACAATATCCAGGCTTGGGCTGATAAGTGGCAAGTAACATTCGCGCCACACAAGTGCCAGCCAATGACCATCTCCAACAAGAGAGAATCTAGCCTTGACATTCAATGGCATTACCATCACTGAATCCCCCACTATCAACATCCTGGGGGCTACCATTGACCAGAAACTGAACTGGAATACCCATATAAATATCGTGGCTACAAGAGTAGGTCAGAGGCTAGGAATCCTGCAGCGAGTAACTCATCTCCTGACTCCCCAAAGCCTGTTCACCATCTACAAGGCACAAGTCAGGAGTGTGATGGAATACTCTCCACTTGCCTGGATGGGGGCAGCTCCAACAACACTGAAGAAGCTCGACACCATCCAGGACAAAGCAGCCCGCTTGATTGGCACCCCATCTCCAAACATTCATTCCCTCCACCATTGATGCACAATGGCAGCAGTGTGTACCATCTAAAAGATGCACTGCAGCAATGCACCAAGGCTCCTTAGACAGCACCTTCCAAACCCACAACCTCTACCAACTAGAAGGATAAGGGCAGCAAATGCGTGGGAACACCATCACCTGAAAGTTCCCCTCCAAGTCACACACCATCCTGACTTGGAACTATATTGCCATTCCTTCACTGTCGCTGGGTCAAAATCCTGGTACTCCCTCCCGAACAGCACTGTGATTGTATCTACCCCACATGGACTGCAGCAGTTCAAGAAGGCAGCTCACCACCACCTTCTCAAGGGCAATTAGGGATGGGCAATAAATGCTGGCCTAGCCAGCGATGCCCACATCTCGTGAATGAATAAAAAAAAATCTCTTGTGATATCCATCATGATCTATAAATCCCTTTGAAATTTTGTGGCAGATAGAAAGTGATGGCATGCACTTTTCAATACCAGGAGAGAGGGGATGGCATTTGTATAATGGGGCTATGTACCCATGACACTAATGATACTACTGAGGCATTTTCCCCACAGAGCCAGCAGCATTTCAGAGCAGCGCCATTACTCTGCATCAATGGGAGGGTAAATTGATCTGGTCTAAGTCCTGAAACACAGAAATTTTAACCTAAAGGTGCTCCTTCACTGGTCTATTACTATTCTAATTGCTATCAATCTTTCTTGGATCAATTACAATTACAATGTGACAGTGTGCTGTCATGCCTGCATAATGTGGGCTTACATAGAGTCAGCTGTCTGTGCAGGAAGTGTATCCAGCTGCAACTACTGGCTACCCGCATTAGGAGCTGGAGCTGTGGGTGGATTCACTGTGGAGCATCCATGATGCTGAGGATGTCGTGGATAGTACATTTAGCGAGGTGCTCACACCGCAGGTAATGGCTGCACAGGCACGAAATGGGTGGGTGACCACCAGGCAGAGTAGTAACCGCAGGCAGGTTGTGCAGGAGTCCCCTGTTGCCATCCCCCTCTCAAACAGATATACCGCTTTGGATGCTGTTGCGGGGGGTGGCCTCCCAGGGGAAAGCAGCAACAGCCAAGTTTGTGGCACAACGGATGGCTCTGTTGCACAGCAGGGAAGGAAAAGGAGTGGAAGAGCTTTAGTGATGGGGGATTCTATCGTAAGGGGTACAAATAGGCGTTTCTGTGGCCGCAAACGTGACTCCTGTATGGTATGTTGCCTCCCTGGTGCTCGGGTCAAGCATGTCACGGAGCAGCTGCAGGACATTCTAAAGGGGGAGGGTGAACAGTCAGAGGTCGTGGTACACATTGGTACCAACGACATAGGCAAAAAGAGGGATGAGGTCCTGCAACGAGAATTGAGGGAGCTAGGTAGCAGATTAAAAAGCAGGACCTCAAAGGTTGTAATCTCTGGATTACACCCAGTGCCATGTGCGAGTGAGTTTCGGAATAAGAGGATAGAGCAGATGACTGCGTGGCTGAAGAGATGGTGCAGGAGGGAGGGCTATTGTTTCCTGGATCACTGAGTCTGTTTCTAGCAAAGGTGGGACCTGTACAAGTTGGACAGGTTGAACGGGACCAACATCCTTGCTGGGAGGATTGCTAGTGCTGTTGTGGGGGACAGGGGTTCAACTAATTTGGCAGGGAAATGGGATACAGAGTGGAGGTACAGTAGGGGGTGATGTTCAGTCAAATATAGCAGAGAAACTGGGTCAATCTGGAAGGCAGAGCAAATATAGACCCATTAAGGCACAATGGAAAAATGCAAGGCTGGATTGCATCTATTTTAATGCAAGGAGTCTTACTAGTAAGACAGATGAATTGAGGGTGTTGATTAGCACATGGGATTATGATATGGTTGCTATCACAGAGACATTGTTGAGGGAGGGGCAGGACTGGCAGCTCAATATTCCAGGGTATAGAATCTTCATGTGTGACAGGGGAGGGGATATAGGAGGAGGTGACATTGCACTATTGATCATGGTGTCAATTACTGCAGTAAGGAGGGATGATATCTTAGAAGGTTCTTCAAATGAGGCCATATGGGTAGAACTTAAAAACAAAAAGGGGGCAATCACTTGGCTGGGAGTGTATTACAGGCCTCCTAACAGTCATGGAGAGATAGAGGAGCAGATATGTAGGCAAATCTCAGAGAGGTGTAAAAATAATAGGGTAATAATAGTAGGGGATTTCAACTTACCTAATATCAACTTGGATAGTCTCAGTGTAAAAGGCTTAAAGGGGACGGAATTCTTAAAATGCATGCAGGAGAGCTTTTTGTGCCAGTACGTAGAAAGTCCTGCAAGAGAAGGGGTAGTACTGGACCTAATCCTAGGGAATGAAGCTGGACAAGTGGTAGAAGTGTCCGTGAGGGTGCATTTCGGGGATAGTGACCATAACTCTGTGAGATTTAAGGGAGTTATGGAAAAGGACAAAGACGAACTGGAAATAAAGGTTCTGAATTGGGGGAAGGCCGATTTCAATATGATAAAACAGGATCTGACCAGAGTGGACTGGGAGCAGCTACTTGTAGGAAAGTCTGCATCAGACCAGTGGGAGTCATTCAAAGAGGAAATAGTGAGGGTTCAGAGCCAACATGTACCCATTAAGGTGAAAAGTGGGACCAACAAGTCCAGGGAACCCTGGATGTCAAGGGATATAGAGGATTGGATCAGGAAGAAAAAGGAGGCTTATGGCAGATTTGGAACGCTGAAAACAGCGGAGGCACTAGAGGAGTATAAAAAGTGTAGCGGGGTACTAAAAAAAGTATTTAGGAGAGCGAAGAGAGGACATGATAAAACACTGGCGGGCAAGATAAAAGAAAATCCTATGGTGTTTTATAAGTATATTCGGGCAAGAGGATAACCAGGGAAAGAGTGGGGTCCATTAGGACCAAATTGGCAATATGTGTGTGGAGCCAGAGGACATAGGTAATGTTCTAAATGATTACTTTGCATCTGTGTTCACTATGAAGAAGGACGATTGTAGGTGTAGAGATCAGAGAGGGGGATTGTGATATACTTGAACATATTAGCATTGAAAGGGAGGAAGTATTAGCTGTTTTAGTGGGCTTAAAAGTGGATAAATACCCAGGCCCAGATGAGATGTATCCCAGGCTGTTATGTGAGGCAAGGGAGGAGATAGCAGGGGCTCTGACACAAATTGTCAAATCCTCTCTGCCACAGGAGAGGTGCCAGAGGATTGGAGGACAGCAAATGTGGTGCCATTATTCAAGAAGGGTAGCAGGGATAGACCAGGTAATTACAGGCCAGTGAGTCTAACATCAGTGGTTGGGAAAATATTGGAAAAAATTCTGAGGGACAGGATTAATCTCCACTTGGAGAGGCAGCGATTAATCAGGGATAGTCAGCATGGCTTTGTCAGAGGATATCGTGTCTAACTAACTTGATTGAATTTTTCAAGGCGGTGACTAGATGTGTAGATGAGGGTAAAGCATTTGGTGTAGTCTACATGGACTTCAGTAAGGCTTTTGATAAGGTCCAGCATGGGAGATTGGTTAAGAAGGTAAGAGCCCATGGAATCCAACGCAATTTGGCAAAGTGGATCCAAAATTGACTTAGTGGCAGGAGGCAGAGAGTGATGGTCGAGGGTTGTTTTTGCGAGTGGAAGCCTGTGACCAGTGGTGTACCACAGGGATCGGTGCTGGGACCCTTGCTGTTTGTAGTGTACATTAATGATTTAGATGTGAATATAGGAGGTATGATCATTGAGTTTGCAAATGACACGAAAATTGGTGGTGTCGTAAATAGTGAGGAGGAAAGCCTTAGATTACAGGACGATATAGATGGGCTGGTAAGATGGACAGAGCAGTGGCGAGTGGAATTTAATCCTGAAAAGTGTGAGGTGATGTATTTTGGGAGGACCAACAAGGCAACGGAATATACAATGGATGGTAGGACCGTAGCAAGTACAGAAGGTCCGAGGCATCTTGGTGTACTTGTCCATAGATCACTGAAGGCAGCAGCACTGGTAGATAAGGTGGTTAGGAAAGCATATGGGATACTTGCCTTTATCAGCCGAGGCATAGAATATAAGAGCAGGGAGGTTATGATGGAGCTGTATAAAACACTAGTTAGGCCACAGCTGGAATACTGTGTACAGTTCTGGGCACCACACTATAGGAAAGATGTGATTGCACTGGAGATGGTGCAGAGGAGATTCACCAGGATGTTGCCTGGGCTGGAGCGTTTCAGCTTTGAAGAGAGACTGAAAAGGCTAGAGTTGTTTTCCGTAGAGCAGAGAAGGCTGAGGGGGGTCACAATTGAGGTATACAAAACTATGAGGGGCATCGATAGGTTAGATAAGACAAAACTTTTTCCCTTAGAGGAGGGGTTAATAACCAGTGGGCATATATTTAAGGTAAGGGGCAGGAGGTTTAGAGGGAATTTGAGGAAAAATCTTTTCACCCAGAGGGTGGTTGGAATCTGGAACACACTGCCTGAAGAGGTGGTAGAGGCAAGAACCATTACAACATTTAAGAAGTATTTAGATGAGCACTTGAAATGCCATAGCATACAAGGCTACAGGCCAAGTGCTGGAAAATGGGATTAGAATAGTTAGGTGTTTGATGGCCGGCACAGACACAATGGGCCAAAGGGCCTGTTTCTGTGCTGTATAACACTATGACTCTATGAGATAGAACTGGTGGGATTTTCATGAAAGCCCATCATCGGTCCCATCTCCAAGGGTGACTTCACAATGGAAGTAATGATCGGGGGCCAGGAGGAATAGGTCCAGCTCCCTTATCTTCCTTGCTGACCTATCTTCTTTCTTTGGCCTCCTTATCTTGAGGGACAATGGGTAAGCGCCTGGAGGTGGTCAGTGGTGTGTGGAGCAGCGCCTGGAGTGGCTATAAAGGCCAATTCTAGAGTGACAGGCTCTTCCACAGGTGCTGCAGAAAAATTTGTTTGTCGGGGCTGTTGGACAGTTGGCTCTCCCCATGCGCCTCTGTCTTTTTTCCTGCCAACTACTAAGTCTCTTCGACTCGCCACACTTTAGCCCCGCCTTTATGGCCTATATTGCTCCCAATTTCCCCATACCTCAGATTTAACAAGCCCATCCTTATGTTTAAATACCTTCATGGCCTTGACCCTTTCTTTCTCTGTAACCTCCTTTGGCCCCACACCTCCTACCACCCTTCATCTCTGAGACTCTCCATTCCTCTGACTCTTAGCTCCTGTGCTCTTCTTCTCCCTTCACTACACCATTCGCAGCCATAAACTTTTTCCTAAATTTTCTGTATTTTGCCTTGCATTGTGTGCTCCCAAAAATGGGAGGGGTGTTATGAAATTTGCACATTTTTAGGAAAAACCTGCTATTTCTCATTAAGCCCAATTAAGACCATGTTAATGAGCATTCAAAATGAGATGCAGCAGACTTTCACGATGGGAAATCAAATAATCAGGTTAGAATTGTTAAGCCTGCTGAGCTCAAGCTAATAATGAATGCACGCAAGTGCATTGAAAGGTGTTAACTATGGATAACTCAGTGGTAGTGCTCTCACCTCTGATTCAGAAAATTGTGGTTTCAACCCTCCCTCCAGAGAATTGAGTACATAACCTAGGCTGACACTTCAATGTTGGACTGATGGAGTACTACACTGGTGGAGGGCTTGTCTTCCAGGGAGATGTTACAGTGAGGCCTCTCTTCCCTCTTAGATGAATGTGAAACACAGTTGCAGGAGAGCTCTCCTGGTGTCCTTTGGGCTGAATTTTCAAAAACGGCGCGAGATGTGCATGGCTGAGCCGCCACAATATTTAGTGTGGCGGCTTATTTAGATCGAAGGGGCAGAACGCGGAACGTAGACAGGACAGGCGCTCCGACCCCTGCAATGGTGTCCGGTGCCACCGTGTAAGGGCTGGCGCTATTTTTAAAGGGCTTCAAGCCCTTCCGATTCATTTCAATTTTCAAAGGTGCAGGTGGAAAAAAAATTTAAATTAAAACTTTATTATCAGTTTAAATCCCCTCTCCCACTGCCCCCCCCCCAACGAGTAATCAATCTCTAAATAGCCCTTTCCTGCCAAAAAATAAATAAAATTTTGATTCCAGATTTTCTCCACTTTACCCTTCAACCCCTTCCCACCATCCCCTCCACCAATTGTGTACATTTTTGCCATTTCTCTTCTCCCCCCGCCCCCCACCCACCCCCTGCCCTGAAAACTTTACTCCTCCCCCCTCCCCACCAGTATTCCACCTTGGATCTCCGAACGGAGATCTGAAGGCACGGGACTTCCGGCAACTGGCCGGAATATCGGCATAGGATGGCCGTCACGACGAGGTAAGTAATTATGCGTTTATTAACATTTATTTAAATATTTTAATTAAGTTTCCATCGCTGAGTGGCGGGGGGTGGGGATGGCCGCCACGAGGCCTCGCCGCCACTGATAAAATGGGGCGGGCCCTTCTCGGCGTCAAGGCCCATGGTGGGCCTCTCTGGGAGGTATTTTCCGTGGTTCCTCGCCACGACCGCCGATGTCGGAGGGCTGGTAAAATCTAGCCCAGTGTCACTCAGTCAACAAGAGAATGATCTGGGGGTTTATTTCATTGCTGTTTGAGGACTCATGTGTTTCCATGCATTACAACTATACTTCATACACACTTTAGAACATTTTGAGGTATATAATTGCAAGTTGTTGATTTTTAGTGCAGTATTTATTCAACATATGAACATACGAATTAGGAGCAGATGTAGGCCATTTGGCTCTATTTGATAAGGTCATGGCTGACCTGATTGTAGCCTCAACTCTACTTTCCTGTCTACCCCCTATACCCTTTGATATGAACATGGATTTTGCTGCAGTTGTTGCAATAACTGGTTTAGTGTTGCTGTTGGTGGGAGCATACGAAATAGAAACTTGTTGCAGGAGCGGAGCGTGTAGTTTCCTCAACTCCATCTGGTAACTGCAAGATTAGCTAGATTACATTTGGCAGATTATTGGTGATAATCTCACAATATTACTGATTTTCTTTCACACATTGTGCCCATAAGGGACAACCACTAGCTCAGGCACTTTTTCTCCACATACCAATCAACGAAACATAAAAAAGCTGGCAACTCAGAAAACAACATATAACTGAAAAATAAAGGCCTGTGACCAAGGCTACTGCTCCAAGGCAACTGAATAAGTTAAGTTCCTTTTTATTACATTGGATTGCAGGATATTTATTAGTGTTCTGGGATTATATTCTGCAATTCAGTTTGGTTTTCTGCGAAATATGATTTTTCATTCACTTCAGTATTACTGTACTCTCATTACTCATTATTAGCTTACTCCTCCTTGTAGATTTGGGTGGAAAATGATTTCTAGCTGAATGGTGGAAGAGCGGCAGGAGTAGTTGCCATTGACATCAATGCAATAAAATTGACTTTGCCAAGAACTGGGAACTTTAGCTAAATTAAAAATTGAGGGAAAAATCCTCCAGTTACTGACAATGTTCTCTCTAATTTTTCTTTATTATGCACAGCCTATTTGTTGCACTGTGTGGTCCCTTTAAGTTTGCTGCATGACTGCGCACACACACAGCTTAAAGGGAATGTTGCTTGTCCGCAGCCTGTTTGTTGTGCTGCACTGTACATTCTGGATTGCTGCATGGCCATGCAGCTGTGCAGCTTAGAGGGATCATTAGTTAATGGGATCATGCCTGACCCACAGGAAAATGGGTGCAATTATCAGAGTCTCAGGGCATCACTGCAGGACAGGAAGATGGTTAGCCTTTGGTTAACCATCTTCAGTTGCTTTATCAATCATCACGTCAGGAGTGAACCTGTTCACCAAGGACTCCATAATGTTCAACTCCATTCATAGCTCCTCCAAAAATGGAGGCCAATAGAAGGAGTTGGGCAACATCTAAATGATAGTTACTTTTCATGCCACACAGGTGCCATGGAATGACTATCGTCAACCAGACAAAGTCCAACCACCTGCCTTTAACCATCAATGACATACGAGCAGTGAATTCATCATCATTAACACTTTGGAGGTCACCAATGACCAGAAACATAACTCAGCTCACACTATCACTACTGTGACAAGTGCAGGGTAGAAAACAAATTGCACTGCAGAATCTCTCAGTCTGGAGTTGCATTATAAGAGGGTTTGTGAAGATTTCCTCTGGTTTCTGTGTGAAGTCGCCTGTAAAATTAAGATTTTCTCTGCTTGGTATTTCTTGCAAAATCAATGTGCTTACTGTGATGCTGCAAGTAGGGACCAGAGGAATTCTAACCCCCAAATTCTCTGATTTGTAACTTTTTTCATCCTTTGAGAAATATCAGGGAATTATGGTATCTTAAATAATGTTTTAAACCAAGTTCAACATTGCTCGGATTTATTCTTAAAATGATATTAATTAGTTGCTTGCTGCTGTATATATTTTTTTTGAATTCCATTTTATATCAAACCATGATTGAAAGTTACAAAAAAACTATTTCTGTTGATGTTCTAATAAAAATTAGATTCAGCATTTTACAAGGGACGTTCAGTACTCAAAGGGTTAGGCCTATTTAATATAGTGCTTTTCTTGTGATATCAAGTTCATAGTATGATATTTGAAATGAATTTACTTGAATGTAACAACTTTAATGATGCAGAAGTCCACTGCTGTTAAAGAAGAAAAAGGCAATGCATTCAAAATAAATGTCTTTAAACATTGCTGTGGCATTACAGCTTCCAAATCAACACATGATTATTCATTGTGATTATTTAAAGATTGATGCAATTTAGGAAATGCTCTGTGGTTCCATATGCTTCGTTAACTTAACATTATATTTAAAATCTAAGGGAATGATTGTTGGGATTGTTGGCTTTATAGAAACCATGCCCATTTTGAAAGAAGCAAAAGACTTTCAGTTGTCAAAGCATAAACTCTAAGTTTTTTAATATCACTGGTAGCTGGGAGAATATCAATTGGTTTATACATCAGTTACCACCCATGGAAGCATCTAGATAAGTTCAAACTGCATATTATAATGGGAGATGAAAACAAAGAGCTCACCATCAACAAGGTTCCTTTTACTATTGTTTCTTTTGACATGCTTATCATCTGCATTGCAGATCCGTCTTTGTCTTAGCTGCATTATCATAGGGTCTTTGTGAGTTCGCTTCCACAGGTTTAAAAACCCCAAGGCATTAACCGAGCACTTCTATCTTATAGGAAGGAATCAAGAGATAACATTGTTGAATGTGAGGCTACATCTCCCCTGAGAATATTAACTTTTTATAAAGTTATTGATTATATTAAACTTTTCCATAACTATCTTGCTTGAATTATGGTATTGCAATAGTTTAGGAGTGCCCTCTTGAACAGAAATGGCAAGGAGAAACATAAGGAATTGCCAAAAATAGATAAATCATTTATCCAGAACCATTTCTAGCATGACATTGCAAACAAATATATAGAGCTTGCACATTCCTCTCCTGCACATTCACAATGAATGGTGTCATTAAGCATGCTTTGGGAGCCATGCTGGTTTATATTGATGGGGTAATTCTCCCTTTTAAGACACAAACGTCAATTTTATAAATCTTGGGAAGCATCCCTACCATTTTTCAAAATATGCTCACGACAGGTGAATCTCCTCAACAATACAATGATTTCATAAAATTGCCCAAGCTGTCCAATGAGGTTGACACAGGATGCCATTAATTGCTGCCACTAAAGATCATTGGAGTTTGAATTTGTGATCATGGAATTATCAAGGGAATATTCTGAAAAGTGCATGCTAATGTAGGTCTTTCAAAAAAACGCAGTACCGTCCAAAGCAATTAAAGTTCACCACCAACTGGACAAAATATACATGTAGTACACTACTAGCAAGATCATGGGATTTATTGCACATTGGAATATGATGAAATATATTTTGCTAAGTGCTATTGCATTATCATTTTGGTTCTGTTTGAGTAAGCAAAATTAAATCCCTCCATCATAGTAGAAGGGTTGGAAAATTTCAATCTTCTTGTTAGTTAATATTAAAATCCTGGCATCAACAGCTCATTAGAGTACTGTAATGTAGTAGTTCTGATACTGGGCTGGCAACAAACATTCCCTCTAATTTTGTTTTTGTTGTGTGCAGCCATTCATTTAAATGCACAAGACCTTTACTTTTTTTGCACAGCTGTGCACGCGCAGTAAAGGGGCCAGTATGTGCTTGGCCTGCACGGGAACCTCCAGGTTGCAGTATTGCCACGCAGCTTAAGGAAATATTGCTAACAATCCAGGAATTCAAATCCGACATGGCTGACTGTGAATCTGAAAAATATAGTAATTTAGGGGTTGCTAGCCCTAAAAGCTACTGGATTGTCATAAAAAACCAATACTGGTTGACTGATGGAATGATGACCTGCCATCACTCTGGTTGGGCTTACACACAATTCTAATCATACTATGATTCTTAATGCCCTCTTAAGTGGCTAGTAAGCCACTCAATTGTGAAAACAATCAATGATACTTACCAGTGGCCAATAAATGTAGCATTGCCAATGTCTCAAAGACAAAAACAAACTTCAGTACATTAATGGCAAGATTTCCAGGAGAACTGGGGAATTGGGAACCACAAATCACTCTGTTACTATTTGCAGGAATGTAGCACTATATGTACACAGAAGTCTGAACATTTAAAACAATTATAGATTCCTTACCATTTTTTTCTTTCCTTCCTTTTTAGGTCCCGTGACACTCACATTGCAAAGGTGCAGATGTATGTGAGTGGCACAGGTTGTTCTATCTTTTAGTTCCACAGCAACCCCCACCACCATTACTACATCTCCAGTATGGAAGTGTCATCCCTTCATTCAGAGCTTTTCTGTGTGCATGGACCCCATTGTTAGCATTGAGCTGTATCTTCTCACTCCATCGTGCAGCACATTGGGATATCAGTGGACTGCATGATTGGATGATCTAACCTTATTGACAAAATTTTGATTCTAATCTTGACCATGTTAACTCAGCCGGTAATCTATTATGTGACGTGAGACTGAGTCTGCTGAATGTGTGTGGATGCTGGATAAAAATAGGAGCAGACTATGCAATAATAACCCATACGGTTAATTAAGCCAGTTGAACTTTCCATGTTCCTATCTGAAGAAGGGCCATTTGAATAACATTCAGGAGAACCAGCAGATCTCAGAAATTCATACCCCAGGAGCTGTTATTGATCGGTAAGAAAGGAAATTGAATAAAAAATGTACTATTCTAGATGTTGCAATTAAATTGTAGACCTGAAAAAAAATTTAAGTTAAATTTAAATTACTATTATAGTGCAAATGTGGCCTGAATGCAGAATCAGGGCCACAGTGATACCAGAGGAGGGTGGCTCATTCACTTTGCTTCTGAATTAGTTCAGACTTGAACATCCATTTCCAGGATGCAAATATAGCATTTGTGTAAAGCAAAAACTGCTTTACATTGCACTAAACTACGTGATAAGTGTAACAAACTAACCTTGTATGGGTGGAAGTTCATGGCTTAGACTAACCCTTGGATTCTGGAGCTCAACCTGTGAATTTATCCAGACTGCACTACCTCATTTGAGCTGACCTATGTTCCTCAAGGGGATTCAGACAGATTTGTACATTAAAAATACTTCTTGACTTCTCGATTTGACTATTTCAACACACTTGTGGATGGTCCCTCACATTCTACCCTCCTTAAACTTGAGCTCATCCAAAACACTGCTGCCTGTGTCTTCACTCGCACCAAGTCACGTTCCCCTATCACCCCTGTGCTCAGTCAGCAACATCTTGATTTAAAATATTTTATCCTTGTTTTCGAATCCTTTCATAGCCTTGCCCCTCCCTATCTCTGCAATCTCCTCCAGCCCAACAACCCTGCAAGATATTTGCGCTCCTCTAATTCTACCCTCTTGTGCATCCCCGATTTTAATTGCTCCACCATTGGTGGCCACGCCTTCAGTTGCCTAGG
The DNA here is from genome assembly GCF_036365525.1 of Heterodontus francisci. Classification (NCBI taxonomy): domain Eukaryota; kingdom Metazoa; phylum Chordata; class Chondrichthyes; order Heterodontiformes; family Heterodontidae; genus Heterodontus; species Heterodontus francisci. The sequence goes on from NC_090380.1 coordinate 57,395,110, forward strand.
CCCGAAGCTCTGAAATACCCTCCTTTACACCTCTTCCCCTCTCTTGCTTTCCTTTTTATGGACACTCCTTAAAACCTACCTCTTTCACCAAGCTTTTGGTCTTCTGACCGACTATCTTCTTATGTGGCTTGGGGTCATATTTTGTTTTATAATACTCCTGTGAAGCACCTTGGGACTTTTATTATTTTAAAAGCACTATATAAATATAAGTTGTTCTAAAATATTACTCAAAACAGGATCTGAATAGACAGTAAATTATAACATTGCTCTGGAGAACTGGTGCAGACTAATGTGGCAAGGTCTTCAGTCTGCAGGCAAAATGAATGCCTTATGAATTTGATCTTGAATAGATGTACAGTCGCGCATGCCTACAATTTGACACCATGCTTATACCCTCACTCACTTTGCTGGGTGGAATATCCACGGGATGAAATGAAATGCTTTTTTTATATCTTACCAATATTCAATGGAGAGTAAAATTGGGAAGGTGTAAAACCAGTGTTGCATCTGATCCAATCCGTTTCCAGACAGGATTGTTCAATTCCCATTGCTCCCATGATCTTGGGGCCAAATGAGAGAGAGGCTTATTCTGCATTTGGTTTGGACACTGATACTGGGTGTTAAAACTGCCTTTGTCTGGACCCCATTTTCAGATAGATCTGTATTGGTTGCAAAAGCTCAGGAAAGCTCCGTTACTGCTGTCACATTTAAGCTAATTTGATACAAGTTATGGCATTTTGTATATACTCTAATTTCATAAACATTGCTAATTCGAATGTAATTGTTGTTCACACACAAAATGGATAATAGTGAACACACTTGCATTCACATGCAAGTTGTAAGATATGGGTTCTGACTTTCAATTAATTATAGTAAAGAAGCAGTGCTCCTGATTTAGCTGAATTCCATTGTTTGCAATACACTGAATACAATAAAGGCTGTTCTACTATGTCTAATTTCTATCATTTGAATTTTCACTCTTGGTTTAGCCATTCTTAGCTTCTTATTTCTATTTAATTCTCATATTCTATCGGGAGTAATGACATAATATCATGGCCCCTTGTGGACTTCAGTAGACCTCTACATTAAAAATCCTGGCAGAACTGCTTCCTGTTGAAGTGTTGCTAATTTGTTTCTGTAAGATATGCACAGAGCTGCCAACCACATCATGGTACAAAGAGAAAGATAAGCAGTACATCCCTGGAAATATATAATGTGAACATGTTAGTTTTATCCTTCCACCAAAGAAGAGAAAGGTTGGAAAGTCTTCATACTCCAACAATAATTACAGTCAAGATTCTGGTCGGAATTTTACGCCACCCCAGCGAGCCTGATGGTGGCGGGATACGGCGTAAAATGGAACAGGAGGCTCCGGGAGGCCTTCCCGACCCGCTCCCACCTCTGCCTCACTTTACGCAGGGTGGGACGGGCAAAAAACGGGCCGCCCGCCCCAGGCTAATCAAGGCCCTTAGTTTCCAATTAACGGCCACTTAAGGGCCTTCGCCTGCCTCCATGGGGATTTTACCCCTGACAAGTGGACATCCTGGAGCCAGGAAAGGCCTCCCGGTGAAAGTTGGTGCCCCGGGGGGGGGTGCCTGACAGTTAGCCACAGGGTGCCCGATTGAGGGCCAACCCCGCTTCCCCAACCACCCCCAGGACCCAAGACACCCTCCCACTTCCCCCAGACGACCATTCTTGCCTCGCCAGGGCCCAACTGATTATCGCCAGCGAGGCAACCCAAACTTACCTGCATTCCTGGCTCCATGTCCTCAGCTGAGCTGTAGTCCCAGCAGTGGCCACCACTCCCGGTGGCGCTGCTAGGTCTAAGAGCTGCCGGCCCAATGATTGGCCGGCAGCTCAATGAGACAGGACTTCCTCCCTCAAGTGGGTGGAAGTCCTGCCTCAGAACATTTAAAGCCCGAGGACTCGTAAAATGCAAGATGAATCCCCTGGCTAGGCAGAAGCAGGTTCGCCACCGACTTTTAGGTCAGTGGCCAGCTCCCGTCGCCCGATGTAAAATCCAGCCCTCTGTCTCCAACCTTAATGGGATACTACAGCTAGGAAAGATAACTCCTTTTCTTAATTAATAGCAAAAAGCCATGTTGAGAAACATCCGTTTTTCTATATAATTTTTCTTGATAGTGTTTTTGGATTGTGATGAAGACCAGCTTTTCTTTGGATTTCGATTTTGGATTCTTGCAATCCATTTTCGACCTGGTTACATCTGAACAGCAGTGTGTATATAAATTTACCCAAATGACCAGCGCTCAAGAACTGGGAGTCAATATATTAAGTGGTATTTAGTATCTTAGCATTTTCTGAAGCAATCTGTGAAGCTGAAATGTGGATTGGTGTCAGAGATTGATCTCTCTGGAAGCAAGCCCACTCTGTTTTTTTTTGCTCCTCTGGCTCTCTTATATTGTGATGCATTGTTGCTCACCTTGGCCAATTTGTTTTGACATGGGACATAATATCAGCTGTGTAGACACATTTTTTGACCCAGTTGTGCCTGTCATGCTACACGCGTGGGAGAACCCAAAAAGCATAAAGTCAAAGTAATGGCAAAGCTAGACCACATATGACAGCTGATAGATCACAGCAAGGGAGATTTATTTTTTGCAATTTCATCTGTGTGACATCAGTAAAACCAAGAACACCACAAGGACCATCTGGCATAATGAGCCTCTGGGAGACAAAAAATAATGAGATTTGAAGCTGCTAGTCAATGCTAAGGAGTCCCCTTCAAATCTTTTAGGCATCTGCTATATTTTCAGAGGATAATAATTTCTCTGACCAGACTTTCTGCAGTTTTCTATGAACAAACTCAACTCTTAAAGGATTTTTGTACATAGAATTAAATAGAATGTACAACACAGAAATAGACAATTTGGCCCAACTGGTCCATGCTGAGTTTGTGCTCGACACAAGCCTCCTCCCACTCCTCTTTATCCATCCCTGACGTGCCTTCAAGGTAGTTTGAGGATTTGGGGAATGATTAAGAAAATGGTGTGAAGATGCCGTAAGCCTCATCATAGGTATTCCAGGACTCAGAAACATGGGTCAACAGAGGCTTTGTATAATCCTTGGTAATTTTAGTTCAGTCTATGTGGTGTGCATTCCCTCTTGGAATTCTTTTGTTGGCTTTGTTTCTATTTATAGAGCATGCAGCAACTGAAGCTGCCAACAGTGTTAGAAAGGAAAGATTGATTAAATGGAAAATGCATTTGTATTTGTAGTACTTTGGGTTCCAATACACCTTATAATTCCTCTGAATTATATTAATATTTGCAATGAGTTTAACAGGAGAATCGAAGAGACTCTCTCTCTCTCTCTCTCTCTCAGGAATTAAAGTAAGCAGTTAAAAAGCTATGTGTTTGAAACACAAACAAGAAATGCTGGAAATACTCAGCAGGTCTGGCAGCATCTGTGGAAAGAGAAGCAGAGTTAACATTTCAAGTTAGTGACCCTTCATCAGAGCTGGCAGATATAAAAAATTTAAAAGGTTTTAAATAAGTAAAGCGCAGGTGGGGCAAGAGATAACAAAAGAGGTGGTGTTGATAGAACAAGGTTACAGAGAATAACTGACTACAGCCTGCCAGACTGAACATTGAGTTCAACAATTTCAGAGCATGATGGGCCCCCCTTTTTCTTTTTATATGTTTATTTTAGTTTGTTTAGTTTGTGCACTGTTTTTTTCATGTTTGTGCTTGGGGCCAGGCTGCTCAGTTTTCTGTCCATTCACACCCTCTCGGTACTAATGCTTTGTCTTTCACCACACCATTAACATACCGTTTGCCTTTGCTCGATGACCTTCTAGTCAGTTATTCTCTGTGAATTTGTCCAATCAACACTTTCTCTTTTGTTATCTCTTGCCCCACACCACTTTACATGCTTAAAACCTCTTACATTTCTAATACCTGCCAGTTCTGATGAAGGGTCACTGACCTGAAACGTTAACTCTGATTCTCTCTCCACAGATGCTGCCAGACCTGCTGAGTAGTTCCAGCATATCTTGTTTGTGTTTCAAATTTTCAGAATCTGCAGTATTTTGCTTTTATTATAGCTTTATGTATTTGATTGGCTAGTGCTCTACAGAGTGACTGGGGTACTTTCAGCTGACTGAAGTTTCATCCTGAGCCTTGGCATGGTGAGATATGCAAAGTAAATGTAGTTGATGAGCAAAGTAGATTATAAATTGGTATTAGTAAGACCTTTCAATTTTGGACATTGCCAATTTTACTAAAGTTTTAACCTAAACTTTCTCAGAGACAAAATAAGAGCATTCATTTAAACAGCTCTAATCGCATTCCAAAACACTCCAAAGTGAACAAATTACCTCTGAAAAGTAGTGTAGTTATTGTTTTGCAGGCAAACACAACAGACAATTTAAGCACAAGCAAAGACTCACAAACAGCATAACCGCTAATTTGTGTAAGTGGCATTGGTAGAAAGATGAATGCAGATCCAGTAACCAGGAAAATCCTCTGCTTTTCTTTCTAAATGTGCCATAGGATCTTTTCCATTAACCTGCACAGACAAAATTGTAATATGTACCAGAATTCACTGAAATTGCTCAGTCGGCATCATTGGGCCATAATATGGTGTGGCCGGGCATATAATGGCGTCATCCTTCAACTCAAAATGTTTTTGTGCACTAAGTTGCTGGATGTGCGAGCTGATAGCAGCGCAGTGAGGGAAATAGGCACCAGGGACTTGAAGGAACAAGGCAAGCAAAAGAGTAACTCTTAACCAATAAGATTTAAGTATTGGGAAATAGACTGAGAGGGTGAATTCAATGTCAAATCAGATACAGAAGGAGAAATAAAGAGAGGGAAAGAAACATTGGATTAAGGGAGATAGACTAAAGAGAAAGATGGAAAAAGCAAGAAATGAAAAATTACATTTAAAATTTGACATTTTTCAAATTTCCCTGAAACTTCAAAATTTGAAGGAATGGGACTTCATGCTTGTAATAGTTAATTGTTAGTGCCAGAGATGTTGATTACCAGTAATTAACAACTATCATTTTGTTACTTAAGGTACTAATTACTCACTCTAAATCTAAGCAGTGGGTTTAGTTTGTATCTACTGCACAAATACAGGAACTGCACGCCATTCAATACATTTCAATGGTGAGGCAGACAGTGTGATGCTGTTTTTGTGAAGCTAACAGCAGAGCAGCACAACTCGGAAACAAATTTTCTATATCGACATTTAACTGTGCATCTGCTCCTCTCCTGAATTTGTTATACCATTTAGGCATAAATAATAGTGAGCGCAATTAGCCTTACCATTATTTTGAAAGCACATTCTAGTCTGTAATAATGTTTGTGTAATTTAAAGCACATTGCTGTATCATGTCATCACAATGTTAGGACTGTACACTCTGTGTACTTGGAATCATTGGTAGCCGTCTTGTTCACAGAAAGTGTTTGTTCTGTGTTTCCGGCATCTTGAGAGTGAATCAGAACATTTTTGGTGCTACTCGTTTGTGAATGTTGACCAGCTGTTGCAAACCTAAGGTAAATATTCTGCAAGACCCTCCTCTTCATACTATATGTATCATACTATGTGTGTCGATGCTTCACTCATGCTAAACCAATACAACTATGGAGTGCGTAATTTCTGTGTGAAATGGAAAAACAATGCATAAAGCAATATGAATGCATTCCAGATCACAGCAGATGACATAAGAACACAGTGAAGTACTGTCTACAGTATTAAGAGACAAGCCACCAATAAACGGAAGCATTACAGAGGAGCTTAGCCTCCAGCCCTCTTCCAATCAATAACCACCTTCTCTGAAGTTCCTATTTCTTTTAGGTTTTCTATTCCCCATTCCTCCATGCAACCACTGGCAGAAATTCAACTTCTGTGCTGGGATGACCACCCCTTGTTTCCTTTGTTAATACAGAAAAGATAAAATAATTTAGTGCATTTTCTATCCCTTGATCACTTGATGTCGTGTTGACTTGAGGATCATTCAATTGCTCCATTGTTTGATTCTTCAGTGGCTTCCTGTGAATATATTTAAAGTGTTAAGCTTGGTGCAGTCATAACAACCTCATCTCCTAGTCAACAGGTTGTGGCTCCAAAACCCGCCCAGAGCCTTGAGCACATACTCAAGGCCAGCGCTGAGTGGAGTACTGAGGGAGCACTGCAACGTTGGAGGTTCCATCTTTTGGTTGAGATGTTAAACTAATGGACAGAAAAGATCAGAAAGCCAGTTTCTTAATCTAATTTTTCTTGTTTTTATATTTATTTCAGGCTGCCATATAAGTTACAACTTTATACTCTAGGAAATATGGCCAAGAGTTTGTCTTGTTCCCCTTCAAGTCACACATCATCATGACTTGGAAATATGTCACCATTCCTTCATCATCCCTGAGTCACAATCCTGGAATTCTCTGCCTAACAGCAACGTGGGTGCACTTACACCTCATGGACTGCAGTGGTTCAAGAAAGTGACTCACCACCACATTCTCAAGGGCAATTCGGGATGGGCAATAAAAGCTGGCCTTGCCAGTAACCCCCACATCCCATGAACAAAGTAACAAAAACAATCGGTTCTATTTTCTATGTGTAGTATATCTAAGCATGATTCATTTGTCTTCCATCTTTTCTCCAACAGTACTATCCAGTCAAATCTCCTTAGCTCAGCCCACAAACTCTCTACATTTCTGAAGTTGAATGTTTTTATTCGAGTCACTGTTGCCAAATTGTTCTCTGACTCTCTACCATCACTTGCCTGTAATTTTATATTACAGACTCAGAGAATTTTACAACACTGAAGTTGACCATTTGGTCCATCACACTTGGGCCAGCTGTGTGAAAAATCTGTCCAATTAGTTTCATTCCCCATATTCTCTCCCCATATCCCTTTTAATTCTAACTTTTCAAATATTTACCCACTTCCTTTTTACAACTTCTTACACATTTTTCTCTACCATTGTTTCTGGTAGGGTTCCATGTCCTTGAGTCTCCTGCATAGTGTACAAGAATAATAAGATATGAAGTGTAAATTGGTAGTCGTCAATGGCAGAGGCTGTCCCTCGATTTGAAGATGATGTCTACTCAAGGTTGCAGGTTTCTGCCATGGGTCTTCATGTGACTGAAGAGGCCGATTCTCGACCTGCAGATCTTTGGGCACATGGGGCAGGACGTCCCACGCGGTAGTGGGATCTGGAGTGCAGGATTTGCTTCCTTTTCTTTCCTTCTCTGCCACTGCTCTGCCTCATCATTAAGGCATTTGGACTCAAAGCATGATGCAGCTTGATGGACTGGTTGTTGCCATTTTGAACGATTGGTAGCAAGTTGTTCCCAATCGTCAATGTTAATGCTGCCGCGCTTCAAAGAGAACTTCAAAGTGTCTGTGAAAGATTTTCTTTGTCCTTCCCTGGAATGCTGACCATTTGAGAGTTGAGAAAACAACCCGGCAGGGGAGACGGTTTTCGGCCATCCAGACACAGTGTCAAGTCACTTGAAGTTGGTTTTGCAGGAGTTTTGCCTGAATGCTTCTGGAGCTGGCTTTGAGAAGGACACTAGCGTTTATCTGACGGTCCTCCCATTGAATCCAGAGGATGTGGTGAAGGCATTGCTGATGAATTTCTCTAGAGCTCTATGTATCGCTGATACACAGTCTAGGTCTTCCTGCAGTGCAGGAGTGTGGTGACAACAACTGCTTTGTATACTAGGAATTTTGTTGACTTGTGGAGATCTTTGCTGTCAATCACTTGCTGCCGTAGTTTGTAGAAGGCTAAGCTGGCACAGCTGATCCGGTGTTGGATCTCGTCTTCAATGGTGGCCTTTTGAGAGAGGTGGCTGCCAAGGTATGGGAAGTACTCAACATATTCCAAAGTCTCTCCTTTAACATATATGGGAGGTGGAATATTTGACTGACCAGGTGTGAGTCGATATGATTTTAGTTTTGGCAACATTCAAGGACAAGCCTCGTCTCTTGTCTGCCAAATTGAAGAGATTGAGAGTGGCTTGCAAATCTGGTGCAGAGTGGGCAATGACATTGCAGTCATCCGCAAACTGTAGATCATGTATGTCTATGGTGGTCAGTTTAGTTTTGGTACCGAGGTGTCTGAGGTTAAAGAGTTTTCCATCTAGGTGGTATTTAATACTCACACCAGAGGGCAGCTGATCTTTCATGAGATGAATAGCCATTGTCAGGTAGATTATAAATAGTATGGGGGCGATCACACAGCCTTGCTTGACCCCCGTCTGAATTTTGAAGGCTTCTGTTTCACATCTCCCACTCAAGACAGTTGCAGTCATATTATCATGCAGCAATTGCTCAAGAGATCGTTGGAGTGCATAAGTCACTCCACCACGTCAAGGTGGCGATCCATGGAGGGAAATTGGTAGTACTTGGCCTCTGAATCAGAAGGTAATCCATTGATTGTAAAGTGCTGTTTCATTCTAAAGATTTGGTGGGGTGGTATAGTTCTTTCTTTTCACTGAATTCCAATGTGGTTCAGCAGTTAGAGCCATCGCTTTAGTATGCCCAATGTCTGTTAGATTTTGTTATTGAATACATGATGCCCTATGTTCTTTCTTGTGAGTCACAACAGATTGTATAGTATCATGAGCAAAGTTTGGAACAAATGTTTCATTGTCTTTTGAGGAGTTAACTTTCCAAATTGTTTATACAACCACAATTCTTTTAAGATGTTAAGATTTTCAGTATTCCCTGAAAGCTGCATTCGCACATATGGCAGCAACACATTTGAAGATTTGCAAATGGTGTCCTGTCTGCCATGATCATCACTCCCCTCAAAAAAAATCCTTGACCCAACCATTCTTGCAAACTGTCATCCCATTTCCAAACTCCCTTTCCTTTCCAAAGTCCTTGAATGTGTTGTCACCTCCCAAATCTGTTCCCATCATTCCTAGAAATGTATGTTTGAATCCCTCCAATCAGGTTTCCACTCCTGCCACACTACCGAAACATCTCGTATCAAAGTTACAAATGACATCCTATGAAACTTGTCCTCTCTGTCGACCTCTCTGCAGCCTTGGACATAGTTGACCACACTTTCCTCCTCCAATGCCTCTCCAAAGTCATTCAGCTGGGTGGAAGTGCTCTCACCTGGTTCCATTCTCATTTATCTAATTGGAGCCAGAGAATCACTTGCCGTGGCTTCTCTTACTCCTCCCGCACCGTTATCTCTGGTGCCCCCAAGGATCTATCCTTGGCTCCCTCCTAATTCTCATCTACATGCAGCCCCTCGGTGACATCATCTGAAAGTACAGCATTAGTTTTCACATATATGCTGAAGGCACTCATCATCTCTCTCGACTCTTCCACTGTTGCTAAACTATCAGACTGCTTATCCGACATCCAGAACTGGATGGGTAGAAATTTCCTCCAATTAAATATTGGGAAGACTGAAGCCAGAGTTTTCAGTCCCCACTCCAAACTTCATTCCCGAGCTACTGACTCCATCTCTGTCTCTGGCAGTAGTCTGAGAATAAACCAGTCTGCTCGCAACTTTGGTGTCACATTTGACCCCGAGATGTGCTTCTGACCTTATGTTCGCACCATCACTAAGACCGCATATTTCTACCTCCGTAACATTACCCGACTTTGCCCGTCTCAGCTTATTGGCTGCTGAAACCCTCATTCATGCCTTTGTTACCTCTAGACTTGACTATTCCAACACATTCCTGGCTGGTCTCCCACATTTCACCCTCCGTAAATTTGAGATTATCCAAAACTTTGCGGCCTGTGTCTTAACTCACATCAAGTCCCATTCACCTATCATCCCTGTGCTCACTGACCTGCATTGGCTCCCGGTCAAACAACGTCTTGATTTGAAAATTGTCATCCTTGTTTTCAAAACCCTCCATGGCCTCGTTCCTCCCGATCTCTGTAATCTCCTCCATCCCTACAATCCTCCGAGATATCTGCGCTTCTCTAATTTCTAGCCTCATGAGCATCCCTGATGTTAATCGCTCCACCTTTGGTAGCCACGCCTTTAGTCGCCTAGGCCCTACATTCAGAAATACACTCTCTATACCATTCTGCCTTTCTATCTTGCTTTCTTTAAGACACTCCATAAAACCTACACCTTTTACCAAGCTTTTGATCATCTGACCTAACATCTCCTTATGTTACTCAGTATCATATTTTGTTTTATACTGTTCCTGTGAAGTGCCTTGAGACATTTTATTACGTTAAAGGTGCGATATAAATATAAGTTGTGGTTGTTGTGTTGAAGGCCATGAGATTCTGCACAGGTTTTTGAATGGAGCCGTGGGTGGAATTGATAAAGTCATCCTCTCAGTCAAGTGACACATTAGAGGCATCCATATATGGTGATACCATGATGTGATGCAATCAGCAGTCTCCAACGGTCACACCACATGGAAAGTGAATTTAGCAAATGAAAAGTAAGTCATTAGAAAGCCTCTAAAGAAAAATGTGTGCTTGAGCAGACAACTCAGCAGTCAAAGATGGTGTCTTTTTCTGCCTAAAAGGGTTTTGGATGTCCATCTGCTGAAGCATAAATTGAGCAATGAAGAGGATATAAATTATATCATCTGATTACTCCTCAATGAAACTGAAGTGATTATGTCACAGTCATAAATTCTTCATTGTAGGTGTAATTGCGCATTGATAATATGAAGTACCTATTCTGAATTTCTGGTAGAAATTAGTTTTGGTTCAACTTGTAATAACAGTGAAAATGTCATCTTTCTTTCTCATGATTAAATTATCTTCTGTTGTATGAAAAGCATTTTGTTTTAAGAGTTGCAGATGAAGAAATCAGAATGTCATTAATAGTTATGGACAACCTTCAAGTATTAGATGTTAAAATAGGGATCTTCAGTAAAGTTCTGTGCCTGAATCAACCGCACCTTTTTATCTTGTGAGTCAGATTATTCTGATGATTTTGACAATTTTATGCCGTTACATTTTTACATATTCAAACAGTAGAGAATGTGTGCAGAGCATGCTAAAATACAACAGTAATTATCCAGGTCTTTTACTCTAATAATACTTTGGTTATATTCTCTGTGTGGTGACAATGCAGCCATAGTTTGATATGCATAGGATAAACTCCACGCAGCATACAAATGTAGTGTATAGTGCCTCAATTCCTAGTTCTTTTCTTGCGAACTAGTGTTTTAAAAACTAACCAGAATCATGTTTTTAATTGCTGTCAATCAGAATATTGCTAATCCATGGTGTTAAGAGAACAGTTTTAAGAATTTATATGTTACCGAGAGATGCTGTTATTGGAAGAAGGCATCAGAATAATAGCCTCTATTTTATAAGTTAAAATGAAGAGCGCTGCATGTTTGATGTAAACTGTCATGAATTTCAAAAAGTCCAGAGTTGGTGTTATTGTAAACATGCTTTTCATTTCATGCAGCACAGTAATATTAAAAAAAATGTGTTAAGACACCTCAGTGCTTCTTATCTCACGACTGTAGAATAATACGTCATTGTGAAGGAATGATAGATTTCAGCTAGTTCTTCCAGGATGCGGTTCTACCCTCCCACGTTCTGTCCATTGTAAAATTGAAGTCCTCCAAAACTCTCCTTCCTGTGTCCTAACTTGCACCAAGTCACATTCACCCATCAGGCCTGTGCCTGCTGACCTACATTGACTCCTACTGAAGCAACAAAAACTCTCATCCTTGTTTTCAAATCCTTCCATGATGTCGCCCCTCTCTACCTCTGTAATCTCCACCAGCCCTACAATCCTGTAAGAGATCTGCGCTCCTCCAATTCTAGCCTCTTGAGCATCACCAATCTTAGTCACTGCACCTTTGGCAGCCATGCCTTCAGCTGCAAAGTCTCTAAACTGTGGAATTCCCTCCCTTAACCTCTCTGCCTCTCTTCCTCTCCATCCTCCTTTAAGATGCTCGTTAAAACCTACGTCTTGGACCAAGCTTTTGGTCATTGGCCCTAATATCCCCTTATGTGGCTCAGTGTCAAATTTTGTTTGACAATGCTCCTCTGAAAATCCTTGGGACCTTTTACTACATTGAAGGCACTGCATAAATGCAAGTTGTTCTTGTTGATTACATTTAGCAAGCCTCAAATTGTAGTGTAGGCCTGTGTTTGTTGCATTTAGTAATATGCAAATGGTCAATCACAATACCCAATGTCATCACAGGCAGTGTCTCCAAGTCCAGAGAATTGAAATACGTTAGATTTGATTCTATAGGTACTCAGTATGAATGAAGTACACTGCCAAAGCACTTATCTTGATTCTTGACACTTGGAGGCATTGCACATATTGAGTGAATATCTCTGCAAATCCGAACTGTTTTCTAATATTTCAAACCTATACAATATTATCAAGTATTAGTTCTGTCCCAGTAGATTTTGTAAATTATTTTGTTTATACTTTTATTTAAAGAAATTTTAGCAGTGTACAGGTATCAGTAATAATTAGCTCATATATACATGCAAGCCTACCAAAAGCTGACCATAACCTTCACAAAAATTGACACAGTCCCTAAAAAGTTGCCAACTCAAGAGCAACTCTGATTATTAGCATATGACTTGGGAAAGTAAATAGTTTGTAACTTAATCTGTATATACGTACAGTTTATTGATTAAAACAGCAGGAGGACTCTATGCTTCTCTTTGAATAGTGGTATAAGATCTTTTGTTTTAGCCAGTGACGAGCAGCCGTAGTTTATGTTTTCAAAAATAAGATAGTGTATTCTGACAATCCAGCTGTTTCTCAGAACTGCTCTGGCAAGAACATGTTTAAACTTTACTTCAAAGCATTAAGATTTATTGTGACGGTGAAAGGTGTATTTTGCTTGCAGAGAGATTTTATCTTTTCCTATGTGTGGTTGATATGGTAATTATTAAGATTTCAGTATGGGAATATATCTTGAAGGATTTTTCTTGGAACAAATTTGTTTTTACTTACAATATTCTTTAGATCATTGGTGAGGCTAGATATGGAGTTTTGTTTATTCTGCCTTCAAAGGGATAGCAATGTGATGAAGTAGGTTTGGGGAAGAACAATAAAGGTGATTCCTGGTTTGGGGAATCAGGAGGCACTCAGTGAACTGAAGTTGTTTTCAGTGGAGAAGATTGAGACAAGACATCACAGGACAGATCTGGCGGAGGAAGACCTTTCAATCCATTTTGGCTCATTAAAAAAAAACTGTAATTCTCCCACTTCATCCAGTTATTCATTTATTTACTTCAGGGTTTTTGCATTTACATTCATAAATTAGTCACTCTTTTTGAAGCAAAACTTTCTATTTTGTACTGTGCCCTTTGTCCTACTTTGGTGGTTTAGTTTTAAGTTGTGTTCCAGATTTACATTTTCTTTACTGTTTAATATCATATCCACCTATATGATAGGTATATCCAAACTTTCATGCTTTTGGTTACATAGGTACATACCATAGAGCCTCAGGGGCCACACATAAAGTTTAAAACAATGTTCCTGTTAATGAGCAAATATTTAAAGCTGCAGGTACCAAAAGATCAATTTGTTCTGATTTAGAATATATCTATCAGTGAAGCAGCATTGCTAAAATAGCCTTTTCCAATCTCCAGACCTGAAAAAAATTGAAAAGGAAATCATAGAATTATAAAATGATATAGCACAGCAAGAGCCCATTTGGTCACTGGGCCTGTGCCGACTCTTTTGAAAGTGCTATCCAGTTACTCCCACTCCCTTGCTCATTTCTCTTAGCCCTCCAAACGTTTCCATTTCATGTATGAATCCAAATCCCTATTGAAAGTAATTATTGAATCTTCCTTCACCATCCTTTCAGGCACTGAATTCCAGACTATAACAACTCGCTGCATAAAAATCTTTCCCTCATGTCACCTCTAGTTCTGTTGCCAATTATTTCAAATCTACATTCTCTGATTACGCACCCATCTGCCACTGGAAAGTGTTTCTCCTTATTTACTCCATCAAAATCCTTCATGATTTTGAACACCTCTATCAAATTTCCCTTTAACTTCTTGCCTGTATGGAGAACAGTCTCAGTTTCTCTAGTCTCTCCATATAAGTGACGATTTTCATGCCTGGTACCACTCCAATAAATCTCTTCTATACCCTCAGTAAGGTCTTGGCATCCTTGTTGAATTGTGAGTGTCTACAGTTAAACACTAAAGTCCGCGTGTATCAAGCCTGTGTCCTCAGTACCTTGCTCTACGGCAGTGAGGCCTGGACAACGTATGTCAGCCAAGAGCGACGTCTCAATTCATTCCATCTTCGCTGCCTCCGGAGAATCCTTGGCATCAGGTGGCAGGACCGTATCTCCAACACAGAAGTCCTCGAGGCGGCCAACATCCTCAGCTTATACACCCTACTGAGTCAGCGGCGCTTGAGATGGCTTGGCCATGTGAGCCACATGGTAGATGGCAGGATCCCCAAAGACACATTGTACAGCGAGCTCGCCACTGGTATCAGACCCACCGGCCATCCATGTCTCCGCTTTAAAGATGTCTGCAAACGCGACATGAAGTCCTGTGAAATTGATTACAAGTCGTGGGAGTCAGTTGCCAGCGATCGCCAGAGCTGGCGGGCAGCCATAAAGGCGGGGCTAAAGTGTGGCGAGTCGAAGAGACATAGCAGTAGGCAGGAAAAAAGGCAGAAGCGCAAGGGGAGAGCCAACTGCGAAACAGCCCTGACAACCAATTTTATCTGCAGCACCTGTGGAAGAGTCTGTCACTCTAGTATTGGCCTTTATAGCCAGGCACTGCTCCACAAACCACTGACCACCTGCAGGCGCTTACCCATTGTCTCCCGAGACAAGGAGGCCAAAGAAGAAGAACAGTTGGATGCAGTACTCCAGCTGGGGATTAACCCGTGTTTTTTAAAGGTTTAGCCTAACTTCCCAGTTTTTGTTTTCTATACATCTAAGGATCCTCTATGTCGTTTTAGCTACCTCTCTCTCTCTCTCTCCTTCCCTCCCCAGAGACATATCTTTTATGATCAAACTCCGTCACATTTGCATTTTTGTTAAGTAAGACATGGCTCTCTTCCCTGGTGTGATCATGATATGGAAACCATGGCTATCTATAGATGTTTGAATGGGGATCATTGTGTTATAATGGTGCTACTGTAGTGCTATTCATTTTGATTTGGGCTGTGAGTCAGTCTGTCTTCAGAATTTTTTTTTGTTAGTTCATTCATGTCGATGGGAGTCATCAATATGCAATGGTTCAGTAGGTTCTCCCCAGAGCTATTTCAGACAAGGTTAACGAGTTTCAGCCTCAACAGACAGAGGTGTGTATTTCCAGTACAGAAGGGGTCACGTGACCAGTACCCCATTTTACCTGTGGTACAAGTGTCCACATTCTTGTGGTTCAGTTTAAAAGCTGACATTTTATTTTCATAATTCCTCTAATTCATTGTTTATTTAATCACGGTTCGTTCCATGCATGACAGTACACCCTATGGCTGAATTTCACTAGCCCCCTGACACCGGGGGTTGTGGCGGGGGAGCCGAAAAATCCTTCCGGGAGAGGCCTGCCATGGGCCTTGATACCGGGAAGGCCCTGCCCCATTTTACCGGCTGTGGCAAGGCCTTGGGGTGCCCCCCGCACCCCACCGCTTGGTGAAAAAAACCTAATTAACATATTTAAATAAATGATAATTAAAGAATAATTACTTACCTCATCGCGATGGCCATCCCACGCCAATATTCCGGCCGGATGTCCCGTGCTTTCGGATCTCTGTTCAGAGATCTGAGGCATAACATTGGTGGGGAGGTGGGAGGAGTGAAATTTTCAGGTCGGGAGAATGATAAAAACTTACGTGATTGGTGGAGGGGATGCTGGGAAGGGGTTGAAGGGTAAAGTGGAGAAAGTTCGGGTGGGAAAGGTCAGAATCCAATTTTAATTTATTTTGGCTGGAAAGGGCTATTCAGACAGTGGTTACACATTGAGGGGTTGGGAGATAAAGGCTGGCTCAGGTCCGCAAATGAAACCTGATCCGAGCCCGACAGAACCACATCCGACCTCGAGCCCGACCCAGCCCGAGTCCTTTCATTTTCCCCGGGCCCGACCTGACCATTAGTTAACCAACCTTCCGTTTTTCACTTTGTTACTTATCTGTGCAAGTTTAAAATCTTCTTCTTCTTCTTTGGCTTCTTTGTCTCGAGAGACAATGGGTAAGTGTCTGGAGGTGGTCACTGGTTTGTGAAGCAGCGCCTGGAGTGGCTATAAAGGCCAGTTCTAGAGTGACAGACTCTTCCACAGGTGCTGCAGATAAAATTGGTTGTCGGGGCTGTTACACAGTTGGCTCTCCCCTTGCCCTTCTGTCTTTTTTCCTGCCAACTGCTAAGTCTATTCGACTCGCCACACGTTAGCCCCGCCTTTATGGCTGCCCGCCAGCTCTGGCGATCACTGGCAACTGACTCTCACGACTTTTGATCAAGAGCTTAAAATAACTGTAACAAAACCACCTTTCAAGTCCAAAAAGCACATTAACATTGGAGCCATATACTGGAGGTGGTGATAGAGTGTATCCGACCTGACCCGACCCGAGCCCGAATGCCGGACTCGGAAGTGCGACCTGACCCGACCCGAACCTGACATGTCGTTGGGTCCTGTCGGGTTCAGGTCGGGTAGCTGGCCTTTAGTGGGAAAGGGGATTTAAACTGATAATAAAGCTTCAACTTTAGTTTTTTCCCACCTATCACTTTAAACATTAAAATTAAACTGAAGGGCCAGAGCCCTTTGAAAATGCCGCCGGCGCCTGCGCAGTGGCGCTGGACTCCATTGCCGGGGATGAAACACCCACCCCCTCTACATCATCGGGGGCGGGCCTTCCACCCCCTCCATGTAAATGAGCTGCCGCACTAAATATCGCAATTGCTGAGTGCTGCACATCTCGCGTGTGCACCGTGCCGTTTCTGAAGCTGCTGCCAAGGTTGCTCCAACTGAAACCTGCTCCATTTGTCCTACTGCATTCCTCAAAACTAGATCCAGCATTACTTCCTTCCTCATTAGGCTGGAAGCACACTGATCAAGCAAGTTCTCTTGTCCACATTTTAGGAATTCCTCCCCCTTTTTGCCCTTTGCACTGTTATGATCCCCGTCTATATTAGGATAATTGAAGTCCACCATTATCCCTGCTCGATAGTTCTAGCACCTTTATGTTTGGGCTCCTAAAACTCATGCAATTAGGGACCTGGAGTCCCTACCTCCAATCGCAGATTGTCTGGCATGTGGTTTGATGTGGGAAAGCTACCACTGAACCAAAGGCTCAGTTATAAGAAATGTTAGTGCAAATCAGAAAAGGAATTGTGTGTGGCCCTAGGGGTAAATTAGGGTTGCCAACTCTGGTTGAACACTTTCCTGGAGGTTTCATCACATGACCTCTCACCACCAAACGCCTGCCCAATCAAAAGCATTTTTTCCCATTCCAAAAATTTTATAATGAACAAACAAAAACATTCAAAGAAATTGGGAAAAAAACCACAATTACTTTAGTTTCGTTATGATTTTTCTCCTGTCTTGCTTGCAACAGGGTCCAGAAGATTAATTTTCAATTCTTGGAGACTCCAAGACAGTCCTGGAGGGTTAGCAACCCAAGAACAAAGGTTGGACAAGGACCTTTTTCAAGGCTATAAACTGGAAATCTCTACCCTCTTGCTTCAAAGCTCATGCTAGGCATGCTGTGTTGAATAACTTTTTGAAACTTCTTGAGCTGGATAAATAACTGGTTAGGAATAGGACAGAATGTTACAGGAAGAAGTTTAGATAAAAATGATAAGATACTTTGTGGAACATAATGTTCCTGTGCTGCTGGCACGATGGAAATTCTGTCACTACCTGGGTTTAATAATGGAGATTCAAGGAATAGATAACTATTCTGACATTTTGTTTCAATCTTTTAGACGACTCGAGAAAAATATAGAGCAGAGTCTTACCACTTGTATGAATACAAATATGAGTTTGAAAGTCCTGATAACATAGCTCCTCATTTACATAACGTTCAAGTCTTCATTGTACTATTTGCACTTCACTTACAAACTTCCACATGCCAATCAAATACTACAGAATGAACAAAGATGTAGGTAATGGTACAAATGTAAATGTACATTGTTGGCAGCCAAGATGCAGTTTGTTCCAATCCACAGCTTCTACCCAGAGCTGCAGATAACGAAGGCATGATGAACAATAATTTTTCCACTTGCTTATTGCTTGAGCAACTTCCAGAACAACAAAAATGACACATTCCAGCAATTATAAATCTGTGAATGTTGAGAGGTGTAGGAGTTGCTACTTGACAATGAGCTGCAGGGTACCTTTAAGCATGGGGTGTACTTTGAATATTATGGTTAAACTTTATTTTTCCTCTTTTCAAATATTCTGCAGTGAAAGTGTTCCAGGGTACTTTGCATATTTTGTGCACATTATTATAGTATTCATATGTATTGTATGTGGAATATCAAGTGATATTCATTTGCTAGTAACTTGTAGATAACCTTAACAACTTGCACTGGCATTTCTTTGTATACCTTTACACTTCTGTGAAGCACCTTGGAATATTTTTCTATATCCTTAGATAACGAGGATCTGGAGATTATGATGAAACAAAAAAAGTGTGTAAGATGCATATCAGGTGAATTATTCAAGTGAGAACCAGACCAAATACAATATGTTGACAGAGAGATGAAGAGGAAAATAAGACTGGCAGAGAGACAATATGAGAATCGAATGGCAGTCAACATAAAATGGAATCCAAAAATCTTCTACCGGCATGTAAATAGTAAGCGGGTAGTAAGAGGTGGAATGGGGCCTATTAGGGACAAAGAGTGTAATATATGCTTAGAGGCACAGGACAAGGCGAGAATACTTAATAAATACTTTGTATTGGTGTCAACAAAGGAAGAGGAATCTGTCAAAATATCGATAGAAGGGTAGAGAGTAGAGGCAATGCATAGAGTAAAAATTGAGAGAGGAGGTACTGGAAAGGCTGGCTATGCTTGGGGTAGATAAGTCACCTCATCCAGATGGCTTGCATCCCAGGTTGCTAAAGGAAGTTGTGTTACGAAAGTGCTTCCTATTTTTTAATTTTTTTTTTTGAGGACTTGTGTTACAACTGAAAAGATCCCTTGGATGTGTTTTTTTCTTTACCAGTTCACTGTGCTGGAAATCACCTGTGTTTTGGGCTCAGTAAACAATAGAACCTTTGATGACTTGGGGAAAAATGGGTGCAGAGAAGTCACATGTCAAGGTTTATGGAGGTCGACTCTCTGTTTGGGGGTTGGTCATTGTTTTCAGTTTAGTAGGGGTGTGAACTGTTTGGAGACAATTGGTGTTTTCCTGCCAAGGAAAAAGAAACCAGCCAGCTCACATCTTTCTCTACCTCTTTGAAGAACTCCTGCAAAAATCCAGTGTGGGAGAACTGAAATCCCTGGTGCGACATAGCTCCTGAGCAGCTGATAAAAATCCTGCAATTCAAGTATGTGCTGGTAGAAAAACCCTGAAGCCACAATTCTCCTGGAAAGCCTACTAGAATAGTTCTCAACATCTCCAGAACAGACTGCTTCTGAAACGATCCCCGTCTCTGTATACCTGGATGTCAGACCAATAAAAAGGGACAACTGATTTCCTTCCATATCTTCTTTTTCTTTGTCAAGAATTAGCAAGTATTAGGCCAAAGTCCTCTTTTTTTGTCGTTTTTGTAACAGATCCCTGCAGAGAATTTCTGTATTTTTTCCAGTGTGTGTTGTGAGTGTAATTGGGGAATTTAAAAAGTTAACTTTGATATTTCAATCTGTGCATTAATGCTTTGTTTCGTTAATGGTTAAGTCTTGTTTTGTGATAAACTGATAATTTTGTTGTTTTTTTAAAGAAACCTGGGTGGTGTATTTCATTTTGGGATAAAAAATAGAGTGTATGATTGGCTGTACCGCTAACTAGGTAAACATTTAAATGTATGTTGTGACCTGTGGAGAAGTGGAACCAGAAAAGATAGTGCACTCCTCCTGCCTCGGTTTTAACAGGTGAAGATAGTGGAAGAGCTTGCCATAATCTTTCAATCTTCCCTAGATATGGGGGAGGTGCCAGAGGATTGGACAGTGGCAAATGTGACACCTTTATTCAAGAATGGCTGTCAGGACAGTCCTAGCAACTACAGGCCAGTTTGTTAAACATCAGTGGTGGTTAAGCTTTCAGAAACAATAATCAGGGAACAAATCAACAGGCAGTTGGAGAGGTTTGTGTCAATTAAGGATAGCCAGTAATACAAAAGCAAAGTATTGCGGTTGCTGGATATCTGAAACAAATACAGAAAATGCTGGAAATACTCAACAGGTCAGGCAGCATCTGTGGAGAGAAAAACGGAATGAACATTTCAGGTCGATGATCTTTTACCAGGAGAGCCAACCTGGCTTTTTAAAAGGGAGATCATGCTTGACTAATTGAATTTAATTTTTTGATGAAGTAAGAGAGAAGGTTGATGAAAGAAATGCGGTGGATGTTTCTATCTGAATTTTAAGAAAGTGTTTGATAAAGTACCACATAAAAGGCTGGTTAACAAAATTTAGGCTCATGGAATTGGAGGGTCAGAGTCCAGTTGGATAAAACTTTGCTTATGGGCAGAAAATAGTGAGTCGTGATAAATGGTTATTTTTCAGACTGAAGGATGGTAGACAGTGGTGTTCCCCAAGGGTCAGTGCTAGGACCTTGCTATATATAAATGACTTGGATCTTGGAACACAGAGTAGAATTTCAAAATTTGTCAATGATACCAAACTTGGAGGAGTGGCAAACAGTGATGATGATAATCCACACTTGCAACAGGACATACATAGGCTAGCAAAATGGGCAGACAGCTGGCATATGGAATTTAATACAGACAAGTGTTAGGTGATGCATTTTGGCAGAAGGGGTCGGGTGAGGCAATATAGACTTAATGGCAGATTTCTAAAGAGTGTGCAGGAACAGAGGGACCTGGGGGTGCATGTGCATCAATCCTTGAAGGTGGCAGAACATATTGACAGAGTGGTTAGCAAAGCATATCGGATCTTGGGCTTCATAAATTGAGGCATTGAGTACAAAGTTATGCTGAACCTTTATAAAGCTCTGGTTAGGCCCCAACTAGAGTACTGCATCCAGTTTTGGTAATCACGCTTTAGGAAGGATGTGAGGGCCCTTGAGAGGGTGCAGAGGAGATTTACCAGAATGGTCCCAGGGATGCAGGGGGAATTTGAAGAAGAACTTTTTTACGCAGCAAGTAGTAATGTCCTGTAACTCGTTGCCCACAAGGTTGGTGAAAGCAGAGACAATCAATGATTTCAAAAGGAAATTGTATAGGCACATGAAATAAACTTGCAGGGCTATGGGGATCAGGCAGGAGAATGGGACTGACTGGATTGCTCCGTGGATAGTCAGCATGGATTTGATGGGTTGGATGGCTTCCTTCTATGCCTAAATGACTCTGTGACTCTACCAACAGCACAATATAAATGCAAGTTGTTCTCACTGTTGCATTTAGAATGGTTGGTGGGGAGTTGGTTTGGTATTTGTGTACCTTTCTCACTTCTGTGTTTATACTTAAATCAAGAATATTATTGATGTGGTGCAATATTACTGTATAGACCAGCAACGTAAATCACATATCACCGAGATTTTCTGTTGCCACTGTGTCAGTGAGTGCTTTTCAGACTAAATCATCTTAAATAGTGCCTCTACCAACAGTGTGTATGGAGCTGTGTTCCATCTGCATTCACTTAAGTGGAATGCAAAGCTGGGCTCTGTGAGGAGAAAGCCTATGTTGGAATTTATTGAAGTTGCTGTGGGAAATTCCAAAAACATGAAATAGCAGTGACCATTCCCCTATAGCTATTGTAGATAAGCCAGTGCGTAACTATATAAAAGCAAAATACTGCGGATGCTGGAAATCTGAAATAAAAACAAGAAATGCTGGAAATACTCAGCAGGCCTGGCAGCATCTGTGGAGAGAGAAGCAGAGTTGATGTTTCGGGTCAGTGACCCGTCTTCAGAACTGGCAAATATTAAAAATGTCAAAGGTTATAAGCAAGTAAAGCGGTGGTGGGGCAAGAGATAACAAAGGAGGTGCAGATTGGACAAGGCCACAGATTAGCTGACCAGAAGGTCATGGAGCAAAGGCAAACAATATGTTCATGGTGTGTTGAAAGACAAAGCATTAGTACAGATAGGGTGTTAACAGACTGAAGATTGAACATCAGCAAGTACAAACATGAATAAAAAAACAGTGGGTAAGTAAACTGAACAAACTAAGATGAAGTAAAATAAACATACAAAAAAAATGTTTAAAAATGTAAAACAGGAAAAATAACTAAAAATAAAAGTAAAATGGGGGGCCTGTCATGCTCTGAAATTATTGAACTCAATGTTCAGTCCGGCAGGCTGTAGTGTACCTAATCGGTAAATGAGATGCTGTTCCTCGAGCTTGCGTTGATGTTCACTGGAACACTGCAGCTAGCCCAGGATAGAGATGTGAGCATGAGAGCAGGGGGGAGTGTTGAAATGGCAAGCAACCGGAAGCTCGGGGTCCTGCTTGCGGACTGAGCGGAGGTGTTCCGCAAGGCAGTCACCCAGTCTGCGTTTGGTCTCCCCGATGTAGAGGAGACCACATTGTGACCAGCGAATACAGTATACTACATTGAAAGAAGTACAAGTAAATCGCTGCTTCACCTGAAAGGAGTGTTTGGGGCCTGGGATAGTGAGGAGAGAGGAGGTAAATGGGCAGGTATTACACCTCCTGCGATTGCAGGGGACGAGGTGGTGGGGGTAATGAAGGAGTGGACCAGGGTGTCACGGAGGGAACGATCCCTTTGGAATGCTGACAGGGGAAGGGAGGGGAAAATGCGTTTGGTAGTGGCATCACGCTGGAGGTGGCGGAAATGGCAGAGGATGATCCTTTGGATATGGAGGCTGATGGGGTGGAAAGTGAGGACAAGGGGAACCCTGTCACGGTTCTGAGAGGGAGGGGAAGGGGTGAGGATAGAGGTGCGGGACATGGGCTGGACACGGTTGAGGGCCCTGTCAACAACAGTGGGGGGAATCCTCGGTTGAGGAAAAAGGAAGACATATTAGAAGCACTGTCATGGAAGGTAGCATCATCAGAGCAGATGCGTCAGAGATGGAGAAACTGAGAGAATAGAATGGAGTCCTTACAGGAGGCAGGGTGTGAAGAAGTGTCGTCGAGGTAGCTGTGCGAGTCGGTGGGCTTATAATGGATATTAGTAGACAACCTATCCCCAGAGATGGAGACAGAGAAGTCGAGGAAGGGAAGGGAAGTGTCAGAGATGGACCATGTAAAGGTGAGAGAAGGGTGGAAATTGGAAGCAAAGTTGATAAAGTTTTCCAGTTCAGGGCGGGAGCAGGAAACGGCACCGATACAGTCATCAATGTACCGGAAAAAGAGTTGGGGGAGGGGGCCTGAGTAGGACTGTAACAAAGAATGCTCGACATATCCCACAAAAAGACAGGCATAACTAGGACCCATGCGGGTACCCATCGCAACACCTTTTCCTTGAAGGAAGTGAGTGGAGTTGAAGGAGAAGTTGTTCAATGTGAGAACAAGTTCAGCCAGGCGGAGGAGGGTATTGGTGGATGGAGATTGGTTGGGCCTCTGTTCAAGGAAGAAGCAGAGAGCCCACAAACCATCCTGGTGGGGGATGGAGGTGTAGAGAGATTGGACGTCCATAATGAAGAGGAGGCGGTTGGGGCCAGGAAACTGGAAATTGACAACATGACGTGGGCGTCAGAAGAGTCACAGATGTAGGTGGGAAGAGACTGGACCAGCGGAGAAAAGATAGAGTCAAGATAGGAAGAAATAAGTTCAGTGGAGCAGGAGCAGGCTGACACAATGGGTCTGCCGGGACAGTCATGTTTGTGGATTTTGGGAAGGAGGTAGAAGCGGGCTATGAGGTTGGAAGCTGTAGAGGGAAGATCTCCAGAGGAGATGAGGACAGTGAAAGTCCTTTGGACAGTAGCTTGATGTTTGGTGGTGGGGTCATGGTCCAGAGGGAGGTAGGAAGAAGTGTCTATGAGTTGGCGTTGACCCTCTGCAAATTAGAGGTCGGTACGCCATACAACAACAGCACCACCCTTGTCTGCAGGTTTGATGACCATGTTGGGGTTAGACCTGACAGAACGGAGTGCCTCAAGTTCAGAGGGGGACAGGTTAGTATGAATGAGGGGGGAAGAGAAATTGAGACGACCAATGTCTCGCCGACAGTTTTCAATGAAGAGATTAAGAGCGGGTAAGAGGCCAGGGGGAGGGGTCCAGGTAGAGGGAGAATGCTGGAGGCGGGTGAATGGGTCTGCTGGTCGGGGGAAGGACTCCTGGTCAAAGAAGTGAGCCCGGAGGCGGAGGCAACGGAAGAAGAGCTCAACGTCATGCCGAGCACGAAATTCATTGAGGTGGGGACGTAAGGGGATAAAACTGAGACCTTTGCTGAGTACAGAACGTTCAGCATCAGAGAGGGGGAGGTCAGAGGGTATAGTGAATACACGGTAAGGGGCCAGATCAGAAGGGGTGGGGTCAGAGGGAAGTGAAGGGGAAGGAGGATCTGGAGGAGCATTCGTCCCCATTAGCTGCTGGAGCTTGCGTTCCTTGACATCTGAAAGGAAGAAAAAAAGTTTTTTGTTAATGCATCGGATGAGACGAAGGATGAAATGAAACTGCGGAGTAGAACAGCTCTGAGATAAGGTGAGGTGGTGCTGCTGGAGAGAGAGGTTCAGTGTGTGCATGTGGTGGCGCATAGCACTGAGTGTGGATCTCAGGATGCGGCGAGAATAGCAGTCCGAGGAACGTTGTAACTATATAATGTAGATCAAGAAGGCCAACGAGTAGGTGCAGTGCATTCTATAGATAGTACACACTGCAGCTATGTTACGCCAATGATTTTGTGTGGTGGGGGTGGAAGTGAATGTTTAAGCTAGTGGATGAAGTCCCAATCAAACTGACTGCTTTGTCCTGAGTGAAAATGAGCTGCTTGAGTTTTGCTGCAGCTGCAACTATTCAGGTAATTGGAGAGTATCCAATCACATTTCTCACTTGCGCCTTGTAAATGGTGGAGAGGTTTAAGGGGAGTCAGCAAGTGAGCCATTTATGACAGAATACCTGCTCTAGTAACCACGGCATTTATTTATTTTATACACCAGTCGCTGAAGGTAAGCATGCAAGTGCAACAGACGGTAAAAAAGGCAAATGGTATGTTGGCCTTCATAGCGAGAGGATTCGAGTACAGGAGCAGGGATGTCTTGCTGCAATTATACAGGGCCTTGGTGAGGTCACACCTGGAATATTGTGTGCATTTTGGTCTCCTTATCTAAGGAAGGATGTTCTTGCTATAGAGGGAGTGCAGCGAAGGTTTACCAAACTGATTCCTGGGATGGCAGGAGAGATTGAGTCGGTTAGGATTATATTCGCTGGAGTTCAGAAGAGTGAGGGGGGATCTCATAGAAACCTATAAAATTCTAACAGGACTTGACAAGGTAGATGCAGGAAGGATGCTCCGAATGATGGGGGAGTCCAGAACCAGGGGTCATAGTCTAAGGATACAGGGTAAACCTTTCAGGACTGAGATGAGGAGAGATTTCTTCACCCAGAGAGTGGTGAACCTGTGGAATTCGCTACCACAGAAAGCAGTTGAGACCAAAACATTGTATGTTTTCAAGAAGGAGTTAGATATAGCTTTTGGGTTTAAAGGGATCAAAGTATATGGGGGAAAAGTGGGAACAAGTTACTGAGTTGGATGATCAACCATGATCATAATGAATGGTGGAGCAGGCTCGAAGGGCCAAATGGCCGACTCCTGCACCTATTTTCTTTGTTTCTATTTGAACTTTTGTCACTAGTAACTCCCAGAATGTTGTCTCCAGAACTGACTATTCCATGGTCTTCTGGCCAGCCTTCCATCTTCAAAAAGAGAGGGAGACAAAAAGCAGGAAACTACAGGCCAGTTAGCTTGACATCTGCTACCAAGAAAAGACAGGCTGTAACAACTGGTAAGTTATCTGAATGAATGAAAGAGATGCATGTGTGTTTTTCTGTACTTATCTTCTCTCGAGTCCCTTTTAATGAAATGCTCTTTAAAAAAAAATTGCATTTCATTCCACTGGGTGTGGAGGTGTCATGAAGACCCCCACCTGCCATGAATGAGGCATATTAATTTCGTCATATGAACATTAATTTTAAACTGTTGCTGGAGTGAAGAAATGACTTGTTTAAAGAGATCACCAGACATTTGGCTGGAGGACATTTGCATACTAAGGGACAGTGCTTGGAGAGACAAAGCAACTACTCTCTGGTCCAATTAACCCAAATTGATTTTGATCACCAGACATTGAAGGTGTAAAGAAGGCTTGCATTCCAGGGACTGCTAAGATGATAGAATCCATAAACGCAGGAGTGTTTAAACCAACTGGTCACATGACTAACATGCTGGTCCAGGCTTTTTTTGAACTAGACACAGGACAGTTTGAAGACAGACTGGAGATTGCAACTGAACCTGGAACAAGAAAGCCTCTCTCCTGGCTGTGTGTCTCTCACTTTCTCACAAAGTCAATTAAACCTCGAGAGAAAAGACTCCTACATCGAAACAAGTTAAAACGTGCACTGGGCCCCAACGAACGGCAAGACTTATCAGCAACCAAAGACTCCATATCGAACACAAAGGACTGTATTAACAACCCAGCTATTGTCTCAAACCTTTCCCCTTTATTCTTTCTACTTTTTCTATCTCTATCTGTGTGTGTGTTTATTGCGTAATCGTAGTCGTTAACAGGATTAGAGTTTAAGGTTAATAAACTTCCACATTTCTTGTTTAAATCTAGGAAACTTGTCGGATTGATTTATTTGCCTTACAATTGGAAAGCAGTGAACAAGGATTCACTGAGGGGGAGCTAAAACATGGTATTTTTAACATTAAACCCTGTTACGGTTAAACCAGGAAAAGGCTGAGAGGGAACCCCGAGACCCCTTTCTCACTTGGTTGCAGCATTATCGTATCTCCATTAAATCATTTGAAACTCTGCTGCCCGTATCTTAACCTGCACCAAGTCCTGTTCACCCATCATCACTGACCAACACTTTGACATTAAAATTCTTGTTCTCATGTTCAATTCCCTTCATGGCCTCACCCTCCTTATCTCCATAACCTTCTCTAGCTGTTAAACCCTTTGAGAAATCTGCATTCCTCCAAATCTGGCTTCTTATGCATCCGCCAATCCTTTTGCCCCACAATTGATGGCTGTGCCTTCAGCTGTATAAGCCATTAGCTCTGAAATTCTCTTCTTAAACCTTTCCATCTTTCATTCCTCACTTAACATCTCCTTTAAACCTACCTCATTAGCCATGCTTTTGATCACCTATCCTAATACATCCTTCTTTGGCTCTGTATCAATTTTTGTCAGATTACACATCATGAAACACCTTGGGACAGTTTTTTACTTTAAATGTGCAATGGGAACACCACCACCTGCAATTTCCCTTTCAATCTTGACCTGGAACTATATTATTGTTTCATCATCGCTGCTTGGTCAAAACCTGAGAACTCTGTTCCTAACAGCACTGTGGTTGTACCTACACCACACGAACTGCAGCAGTTCAGGAAGGCAGCTCATCACCACCTTTGCAGGGGCAATTGGGGTTGGGCAATGAAGGCTGGCCTTGCCAGTGACACATCCCATCAACAATTTTTTTTAAAAAGTTGTTGTTGATGGGGACTTGGTGATGGTAATGCCATGATTATGAAGGGCAGGTGATTAGGCTTTCTCTTGTTGGGGATGGTCATTATCTGGTACAAAGTTGTTACTTGCCATTTAACAGCCCAAGTCGGGATACTGTTCAGGTCTTGCTGCTAGCAGACATGGATTGCTTCATTATCTGAGGAATTGCAAATGGAGACTTGTGATCAATAGCGTACGGTTCTGTTGCTGACCTTATGATTGAGGGACGGTCATTCATGAAGCAGATGATGATAGTTGGGCCTATGACGCAACCGAGGGACTTCTGCAGCGATGTCCTGGGGCGGAGATGATAGCCCTCCAACAAGCACAGTCATCTTCTTTTGTGCTAGGTATGACTCCAGGCACAGGAGAGCATTTTCCCTGATCCCCATTTACTTCACTTTTACTATAGATCCTTGGTGCCACATTCGGTTGCATGCTGCCTTGATTTCATGGGCAGTCACTCTCATCTCATCTCTGGAATTCATAACTTATTCACGTTTGGACCAAGTGTGTAATGAAATCTGGAGTCGAGCAATCTGGCGGAACCAAAACTGAGCATCAGTGAGTACGTTATTGGTGAGCAAGTGCCATTTGATAATGCTGTTAACGACTCTTTTCATCACTTCACTAATGATTGTGAGTAAGCTAATGATGTGGTAATTGGTAAGGTTGGATTAGTCCTGTTTTTTGTGTATGGGACCTACTTCAGCAGTTTTCCACAGTCATATAGATGCCTGTAGTATTGTAACTATACTGGAACAGTTGAGCTCGAGATGCCATTTGTGGGACCTTACTTTGTTCAAATTGGCTGTTGTATTTGCCTAGAGTATAACTGACTATATTTCAAACCTTCTTCATTGGCTGTGAAGTATTTTGGGACATTCTGAGGTTGTGAAAAGTTCGATGTAAATGTAAGTTCATTCATTCTTTTGTTACCTTATCAACAACTGCAAAGGATTCGAAAGCACAAAGACATTCAGATAGCAAACTTCTATTGAAAAAGGCAATGTGAGGCAATGAGGTCCAAAAATAATAGTTAAGGAGTCAAGCTGGCATGTTACCAACAGATTCTTGCTTGTTGAGTGCCACAGTCATTTATCTCTTCCTAGCCAAGCTCAGTGCACCTAGCATGAATTGTCTAAATCCCATGTGCTTGTACTTGCAACAGCTGGAGTGAGAGACACAGGTGTTGTGAGGTGCTAGCTTCTTTACTGACTCAGGAAGCTGCAGCTGTTCTTTGTGACTTCCTACATAAAAAAAAAGGAAGATATCTTCGGATGGCTGTATGCTATGCTATGTCGTGGTGTATCCCTGGGGGAGAGTGAGTGGACAAGAGGATAAGACAGAGAATGAGAAGGATGCTGAGGAGGCTTTCAACTTTACTCCCCCTTCACTCATTCTGCAGTTTTCCGTTGTGGCTTCTTTGGACACACTTAAAAGCTTCTGTTATGAGGCACACCTTCCATGTATGCCCTCCCTCTTGTGTTTTATGTCACCTTGGTCTACAAGTATCGAGGCAGTGTTGAGATGTTAGAAGCCTCAGCAATATGTAAAGTGGCACCCAAGTACCCACCTTACATTGGGGTTTTGTGCATCAAGCAGCTAGATTTTGTTAGAATATATTTTTTGTTATCCATTAAAACATCCATGTAACTAGAATTTCAGTCTAAAATTTGTGCAGTACTGCTGTACCGTCATGCACGGTCATGTTCAAAGGACTGTAAGGTAACTTGAGTGCTTTGCATCGGACAGCTGTCAATGTGTAACATGAGCCAGAAAATGAATTTCTTTAGAGTGTAAAATGACCTTGGTGATGGAGGCACTTTTTAAAGCTGCAGTATATTAAAATGATATACTTTTGCAAAATGTATTGCCTGTCGCCTACCCACCTCCACTGATATTTACCAGCGGCGGGAAGGTGATGGGTGTCCTGCCTTTTTTTTATTCATTTGTGGGATGTGGGTGTCGCTGGCTATGCCAGCAATTATTGCGCATCCGATATTGCTCTTGAGAAGGTGGTGTTGAGCTGTTTTCTTGAACCGCTGCAGTCCATGTGGTGTAGGTAGACCCACAGTGCTGTTAAGAAGGGAGTTCCAGGATTTTGACCCAGTGACAGTGAAGGAACGGCGATATAGTTCCAAGTCAGGATGGTGTGTGACTGACGGGAACTTGCAGGTAGTGGTGTTCCCATGCAACTGCTGCCCTTATCCTTCTAGGTGGTAGAGGTCGTAGTTCTGGAAGGTGCTGTCTAAGGAGCCTTGGTGCGTTGCTGCATTACATCTTGTAGATGGTACGCACTGCTGCTACTGTGCGTCGGTGGTGGAGGGAGTGAATAATTGTGGATGGGGAGCCAATCCAGCTGACTGCTTTGTCCTGGATGGTATCGAGCTTCTTGACTACTTAAGGGCCTCTTACTGCCACTGCTGGTATTTTACCAGCAGCAGATGGACATTTTGCCACCTGGGAAGGCTACCTAGTAAAACCTGGCTGCCTCCCTGCAGACTGGGGGGAGCTCCCTCTTGATCGGGAAACCTGTGCCCCACGGAAGCTGTACAGGCCACCCCTCTGGGGGAAGCTCACCCCCGCCCTTGTGATCGAGCACAACAACCCCCCCTCCCCAACAGGGCCAGGCTGTCTTCCCCCGGCGAGCCCGACCCTACTTACCTGCACTCTGGGGCATCCTCAATGATTGCTGCTCTGGGGACTGCTGCAGTCCCAGCAGTGGCCACCAGACCCGACGGCGTTGCTGGGCTGAAGAACTGCCTGTCTTCTGATTGGCAAGCAGCTTTTGGAGGCGGTGCATCCTGCCTCAGGGTGGGCAGCAGCCAGGAGCTCAGGCAATTAATTGCCTGACCCACGCAAAATTGGTTGTGGCTTCCAGGGCTGGCAGAGGTAAACTCTCCCCTGGCTTTCCACCTGGTGGGCGGGGCCACCACCTTCTCGTAAAATCCTGGTCGAGGTGTTAAATGGAATAACCTTCCTCAGTTCTCCCAATAGCACTTTCACTTCTTGGTCAGGAAACTTTGGCTGTTTGCCATTTTGGTGATTCATTATTGCATTTGAAAGTACTAAATATATGTTGATAAACATTTTTTCTACAAAATTAAGTTCCCTCTAAATGGGTAAGAATCTGATATCTCTGCTCTGAAACTATCATCACCTATTCACTGGCAGATTCGATGCTGGAAGCTTGCTCTCAATACCTAATGAGGCCTGATCCCGAAACATTTGTAGGGTTAGCCGCACATGACTTGGACAGGCACAGCATTCATTTTGCAACATTTCTGTCACTCCATGTTCAGATTGCAACTTTTACCCCTTTGTTTCCACACACAAAGATACAATGAAAGAACTTGCATTGATATAGCACCTTTCACAGCCTTCGGATTTCCCCAAGTGCCAATCAAGTACTCTTTGAAGTGTAGCATTGTTGTAATGTAGGAGTCTCAGCAGCCAATATGCACAAAGCAAGGTTTCACAAACAGCAATGAAAAAATGACCAGATAATGAGCCAGATTCTGCTCACTAATAACAGCAAGGTTGTCAGCGTATGTTCAATTTGTGCACTTGTTTGGGCTTGGGAACAAAGCCACTTGCCTCTATCCTCAGTTGGTGAAAATCATTGTATCATTTGACCCTGCCAAAACTTAGTCTGCAGCATCATGATTGACTCCTGATATCTGACCTCTCACCCTCCTGCTGATGTTAGTGCACATTCATCATATGTAACACATAGCTTAAAACGTTTCCTTTGTGGGATTTGAAATGTAATTCCAGATATGTAAGGGAACATCACCAGACTCATTAAAGAATTCCCAGCTTGTTTGAAGAGCTTGCATTTCTCGCAAAAGGGAACAGAACCAGAAACAGCAAATTGTGAAATTCTCCATGCTTATTTCAATACAGTAAGTCATTCACTATATTAAGAAAAACTAAAACATTTATCCCTATTATGCATCCTTATGTGCGAGTGCGATAGTTTTTTTAATCAAGTCCATGCATAACCATGAAATTTTCCTTTTCTGACTGCAAGTATCATGGTGTTTGACCTGAAATCGCCTTAAAACATAATCTGAATGTAAAGATTGATTGCAGCATTTTCTGAAGAATAAATTGGACGGAGAATAGAAATTGCCTGCCACGTAAATATGAAAGATATTTACTGTGTGAGTTCATTTGGCACGGAGTAACACACTCCAGTTGATGTTGATATTCTAAGACATCTTTGTTTCAGGGGAAGGAATGTTTGGTCTGCTTTAATAGGAACTGCTTATGAAATATGGATTTATGTTACAAAACATTCAGGAAATTCAGAACAATTCATTACTGAAAGGCATTGAAACACTAAGCCAAGCAGAGAGGCCACATACATAAAGTTATCAGAACTGGAGATGTTAGCATTATTATTTTTACTTTTTTTTTCCTTATGCACTACATTTTTCAGAAACATGTCATTTTAATATATTGCAGCTTTAAAGGTGCCTCCGTCTCCAAGATCATTTTACACTCTAAAGAAAGCAATTTTATGGCTCATTAACTGCCCTGTCATCTTGATCTTAGAATGCAGTTACATTTGAGCCTCTTTGTGTACTTTGATGTGATCCATATCAAGCACATTGTACAATACCACCACTGTGTAAAATTACAACGTCATTTTGTTCAGAATCATTTATTTATCATTAAACCATTGGTCAGCTTTTGGTAATTAATCAAGTACTTGTTCCAAAATGATTCTTTTTAATTCCATTAAATTTAATATTTAATTTGATTGATTTTTTTACTTGATTTAGTTCTATCACAAATGATTTAAAGATGCATTGAATGTAACCAACTGTTCAATTATTAGATGTTTACAGTCAATGAAAAGCATTCCTATAATAGCCGCAACTCTGTATCCAAAACCCATTTTAAGCCATCCCATATACTCTCCAAACAGGAAAATATGAATCTATTCGGGGTCATGGGCTTTCCCATGACATCAATGTTGCTCCAACACTGATTGACAGGAGAGGACAATTTAAGTAGAGCAAGACGGGGATAATGTTAGTCATTATTCCTTTTCTTCCAAATCAGCCAAAAACTAATAATATTTACCCAGATAAGCTGAACAGTCTTGAGGGAACAATCAACTTTGGACTGAAGCACAGATCTCTCTTACTGTGTCACTGCGATTCAACCATTTGCTTTCTGCCGCCTTTCACGTCACAAAGTCCTGCTAATAAAAGCTATTCACTATCAATTCAGTTCAGGAAAGGGATGGTGCTTATTCAGTACTTCAAATATCTAGTATTTCTCTGAACAGGTGATTTTGCTAGATTGGTGAGAGAAAATGGTTTACATTCAGTTTATTCGGTGTATTATTAATTTTAAGTTGTCTCCATTCACCATGTACCTGCTTCTTTAAAATTATAAGCTCACCATGAGGTCCATATGCTGTCTTTCCTGAAAAGCTCAAAGCTTCAGACTCTTAGATGTCCAATCATCACTTTTCTTTGCCTCTGATGAATAAAATATTTGGTCTATGATGAATCAAGCATGGACAAGTAGACTGGTTCTACCATCATTAATGCTGACAGGGGAAGAAACTTTAACTGCCTACCTGCCTTATTTCTGCGAGGCAGGTGGAGATAAAATTGACCCCTAAATTTGCACAACTCTTTCCAAAATTAGTTCTGTTTTGCTAAAGAAATAAAAGGGGCTTTTTAACCCCTCTCTCCCCAAACAGGGTTCACAGTGAGGATAAGTGGGTTAAAATGGCAGGGGTGAGGGTGGGGGTGAATCGCATATGTTCCCAACTTATTCTAGCCTCCATTCACACCCACGCTTCTTAACGCCTGAAGTCAGGCATGAGAAGTCTGCTTATTCCGGAGCAGTGGAGGCCAAATTTTAATGGGGACATCATGTCCTGATGACACGCATGCCATTTTAACTGCAAGCCAATTACTGGCCACACAGTCTTGAAACCACCACCAAAAACTGGTCAGTGGATGCATCCTGGGCACAGGAGGACCATGTAAGATTATTTTTTTTAAAAAAGAACTTTTTACAGGTTAGTTGTGGTAGAGCATGGCTACTTGACCTGAACCCGACCAGACCCGACGACATGTGTCATGTTCAGGTCAGGTCGGGTCTCTCTTCCGGGTCCGGCATTCGGGCTCAGGTCGGGTCGGGTCAGGTCAGGCCCAGTCAGACACAGTGCTGCCTTTAGGTCAGGGAGGGAAAAGCTTCCCGATTTGAACAGCCAGGATGTCAAGGCAGGAAACGTGCATCCGGACTCCGCACCAGTCTTCAGTGAGTGATTCCATCCAAAGTAGAGCACAACCTCTTTAATATAATCAACTTCATTCTGGTGGTCGGGTCGGATTGGGTTGGGTCAGGCGCGGGAAAAAAAATCAAATGGGTCGGATGTGGTTCTGTTGGGCTTGGGTCGGGTTTCAATTGCAGACCCGAGCAGGCCTTTAGCCTGTGGGTCAGAGGGACGCTTTTTATCCTCCTGGTCATGGAAGGATACCTTGGGCCTCCTTTGACCCAGTCACAAATTTTTACAATGCTCCCCTTCCTTACTTAACTTGGCAGGGACTGTTGCATGCGTCTCTCAAAACTACTGCCCACCCGCCGGCTTTCGCATCATTCCCATCAATTTTAGGGGTAGTCATGCTCTGGCATGCAAATAAGGGAGTTAAAAGCTCACATGCTGTATGCTGTGGGTGTCCAGAGGGATTGCATCTGCTTCAGCCCCTGCACTCCAGGTTCCTGCCCAAAGTTAAAATTGGAGCTAAAGTAGTTAGAATTACTCTGAGGCAAAAATTGAGGCAATGGCAAAACATCTCTTTACAGGCGAAAGGGGTGTGTCAGCTATGGTTCAGATGGTAGCACTCTTGTTTCTGACTTAGAAGGTTGTGGGTACAAGTCCCACTCTAGGACATGAGCACACAAATCAAAGCTGGTTCTCCAGTCCAGTGCTGAGGGATTGCTGCACTGTCAAAAGTGCTGTCTTTCTGATGAGATGTTAAATCAAGGCCCCTTTTGTCCACTCAGGTGAATATAAAAGATCCCATGGCATTATTTCAAAGAGCAGGGAAGTGGTCCTGGCCAATATTTGTCGCTCAATCAACATCACAAAGACAGATCATTATTAAATTGCTGTTTGTGGGGGCTTGCTCTGAGGACACAGTAAAACACTCTCTATGGAATGGAGAGACAAGCCACCAATAACCAGAAGCGTTACAGAGGAGCTTAGTCCACAGATGATCAATAACCACCTTCTCTGAAATTTCTGTTTCTTTAGTGGTTTTCCATTCCCCGCGTCTCCATGCTGCCCTTGGAAGAAATTCAAACTCTGTATTGGGATGACTACCCGTAGTTTCCTTTGTGAATGCAGCAAAGAAAAATTAATTTAGTATATTTGCCATCCCTTGATCACTTGATATCGTATTAACTTGGGGATCTTTCATTTGTTCCACCATTTCCTCTTCAGTGGCTTCCTGTGACTACCTTGGCTCAGTAGTTGCATTCTCGCTCTGAGTCAGAAGATTATTGATTCAAGCCCTACTGCAAAACTTAATCTAGGTTGACTCTTCAGTGCAGTATTGAGGGAGCACTGCACGGTTGGAGGGGCCAGCTTCCAAATGAGACCCCATTTGTTCTCTCAGGTGGATGCAAAAGATTCCATGGTTTTATTCGAAGAAGAGCAGGGAATTCCCCCCAATGCCCTGGCAAGTATTTATCCATCAACAAAGCAGATTATCTGGCCATTATCACATATGTGGGTCTTGCCATATTCCTACATTACAACAGTGGCCAGACTTCAAAAGTATTCATTGGCTATAAAGCACTTTGAGACCACCCAAGTTTATGAAAGGCACTCTGTAAATGCAATCTTTCTTTCTTAGTAAGTGTGCTGCAATGTGCTATAATTTTCTATATATTGCATTAAGGATCATTAATACAATTTTGTTTACACTCCTAAAATATATTTCACGGTCAAATAGCATTAATATACATTAACAGAAAGACATCTGTTAACTGCCTTGTTAAGCACCAATTAAAAGCAAACATACAAAAGGAAAACCTCACATCAGTACTGTTGTTATCCAAGGAGATTGGCATCAAATTCTGCTGGTATCAGAGTGTAACACTAGTGAATTGAAAGTAGCAATTTAACAATGGGTTTATAAGAACATAAAAAATAGGAGCTGGAGTAGGCCATTTAGCCCTTCAAGCCGACTTCATCATTCAACAAGATCATGGCTGATCTTTTACCTCAACTCTACTTTCCCACATTATCCCTATATCCCTTGATTCCCTTAGTACCCAAAACATCTATCAGCCTCTGACTTGAATATCTTCAATGGCTGAACGTCCACAGCATTCTGGGGTAGAGAATTCCAAATATTTACAACCCTTCGAATGAAGAAATTTCTCCTCATCTCCAAAATGGCCAATCCTTTATTCTGAGACTGTGATCACGTGTTGTAGACTCCCCAGCCAAGGGAAACATCCTCCTAGCATCTACCCTGTCAAGCCTCTGAGGAATTTTATATGTTTCAATAAGATCACCTCTCAGTCCTCTAACTTCTGGGGAATAGAGGCCTAGTCTACTCAATCTCTCCTCATAGGACAATCCCCTTGTTCCAGAAATTAATCTAGTGAATGTCCGTTGCACTCCCTCTAAGGGAAGTATATCCGTGCTTAGGTAAGGAGGCCAAAATTGTACACTGTACTCCAACTGTGGTCTCACCAAGGCCCTATATAATTCCAGTCAGACTTCTATAATCTAGTATTCCAATCTTTCGTAACAAAAGCTAACATACCATTTCATTTCCTAATTTTTTGCTGTACTTGCATGTTAACTTTCTGTGATTCATATTTACAAGGACATCCAGGTCCCTCTGAAAAGCAACATTTTCCAGTCTCTCACATTTAAAAAAATACTCTGATTTTCTATTTTTCCTTCCGAAGTGGACAGCTTCACACTTCCTCATGTTATATTCCATTTGTCATGTTCATGTCCACTAACTTTATCTGTTTATGTCCCTTTGTAGCCCCTTTGTATCCTCCTCACAGCCTACTGTCCCACCTAACATTGTATTGTCAACAACCTTCAGTAGATTACACTCGATCCCATTATCTAAGTTATTAATATAGATTGTAAATAGCTGAGATCCAAGTATTGATCCTTGTACTGTATTGCTAGTCATAGCTTGCTAACCCGAAAATGACCTGTTTGTTCTTACTCCCTGTTTTCTATCCATTAACCGATCCTCAATCCATAGAAACAAAGAAAATAGGAGCAAGAGTAGGCCGTTCGGCCCTTCGAACCTGCTCTGCCATTCATTATGATCATGGTTGATCATCCAACTCAGTAACCTATTCCCGCTTTCGCCCCATATCCTTTGATCCCTTTAAACCCAAGAGCTATATCTAACTCCTTCTTGAAAACATACAATGTTTTGGCCTCAACTGCTTTCTGTGGTAATGAATTCCACAGGTTCACCACTCTCTGGGTGAAGAAATCTCTCCTCATCTCAGTCCTGAGTGGTTTACCCCGTATCTTTAGACTATGACCCCTGGTTCTGGACTCCCCCACCATCGGGAACATCCTTCCTGCATCTACCCTGTCAAGTCCTGTTAGAATTTTATAGGTTTCTATGAGATCCCCCCTCACTCTTCTGAACTCCAGCGAATATAATCCTAACCGACTCAATCTCTCCTCATACGTCAGTCCTGCCATCCCAGGAATCAGTCTGGTAAACCTTTGCTGCACTCCCTCTATAGCAAGAACATCGTTTCTCAGATAAGGAGACCAAAACTGCACACAATATTCCAGGTGTGGCCTTACCAAAGCCCTGTATAATTGCAGCAGGACATCCCTGCTCCTGTACTCGAATCCTCTCGCTATGAAGGCCAACATACCATTTGCGTTTTTTACCGCCTGTTGCATCTGCATGCTTACCTTCAGTGACTGGTGTACAGGAACACCCAGGTCTCGTAGCATATTCCCCTCTCTCAGTTTATAGCCGTTCAGATAATAATCTGCCTTCCTGTTTTTGCTTTCAAAGTGGATAACCTCACATTTATCCACATTATATTGCATCTGCCATGCATTTGCCCACTCACTCAACTTGTCCAAATTACCCTGAAGCCTCTCTGCATCCTCCTCACAACTCATCTTCCCACCCAGTTTTGCGTTATCTGCAAATTTGGAGATATTACATTTAGTTCCCTCATCTAAATCATAAATATATATTGTGAATAGCTGGGGTCCTAGCACCGATCCCTGCAGTACCCCACTAGTCACTGCCTGCCATTCAGAAAAAGACCTATTTATCCCTACTCTTTGTTTCCTGTCTGCCAACCAATCCATCGCAATACACTACCCCCAATCCCATGCGCTTTAATTTTCCACGCTAATCTCTTATGTGGGACTTTGTCAAAAGCCTTCTGAAAGTCCAAATAAACCACATCCACTGGCTGCCCCTCATCAACTCTACTAGTTACATCCTCAAAGAATTCTAGTAGATTTGTCAAGCATGATTTCCCTTTCGTAAATCCATGCTGACTCTGTCCGATTCTACCACTGTTCTCCCAGTGCTCTGCAATAAAATCTTTGATAATGGACTCTAGAATTTTCCCCACTACCGACGTCAGGCTGACTGGTCTGTAATTCCCTGCTTTCTCTCTACCTCCCTTTTTAAATAGTGGGGTTACATTAGCTACCTTCCAATCTGTAGGAACTGTTCCATGCCAATATATTATCCCCAGTCCCACGAACCCTAATTTTTTTGTAATGAACTTTTATGTGGAACCTTTTTGGATGCTTTTGGAATCCAAATACACAGTATCCCCTTAAGGTTTCCCCTTATCTACCCTTTGTTACGATCAGGTGAGGAGGCATCGAAGGGCTCCCCTCTTTTTCCTCTGCTTGTTCGATTGCAACAGGCTTATTTCTTTTTGAAAAGGATGTACTTGCCAATTCAGTGAGTGTTTAACTCTTTACATGCTGTGATCATAAGAAGAACCAATCAGACAGGTGTTCTTAAGTTGAACAAAGAAAGAGGTTAGCTTTATTATAATTAAACCGATCAAAGTAAAATAATAAAATATACTCTGACTTTCACCCACACATGCACACATACACACACACACAAACATGTAACAGAGTAGGGAAGGATAGATTGATTAAATTAGAGTCCAGAGAAATGAAAGGGATATACAGTTTGTGGAGGTTAGTGACTCAGCTGGCTTCAGGCTGAATTCAGTGGTTGTATAACTTTCCTTTGGTGGTCCTGAGGCTTCTGATTTGAAGATGTGGATGGATCATTCGGTGGTTCTCCTGGAGATAGTAGTGCATCTGATTTCCTTCAAGGACTCTCTGTCTGCAGCAGGGGCATCCCTGGATGGTCACAGTCAGCAGACAGGGTTCACAGCTTGCAAGGTGGATTGGAGAGAGAGAAAGGAAGGAGGGACCCCACTCAGGTCTTCTCTCATCAGTGTCTAGCTGCTTGTCTGCTTATTGCAGAGAAAACAGAAGCTTAAAAACATGAAGGGTAGGCCTGTCACATGACTGTCACCCAATGATTCAAGCATTGTTGGTACTAGTGTATTCCTTCTTGCAACTTAATTAGTCCATGTCTAGGGATCCGCTTCTCACAGCTAGGGTCCCATTGTTCAAGTGATTAGGTTTGAGTGGTTCGTCTCTACCAGTTGAATACCTCATGTAATGGCCCTTATGCCTTACTAATCTTCTTCTTTGGCCTCCTTGTCTCGAGAGACAATGGGTACGCACCTGGAGGTGGTCAGTGGCTTGTGAAGCAGTGCCTGGAGTGGCTATAAAGGCCAATTCTAGAGTGACCGACTCTTCCACAGGCGCTGCAGATAAAATTTGTTGTTGGGGCTGTTACACAGTTGGCTCTTGCCTTGCTCTTCTGTCTTTTTTCCTGCCAACTGCTAAGTCTCTTCGACTCGCCACACTTTAGCCCCGCCTTTATGGCTGTCCACCAGCTCTGGCGATCACTGGTAACTGACTCCCACGACTTGTGATCAGTGTCACAGGACTTCATGTCGCGTTTGCAGACATCTTTAAAGCGGAGACATGGACGGCCGGTGGGTCTGATACCAGTGACGAGCTCGCTGTACAATGAGTCCTTGAGGATCCTGCCATCTTCCATGCGGCTCACATGGCCAAGCCATCTTAAGTGCCGCTGGCTTCGTAGGGTGTATATGCTGGGGATGTTGGCCGCCTTGAGGACTTCTGTGTTGGAGATACGGTCCTGCCACCTGATGCCAAGGATTCTCCGGAGGCAGCGAAGATGGAATGAATTGAGACATTGCTCTTGGCTGACATACGTTGTCCAGGCCTCGCTGCTGTAGAGCAAGGTACTGAGGACACAGGCTTGAAACACTCGCACTTTTGTGTTCCGTGTCAGTGCGCCATTTTCACATACTCTCTTGGCCAGTCTGGACAAAGCAGTGGAAGCCTTTCCCATGTGCTTGTTGATTTCTGCATCAAGAGACAGGTTACTGGTGATAGTTGAGCCTGGGTAGGTGAACTCTTGAACCACTTCCTTACTAATAGGAACAGGATAAGTAGTTCACCCAGATTCCCCAGGTCATTGTCCTTGATGGGTCTGTGCAGACATGCTATCTCTATCTCAATGCATTGGAATGTGGAAAGTAGAGTGATGCAAATTGTGGTAGCCATCTTTAGCTGTAAGCAACAAGTCACCTTTAATCTCTTTTTCTTAAATTCAGCTCAGGTTTACAGCTGGTGAATTAAAAATCATCATTCGATATAAAGCACATTTTCGTGACACCTTCTAATTACAACCTCAAAAAACTCTAACAGATTTCTTAAACACAATTCCCTTTCATAAATCCATGTTGACTCTGCTCAATCCATGTTGACTCTGCTCAATCATATGATTTTCTAAGTGTGTTGTTAGCACATCCCTAATAATAAATTCTGGCATTTTCACGACTACTGATGTCAGAACAACTGGTCTATGTTTCCTTGCTTTCCCTCTCCTTCCTTTCTTGAATAAGGAGGTTACACTTACTACCTTCCATTCCATGGCGTTCTCAAATCTAGGGAAGACTGGAAGATCAGAACCAATGCATCTGCCATCTCTATAGCTATCGCTTTTATAACCCTGCAATGCAGGCCATCAGGTTCAGATTGTGTCATCTGTAGCACAGGGAAAAGAGCTGATGGAAAACCACAGTCATAGATCCCCTGACCTCATGACATATATGGAGACATGTCTGCCTTCTTATAAGGGTAGGTCTGACTTCCATTTGGCTGGTAGACTTATGTAGTTAATGAGTCTTTAACATGTGGAACTGTGTGAAATGACGCACAAACACGCGCCACACTGGTATGCTCTGAAATTTGGTTTCCAACTGTGCATAAATTCTGCTGAAATAAGTGAAGCAGCATTGTTTAACACAGATCAAGGGCAATTAGCGATGGACAATGAATGCTGGCCTTGCTAACGATACCCACATCCCATGAATGAATTAAAAATAGATCACTGGTGCCAGTGTCCCAATTCATCCACAATATAATGGGATGCCACTTAATCTCCATCTACTGTGATTGAAGAAACATACAAAGCAAACATGCTTAGAACAGGCTTGCTAAGAGTTTAATTTTTTATAATCAACTTGTGAATCATCTTGTTATAGTAACTTGTAATCGGCCAGCTACACTGCAACATGATGAAAAGGGGAGTCAGAAAGCTGGTGTATTTAAAAAGTGTAATCAGTTAGTGCTCCAGTGCAAAGTAAAACTTATGATTTTTATCTTCATTGCAGTTTGGGGATTAATACTATAGATTCAGTGTACTCCTTTGACTTAATTCCCGTTATGTTTTCTCTCTCATGAAGTTACTTTTTCCCAATTACTGATTACAATTCAGCTGTCTTCTGATCGCAAAATATTGTGGATGTTGGAAATCTGAAATAAAAACGGAAAATGTTGGAAATACTCATCACATCAGGCTGCATCTGTAGAGAGAGAAACAAAGGCCGGAATTTTACAGCTCCCCACAGGAGCGAGCTGGTGGTGGGGTTGGGGGGTGGTAGTCGTCAAATTGAGCGGGAGGTGGGGGGGTGGTGGGAGGTGCTGATCCCGACTGCTCCCACTGCTGTTTTATATGGGGCAGCAGTGGCGAGAAACGGCCTGCCTGCCCCAGGCTAATCAAGGCCCTCAAGTGGCCTATTAACTGTCACATAAGTGCCTTCTCCTTTTTACCAGTGGCGGCATGGCGGCAAAGGTCCCCAGAACGCCGCCAGGTAAAACCTGGTGGCCCTCTTGCAGGCTGTGGGGTGCCCTCCTGATTGGGCACCCTGTGCCCCACTGAGGGCCCCACCCCCTCCCCCCCACGGCCCAACCGCCCTTACTGCACAACACTCCCCACCCCAACCCCATTCACTCTTCCAAACTGGCCCCCTTGCCTCACCAGGGCCCTGCTGATTGCCCCCAGAGAGGCCCCAAAAACTTATCTTCTTTCCGGAGCCATCATCCCTCTTGCTGCCGTTGGCTGGGTGCAGTCCCAGCAGTGGCCACCGCTCCCAGTGGTGCTGCTGGGACTGAGAGCTGCCGACCCACTGATTGGCCAGCAGCATCATTAGGCGAGACTTTCTGCTTCAAGGAGGTCGAAGCCCCGCCGAAGGCAAATTAAGGGCCTGGGGAGCACAAAGATGATGTAACATCGTTTAAGTAAGTAATGAAGCAGGGAAAGGGGGATGGGAGGAAAGAACAAAAGGGAAGGTCTGTGACAGGGTGGAAGGCAGGAGAGATTAAACAACAAAAGGGTTGATGGTGCAAGGCAAAAATGGTTGGTGATGGGACAAGAAAGGAAATAAATGATGGATCTGGAGGAGATGGAGGAAATGGGAATAGCGGAATCATTGCCAACAGCTGCTGTCTGAAAAATTGCGGGCAGTGGTTATGATCTGAAATTGTTGACCTCAATATTGAGTCTGGAAGATAATAAAGTGCCTCATGGAAAGATGAAGTGTTGTTCCTCGAGCTTACATTGAGCTTCATCAGAACAGTGGAGGCTGAAGTCTGAGTGGGAGTGGGTCAGCAAATTAAAATGACAGGTGACGAGAAGCGCAGGGTCATGCTTGAGGATTGAATGGAGGTGTTCCGCAAAGCAGTCACCCAATGTGTGTTTGGTCTCCCCAGTGTAGAGGAAACTGCATCATGAGCAGTGAATACAGTATACTAAATTGAAAGAAGTAAAGTAGATTGCTGTTTCATTACATAGGATTACATTACATAGGATATACATCACAGAAATAGGCCATCTGGCCCAATCAGTCCATGCTGGTATTTAACCTGCACTCTAGCCTCCTCCCATCTTTCCTCATTTAACTCAATAGGCATATCCCTCTTTTCCTTTCTTTCTCATGTGCTTGATTAGCCTCCCCTTAAATGCATCTATAGTATTGACTTCAACCATTCCCTGATGTAGGGAGTTTCATATTCTCACCACTCTGTGTGTAAGGAGGTTTTTTTCTGAATTCCCTATTTGGTTTCTTGGTGACTATCTTATTTTGATGGCCTCTAGTTCTGCTCTTTCTCACAAGTGGAAACATTCTCTCTGTGTCTACTTTATCAAAACCTTTCATAATGCTAAAGAACTCAATTAGGTCACTGTTCAGCCTTCTCTTTTCAAGAGAAAAGAGAACCAGCCTGCTTATCCTATCCAGCTGGGTATACCCCCGCATTTTTGGTATCATCCTTGTCAATCCCTATTGCACCATCTACAATGCCTCTATATCTTTTCTATGCAATAGCAACCAGAATTATACTCAGTATTTTAGTGTGGTCTGGCTAAAGTTTGCATTTAGGTTATCATCTTTACTTTTCAATTCTACCCCTCCAGAAATATATCCTAGTATTTGCATTGCCTTTTT
Organism: Heterodontus francisci; assembly: GCF_036365525.1. Classification (NCBI taxonomy): domain Eukaryota; kingdom Metazoa; phylum Chordata; class Chondrichthyes; order Heterodontiformes; family Heterodontidae; genus Heterodontus; species Heterodontus francisci. The sequence continues at coordinate 57,438,731 of NC_090380.1, forward strand.
ATGGCCTTGTTAACCTGTGTTGCTACTTTTGGTTATTTGTGTATTTGTACTTCCAGATCCCTTTGTTCCTGTACTCCGTTTAGATTCTTATTTTCCAATGAATATGCAACCTCCATATTTTTTCTTGCCAAAATGTAATATCCAACATTGGTCTATGTTGCTTTTCATTTGCCAATTATGTGCCCATTCTGCAAGTTTGTTCATGCCATCTTGTAATTTGTTGCAGTCCTCCTCAGCAGTGACTATTCCACCGCCACCACCGCCCCCCCCCGTTCGCCACCCCCCCCCCCACTCCACTCCTGCCAATTTGGTGTCATCTGCAAATTTAGAAATTGTGTTTTTGATTCCAAAGTCTAAATCATTGCTTTAAATTGTGAACAACAATGGTCCCAGCATTGATCCTTGTGGAGCAGCACTTCCCACCTTCTGCCACTCTGAATAACTACCATTTACCCCTACTCTCTGCTTTCTGTCTTGAAGCCAGCAAGCTATTCATTCTGCTATAATAAAAGCAAAATACTGCTGATGCTGGAAATCTGAAATAAAAACAAGAAATGCTGGAACCACTCAGCAGGTCTGGCAGCATGTGTGGAAAGAGAAGCAGAGTTAACATTTCGGGTCAGTGACCGTTCTTCGGAACATGGGACATGTGGGTTCATGTTCACCTTCATTGCTTGGAAGGTAATCTGGTAGAGCAGATCACCTTACCTTTATAGACCTGCTTAATTTTCATTCGGTTGTAGTTCCGAAGAAGGGTCACTGACCAGAAACGTTAACTCTACTTCTCTTTCCACAGATGCTGCCAGACCTGCTGAGTGGTTCCAGCATTTCTTGTTTTTATTCATTCTGTTATTTGTCCCCTGACTGCAGTCTCTGACTGTATTCATTAGTCGATTCTGTACCTTATCAATGACCTTTTGAAAATCTAAGTAAATTATATCTACGACATTATCCTTTTCTACTCTCTCTGTTATCTCTTCAAAAAATTCAACAAGGATTGTCAAACAAGGCTTTCTCTTTTGAAAGCCATGCTGATTGTTCATTAGTTTCACCCGGAAGGAGTACTTGGGGTCTGGGACATGTGGGTTCATGTTCACCTTCATTGCTTGGAAGGTAATCTGGTAGAGAAGATCACTTTACCTTTATAGACCTGCTTAATTTTCATTCCATTAATTTGAATGTACATCCCATAGCTTTGCTCCATGAGTAATAGTATTCTTTAATTAGGACAACAGGAGAAATTGAGACCATGATCTTTTATATAGGGCAATAGGGAGATCTACGCAGGAGCAACCTGATGAAATGTGTATATTGTGTATGTGTGTTTTACTTAGAAATACTATACGTAGTGAAATGTTAGATCAGAGGATATAATTGTATATTTTTTATTCGAATGTAGAATAGTCTAAACTGTTAACAGTTGAGAATTGCTGAAAATAGAGACATATTGTTGAAGCTTTTCATCTTGCACTCATCAGGACAACACACAAGAATAACCAATGTAAGGGAAAACAACAACTTATACTGCATGAGAAGAGAGTGCTGATTGGTTGGCAAGTGAACTCAGATTGCTAGAGGCGTTGCCATGGAGAATGCACCAGTTTACAGTGACTGACAGTTAACTGCCAAGCTTTGTTTGAAATTTAAACCAGGCAGCTTGACTCTGATTAATCAAGGCCTGAGGAATGAACCAGTGAATGACTGTCATTTATCTTGCTCAGCTGAAACAGGCGCAATGTGTGTACATATTCTTTCTGTCTGCAAAGAACAGGGCCCTGTGTATTAATATATGTAGCTTTCAGTACATGCAAATGTGCCATGCTGCGAGCTCTACTGACAATCTTAAATTCGTTGTCAGCATAATTCTTAGAACATTGTGGATTATTTAGCAAATGTTGTCCAATTGCGGAATCGCATTTAATGTCTTTTGAGTTTTGCAAGCATGGGCTGTTTGGATACTGCCTGTACCTTGTCCATTGCAAGCAGCAGAAGGGACATGTCAAAACACAGGTTTGTTGTATTTTTATTTACTGTCTGTGAACTATAGACTCAGAAGGGGAATAACAATAACATATGTAGTATTTAGGTTTTGGCATCATACTTGCAACAAGAATTGGAAAGATTTCAAAGAAGTCAAGCAACACTGATCTTTAATCAATGAGCTTTTTAGGGTGGATAAGGGGAACAAAAACTTATTTTGTTGGGAAAAATACTCCTAGAAGAATTTCAGGTGTAAGAAATAGTAATATTGTCTTTAATTGAAATTTGTGGTTGAGACTTGCAAGGCTATCCAACCCAGGAGCATCGATAGTTTAAATGAAATAAATACAGGAATACAGGAGGCTATGCTGTATACAGGTGTGCAGAAAACTGACCAAACCTGACTAGCATGTATTACGAAGGCCAAAAGGGTTTTTGAGCTAAAGTAACCTGTTACAACTGCAAGCTGTTTTTGTTAAAGATAAACAAATTCACTGATGAAACAACACTTTAAGGCTATGGAATGTTTAGCAAAAAGCAGAGAAATCATAAAAATTGAGTCGAAACCAATAAGCAGACGTACTTCAAAGCCACGGTTCATTTTGATGCTGAGTTAGAGCTTTGGAGAAATGCAAAAACATGAAGCCAGAGTGTCTAGAAAACATGAAGATAAAAGACTGAGCATGTTTTAAAAATACTAATTCAGCTGGCTTAAATGCTTTGAAAAGCTGTGAGGGAGTGACAAACTGATGCTGATTGCTGAAATCAGCGTTCTCCATTTGAAATGCAGATAAACTAACTCCACAAGAAGCTATTTTTAAAAATTATATATGCTTAATCAGAAAACCTCCAACTTTAATTCACTCAGGAAAAGTTTGTAAGAAATCAGTAATTTAAGGTTCTCTGATTGTTTAATTGTCCTGTTGTTTAAAATGTGTCTGAGACCAGGAAAGGAAGCTGCTATTGCGTTTACTGATAAAGATCTTAGAGGCATCTATAACATCCACAAGAGGTGAACATCTTACTGAAGGAAATGTAAACATATGCTCATCAGCAAGGCAGATTCTGATATGTTAGTTTGAACAAAGAATTAGATGCCTTATTGGGCAATTATAGCTTAAGTGGATTTTGATAAGATCGTATGAAGTTGTCAATGGAACATCCTGCCTATCTTGGAAAGAAAGGTATAAAAATCATTGCAAATAGTGATTCAGTGTTGAAGTCAAGTAGCTTAGCCAGCTACTGAAGAGGACGATTAGCAAGGAGGTAACCGCTCACTGGGTGATCATGTATGTGTGATTCCGTGTGACTAAAAGGTGTATTGTTAATGGGTGTAATACTTACGGGTGTTTTGCTAATGTGTGTTTTGTATTGTTAACTAGTATTCCTCCAGAACCTAGTAAAGTCATTTGTGTTTAATTTGAGCTTTGAGTGCTGTCTCCTTATTTCTCGTAATTTTCGTGTTTGAAACTTAGAATAACCAATCAAGGGTAAAAGGTTACATCTTACACAGGTCATGAAAGGAATAAGTAAGATGAATGTGGAGAGATTTCTTGTTTTGAACAGAATAGAACTAAACAACATGATCATAAGCGAGAAAACTGTCAATTAAATGTATATTGGAGTGGATTTGCCAAAATTGACTCGGATAGCAAAAGGAAAAGGGGGCAAAATTGGGTGCTGAGACCTGATTGCCTCAACTTCATTTTCCCTCCCTCATACCTGTCGGGACCACTGGTAGCGGTGCATTCACTACCCACCAAGAACTTACAATGATTGCCCGATGACCCCTTACTCAGCAACCAAGCTGGGATCATTGCAGGGTAGGGACAATGGGTGAAAATCATGGTTAGAGCCTATTGGAACAGGATCAGGAAATTCCAGCCCAAATAAGTAGTAAGTACTACAAACTTAGGTGTTAAAATCAGTGTTTGAGATTAGTGATGTTTATTTCAATTTCCTTTGTCTGTTATTTAAATGATGTGTTAATAAACCCCTTTCGATAAACAAACAGGAATTATATACGAAGAATAATCGCACAGCACTGTTTCAACTTCTCAGAGTTGAAGGGTGGAATTTTATGCTGTTCCTTGTGGCGGGGAACCCCGCCACCATCCTGCTTCTGCTGAAATTTAGTCGAGGGCAGGAAGGCCTGTGAATGGCCTTGCCCACCCCATGACCAATTGAGGCCCTTAATTGGGGTAATGAACCCCTGATTAAGGGCTTCTTTCCACCGCAGCCGCAATTATCCACACGGCGGGCAGCCCTGTCGCCGCACTGGAAGTAGGGCACAAAAAGCCATGCGGGCTGCTTCCCGACTGCACTAAGTGCCTGAACGAGGGACCCGGCATCAGGAAAGTGGGGGTGGCGGTGTCTGTTGAGGGCCACCCCCCTGCCCTTGCTGCCGAACCTCCTCCCCCACAACTCCCGGGCCTTCATCCCACAAGACCCCTCCTGCCCTGACCTACCTTGAGCCTGGTTTCAGCACTGCTGCTCAGTGTCTGGTGGCTGCAACTACAGCAGCAGCGATGGCACTGCACCTGCCGGCCTCTGATTGGCTGGCAGCTCTGCAAGGCTGGGACTTCCGGCAGTTAATCCTAAATCGTGCGGAAGGCCCGCCGCTGTCGAGTTCAGTGCTTGATTGGCAGTAAATTTGGCAAGCCTTCCCTCCAAGAACTGATGCGGTGACCTTGGCGTTGTTTTCCCCCAATGTTTCCCCCCACCACCAGCACAAAATTTCACCTGAAGAGACAGCCATGCAACACAGTGAATGTGGGCTTAGTTGAAACATTCAGGGGATGCATTTTTCATTTTGATACCAGGATAATCAAACTTACACTGTACCACTTTAGCCCAAACTAAAGACATTGGCATTTCTTAGGCCTTCATAGAAGTGACATCTGATCCTCCAGTGATATGATATGGTGCTGATCTATCGGTAGGCATCTTTTGAATTCGTCTCAAAGCCTTTTCACATTGCTTACAATTCTCACTATATTTCCATAAAATCAGGTGACAATGTTTCAAATTGTCTTCCCTCCAACCAAAGTGACCACCTGATGTTTCAACCCAGTCCGAGGAAGTGGCCCTCACTTCTTTTGAGTCAAAAATACATGGGGCTTAGAGGATCACCCTAATCATTACTCAGAGCATCCCTCAGGAACTGCTGCAAGGTGCATCAGACATAACTGACCACTAAAATTTTCTGTTACATTTTAATGCCTTCAACTCCATGCCTCATTTCTTTCTCTGCCAGTTTCAAATGCAGGACCAATCCTTCACTCCATGCCTCATTCTTGATCATGTCAGCTCATCATCCCTCATTAAACCTACATGACCATGTCAGTAATCATTACTTAATTGGAAAGAATCAGCACCAAATAGGTGAGTGGCTCATAACAGAGTGTCCAACGCAGGTACAACTTCACCTTGGGAAGTAGAATCAAATAGTCGATATCGAAGCAGCAGCCAGTTTTACATTCTGCCTGATTTTTTTCCATTGAAGTTATTTGGGCAGAGTGCAAAACTGGATGCTGACTCACTATTGTCCATTCTACACGACTGCCCAAGATGAATTTATACCCCAGGTGTCTCTAGATTTTAGCCACAGGGAGCTGTACAAGGATGAATCAGGAGTGCTTCACTGTATAAGGTTTCTGTTAATAGAGAGAGTCTCTCTGGTCTGAATATACAGTTCTGTATTTATGGCTTTGAATACTATTAAAACCATTGAAGAACAGATATTAGCTATGTGATTCACTCTGTCAAACTAAAGTAATCAGCTGAAGAGTACATTTTCAAAACTTATAAATTATGAAAATATACACATTGGATCTCGAAGACCCTAAATATATATTATTTGGGTTTGGGCATTTAACTCAATTCAACTCTCAGTCGGTGTTAATCACATTCAATTCACATCTGTTTCAAAGCACCTTTTGATTTATGACCAACGGTAAGCAGTTCCTGCAACCAAAACAACACCAGCTGCCATTTTAAACTTTGCTTCTTGACAAACAGTTGCTCTTGATTTAAAACTATAGAAAAAACAAAGGACAAAATACCCATTTTTGTCAACATATTTAAACTGTGACTTACTGCATCATTCAAAAAGCAGATGTTCAGTGATATTAAATTATTAACAGTGGTCATATTTATTTGAAGCTGCATCACTCTTTGCATAGCACTACATAAATTATATATTCAAGGATAAGGTATAAAATAATTAACATTTCCACTCTTGTGCATCGCTGTATTTACTGTTTGTGCTGAGGTTGATCTCTGCCCCATGTAAGTTAATGACTTTTTCAATGAGCAAAAATCTTAACCTGACGAGATGGATCTGTAGGTAGGAACATAGGAACAGGAGTAGGCCATTCAGCCCATCGAACCTGCTCCGCCATTCAATATGATCATGGCTGATCATCCACTTCAATGCCTTTTTCCCACATTATCCCCATATCCCTTTATGTCATTGGTATTTAGAAATCTTGTCAATCTCTGCTTTAAACATACTCAATGACTGAGCTTCCACAGCCCTCTGGGGTAGAGAATTCCAAAGATTCGCAACACTCTGAGTAAAGAAATTTCTCCTTATCTCGGTCCTAATGGCTTCCCTCTTATTTTGAAATTGTGTCCCCTGGTTCTAGATTCCCCAACCAGGGGAAACATCTGCATCTACCCTGTATATCCCTTTAAGTATTTCATAGATTTCAATGAGATCACCTCTCATTCGTTGAAGCTCTAAAGAATACAGGCCCAGTTTCCCCAATCTTTCTTCATAGGACTGTCCCACTGTCCCGGGAAAAAATCTGGTGAATCTTCATTGCACTCTCTCTATGGCAATAATATTCTGCCTAAGGTAAGGGGACCAAAACTGCACACAGTACTCCAGGTGTGGTCTAACCAAGGTTCTATACGATTGAAGCAAGACTTCACTACTTCTGTACTCAAATCCTCTTGTGATAAAGGCTAACATAGCATCAGCCTTTCTGATTGCTTGCTGCACCTGTGTGTTAGCTTTCAGTGACTTATTGACAAGGACACCCAGGTCCCTTTCTAATATTTTACCATTTAAGAAATACTCTGCACATCTGTTTCCCCTACCAAAGTGGACATCCTCACATTTTTCCACATTATATTCCACCTGCCATGTTCTTGCCCACTCACTAAGTATGCCAAATCTCCTTGAAGCTGCTTTGCATCTGCCACACAACACACATTCCCACCTAGTTTTGTGTCATCTGCGAACTTCGAAATATTACATTTGGTCCCCACATCCAAATCATTGATATATATTGTGAACAGCTTGGCCCCAAGTACAGATCCTTGCGATACCCCACTAGTCACAGCTTGCCAATGCGAGAATGACCCGTTTATTCCGACTCTCTGTTTTCTGCCTGTTAACCAATCCTTAATCCATGCCAGTATATTACCTCCTATCCCATGTGCTTGAATTTTGCTAACCAACCTCCTGTGGGGGACTTTATCAAAAGCCTTCTGAAAATCTAAGTATACGACATCTACCAACTCCCCTTTATCAATTCTGTTAGTAACATCCTCAAAAAACTCCAACAGGTTCATCAAACATGATTTCCCATTCAAAAATCCATGTTGACTATGCCCAATCAGATCATTATTATACAAGTGTCAATCTATCACATCCTTTAGAATAGATTCTAACATTTTCCCAACGACTGATGTCAGGTTAACAAGTCTGTAATTCCCTGTTTCCTCTCTCCCTCTCTTCTTAAATAGTTGGGTGACATTTGCAACCTTCCAATCTGCAGGAACCGTTCCAAAATCTGTCAAATTTTGGAAGATGATCACCAATGCATCCACTATCTCCATAGATACCTCTTTCAACACTCTGGGATATAGAATGTCTGTGTATGCATCTTCCCAATTTTAAGAAGCCAGAGAGAACTGACCCATGTTAGTGGCTTTAATATTGCTGATGGGGCCGCTGGCACAAAGATTCTGGGTGTATCTGCACTGCAATGCCTCAGACTTCACTTTGTAACTCTTACCAAGGGCTGAGCACAAACCTGAAATCCAGGGTCACTCAAATGTGGTGATGAAAGTGGGTTTAAGGTTCCTAACTATCCTCTTAATGCAGATAAAATGAAATGAAGGAGTAAAATTACTGGGTCCTTGCTTTATTTTAAATTTTGACCTGCTGGTTAGCAAAGTTTTGTTGCACTTATAAATTAAAGTCATCAGATAGTCTTTGAGGGTAACACTGTACGGATTTTATATTGAAATTAAGAATGCTACTTTTATGATGCTGTGAAGGATTCGATTGGTTTGGAATATTTTTGGGGAGGAATATTGCCAGATTTAAGATGCCTATCATAGTTTACAGCTAGGAAAAGCATTTTACTGAATTAAAAGTCTTTTTTACTTCACTAGAAATCAAGCAGCCATGGATTTTCTGCCATAGTTAAAAATTAAATAAAAATGTCCGCTAAGAAGTGTTGCTGTCAGGACATGACAGTGTCTTGAATCATTTATACTGTGGTGTCTCCAACCTCATATCAGCCTAAAGCATACCCCAAGATGAGAGCCTTTTCATATCAATATGAATTCATGGTGTAATATATAGAGTTAGTACAGGTGTTTGATTTACATAGATTCCTTCTGCCACTAGGCTGAACAATTGTTGTGGCACAGTATTCACTCCTACTTATAGCTTGTGTGTGCTGGTTTCTCTTGGGCAATTGTAATTATACTGTTCCTTCAAGAAATTAATTTTAGATCTCATCCACATTGTTTTAGTATTGCACCATCTTCCTTGCTGCAATGATCGTGTTTCCCTTTTATTTTTGCACCATCTGAAGAGGCTGATGTGATTGGCTGTTTTATTCAATAATGTACAATGACGGTTACAATAAGGGCTAAACAATTCTTTTAGCTATTGAGCTGACAGTCACAGTGCATTTACAGGATGTAATTGTGTGCACATAATGTGGTCCTTTACAATGGCCTGATGATTAAGATCACAGTTCAATCTGAAGGCATAATTGTAACAAAGGGACTTTTAAGATATTTCACAGCTTATATATTCTTGATATTATGGGCACTGCCAGGGTCTTGGCAGCAGGTATCCTGCTTGCTGTCTTGTATTTTACCAACACCAATTAAATATCAAAAATTCTTCATATTGTGTTAGACAGCGGAGAAGTGAAGAAAGGAACAGTATCAATGTTTTTATTTACAGTATTCTCTGAGAAAATAAGAACATATATTAATGTTTTCTGCTTTTCAACTTTGCTATAAACACTTCTTGAGTTAATATTTTCTGAACACATAATGTACATCTATATTGAAGTTTTGGTTATTGATCTATGAAATGTCAAAAGATTAAAAAGGACACTAATTATTGTTCCAGTGCAAAACTAAAGCTCTGTTTACTGCATCAGTGGTCTCATCATTATATCTGTAATGATGAAATATAAGGACATCTCCTTTATTTCTTTTTGGTGAAGACTAGGGCTAATCAATATGATGAATGTAAATTCTCAAAAATAGAGTACTTCTTCACTTTGACTAGTGTTAAAATCATGTTATCCCATATCAATTATAAGATTTTAAACTCAGCAGGAAGAAAGGCTTTATCAAAAATATGCATGGTCAGTATAACTCAATTCTACATGTATTTACTTATTTAGCCAGCAGGTCAATATATCTGTGTCATTTATTATAAATTAAACAATGGTATTTTAGTTCTTTTTCAAACATTGAGTATTGATGAATTTTCTTTCAGGAAAATTGGCAAATGTCCCTATTTCCAAATCCCTTGAACATTCTTTAGTATTTGAGCATCATTGCAAAATGCAATTCCCATTCCACTTTCATGTCTAGATGTGATTAGGCTGCTGATACCACAAACAAGAGAAATTATTTTGTATCAAATCTTGAGTATTTGGTGGAAATAATTCCATCAGAGGTTGGCCTTGCTGTGTCTACAGTGTGATCATCAGTTTTCAAAGTTCTTGGGGTTAACTAGCTATATATTTATATCTATCTATATATATATATAAGGACTTTGGATCTTAATTTGGTATCTGTTGCCACTTCCTCCTCCAAAATTAACAGTGAGGTCCACAAAGTAGAGGGAAACAGATAAGTGAAGTACATAATTAATGAAAACATTGTATGAATTATATTGGATAGGAAAAAATGTAAGTTAAAATCATGAGAATTGCTGATGGAGAGAATGAAGGATGAAGAGCTAAAGAATGTAAAATGTTTTACTTTTACATAGAAATGATTTTAATTGCATAGATTTATAACATAACTGGAACTAGTTCTTTCAATGGAATTATTTTACCAGTATAATAAAATAAAAAGAGATTTGCATTCATATCGAGTTTTTCACGACCTCAGGATGTTCCAAAGCACTTGACTGCCAACGAAGTACTTTTGAAGTGCTGTCATTATTGTAATGCTGGAAACATAATGGTACCATTCATTTCGTTGGCACCGTGTCTGAGTTGAAACTTTGGTAAAGCTAATTGCTCGATGAGCCTGCAGTTACACAGAACCTGTGAGAAATCTGAAAGGGGGGGGATTTTATCTCCTTCCATCGGGCGGAACAGGAGCTAATATTGGGCGGCTCTCTTTCCTCTTCTGATTCCATGCCATGGCAATTGTAATGTCGGGTCTTTGAGGGGACTGCCTGACAGACGGCAGGACGTCACTAATATATGTTAGTGGGATCTACTTGCTCAGACAGGTTGGAACAACCGCCATAGTCACTCCAACTAGTCAAATCCACTGGACATGAATCAGAGGCCATAAAATGTACATACAAAACCTTTCATTGTGGTTCCAAGCTGTGTTGAAGTCCTTCTCTGTGCCACACTATAAATGATGACTGGGGAGCAACAAAGTAGATAATTGAATTCGATAATTTTTAAATAGAAAAGCAGAATGAGAGCGGGCTGATATACAATGATTGCGTACTAATTAGCTATATGTCCAGTAGTAGGACATTCATTTCTGTCCACAAGCCAATAAAGAACAAATTCCTAATCTCAGTCTTTCTGTTCGATGGAAGTAATGTATTGAGCTGAAATGTCCACAGAAAGGGGTGTTGATGAAAGTGAGTTAATCCAGATCACTATCAAAAACCCATACAAGCCAGTTACAGAGCAACATAGATAGACCCAGGAACTGGCTAGCGTCCAATATTTTCGATGAGAATTAGTCCAAGGGGGAGCGACAATCATAAAAGCAGTCTTTGTTTTGCAAATCTAGTTGTTTAAAGCCACTCAATTGATAAATACAATGCACAGTTGCAAAAAATCATATTTGCAGAAAAGATCTCTGGGAATAACCATGTGGAGTTACAGTTCTTTATTCAAAATTAGATGGTGCTGAAATTTTTCCTTCTGATAATTTTACTCATGAATGAGCACAAAAGGAAAAATTCTGCTTTGCATTCACAATTGCATTATTTTTAATTAAAATTACTGACAGGAGGAATTTCATCCCTAATAATTTGCTTTCCCATCAAAACTCCCTTTTGAAAGTTATTATTGAATTTGCTTCCACCACCCTTTCAGGCAGAGCATTCCAGATCATAACAACTCACTGTGTAAAAAAAAAATCCTTCATCTCCCCTCTGGTTCGTTTGCCAATTATCTTAATTTTGGTTACTGACACTTCTGCCAGTGGAAACTGTTTCTCCTTATGCACTTTATCAAAACTCTCAGAATTTTCAACACCTCTATTAAATCACCCCTTACGCTTCTCTGCTGTTAGGAGAGCAACCCCAGTTTCTCTAGTCTTTCCACAGAGCTGAAGTCCTCCATCCCTGCTCCCATTTTAGTAAATCTCCACTAGATCCTATCCAATCCCTTGACATCCTTCCTAAAGTGACATGCCCAATATTGGACACAGTACTCTAGCTGAGACCTAACTAGTATTAGAAAGGTTTGGTATGACATCCTTGCCTTTGTACTCTATCCATCTACTTATAAGGACAAGGATCTCATATGCTTTTTCAACAGCTTTAAAAACTTGTCCTGCTACCTTCAAAGATTTGTGTATGTGAAACCCCAGGTCTCTCTGTTCTTGCACCCCTTTTAATCATCAATGTTTTGGGTGATATCATTTGATTTAACTTTCTTGCATTACTAACAGTAAATTTCTACAAAATTATATTGATAAAAATGCTTACCATCGTAGTGTACAATTGATCAAGGAGACCCATATTCCTTGAATTGCCAGGGCCTGCCTGACTGGTCTTGCTAAACCCCACTCCATTTACCTGTGACCTGGGGTCTCTGACATTTTGTCCACTGCAGGCCTCCCGCAGTACCAGCAGTGGCCATCACTCCCAGTGATGCTGCTGGTACTGCAGAGCTGTCGCCCTTCTGATTGACTGGCAGCTCTGGAGGTGGGTGCTCATCCTTAAAGTGACAGCGTCCCCGACAGCAGGCAATTAATAGGCTTCTCACCATGAAACTGTACCAGGGGTCCAACAGAGGGCCAAAAAGGGTCCCCCCCCCCCCCCACCACCCCACCTTCCAGCCCTCTGGCGGGACCCTGTCGCCGGGATAAAATCCTGGGTGATGTGAATGGAGTTTCTTCAATTCATGCATTTGCTGTTTTACTTTTAATCTTTTAGGTTTAGTAAAATCACAAAACATGCTTTAAAAAACTAATAGTCATTTTGGAGCTGTAATAAAAATCACACTTGGAAGGGTGAAGGCTGTCAGTTGATTTGTAAACCACTGAAGCTATGCCAGATTTTGTCTAATTTTGCCATCCTACTTCTCCCTCCACCAAGTAAATATTAACTTTATCACTAACTGTTACCTATTCATTGTTCTAAATTGTATTAATGTAATTGAATTAGAGTGCTGTCTTAAATAATTATGACATTTCAATTTAATATTTGATATTATTTCTTGTTTCCACAAGTATGAGACAGACTTCCAACTTCTCTCCAATTCCTATTTTTGGATTTCCATGCTTGGCATTCTGTACCACTCCAACAAAGCTCAACACAAGCTCAAAAATAATCCATCTGGTACTCCTTGTGAAGAAAGGCAGTTACTTGGAGCACTAATCAGGAGAAATTGTCTCTGCAGATCTTGAATTAAATAAATGGACAAAAAAAATCAAAGGTAGCAGGCCTGCAATTTTGTGAGCGTCCTTGTTGAAAGCACCAAAAGAGGGAAAACCCCCTTGTATCTCATTAACCCCTTGGTATTTGGAAGCTCTCTGATCTGAACATGACTTCAACAAATTCAGATCTTAAATACCTCTCTTTTTCTTCCTACCTGTTCACATTCTTCTGTTCTGTTTCTGATTTTGGAGTTGTTCAGCTCTCTTTTGTCATTCCCACAGCATTTCACAACCTTATCAACCTTTATCACTTTTCTCCCACCTTTCTAGCCTCTAAAAAGAATCTGTTCACAGGCTACTGCAGCTATTAACAGCTTCTTCTTGCTAGGAGTTAACATATTTGACCCAGGCTTTAGATGTTCTTACACCCCCCCCCCCCCCCCCCCCACCCATCACCATTGCTTTGCTTAGCAATATAACAGCTTCCTTGAATTGCCCTGAGTTGATTTTATTTTTCTGTCATTGGGCTGTTTGATTCTTGGTTTCTGAAGGACAGGTCTCACAAAGCTGGTTAAACCACCGGCATACACCTAACAGATTCACTAAGGTCAATGTCAAGGGAGACTGACACCAATGTTAAAAACAATTACTGACTGTTGTGCTTGATTGATCTGGGTTTGATTGTATTAGTCTGTCCACTTATCTGTGTTCACTGTGTTTGATTGCTTAAGCCTATGGGTGGAGCTTAACAGTTAAAACTGAAACTAAAAGACAGAATTAGAATCTTCTGTAAAAAAACGCACTGACTGATCTGAAGAAGACGTACTGAGATCTTGTAAGAACTGATCTATTTTAAAGTGCTGTAAATAAACCAGTTGGTGATTTAATATGAGTATGATATCTGCATTGCTCTGAGATAAATCAGACATGCATAATGTATCCTGCAACCCGGCATAAACATAACACTGACGAACAGTCTTTAGCCAAAACATGAGCTTTCATTCAGATACTGATCCATTGTCTACTTCTAACATTTTGTATTATTTCAGATTTTAAGCATTTGCAGTTTTGTGTGACTTGTTATAGTTTTTAAGGCCTAATGGTCTTCTCTTGCATTGCTGCACAGCAGAAAATCTGCTTGTATAGTGTAGTTTGCAGATTTTCTTTGTCCATTTTTGAGCTACAGCTTTATACAGTTAACGGCTGACATCAAGTCCTTTTTGTCATGATGGTCACTAAAGGATAATATTATCCTGTAATATAGTTTAAAGTGTATTAATAAATTATAATAAATTAGTCGAATGATATAGGCACAATTATTTTTTCTTGATGGTGACACTCAATAATGCTGCAGTCTGGGGATTGGGATAATTCAAGAATTTAGGGCTCCAAGTTATCAAGACTGAACCATAGAATTGAACTTGTTTTCATTGCAGAGAAAAGATTGAGAGGAAACAAATAATGAAAGGAAGGATAAATATGTATACATTGGGTATTCAATTTGTGTTTAGAATGTGTTTAGAAGGACATGAATACAAAATTAGCAAATCTCAAGTTAGAATACAAATAAAAGGAAACTCTTTTCCCCTAGTGTACTACTTTGTGGAATAGACACTCAACAAAAGCAATTCATGTTGTATTGATTAATTAATTAAATCATCCATTCATTTTTTCATTCAAAAAGACCTGGGTAAGTAACTAATTAGAATTAAAATTTTAGGAATAAATGCAGACATAAATCATCAAGTGCTCCATGGAACGTGATGTTTAACTGAGAAAATGACATCTGTGGCAACGGAACACGTTTAGTGAGGAGATGGTTCGGCTACAGTCAAAGTACGCTCCCATGAGGAGGAAAAGTCGGGAAAACAAATCCAGAGCTCCCTGGATGACAAAAAAAGAGTAAGATGAAGCTGAGAAAGGGTGCATATGACAGATATCAGGTGGAAAATAGAACTGAGAACCAGGTTGAATATAGAAGGTTCAGAGGGGGAGTGAGAAAATAAATAAGAGAAGCAAAGAGAGAGAGTATGAGAAGAGACTGGCAGTTAACATGAAAGGGCATCCAAAAGTCTTCCATAGGCCCATAGCTATTAAAAGGGTGGTATAAAAGGAGGAGTGGGGCTGATTAGGGACCTAAAAGGGGACTTACGCATGGAGGCAGTGGAAATGGCTGAGGTGCTGTATGAATACTTTGCATCTGTCTTTACCAAGAAAAAAGATGCTGCCCAAGTAATAATTAAAGAGGAGGTAGTTGAGACACTGGATGGGTTAAAAATTGATAAAGAATAGGTACTTAAAGTTGTTAAGTCACCAGGACCGAATGAGACGCATCCAAGGACATTGAGGGAAGTAAAGGTGGAAATTGCAGAGGCACAGGCCATAATCTTCCAATCCCCCTTAGATACAGGGATGGTGTCAGAGGACTGGAGACTTGCAAATGTTACACTCTTGTTCAAAAAAGGTATAAGGATAAGCCCAGACTAGTCAGTTTAATCTCGGTGGTGGGAAAGCTTTTAGAAATTATAATTTGGGACAAAATTAACAGTCACTTGGAAAAATGTGTATTACTTAAGGAAATCCATTGTTAAGGGCAAATACTGTTTAACTAGCTTGCTTGAATTTTTTTTAATGAGGTAACAGAGAGGGTTGATGAGGGTAATGTGGTTGATGTGGTGTACATAGACTTCCAAAAGGCATTTGATAAAGTGCTACATAACAGACTTGTCAGAAAAATTAGACCCCATGGAATAAAAGGCACAGTAGCAGCATGGATATGGAATTGGCTGAGTGACAAGAAACAGAGAGTAGTGGTGAACAGTTGTTTTTCAGAATGGAAGAAATTCCCCAGGGGTTGGTGTTGGGACGCCTGCTTTTCTTGATCTATATTAACTTGGATATGAAGGCACAATTACAAAAGTTGTGGATGACACAAAACCTGGAAGTATTGTGAACTGTGTGCAGGATAATAATGCATTTCAAGAAGACATAGACAGGCTGGTGGAATGGCTGGACAAGAGACAGATGAAATCTAATGCAAAAAAATGTGAAGTGATTCATTTTGGTAGAAGAACAAGGAGAGGCAATATAAAATAAAGGGTACAATTTTAAAGGGGCTGCAGGAGCAGAGGGACCTGGGGGTATATGTGCACAAATCATTGAAGGTTGTAGGGCAGATTGAGAAAGCGGTTAATAAAGCAAATGTGATCCTGGGCTTTATAATACGGCCATAGTGTACAAAAGCAAGGAAGTTATGATAAACCTGTATAAAACACTGGTTCAGTGTCAACTGGAGTATTGTGTCCAGTTCTGGGAAGCACACTTTAGGAAGGATGCTCAGGCATTAGAGAAAGTGCAGAAAAGATTCACAAGAATGGTCCCAGGGATTAGGCACTTCAGTTGTGTGCGTAGATTGGAGAAGCTGGGTCTGTCCTCCTTGGAGAAAAGAAGGTTGAGAGAAGATTTGATAGAGGTGTTCAAAATCATGAGGGGTCTGGACAGAGCAGATAAGGAAAAACTGTTCCCATTGGCGGATGGATCAAGAATCAGAGGTCACCGATTTAAGGTGATTGGCAAAAGAAGCAGTGGCGATATGAGGAAAAACTTTTTTACGCAGCAAGTGGTTAGGATCTGGAATGTACTATCTGAGGTTGTGATGGAGGTAGATTCAATCATAGCTTTCAAAAGGGAATTGGATAATTATCTGAAGAGAAAAAAATTTCAGGACTACGGAGAAAAGGCGGGAGAACGGGACTCGGCAAGTAGCTCTTTCAGAGTTCTGACATGGACACGATGAGCTGAATGGCCCCCTACTGTGCTGTAATCATTCTATGATTCTATGATAAGGAGCTAGCCATGCAAAAATCTTGAGATTAAATACAATCCTTGTCTTTGATGGGGCAGATTGTAATAGCCTGTGAAAGGAACAGACTTGATGGGACGTATGACCTTTCCTTCGTCCATTTTTATTTATTTCTTTTGATCTGAGAACCACTCTCATGTACTGTAAGTAAATTATTCTTCCCCTGTTGGTTTCTGCATACTTTACTGTAGAATGTTTCCTGTGCTAGAAACTATGGTATGTGAACTTATAAATGCATTTCATCTTTCCCATAATAAGATGTCACTTTTTTAAGCGAAGAAATGAAATGTCAAACTACTCCTAGTTTGGTAAATGCCGCATGAGTTCCCAGGGCGTGGGAATTGGCAGGCAATTAAAAAAAAAGTCCCTTCCATTTACCTGCTCCTTTAAAACTGCTTGTCAAACACAACCCTGTATTTATTCCTAATATTGCTGCTGTCATCAATAAAAAAAATGTACTGCACTGTCAGTAGCTACATTTATATTTAGGGATATAGCTATATGCTGAAAGAATAAATGAAGAGAAGCATGACATTTGTTAAAATACTTACAGGTAGAGGTTTCAGAGACGTTAAAAGTTTGGGTTTCTGTTGCTTGTTCTGTTGAAATGATTGAAAATTTGATATTCACAAACAAAATGCCTGCTGATATTTTTACATGTTTTGGTCTGGAATAATCTGACAATTATTACAAGAACTGATACACCATGTGGTCAATATACCCTGCTCAGAAACTTTCTGTCAACTTAAAGTGATTACCACATGCTCAGAATGCAATTGAAACCATGTGGTGATGTTGAAATGCACTCTGAGCAACCTGAAAACAGAAAATGGTGGTTATACTTATAGTTTTATGACCAATAGCAATTTAAATGTGACATGTAATCTGATAATGTTGTTACGACCAGGTGAGAAAGGCGTCTAGGGTTCCCTCTCAGCCTTCACCTGGTCTTACTGTAACAGGGTTTAATTTTAAACACACCTTATTTTTAGCTCCCCCTTGGTGAATCGTTGTTCACCACTTTCCAATTATAAGGCAAAGAATCCAGCACAAACAGGCTTTCTTAGGTTTAAAGAAGAAAAGTTAAAATTTATTAAACTTGAACTTCAACTCTAATTCGGCTGGAACCTATGGATACATGACGTGCCCATGCTAGCATGCATACGCGATACACACATGCAAATAGAGACAGAAAAGAGCAGAAGTAAAATAAAGTGAAAAGTTTGAGGCAATATTGGCCTGAGTCACTTAGATTCTCTTTTGCTGCACTGGAATCTTCTGGGAAAAGCCATTTGGATGCTGCCAACTTCCTGCAACAGCCTTAAGTCAGTCCTGAGCGGCTTAGTCAGAGATTTCTCTGCAGCATTTAATATCTACATATCACAAGTGATTAAGCAGTCAGGAGGTGGTCCTTCCAACTGACTCACCTGGAGTGAGTGACAGCGTTGCTTCCCACACTTCTCTGTGTAGCCATAGTTATTAGTGGAACAGATGCTTGTTCAGAATTTTAACAGATACAGTACATGCTGTACTGTAGATTGCACAATAGAATTATTCTTTGAACCTGGCCTTCCTTAAAGTCTGGCTTGCAACTCTCTGAAGACCCGCGATGGTCACGTTTTGGAGATATAATTAGCTGCTGAGATTTGCTTAAGTTGAAGAACCCATAATGCTTATTGTATGAATTCTATTTGTATATAGGAATTTATAAGCATGAAAAAATACTACATTTTATAAAGGATGGAAGCCAAATCTTTGTACAGTCTGTGTACAAGCTCATGTATAAGTTGTTGGGAAAAATAAACCTGAGAGGGATATCTGTGGCAGCATATAATATCTGGCAGGTTTAATTCCAAATTTATGATAAATGTGGGCTACTAGAGGTGTGCAAATGTTTTCCTTTTTAACACATTTAGGGGTGAATTTTACCTCGACATCGGGGTTCGTGGCAGGGGGGCCTGTGAAATATGTGTGGAAGAGGCCCGCCACGACCCACAACACTGAGAAGGCCTTGCCACATATTACCGGCGGCGGCGCAAAGCGTTAAGGCATTCATTCAAATATTAAAATTCATTAAAATGAAATGCAGATTAATTGACCTGGTCACAGTGGCCGTCCCACGCCGATTTTATGACCGCCGGCCGCAACTCACGCGCCTTCGGAACTCCGTATGGAGTTCCCAGGTGAGACACTGGTGGGGAGGGGGGAGGACTGAAAATTTCAGGGCGGGAGGGGTGGTGGAGTGGGGAAAACACTTTTTATTGGTTGTGGGGATGGTGGGAAGGAGTTGAAGGGCAAATGCTCTGATGTTGGGGAGAAAGTTTGCGATGTCAATGAAGTTTATTCAGCGTCAGTGGCCCTAAAACAGACATTGGGAGGTGGGTTGAAAGGGCCTCCAGGTTTCAATAAAATTTTTAAATGAGGTGTAAATGAATTCTCCTTTAAATACTAAAATTTCATCTCAGGGCTCAAAGCCCTTTAAAAATGATGCCGGCGCTTCCGTGTCGCAAGGTGACAGGTTCAAAGTATGCCGCTGTGATGTGTGGCACGCTAATAAAATTCAGCCCTGAATGTCAGATGCTCAAATTAAGATTACATCACTGGGATAATGATCTGGATTTTGTGACCAATGACAAAGAGGTGGCAATCACCACTGACCTTGAAATAAGCTTCCCATAAAGATCTAGCAATCTCTGTGGCATGGATTTCCTCTTTTCTCAACAGCAGTTTGAATCTGGCACCAAGTCAAGTGGAACTCCAGGCTTCCAGCAACAGTAATGCCATCAAGCAGGGTAAACAGCGAATCACATTGAAGAATTCTTACAGACAGCAAACTAGGAAGCAATTTTGAATTCAAAATTGGATAGAGTGAAATAAATGATTGGGACATATACATAGGGGGCTGGATTTTGTGGAGGAGGTGGGGCTACCAGTGCTTGACTGAAAAGGCGGGGGGGGGGAATCCCTGCCTTGGCCTTAGCATGCCCCATCCCTCCCCCCTGGAACAATCCTGCATTGTTTTCAAGCTTATGTGGCCCGCGCCAGAATCCCATTCCTTTAAAGATAGAATCAGCACCCAAGAGCTACCGGCGAATCACAGGGCCAGTAGCTCAGCAGTATCGGCAGCGCCACTTGGAGCAGTGACCACTGCCAGTACTGCAGAGGCCTTGGCCCCAGACCCAGTGCTGGAACTCTGGACCTCAGGTAAGTGAGGTGGTGTTGCTGGGGCCAGTCCGGAAGGCCCTGGTGAGGGGGTGGGGGATGGGCGTGAAATCCAGGGTGGTGGGCCATAGAACTGTAGGTTTTGCTGGCTGGGGTCCTCCGTGGGCTAGAGTTTGCCATGAAGGAGGGAGCTCACCCCCATGCCCTTGGGTTAGATCACAGCGGCAGCAGGAGGACGCTCTTAAGTGGCTATTAATAGGCCACTTAAGGGCCTCAATTGGCCTCTGGGCGGGAAGGCCATCGTCAGCCGAACTTGCCCCCAACAAAATCAATTGGCAACGGGAAGGTAATGGGCCCTCTGCGCCCCCGCCACCCCCTGCGATTCATTGGGCACCCCCCCCCCCCGCCGCCTCTAACTGTGACTCGGAGTGGCCCGTAAAATCCAGCCCAGGATTAAGATGAAAGTTGAAATATCAAACACAAACTTTTTAAAAGAGTATTTTATTTTTTAAAATGCACAATTTTTTTTATCATGGTGGATAAATGTGACATGGACAATGAGGCGTTCAACCATAATTATGAACTTCGTACATCGTTAAAAACATATCTTTACCTCATGCAACAATGTGTAACTTTTTCAAGGATTTTTGCACTGAGACTAATAGCATAAAAGGGCGAGTTTTCATCAGTTCAGCGATTTCTACTTGTTTGGGTGAATTCAGCAATGCACCCTGTGAGGAAGTGTGGAAGCACTGACAGGGACTTCTGAGTTAAACTACGCATATGCTGACTCCAGAAGTTGCCGTCAGTTTCAGAGGAGTATTGATGGTGAACACTGACAGTTATGCCATCATTTCTATCACAAAATCCAGGCTAATGCATAATGATGTGACAAGTGTGAAATATGCATTGGTTTGAGAAATGTGGCCGGAATTTTACTGGGCCACTGAGAGCAGGCTCGGTGACGGGGTTGTGGGGGCGGAGTGTAAAATGAGGTCGGGAAGCATTCGCCTGGAATTCGATGTCATCTCGTCACTTCCAAATTTTACGTGCAGCAGGAACGATGGAGGGCAGACCTCTCACTACAATATGGTGGGACATCAATTAAGGTAGTTAAAATGGCATTTAACTCTGATTTTCCAGGCTTCAGAGACCTGCCTGGTTAAAGGAGGTGGCAACGAGGTTCATTTCTGCCTCTGCCAGCCAGCCACATTGAGAGACAACATGCGATGGCAGGGAGGATGGGGAATGGAGGTCATTTCAGGCCGACAGCAGAAAGGGAGTAAATCTGACAGCACCAACGGGCGGAGGGTAGTCATGTGATTGTTGCAGCACTAATTGAGGGGGTTGGGGCATGTAGCAAGGGTGACAGAGTGGCATTTGCTTCCAAGGGACTAGTCAGGGAAGGGTGCTGAGGGAGGTGGGCTGCAAAGAACATGCAGGACTAAGATACAGCCTGCTTGCCATGGGCTTGATCCACCCAGTCTTCGTGGCCCCTCTGAGGAGGAGGTGCAGTGCATGGGTAGTGAGATCCAGATCCCAGCAGGGGCTCACATGAGGAAGGAGCAGCAAGAGGGCCACCCTCTGGGTGGGCACACCAGAGAAGGGCACAGAGGGGCGCTCCAACAGCCTATCCCCGGGAGACAGTGTACTGTACACGGCTCAACTGTCTCCAGATGTCCGAGTGGCAGGGTCAGTGCATACTGCGACTCTCCAGGGAGGCCAGCACTGAATTACACATGATGCTTCAGGATGAGCTGAGATCCATGGGGTTTAGTGGACACCCAATATCAGTGGTGCTAAAGATCACCATGGCTTTCAACTTCAGCACCTTTGGATCTTTAAAGGGATCCACTGGGGATATGTGTTGGATATCACAGACTGTGGCCCATTGATTCATCAAGGAGGTGACCAATACCGTGTATGAGGACTAGTGACTGTGCGATACCGCACTGACCCGGACAGTTAGGCGGAGAGGTCCATCGGCTTCGGGGCCAGAGCTGGATTCCCTTCAGTGCAGAGTGTGATTGACTGCATGCATGTGGCCATCAAGGCTCCCACAGACCAGCAGGCTGCATTCAGAACAGGAAGGTCTTCCATTCCATCAATCTACAAATAGTCTGTGACCATTGGAAGTGGATCCTTTAGGTTTGTGCACGGATTCCGGGAAGCATCCATGATGTCCGAATACTAAGGCAATTCCAGGTGCCAGAGGAGTTTCAGCCACTCACGATCCTTCAGGGATGCATTCCTGGGGACAAAGGACAGCCATTGAAGACATGGCTATTCATGCCTGTGAGGAACCCTTGCACTGCAGCAGAGGAGAGGTGCAATCAGTCCACCGAGTGACCATCGAGCAGATTCTGACCACCTACATCAATGCGGCAGAGCTCTTCAGTATGCCCCAGCGAGGGTCTCACAGGTTGTGGAGGTCTGCTGTGCTCTGCACAACCTAGCACTTCAGAGGGGGGGAAGCCTTGAATAATAAGGACATCGTCGATCACCACTCTTCATCTGACGAGGAAGATGTGGAGGAGGCTGCTGAGCAGGTGGCACAGGATGAGGAACCCATTGGACCAAAGGCAAGGGAAAATGAGAGATGCTCAAGGGAAGCTTGGGACAATCTCATACATACTGATTTCTTGTGTTGCTGATGCTCCTCCACAATCAGTGCAATAAAGAATTACCTTTTATGCAGACCTGCTGTCACCTCCTTCTTCATGCACTCCATCTCTTAGCACTCACAGCGTGCATTGATAAAACTGAGTTGCTGATCAGACGTTGCCTTCTCCAATACTAGCAGCCCATTAAGGGATCAAGGCAGCAGATGACATCTAACAAGGCAGAAAGAATGGAAATGATGACCAACAGCAGTGACTAACATTTATTGAGTGGCACAGTATAAAAAAGTCTTAGCATGTACAAAGTCTAAACACCCATGAACCCCAAGTGCATCTAGCTGCTCTTAACTCGTTTACGTTTGCTGCTATGAGTTGCCGCCCCTGCGCTTGCAGCTGACGTGAAGGCAGGTTGCTAATTGTGCTTGGGATGACCTTGATGGTCGTCCTCTGGCTAAATGAGGCCTGGAGGGCCCCGGCATGCTGAGGGGCTCCTGCGCAGGTGCAGGACCTTCCTCTATCATTGCAGCTATTGAGGTGCTGGGGTCACTGGCAGAGGGGCTGAGGAGCCACTGTCCACACATGGAGGACCCTGAGAAGCGCCTCCAGAAGCATCAGGTAGCCACTGCTCCACCCTTGTAAGGCACACTTGTACCTCCCTGCTGACCTAAGAAGGACGAGGACCTGGTGGAGACTCCAGGCACCTCATCCCCCTCTTGCCTTGCTACTGCTGCAAAGAGCTCATGGACAAGGCATTGGCATGCAGTTCTGCACCTATTTTCAGCATCCGCTGAGCGGTTTGCTGGATCGCTCTCCAGGAGAGTTGCCAACCCAATAGAGGAAGCCATGCATGCAAATGCGTGAGACATGGCAGTGCTCATGGCCTGGATGAATTCCTCCATCATCTGCACATGGGTGCGCATAGCCTCTGGAAGCTCCATCAGATGTTACCTTACCTCTCGTTACAGCTCCAGTAGATGCTGTGTTGCCCAGGACTCCAAAGGCACGTCATCAGCCTGGGGCTCGGCATGGGCCTGGCCTCCCACAGACCTTCGACTATCAGTTCCTTCGGCTGTCACAGCCTTCATCAGCTGCTTGAGTGCATCCGTGATGTGGTCACCAGCTTGTAACCCTGAATCTAATCATGAGCACATACCCACCGATGTGAGAGTCTCTGCGCTGCTGGAAGGTCCAGGGGAATGATGTCGCGCTGCACCCTCTGAGGATTCCTCCTTCTCCTCAGAGATGGCCAACTGGTCCTCACTCTCTCCAGCTGTGCACCCTTTGGGATTACCGAGGCCTGCATGAGAGAACACAAAAATGTAGGGGTTAAGGCTTCCCATCTCCTCATCCCACCCATGCCTGATGTGGAGCTCCATGTGTCCAGTGGTGAACACGTGACCATTGTGCCTCATGTGTGGGCCAGAGGCACCCTTGTGCCCCTGCACTCACTATCCTGTGATGACACTCCTGTTTTGCCATCAGTAATCGCTCATTCGCCCTGAGACCCAAGAAGTTCCAGGGCCTCCTCATCTACTGGGGTCAGGATAAGCAGATCTAGGGGGCCTGCACCGGTCTTGGCCATCACTTTATTGTTGAGTGCCTGTTTCTCCTGCAACAGAAGGAGGAACACTGTTATTTTCCCCATGAAGACTAGCACAATACTTATGCAGGTGGGAGCACTTTGGTACATGATGGGGGCTCATGAATGCCTCCTCCGTACATCCACGCTCGAGAGACCTTGTGGGGGTCAGCAACGACAGATGGCTACCTTTTACTAAGATGCAGCTCTGCATCTAACAGGATATGCTGCTGCCTGATCCACTTGCCACCTACTGGGCAATCACACCCTCCCCACATTGAGCACCATTTTGCATTGCCACATGCAAGCCCCAAAGAGGAAAGCTGTATGGAGGACTCACCTTGGCAGAGCAAAGGATGTCATTGACTTGTTTGAGGCACTGAGCCCATGTTCGGGGTTGGGGGTAACTCCACAGCTGCTGACCTCCTCTGCAATCTCTGTCCAGGTTTGCTTGTTTTTTTTATTCATTCATGAGATGTGGGCATCGCTGGCTAGGCCAGCACTTATTACCCATCCCTAATTGCCCTTGAGAAGGGGGTGGTGAGCTGCCTTCTTGAATTGCTGCAGTGCATGTTGGGTAGGTACACCAACAGTGCTGTTAGGAAGGGAGTTCCAGGATTTTGACCCAGCAACAGTGAAGGAACAGCGATATAATTCCAAGTCAGGATGATGTGTGGCTTGGAGGGAAACTTGCAGGTGGTGGTGTTCCCTTGCATTTGCTGCCCTGGCCCTTCTAGTTGGTAGAGGTCACGGGTTTGGAAGGTGCTGTTTAAGGAGCCTTGGTGCATTTCTGCAGTGCATCTCATAGATGGTACACACTGCTGCCACTGTGTGGCAGTGGTGGAGAGAGTGAATGTTTGTGGATGGGGTGCCAATCAAGTGGGCTGCTTTGTCCTGGATAGTGTTGAGCTTTTGAGTATTGTTGCAGGTCCACCCATCCAGGCAAGTGGAGAGTATTCCATCACACTCCTGCCTTGTGCCTTGTAAATGGTGGACAGGCTTTGGGGAGTCAGGAGGTGAGTTACTCGCCGTAGGATTCCTAGCCTCTGACCTGCTCTTGTAGCTACAGTATTTATATGGCTACTCCAGTTCAGTTTCTGGTCAGTGGTAACCCCAATGGTAATGTTGATAGTGGGGGAATAGAGCGATCGTAATGCCATTGAATATCAAGGGGAAATGGTTA
This sequence comes from Heterodontus francisci, assembly GCF_036365525.1. NCBI lineage: Eukaryota > Metazoa > Chordata > Chondrichthyes > Heterodontiformes > Heterodontidae > Heterodontus > Heterodontus francisci. Next base: position 57,464,197 of record NC_090380.1, read on the forward strand.
GATTCTCTCTTGTTTGAGATGGTCATTGCCTGGCAATTGTGTGGCGCGAATGTTACTTGCCACTTATCAACCCAAGCCTGGATATTGTCCAGGTCTTGCTGCATTTCTACACGGACTGCTTCAGTATCTGAGGAGTCGAGAAATAGTGCTGAACATTGTGCAATCATCAGCAAACATCCCCACTTCTGACCTTATGATTGAAGGAAGGTCATTGATGAACAGCTGAAGATGGTTGGGCCTAGGACACTACCCTGAGGAAGTCCTGCAATGATGTCCTGGAGCTCAAATGATTGACCTCCAACAACTACAACCATCTTCCTTTCCATTGGGTATGACTCCAACCAGCGGAGAGCTTTCCCCCTGATTCCCATTGACCTCAGTTTTGCTAGGGCTCCTTGATGCCATACTCGGTCAAATGCTGCCTTGATGTCAAGGGCCGTTAATCTCACCTCACTTTGGTCAGGCGGGACAATCTCTTCTTCCTGTCCCTTGGGAAAACGACCTCCCGCCTTGCCATTGCAGCCCAGAGGAGAACCTGTAGGGAGGCATCGTTAAACTATGGGGCCACCCGGGGTCTTACCTCTGCCATTGTTCCAGCAGACTCCCGATCCACTCCTTCAGGGTTTTCTGCACTGTAGTCAGCAGAAGGGGTCTTCTGCACAGTCGGTCAGGCAATCATTTAAAGCAAGGCAGCAGCGCATGCAGTGATGGCAGCCTTTTAAATATGGCACCGGCACCTGCCCTTCAGTTATCTAATGCCACAGTAGCTGCCTTGTTACCCACCTCCACCCTTTAATTGGATATGCCACATGTCTCCCGTGAGTTAATTTGGCTGGCTGCCTTGTGATTGCGTTTGGCTGGCCACATGATGCTTGAGCAGCAGCAGCACCAGCTCCTGGTTCCGTTGCCGGGACCTGCAGCCTCCGTACAAAATTCAGCCCATTGTGTCTGTATGAAATCCCTTTGTTAGATATTTTAAATAGATGGATATACCTGTTAAAATACCAGACAAAAGAATGTAAAACGTTAAGCATACTAATGTCCCAGAATGCAATTTCAAGGTCAAAGAGAAATAAGAGTAAAACTTCTTTGAGGTATGAAATATGAGTGAAATTTATTTTAATTGCGATACTGAGGAAACCTTAGTTTAACTGAAATATTAATGTTTGAGAATATAAATGTGCTGTCACACAAATACTAAAACTGCTACAGCACCCACTATGCAGGTCATCGTGTGTTGTCATGCATTAATACAATTCAATGCTATTCTGTAAGCATGGGCGATGAGATAGTGGGCTATCGGCAGACATCTCCACTGTGCAATCATTCTTCCTGTCTAGGATATTATCACTAGTGCATTGATCTGAATTAATCTGTAAATCCTTCACTTGTGAGTTACTAAGTGTGTCCACTTGTGAAAGTAGGCTTTCAATTTTACATCCATAATACCGGCCCTTTGCCAGGAAGAGTGCAATCTTACCAATGGCTGTTTTTTGCTAGAAACACTGGAAGGCATTTATGTAGCCCCCTGTCAAGTCCTCAAGATATCCCACTGCACGTCACATTGTCATGCAGGCTCCCTACCTGCCAAGGATGCGGCACACATTATTTTGCCACATGAGCATTAAAACTTAAAATTGCTGCTGGGAAGAAAAGGGGGCCGATCACCACGAATTGCCAGGCCCATCGCCGGAAAGACCATTTTTGCATGCTAGCAGACAGTGTTGGAACAAAGGACTCAATCCCTGCTTCCCTAATACACAGAAAACCTGGTCAGACCAGTTTAGTCACATGACTAACTTGTGGTTGGAGTTTTTTTGAATTTGAACTTGCCACAGAGTTTTAAAACTCAGAAAGCTGTTTGCTCCTGGACTGAGAACACCTCTCTCCTGTCTGCTGTCATCTCACTCTCACCAGGTTCGGAAACCATTGAAGACATATGAACCCAAGAGAGAAAAGTCTCCGATAGTGAACTTGGTTTAAGAAGAATACTGGGCCCCAACGAAAAGCAAGACTACCTACAATCAAAGACTACAGCGAGTTCAAAGCACAGTAAAGAAAACCCTCTTCACAGATTGCCTCAAACCTCTCCATTTCATTTTACTTCTGCTCTTTTCTGTCTCTATTTGCATGTGCATATCGTGTATGCATGGGTTAGCATGGGGCGCGGCATGTATCCATAGGCATTAACCGATTTAGAGTTTAAGGTTTAATAAAATTTTACTTTTCTTCTTTAAACCTAAGAGAGCCTGTTTATGCTCATTTCTTTGCCTTATAATTGGAAAGTGGTGAGCAAGGATTTACCAAGGAGAAGCTCAAAACACAGTGTGTTTAAAAATTAAACCCAGTTACAATAAGACCAGTTGAAGGCAAAAAGGGACCTCTAGACACATTTCTCCACTGGTCATAACAACATCTAAATATGCACTTTTCAAGTGCAGTCAAAATGATTACGTGTCAAAGAAGTAATCAAAATCTACCAATATCCCAGACTGTGATTATCATATATATCCATCCAAAGACAAACCACAGAACTAACTAGAGTTTAAATAGTTGACCTATAGAGCAATTATGTCATACTGTTTGACTTGCAGTAGTTAGTTGGAATGATCTCTGGGGTGAAGTTTTATTTTTGAACCACTGGACTCAGTGAATTATATAACAATTCAGCCATTCACTGTCTAATCATCACTGATTTTTTTAATGACACAGTAATGATCCTTTATGGCACATTTTCCAGCTTCCAACGAGAATGGCAAATATACTCCTGCAAAGGGGAGGCTTTGTATCATCTGTGTACAAAACAGTAGCTTGCAGATTTTCCATACTTGAAAAAAAATTCAATAGCTCTTTTAATACTGTATCACCACAAAGGATTAATGGCCCATACATATTGTAGCATGTAACATGTAATAAATTAACTGCACACACATGGGGCTGTATTTTACAAAGCTGACACCTCTGTAGCGAGGGGTGGGGGGTGCTGGAAGATGTTGCGGCAGAGGCCTGCTATGGAGCTCGACGGCTGGAGGGCCTGGCTCGATTCGCCCAGCAGAGGCAAGGCTCCACGGTAGCTCCTCTGCCCTCCGCTGCTGGGCAGGGAGCAAGCGGCCGGAGAGAGGGAGTTGTGGGGGAGATGCAGGAGAAGCGGGGGGGGGGGAAGCGAGCAGTGGGGTGGGGGAGAAAGGGGCGAGCGGCTGGAGTGGGGGGAAGCAGGGAGCAGGGAGCGAGTGGCCGGAGAGAGTTGGAGGGAGAAGCGGGGAGCGAGCGGGGTGAGGGGTGGGGGGGTGGAAGCGGGGAGCGAGCGGCCAGAGAGAGAGGGGGGAAGTGGGGAGCGAGCCGTGTGTACTCTACTTGTTAGGGCCCCTGCTCAGGGATATGAGCTAACAACCCCACTGCCTTGTGGGCGTCTCGGGAGACACTGAGGCTAAGGGAGTAAACACGAACAGAAGATCCAGAGTGGAGCCCGTACGGCAGTCATGTGTCACAATTGGCATGTTTCCGGCAGCTCCTGCAGCCAAACTGGTGCCAAACGTCATGCTCAGCACTCCTTTGGACCCCACTAGGAAGGCCAAGGGTGGGGGGGGGTGGTTTTGACGCTTGGGCAACTCACAACCTCCATACATTCCACCCAGGCATGCGCCATGGAGAAGTCACTCCATAGTCGCCTCACAGCGACCAAAACAACATGGAAGGCAGCAATTACGGGTTTTAAGTCCAGCTCAATTGGCGTAGAGATTGGGCGCCACAGGTTGCCTTTGTCAGTGGGAGAGGTCGTCTCATCTAATTGGACAGCTACCTCCCGCCTCAAACTGGGCAGCCCCTGGTCGGAAAGGTTCTGTCCCGCCACAGTCCACCTGCTTCAATGGGTGCTTGTACCTTAGGGTCATTGCCCGACAAGTGGACTGTAACACGGCACCAAACAGCATAACAAAAAAAGGAAAGAAGGTACCAGCCCTTCGTTTTGCAAGCTGGAATGTCAGAACTATGTGTCCTGGCCTGTCGGAAGATCTTACACAAATTGACGATTCTTGGAAGAACATGAGAAGCAGAGTGCAGACTGGTTTCAATCTCACTTTGAAGAGCTGGAACCTGTCATAGCCGCTAAGCGCACTGCACTGCTGAACTACAAGAAAGCCCCCAGCGAGTTAACATCCGTAGCACTTAAAGCCGCCAGAAGCACCGCGCAAAGAACAGCCAGGCGCTGTGCAAACGATTACTGGCAACACCTATGCAGTCGTATTCAGCTGGCCTCTGACACCGGAAACATCAGAGGAATGTATGATGGCATGAAGAGAGCTTTTGGGCCAACCATCAAGAAGATCGCCCCCCTCAAATCTAAATCAGGGGAAACGATCACTGACACAAGCTAGCAAATGGACCGCTGGGTGGAGCACTACCTAGAACTGTACTCCAGGGTAAATGATGTCACTAATACCGCCCTCAATGCAGCCCAGCCTCTACCAGTCATGGATGAGCTGGACGAACAGCCAGCAAAATCAGAACTCAGTAATGCCATCGTTTCTCTAGCCAGCGGAAAAACCCCTGGAAAGGACTGCATTACCCCTGAAATAATCAAGTGTGCCAAGCCTGCTGTACTCTCAGCACTCCATGAACTGCTTTGCCTGTGCTGGGATGAGGGAGCAGTACCACAGAACATGCGCGATGCCAATATCATCACCCTCTATAAGAACAAGGGTGACGGTGGTGACTGCAACAACTACCGTGGAATCTCTCTGCTCAGCATAGTGGGGAAAGTCTTCACTCGAGTCGTTTTAAACAGACTCCAGAAGCGGGCTGAGCGTGTCTACCCTGAGGCACAGTGCGGCTTTCGAGCAGAGAGATCCACCATTGACATGCTGTTCTCCCTTCACCAGCTACAGGAGAAATGCCAAGAACAACAGATGCCCCTCTACATTGCCTTCATAGATCTCACCAAAGCCTTTGACCTCGTCAGCAGACATGGTCTCTTCAGACTATTAGCAAAGATCGGATGTCCACCAAAGCTACTAAGCATCATCACCTCGTTCCATGATAATATGAAAGGCGCAATTCAGCATAACGGTGCCTCATCAGACTCCTTTCCCATCCTGAGTGGTGTGAAACAGGGCTGTGTTCTCGCACCTACACTGTTTGGGATCTTCTCACTGCTGCTCTCTCATGCATTTAAGTCTTCAGAAGAAGGAATTTTCCTTCACACAAGATCAGATGGCAGGTTGTTCAACCTTGCCCGTCTTAGAGTGAAGACCAAAGTAAGGAAAGTCCTCATCATGGAACTCCTCTTTGCTGATGATGCTGCATTAACATCCCACACGAAAGAGTGTCTGCAGAGACTCATCGACAGGCTTGCGGCTGCCTGCAACGAATTTGGCCTAACCATCAGTTTCAAGAAAACGAACATCATGGGACAGGACATCAGAAATGCTCCATCCATCAATATCAGTGACCGCACTCTGGAAGTGGTTCAAGAGTTCACCTACCTAGGCTCAACTGTCACCAGTAACCTGTCTCTCAATGCAGAAATCAACAAGCGCATGGGAAAGGCGTCTACTGCTATGTCCAGACTGGCCAAGAGAGTGTGGGAAAATGGTGCACTGACACGGAACACAAAAGTCCCAGTGTTTCAAGCCTGTGTCCTCAATACCTTGCTCTACAGCATCGAGGCCTGGACAACTTATGTCAGCCATGAGCGATGTCTCAATGCATTCCATCTTCGCTGTCTCCAGAGAATCCTTGGAATCAGGTGGCAGGACCATATCTCCAACGCAGAAGTCCTCGAGGCAGCCAACATCCCCAGCATGTATGCTCTATTGAGCCAGTAGCGCTTGAGATGGCTTGGCCATGTAAGCCGCATGGAAGATGGCAGGATCCCCAAGGACGAATTGTACAACGAGCTTGACACTGGCATCATCCCCACCGGCCATCCATGTCTCCGCTTTAAAGACATTTGCAAACGCAACATGAAGTCTTGCGACATTGACCACAAGTTGTGGGAGCCAGTTTCCAGTGATCTCCAGAGCTGGTGGACAGCTGTAAAGGCGGGGTTGAAGAGAGGTGAGTTGAAGAGACTCAGCAGTTGGCAGAAAAAGAGGCAGCAGTGTAAGGAGAGGGCCAACTGTGTAACAGCCCCGACAACCAACTTTATCTGCAGCACCTGTGGCAGCACACTGTCTGTGTGGAGTTTGCAAGTTCTCCCTGTGTCTGCGTGGGTTTTCTCCGGGTGCTCCGGTTTCCTCCCACAAGCCAAAAGACTTGCAGGTTGGTAGGTAAATTGGCCATTATAAATTGCCACTAGTATAGGTAGGTGGTAGGGAAATATAGGGACAGGTGGGGATGTTTGGTAGGAATATGGGATTAGTGTAGGATTAGTATAAATGGGTGGTTGATGGTCGGCACAGACTCGGTGGGCCGAAGGGCCTGTTTCAGTGCTGTATCTCTAAAAAAAAGAGTCTGTCACTCTAGAATTGGCCTTTATAGCCACTCCAGGTGCTGCTCCACAAACCACTGACCACCTCTAGGTGCTTACCCATTGTCTCTTGAGACAAGGAGGCCAAAAGGAAAGGAAGGATTTAAACTAATTGGATGAATAAATTTAAATGAACTTACCTTGAATCTTCCGGGCCCGCTGTGATCCTTAGTGCGGCGGCCAGCACTCTCGTGCCTTCAATTCCCTGTCTGGGGAAAACCAGCGGGACACTAGTGGGGAAGGGGGAGGATTTAAGATTTCCAATGCGAGGGGAGGGGGGAATGGGGTAAAATAAACGTAATGAGTGTAGGGGATGGTGGGAAGGGGTGAACTTTAAACTTTGTGCAGTCTGCGGGGGGCTGGAGGTGTGAGGGGAAGGTCAGATTTAACAGGTAAGTATTTTTGTGGGGGAAAGGGCTAATAGTCAATGTAATTGTTACTGGGGCATGGGAAAGGAGCTTTAGAATTTTATGTGATAAATGTTTTGCCGGGGGTGGTGGGTATTTTTAAAAATGTAGATATGCCTGCAGAGCTGACTGCCCTTTAAAAATGGTGCAGCACCTGCGCATAGGCAGCTGACGCCATTGCTGGTGTCGGACAGCCCGCCCCGCCATGTGATTGGGGGGGGGGGGGGGGGCGGCGTGGGCCGCCCCAGTCACTTAAATGACTTGCTGCGCCCTGGTAGTTCTCAGGCGTGCGGCCTGCAAATGCGGGCCGCCATTTTTTAATCTCACCACCAAGAGTAACAATGAGCCTTGAAAATCCAGCCCATGGATTTGTTGTTGATGGAAGAATAATGATGTTTTCGTAACATTGGGCTAAATTTTAAAGGCCCTCCGCCGCCTCGGATTGCTTCTGTGGGGGGGGTGGGGTGGTGTGATGAGAAGGGGTAAAGGACAAAGGTGCCGGACTTTGGGGCAGGGATAGGTCAAATTTTCAATATAGGAATATCGGGGGCGGGGGAAGGGCAGGAATGTTGTGAAATGCCATCCGGGGGGGGAGGGTGAGAAAATACATGGAAAGGTCATTTCATTCATTTTTCCACAACTTTCCATTAACTGGTCCTTTAAATTTTAAATTTATATTGAGGGCTGTAAGCCCTTTAAAACTGGCACTGGCGCCTGCGCATTGGCGCCAGAAGCCATTGCCGACGACGGCCTGCCTGCCACCACCATGTCATCGCGGGGGGCAGGCGCCGCGGCCATATTAATGAGCTGCCGCATTTTAAATTGTGACACCGTCCCCTACTTCGGCGGCGGAGTCTTAAAATGCAGCTCATTGTCTTCATTCATCAGCATAATCTCATGATTAAATAATGCTAGTAAAATTTCATTATTAATTAACAAAACAGAGCAGCTTAATCTTTCCTTAATATTGCTACATTACAGCAGGCGGGAGATTCTCTGGGGTGAGACAGACCACCAATACTGTAAAACAGGCAAACTCTACTAAGTGGGCTGAATTCTATAAGCCCGCTGAAAAACATGGTGGCCCGCCCGCCCGCACTGGCCACACGCCAAAGAGCCACTGTGGTTCCAAGCCTGTGCGGTAATGCTACTTTCAAAGAGCTGTCAGCCCTACCAGGACATTTAAATATTTCAAGTGAAATTGAATTAAAATAAATAAATACATTTCTTTTGCCCCTCTCCCACCACCCCCATATCAATTAAATTAATTAGTTGTCCTTCACCCCCAAAAACACTTAGCTTCACAATCTGACCTTCCCCTGCAAACTGCACAAACTTTAAACAATAACCCTTCCCACAATCCTGTACACCCATGACGTTCATTTGACCCCATCCCCACCCCTCTCCTGCACTGAGAAATCTACCTCCTACCCCTTCCCCATCAGTTTTGTGCCACGTTTCCCCGGACGGGGATCCAAAGATGTGGCAGTGCCGACTGCTGGGGTAAAGATAGAAGCTGGACTTCAGGAGGCAATATTTAAATAGCAGTACCATCACCGAGCGGCGGGTGGGTCGCCATGAGGCCTTGCCGCCACCAGCAATATCGGGCCTGGCCCTGCCAATGTCGAGGTCTGTGACAGGCCTCATCTCGGGCCATCTTCATGTCCACCCTGTATGGATCCTAACATCAAGGCTTCTATAGAATCCAGCCCAGTGTACAAGAGATAAGGCAATCAATAGTTGACAGTGAGTTACTTGGTTGAGTGATTTGTCATAAACTATCAAAACAAAGGGAAAATTCTTGGTGAACATTAGCAGAACTCTGGGTTTAAATGACTTGAAACCAGTTCTCAGGTATTTGTTCTTTACAAAATGTAATTTATCGTTTGATTTGCAACAACTTCCGCCTTTAATTTAGTGAAATGCCTCAAAGCACTTCACAAAGCGAATAGACAATTCATTCTACGAAATAGCGTTTATCAGTTGATTGAAAAGGTAGATTCTGAAAAAGTTTTTGGAGTTTGGGTCAAGATTTATATATGGAAGGTTAAAGCCTTTGTCACTGCCACTGGAGTAGAGGAAAGGTCTGTCACAGCAGACCAAAGTTGGAAGGGTGATTGATGCAAGCTGGAAGAGGCTGCTGAGAATATGCTGGGTGAAGCAGGGATTCTGAGTAGAGCATAACATGCATAGATGAATAACTAATAAAGGTAATGGAACATATTTGCTGCAACAGGGCAATAAAGAGCATTCACTGTTAGTTAGATTGTCCTGCCCATTTCACCTCAACGATATGCAAGCTGATAACTTTGTATTGAGGGAAATTGAGCTTCTGAAAGCTGAATGAAGAGGAAAAGCAACTCTGTCTCTCCTTAACCAATCAGACTGAAGGATTGTGAAATTTACAGCACAGGGATTACAAAGGAAGTATAAATTAGAGTGGGTGAATTCAATGCCAAATTAGGTAGCGAGAGGGAAACAAAGATTGGATTAAAAGAGAGAGAATAAAGGAAAGGAAAAGTGAAAATAATTTTACATTTTACGTGTAAATTATCCAACAATAATTAAAACCTGGAGGAATAGACTCTACACTTGTAATAGTTAATTTTCAGTGCCAGAGATTCATTGACAATAAATAGCACTTTGCACATCATTACAAGGATTTCTGACAGCTAAACCAGTTTTAACTAAATATGCGCAGACCTTAACTGGCTCCAAGACAAGCTCCTTGTGTCACTTCAGCCCAGCTCTAACTTTCTGTAGCAAGTTCAATTCTTGGTTACCATGCAAATACATTAACTTCATGCCATTCAATGTATTTAACGGTGAGACCAGACAAGTAAGATGCTGTTTTTGCAAAGCCAGCAGCAAAGTGGAGCAACTCAGGCAACAGCATTTGTATTTCCACATTTAGCATGTGCAACTGCTGATATGCCCAAGGTGGGAGAAGTGCACTGTCTTTTCTCATTCCACTTCTCCACAGGTCTCAACATATATTTAAATGTTTACCCAGTTACTGATGCAGTGAATCATATACTTTACTCTTTATCGCAGAATAAACTACACCAATCAGGTTTATTTAATGAACAACAAAATTATCAGTTTATTATAAAACAAGACATATCTAGTAATGAAGCAAAGCATGAACATACAGATTGAAATATGGAAGTTCCTTTTTAAAATCCCCACACACAAACTCACACACGCACTGCAAAAATACAGAAATTCTCTCTTCAGAGGTCCGTTACAAGAAAAAGACAAGAATACTTTGGCCAAATACTTGCTAATTCTTGAAGAAAAAAGAGAAGATATGGAAAGATGTCAGTGGTCCCTTTTGGTCTGGCGTCTGGGTATATGGTGATGGGTCACTGGGATCTTTTTAGATGCATTCATTCTGGAGATGTCGAGAAATCATCTGGTACGCTTTCCATGAGAAATATGGTATCAGGGGTTTCAGCCAGCACACACTTGAATCGTGGGGTTTTTCCAAAGACAAGGGGAAAGAGAAGCTGACACACTGGACTTCTCAGGGTCTCAGAGAGGTGCAGACAAAGGTGAGCTGGCAGGCCAAACCAACAACCATCTTCAAAATAGTTCACACCCCAACTGAACTGAAAACAATCCAAGCTCCAAACAGCAAGTTAACCTCTTGACCTCCATAAACTTTGACATGTGGCTTCTCTGTAAACAGCTCCCTTTAATCCAAGGTTCCTGCTATTGTTTTATCTTAAGGGAGGTGATCTCCAGTAGAGGTTGGTTTCAGCACTCCTTGATTATGCCAGAAAGTGTTTCAGTCAAGTGTCCTTTCAAAAACCCCAGTGAAAAAACAAAGCCCAGGATTTCTTCAGGCTTCCAAATGAATCCATTTCCCCAATTAAACACAAGTCCTTAAAAACTTATCTTCTTTGGCCTCCTTATCTCGAGAGACAATGGGTAAGCGCCTGGAGGTGGTCAGTGGTATGTGGAGTAGCGCCTGGAGTGGCTATAAAGGCCAATTCTAGAGTGACAGGCTCTTCCACAGGTGCTGCAGAAAAATTTGTTTGTCGGGACTGTTACACAGTTGGCTCTCCCCTTGCGCCTCTGTCTTTTTTCCTGCCAACTGCTAAGTCTCTTCGACTCGCCACACTTTAGCCCCGCCTTTATGGCTGCCCGCCAGCTCTGGCGAACGCTGGCAACTGTCTCCCACAACTTGTAATCAATGTCACAGGACTTCATGTCGCGTTTGCAGACATCTTTAAAGCGGAGACATGGACGGCCGGTGTGTCTGATACCAGTGGTGAGCTCGCTGTACAATGTGTCTTTGGGGATCCTGCCATCTTCCATGCGGCTCACATGGCCAAGCCATCTCAAGCGCCGCTGACTCAGTAGTGTGTATAAGCTGGGGATGTTGGCCGCCTCGAGGACTTCTGTGTTGGAGATATGGTGTTGCCACCTGATGCCAAGTATTCTCCGGAGGCAGTGAAGATGGAATAAATTGAGACGTCGCTCTTGGCTGACATACGTTGTCCAGGCCTCGCTGCCATAGAGCAAGGTACTGAGGACACAGGCTTGATATACTCGGACTTTTGTGTTCCGTGTCAGTGCGTCATTTTCCCACACTCTCTTGGCCAGTCTGGACACAGCTGTGGAAGCCTTTCCCATGCGCTTGTTGATTTCTGCATCTAGAGACAGGTTACTGGTGATAGTTGAGCCTAGGTAGGTGAACTCTTGAACCACTTCCAGAGCATGGTCGCCAATATTGATGGATGGAGCATTTCTGATGTCCTGCCCCATGATGTTCGTTTTCTTGAGGTTGATGGTTCGGCCAAATTCGTTGCAGACAGCCGCAAACCTGTCGATGAGACTCTGCAGGCACTCTTCAGTGTGAGATGTTAAAGCAGCATCGTCAGCAAAGAGGAGTTCCCTGATGAGAACTTTCCGTACTTTGGACTTCGCTCTTAGACGGGCAAGGTTGAACAACCTGCCCCCTGATCTTGTGTGGAGGAAGATTCCTTCTTCAGAGGACTTGAATACATGTGAAAGCAGCAGGGAGAAGAAAATCCCAAAAAGTGTGGGTGCGAGAACACAGCCCTGTTTCACGTCACTCAGGATAGGAAAGGGGTCTGATGAGGAGCCACCATGTTGAATTGTGCATTTCATATTGTCATGGAATGAGGTGATGATACTTAGTAGCTTTGGTTGACATCCGATCTTTTCTAGTAATCTGAAGAGACCACGTCTGCTGATGAGGTCAAAGGCTTTGGTGAGATCAGTGAAAGCAATGTAGAGGGGCATCTGTTGTTCGCGGCATTTCTCCTTTATCTGACGAAGGGAGAACAGCATGTCAACGGTCGATCTTAAAAACATTTTATAAAAATAGAAGCCTCTTATAACACTGCCCCTTCCTGAAATTGCTGTAGCATTCATACATAAATAATAGTGAGGTCTATTATCCTCTTAATTTTTTTGACAGAAAATTATGGACCAATAATACTTGGGACCCAAAGGTATGTGGGATCACATTACTGATGCTTTTGTTTTATATTTTTTTTTCTGTAGTAGATCACCAAGAAACAAACGGTATGCTAAATTATCAAGTACAGTTATAAATATATGTGAAAAGTGCACTTGAATGATATTAAGCACATGTCTTAGCAGATCATTAAAGTAAAGTTTTGGCAACAATACTGCATGAATAATTTCAATAATAAAATGCTCTGATTCATTTTTAAATAATAATTGCAAAATGATTGAATCTTAATTTGCTGCTAATGTCATCATAAATTATTCCTCAAAAAATTGGAGAATGGAGTTAGCTGAAGCTGCAGTAGTGTTTGGCCCTTGTCTGCCAAGCATGTTGCAGGCTCTTTAAATTTGATGGATAGCATATGAAGAGCTGGGTGCTCCCCATATGCTGCACTAATTTTCATTCCAGCTATCACACTTTACTGTTAATATATCTGAGTTACGGTAAAAGAAAGAATTAAAATACAGTTCAAATCTCTTTATGAACGTTTCAGGAACAATACAAATAAAACAGTTCCTTTCATTTCAATGCAGCCTTACTGATCTTTCCAGAGTTCCAATTACATCAGTATTTTACAGCACATCATGCCTGAGGTCAGGTGAGTTAGTAACAAGGTGGTTTTCCTGGTTGATTTAATGTGGACTCTGAATGTACATTTACATTAATCTTTAGGGCACTCGAACATTTTTTGTCATGCAACTCTTTGGCCCCTTCATCCACCACCCTGTCAGATATTAAATCCTGAATGAGCCAGAATGTTCTCCAGCTCAATATCAGTTAAGATAGAAGGCATCCTATTCAGTTTCTCTCAACACACCATCCTGACTTGGAACTATATCACCGTTCCTTCATTGTCGCGGGGTCAAAATTCTGGAACTCCCTCCTAACAGCACTCTGGGTCTACCTACACCACATGGACTGCAGCGGTTCAAGAAGACAGCTCACCACCACCTTCTCAAGGGCAATTAGGGATGGGCAATAAATGCTCGCCTAGCCAGTGATGCCCATATCCCAGGAACGAATAAAAAAAAAGAACTTTTGTGCTTCTTCCTGGCTGTTTCCTCAGGCTGTACCCAATGGTAAACAACTTCACCGTCCTGTTCAACCCTAAGCTAAGCACCAAAGCCGATATTCATCCCATCACCATAGCTGCCTATCTCCACCTCCACAACATCATCTGCCTATGTTCCTTCCTATATTACCCCTTCCACTGCTAAACTTTCATCCGTGTCATGGTCACCTCACAGCTTGATTTCTTAAATGCTAATATTGTCAGCTTCCCAAGCTCTACCATCAGCTTCAATTATTCCAAAAGTCTTCCTTAGTATTGAATCCTATAATAAGTCCTAAATTTTTATCGTTCTGTCCTTACTAGTCCTCATTGGATTACCCCAGTGTATCATCTTTAAAATGTTCATTTTTATGTGCTCAAAATTCCTCCATGACTTTTCTGCACCCTACCTCTCTGATGCAAGTTGTTATTTCTGTTATATGTTGGCAATTAAATAATGCTGGTTGAGTTGCACTGACTTGTCGTGTTATAAATTAGGTGTAGTTGTGTGTGCATTGGCTGTCTGAATTTCAGACGCTGCCTGGATGCCAAGTGTGTGGTCTACCTTGCCTGCTGAATGCACTTAAATCTACTAAATAGCGCAAGACCCCACACAATTCAAACTTTGAGCTTGCTCATATTGGCAAAGGGTAAACACAACTCAGGAACTTATTCCAGAAAATAAGAGAGTCACCCATAAGCTGACTGCACATCATCCAGCGACTCATTAGAGAGTGGCTCTGGAGGAAAGCAAGGGAGCAAGTCACTTGACTACCCTCTTGGCTGTAGATGGTTCATGGTCAGCTGGTTCCTGTTTGGGAAAAGGGAGAAAGTACGATTGCTGTGAAGTCCTCACAATAAAGCAATATTATCATATAATGCAATAGTATTCATTGCTGAAGTGATTTATTTTCTATATCCTTTAAGTGTCAAAGTCTGTAGACAGCTAAAAACCATTGAAGGAAAGAGTTGTCTGCAAACTTCATGAGGGGACTTCCTGACAGAGGACAATGGCTTACTCTTGAAAATAGTTATGATAGGAGTTTTGCGTGCTTTTTTCCTGATGGTTCATTTACTTACATAAGAACATAAGAAATAGGCGCAGGAGTAGGCCATTCAGCCCCTCTAGCATTCCCTGCCATTCAATAAGACCATGGCTGACCTGCCCCAGACCTCAACTCCTCTTTCATGCCAGCTCCTTATAGCCCTCAACTCCCCAATATTTCAAAAATCTATCTACCTCCTCCTGAAATACTTTCAGTGATTTAGCCTCCGCAACTCTCTGGGGTAGAGAATTCCAGACATTCACTGCCCTCTGAGAGAAGAAATTCCTTCATATCTCAGTTTTAAATGAGTGTCCCCTTATTCTGTAACTGTGTCCCCTAGTTCGAGATTACCCCACCAGTGGAAACATCATCTCTACATCTACCCTGTCAAGCCCCCTCAGAATCTTGTATGTTTCAATAAGATCACCCCTCATTCTTCTAAACTCTAATGAATAAGGCATAACCTGTTTAGCCATTCTTGATAAGTTAACCCCTTCATCCCAGAAATCAGCCTAGTGAATCTCTTTGGAACTGCCTCCAATGCCAGTATATCCTTTCTTAAATACGGGGACCAAATCTGTACACAATACTCCAGGTGCGGTCTCACCAACACCCTGTACAGTTGTAGCAAGACTTCCCTATTTTTAAACTCCAACCCCCTGGTAATAAAGGCCAAAATTCCATTTGCCTTCTTAATTACTTGCTGCACCTGTGTGCTAACCTTTTGTGTTTCATGCACAAGAACACCAGATCCCTCTGTGCTGCCCTTTTTTGAAGTCTCTCTCCATTTAAATAATAGTCTGCCTTTTTTAGATTAGATATACAGCACTGAAACAGGCCCTTCGGCCCACCAAGTCTGTGCCGAACATCAACCACCCAAACATCCCCACCTGTCCCTATATTTCCCTACCACCTACCTATACGAGTGACAATTTATAATGGCCAATTTACCTATCAACCTGCAAGTCTTTTGGCTTGTGGGAGGAAACCGGAGCACCCGGAGAAAACCCACGCAGACACAGGGAGAACTTGCAAACTCCACACAGGCAGTACCCGGAATCGAACCCGGGTCCCTGGAGCTGTGAGGCTGCGGTGCTAACCACTGCGCCACTGTGCCGCCCAACATTCTTCCTACCAAAGTGCATGACCTCATACTTTCCTACATTAAACTCCATCTGCCAAGTTTTTGTCCAGTCACTCAACCTATCTATTCCTTATGTCCTCATCACAACATGCCTTCCCATCTATTTTTGTATCGTCAGCAAATTTGGATATATTACACTCTTCCCCCTCCTCCAAGTCATTAACATAGATAGTAAATAATTGAGGCCCTAGGACTGATCCTTGCGGCACTCCACTAGTTAGTTACGTCATCCAACCTGAAAAAGACACATTAATCCCGACTTTCTATCTTCTGTGAGTTAACCAATCCTTAATCCATGCCAATACATTACCCCCAATACCCTGAGCTCCTATCTTGTGCAATAATCTTTTATGTGGCACCTTATCAAATGCCTTCTGAAAATCTAAATACACTACATCTACCAGTTCCTCTTTATCAACTCTGCTTGTTATATCCTCAAAGAACTTTAGCAAATTTGTCAAACATTATTTGCCTTTCACAAAACCATGTTGACTCTGTTTGATTGCGTTCAGCTTTTCTAAATGTCCTGCTCTTTCTTCCTTAATAATGGACTCTAGCATTTTCCCAATGACCAATGTTAGGCTGACTGGCCTATAGTTTCCTGCTTTTTGTCTCCCTCCCTTCTTTTGAACAGGAGCGTCACATTAGCAGTTTTCCAATTCGCTGGGATCCTCTGGCAATTCAGTGAGTTCTGGAATATTTCGACCAATGCCTCCACTATCTCTGCAGCCACTTCCTTTAAGACCCTTGAATATAGGCCATCAGTTCCTGGTGACTTGTCTGCCTTTAGTTCCATTAGTTTGTCCCTCAGGATAGAGAGTATTACAAGATCTTTCCTCCCATTAGCTCCTTGCTCATCTGATATCTGTGGGATGTTTATAGTGTCCTCCACCATGAAGACCGATGCAAAATATTGGTTTAAATTATCTGCCATTTCCCTGTTCCCCGTTATCAGTTCTCCAGTCGCATCCTTCAAGGGTCCCATGCTCACTTTAGCTACTCTCTTCCTTTTTATATACCTGTAGAAGCTCTTGCTATTTGTTTTTATATTTCTTGTCAATTTAATTTCATAATTAATTTTCTCCCTCTTTATGAGATTTTTAGACATCCACTGCTGGTTCCTAAAAATTCCCAATCCTCTGGCCTACCACTACTTTTTGCAGCTTTGTAAGCCTTAGTTTTTGATTGAATACTCTCCTTGATTGCCTTTGTTATCCATGGGTGGTTCATCCTTCTCATCGAGTCCTTTTTGACTGGGATAAATCTTTGCTGAGCGTTATGAAATATTTACTTAAATGCCTGCCACTACTCATCCACTGACCTTCCCCTTAGTCTATTTTCCCAGCCATTTTTAGACAGCTCTTTCTTCATACCTCTGTAATTGCCCTTGTTTCAGATAAGGACACGGCTTTGAGACCTGATTTGCTCGCCCTCAAACTGAATTTGAAATTCTACCATGTTGCGATCGCTACCCCCTAGAGGATCCTTAACTACGATATCTCTTATTAATCCTACCTCATTGCACATTACTAGATCTAAAATAGCTTGTTCCCGGGTAGGTTTTACAACCTATTCTAAGTAGCAATCCCTGATGCACTCTACAAATTTGTCTTCCTTGTTACCTCTGCCAATCTGATTTGTCCTGTCAATATGCAGATTAAAATCACCCATGACAATTGTAGCGCCCTTCTTACATGCCTCCGTTATTTCCCAATTTATACTTTGTCCTACAGTGAGGCAACTCTTCGGGAGCCTATAGACCACTCCTACCCGTGACTTCTTCCCCTTGCTATTTCTTATTTCCACCCAAACTAATTCCACATCACCATCTATTGCACCTATATCACTACTCACCACCGCACTGATACGTTCCTTTATTAACAAAGTTACCCCACCTCCTCACCTTCTTTTCCTTTTTGCCTATTTTTCCGGAATGTCGAATACCCTTGAATATGAACGAGTGAATAAAAAGGTATCAAAGTGAAACTCTGCTTAATCGCCACTTCTGAGACAGACCATAGAAAGTCTCTAATGCATGTCATGCAGTGATGTAATTGAGAGAAAAAAAATTACATTTTATGTAATTGTATCCTCTTGTGTTTTTCAAGATTCACAAAGACATAAGCTTCCTCAGATTGGGGGAAACTCATCCAAAGTAGCATATATTCAAACCTATGCTGTCACAAGGCGAACCTTCAGCAGATTGTTTTAGACTTGTGAGAGCGGGAACAAGCAGAAGTAGTCTCAAACTATCTTCTCTTTCTGCAGTCTCATATGATCCCCAATAAATTGTCTTGCATCCCTCTGTCACCTCCAGGTGCTATGTTCTAGCAAGTAAAAATTTCTTTAGAAGGCTGATTTATTTCACTAATAGGCATGCTTAGAAAACTGTTTGCCCCAGTAAAGACTATCTAGCTAAACAGCTTTATGCACTTTTAACACATTTTAAACAAATGTGGTGATAGACATTTTTACTCCTGGCTCAGCAATTAGCTGGAATTTGCAGGATATTGGTGGATTCATTATACGTATTAAATTTCCAAATTAGTTTGTAATTTCACTCTTCGAAACGGTAGTGGATAATTTTTGATTTTGTTTCCTTCCTATTTTTGGAAGTTGGTTTGTATTTTCTCCGTTCTCCTTTTAGGCTTCCCAGACAAGGTAATATTTCCAGTTGAGATGGTTAATATATGAGCTACTTCTAGGGCCTGAATTTTCGGGGCCCCCTGAAGACAGGAATGGAGGAGGGGGGCCCTGAAAATATCGAGGCCGGGCGGCGTGTCAATTTCAAGGCGCTGATACCCGGGGCAGGCAATAATGAGAAACGCATGTGGAAAGATCGACAGTTTAATTGAAGGCAGGCATGTAAACGGTGGGGAGCTAGCCATGACTGCCCCAGGGCATCACCCTGGCCCCAAAGGAGGGTCAGCAGGACAAGGGGGACTGGGTACTTGGTAAGGGGGTGCCCTTGGTGCTGCACAGTTGGCAGGGAGAGTGGATACTCAGCTCTTGAGCTTTGAATGGGGTCGGCATCCCCCGGCATCACGGGTGCAGAAGAGCAGGGGGCAAGGTTGCCAAGGACAATTGGGCAGTCACTTGCTCTGAAGGAAGGCTCAAGCTGGCAAAGGGGTCATGTCTGTCAGATTTTGGGCCAATGTTGATGAGGTGAAACACCCTTCACAGGAAAGGTGGAGCCCTAGGCGTCAGGAGGGCATGGGACAGGAAAGAAGGGCAGGAAGGCAATGGAGACCAAAGCCTCAGCTCAGGCTGAAGACGGGACTACCTGGAAATGACCAAGGGGGCACGGGTAACCTTCCCAGCCCTTTCAAAATCATAACTGCAACCCCTTAAAAGCTCATAACCAGCTTTTAAACTATCTTAATTGGCCTGAATTGGAGGGAGAGTGGGATTCCTACCCCACTCTCTCATAACAAAGGCAATGTAATAATTGTGGGGGATTTTAATCTTCATATAGACTGGGACAATGAAATTGGCAGGAGTGATCTAGAAAATGAGTTTGTAGAATGTTTTTGGGACAGTTTCTTGGAGTACCAAATTGTGGGGCCAACTGGGGATAAAGCTATCTTAGATCCTAGTATTGTGTCATGAAGTAGGGTTAAATTCGCAATGTCATAGCAAAAGATCCATTGTGAAATAGTGATCATAACACCATTGAATTCCATATTAAGTTTGAAAGTGACATGCTCCAATCACAAACAAGAATCTTAAACTGACACATAGGCCTGAGGAAAAAACTGACCACAGTAACTTGAGTAAATCGACTCAAACATATGGCGGTAGATGAGCAGTTGGAAACCTTAAAGAAACAATCCAAAATGTTCAACAAAAATACATTCCTTTGAAAAGCAAAACCTCAGCAAGAAAGGCCCACCCGTGAAAGTTAAGGATAGTATTAGATTAAAAGATGAGACTTACAATGTTGCAAAAAAGAGTAGCAAGTTTGAGAGTTGGGAGTGTTTTAAAAACCAGCTAAGGGCCAACAAAAAGTTGATAAAAAAGGAAAAAATAGAATATGAGAGTAAACTGGCCAGTAATATAAAAACAGATTGTAAGAGCTTTTCTAGGGATATAAAAAAGGAAGAGAGTAGCCAAAGTAAACGTTGGTCCCTTAGAAGCAGAGACAGGAGAAATTATGATGGGGAAAAAGGAAATGGCAGAGGCATTGAACAAATATTTTGTGTCTGTTTTCACAGTAGATGACACAAGTTCCATACCAGAAATAGACAGTAACCTAGGGGCAAAAAAGAGTGAAGAAATTAAGGAAATTCATATCAGCAGAGAAAAAGTCTAGGAAAAACTTAAGGGAATAAAATCTGGAAAATCTCGAGGACCTGATGACCTACAGCCTGGGGTTCTAAAAGGGATAGATGCAGAGATAGTGGATGTGCTAGCTATGATTTTCCAAAATTCCTTAGATTCGGGAACGGTCCCATCAGATTGGAAGTTGTCAAATATTACACCACTTTTCAAGAAAGGAGGGAGAGAGAAAACATGGACGGCACAGTGGCGCAGTGGTTAGCACCGCAGCCTCACAGCTCCAGCGACCCGGGTTCAATTCTGGGTACTGCCTGAGTTGGGTTTGCATGTTCTCCCTGTGTCTGCGTGGGTTTCCTCCGGGTGCTCCGGTTTCCTCCCACATGCCAAAGACTTGCAGGTTGATAGGTAAATTGGCCATTATAAATTGCCCCTAGTATAGGTAGGTGGAGGGAATTATAGGGACAGGTGGGGATGTGGTAGGCATATGGAATTAGTGTAGGATTAGTATAAATGGGTGGTTGATGATCGGCACAGACTCGGTGGGCCGAAGGGCCTGTTTCAGTGCTGTATCTCTAAACTAAACTAAACTATGGGCCAGTTAGCC
Source organism: Heterodontus francisci (assembly GCF_036365525.1). Lineage (NCBI taxonomy): Eukaryota > Metazoa > Chordata > Chondrichthyes > Heterodontiformes > Heterodontidae > Heterodontus > Heterodontus francisci. The sequence continues at coordinate 57,484,699 of NC_090380.1, forward strand.
TAACATCAGTTTTTGGGAAAATGCTGGAACCTATTATTAAGGAAGTCTTAACAATGCACTTAGAAAAGCACAGTATGATTAGAACAATTCAACATGGTTTTACTAAAGGGAAATCCTGTTTGACAAAATTATTAGAATTTTTTGAGGATGTAACTAGTAGGGTAGATAAAGGGGAACCAATAGATGTAGTATACTGAATTTCCAAAAGGCATTTGATAAGGTGTCACACAAAAGGTTAATAGGCAAGATAATGGCTCATGGAGTTGGGGGCATGAGAGGATTGGTTATCAGACCAGAAGTAACGAGTGGCATAAACAATGCCCATTTTCAAGTTGGCAGTAAATAGTGAAGTGCCACAAGGATCAGTGCTGGGGCCTCAGTTATTTACAATCTATGTTAATGACTTAGATGAAGAGACAAAGAGTAATGTATCTACCCTGATGATACAAGGGTAGGTGGAAAGGTAAGTTGTGGGGAGGACACAGGGAGGCAGCAAAGAGATATAGACAGGTTAAGTGAATGGACAACAAGATGGCAGATGGAGCATAATGTAAATAAGTGTGAAGTTATTCACTTCGGTCAAAAGAATAGAAAAGCAGAATATTTTTTAAAAGGTGTGCAACTTGTAAGTGTCGATATTCAAAGAGACGTGGCTGTGCTTGTACAAGGAACACAGAACATTAACATGCAGGTACAGCAAGCAATTAGGAAGGCAAATGGCATGTTGGCCTTTATTGCAAGGGGATTGGAGTACAGGAATAAAGAGGTCTTACTACAATTGTGCAGGGTTTTAGTGAGACCACATTTGGAATATTGTGTGCAGTTTTGGTCCCCACATCTAGGAAAGGATATACTTGCATTAGAGGCAGTACAGCGAAGGTTCACTAGATTGGTCCCTGGGATGAAGGGGTTGTCCTATGATGAAAGGCTAAGTAAATTGGGCCTGTCTTCTCTGGAGTTTAGAAGAGTGAGAGGTGATCTCATTGAAACTTATAAGATTCTAAAGGGGCTGCATATGGTCGACACTGAGAGATTATTTCCGCTGGTTGGGGAATCTAAAGCACTGCGGCACAGTCTCAGGATAAAGGGAGATCATTTAAGACTGAGATGAGGAGAAATTACTTCACTCAAAAGGTTGGGAATCTTTGAAATTCTCTATCCCAGAGGGTTGTGGATGGTCCATTGTTGAATACATTTAAGACTGGGATAGAAAGATCTTTGGTCATTCAGGGAATCAAAGGATATGGCGAGTGGGCAGGAAAGTGAAGTTGAATCCTAAGATCAGCCATGATTGTATTGAATGGCGGAGCAGGTTTGATGGGCCATATGGTCTACACCTGCTCCTATTTCTTGTGCCCTTCCCCCATGCTGTTCATTATTGCTGACACCTGGATCAGTGCCATGAAATCAGCACGCTACCTGGCACAACTATTTTTGTGCCCCCCCCATCCCCACATCCATTTCCTCTTAGAGGGGCCCAGAAAATTCAGCCCCTAGTGCCTTAGGAAACTGCATCTGTCTCGGTAGATGGTCACAGACATCTGTGCCCTTTTCCCTGAAGACCTCGCACCTTGCAGCAATGGTCACCATGCCCTGCCAGTGACTGTCAAATCCACTGTGGTCTTGAACTTCTTTGGTTCTGGCTTCTTCCAAGGATCAGCCATGGACCTTAGTGGCATCTTAAAAATGGTTGCACACCACTGTATCTTGCTGGTCACTGATCTCCTCTTTGCCAGAGCTGGACAGCTCATTCATTAACCACAGAGGGCATTGGGTTTCGCCTCCATTGCTGCATTCCCCAGGTGCAGGACATCATCGACAGCACCCACGCGGCCATCAAGGCACCCAGTGACCGGCCAGTAAGATCCATCAACAGGAAGGGCTTCTATTCCCTCAACATCCAACTGGTCTACAATCACAAGAGCTTCCTGCATGTGTGCGTTTGCTTTCCTGGCAGCTGCCGTGCCTCCTTCATCCTCCACTAGTCCAGGCTGCCTCAGATCTTCACTCCAACCCTCAAAACGTGTGGATGGATCCTTGGGGACATGGGAAATCCCTTAAAGAGATGGCTACTGACCTCTCTATGGGAGCCGCAGACAGAAGCACAGAGGCGATACAATCAATGCCACCTGTTCAGCAGGACAGCCATTGAGTAGGCCAGTGGGCTTCTGAAGATGCAATTCCAGTGCCTGGACCAGTCACCTGGTGCCCTGCAGTACCCTTCTGCAATGTTCTTAGTCATTCAGGTGGTCTACAGTGTTCTCCATAACATGGCCCTCTAGAGAGGGGTGGACCTTGAGAATGGTGAGGTCCTGGAAGGAGACAGCTCATCGAAGGAGGAGTAGGCGATAAGAGAGGAGGATGAATTGGAGGCAGAGGGAGTTGACGCTGAACAGAGAGATACCCCTGCTGCACGACGAGGTGGCCTCCTCCTGCTGCCCTCCGGGAAGAGGAACCCCTCGTCTCCCTCAGGGCCTCCACCATTAGATCCAGGTCGGCAATGATGAAGGGCGGATTGGCCATGCACAGGTGCTAGGCCTCTGGCTCCCCTGTGACATTTCACTTCCCTTGGGTGAAGTGGAAGGCTTTGGCACAAACCACAGATCTCTCCCTCAGGATAATCAGTAGCTTCAGTGATAGTTGCTGAGGGGTGTCTAAATGGGTTCCACACTTCGGGCTGAATTTTGTTCTCCCGCTGCCAGGAGTGGCGACAGGCGAAGAAAATGGTGGCCTGCACACACGGGCTGCTCGCTGCCGCAGTCTTGCGTGTGGCGGCTCATTTAAATATGCAGGGCGGGCTGCCCCCCCCGTGCAAATCACGTGGCGGGTGAGATCGCAGCGATGCCGTAAATGGCGTAAGCTGCTTCTGTGCAGCTGCTGGCGCCACTTTTAAAGGGATGCCAGACCTGACTAGAGACTACAGAGTTGAACCCAATACCCCACCCCCCCACTACACTGCAAATAATTATACGCCCCATCCCCCCTCCAAAACACTTAGATTGCAGAGTTGCTGTCTCCCCCTCCCACAACTGCACGAAGTGCAGAGGCCACCCCTCCCCTCCCTCCTCCTAACACTACAAATTCAGAGTTGACCCCGGTATCCCCCCCCCAACTGCACTAACAATCCTAAGTTCCCCCCTTCCCCACCTCGATGGTACCAGCTTTCTCTGGACAGGAAAGTGATGGCGCGTGAGAGCTGCCTGTCGCACGGAAGATCCCGAACTGCAGGTAACATCACAGGGAATTGTATTTAAATGTATTCCTTTATTTAAATATTTAAAGTCGGGTCCCATCACTGAGTGGTGGGGGGCTGCCACGGAGCCACGCCACCGCCGGGAAAATTGGGCCCGGCAATCGCGTTGTGGGCTCCATGACGGGCTGCTGCCGCTCCACTCTTCCACCCCTCCCCACCACAGAGCCCTATGTCAGGAGCAGAACAAAAGTTAGCCCTTCATCTGACCCACCTCCATTCCCACCCCCACTGGCTCTAAGTGCACAGAAACCCATCTCCTTGTCAATTAAGGCCTCACCGCCGTGAAAATCTGAACTTTATTCATTTTCCCACTGGAGGTGGCTTTCTGACCTAAAAACAGAGCTGGCTCCTGTTTCTCACCTCTGTGGCAAAAATTCAGTCTCAAGTCTTCAGAGTCCTATTTTTATGGTGTCAGTAAGGAGCCTTCTGTGTACATGACCTGGTTGACTAATCCTCTGATTTTCTCATGTGGGGACACACCCAGGCTGCCCATCAACTCCCCCAGTGGATGAGCTGAAATTGTAAAGTTAAGACACAAAGACACTAAGTAATTGCCTGTCTGAAGTACAGTGGAATTAGTTCGCCAATACATTCATGGCCGCAGCAACCTTGTATTGAAGTATTGAATTCTTAAAATCTGCCTTTCTTTCACTTTTGTTGTGTGAGTAAAATACTGCAGATGCTAGAGGTTTATTTACCTGAAGTATGTGTAGTGACAGACCACCAGAAACTTAAATGGCAAATGAGTTCTCATTGGCAGACTTTAAGAGATTGCATACAATTTTTTTGGAGGAGAGCATTATCAATTTTTTATTGGTATTTGTCAGCCAGTTCCAAATAGATAATGTTAAAGATATAACATTATTCTGCTGCTTCAATTACTTTTGCAACCTCATTAAGTTCTTTGTGGATAAAAGTACCAATTTGTTTTTTGGGATTAATTCATTGTTGGAGTTCAGGCAAAATATTGTCAAGGGTTTTGCTCATTTTATTCATTGTGGAGCTTTTAACTGTAGTAATTCCTCTGTGATTTATAATTGATGGTGTAAGGTAACAATGGCTGGTAAATCACATCTAGTTTATAAGTAGCACATTACTGGAATTAACTTCTAAAAGTTAAAAGGTTTGGGACCATCATAAAAAGTTATGTCTGATGCCTGAGGTTGCTGTATAACATAACAAGGTTTACAGTTTGTATATGGTGAGTCACTGATAAGTTCACAGTTTTGAATATGCAAGATAACCCTGTGGTGCAGTGATACTTTGGGTAGATAAGATTGGCACCAGTTCATTGACTTCCTTGAGAATGAGCTACCATCTGTTTCTGTCACTCTCTTACTCTGATTGTCTTCGACTCATTCTGGTTTAGCTAACATTGAATGCATATGTTTCTCTATCGGTAGACTGCCAATATAGTCTCATGCAGTGCTCACAGACGTGACCTATTAAGTACAGTTGTGATGCGCTTTATGAACTTCTATCAGATTCAATCTTGAGCATTTCTTAATCTTGCTACTTTACTCTTAACCCTTTCTACTTTTGCAGAATTGCTTTGAAGCACTTTATAACCTGTTTATAACATTTGTGTAGAGCAAACAGGTCTATGCTCCACGTGAGCCTCCTCCCATTCTACTTCATGTAACCCTATCAATATGTACTTCTATTCCTTTTTCCCTCAAGTGTTAATCCAGCTTCTCCTTAAATGCATCAATGCTAGTCTCCTCAACTACTTCATATGGTGGCAAGATCTGCATTCTAGCCATTCTCTGTTTCTCCTGAATTCCTCATTGGATTTATTAGTGATTGTCTTATATTTATGAGCCATAGTTTTGGACTCTATCCTTTCTAGAATATTTTCTACACTCTTTGGAAACAGTTTAAATCTGGATCCTTCCTCCTGTGCCCAGAGAAGCATGTGTCAAAAATGATGATAGGCAAATTTCAAGTATCTTGATGAAAGGTAGACATTTGGTCAGTTCTATAACTCTAAAAAAAATTCTTAGCAACTTACTACAGCTGCAGGGCCATTTGCCTGACTTTGATCTCTTTTTGAAAGCCTCTCTGTTTATTCCATAGCTGTTTTCACAAGCAAATTGATCCATCAATTATCCTCCCAGGCTAGCCATTTCAACAGGTTTATCACATTTGTGGCCACAGCTTAATAAAACATCTTCGAATTCCTTTTAGGTTTTTCTAGGACTCAGCAGCATAGGGTAGAGAGCTGCTTTCTTACAATATTTCCAGCTGTGCACAACCTTCAATTTAAGTTTACATTGTCCAAGTAAGAATATTTTGGTTATTGTGCATATTTGGACATTATTTCACTTTATTCTTTTATTCTTTTGTAGCTCATAATTAAATATTGCATTTTATATGTTAATTTTACTAAATCTCAGAAGTATACCTACCTCACAACCAACGGAATCCAATAGCAATCTTCTGACAATGCAAATGAACTTTGTTCATTGCACAGTGAAAGTGGAGGAGGGATAATTATGAATGAAGTCATGATGGAATGGCTTTGTTTTGTGGTTTATCACCACAATGAGGAATTTTTTTGGACCTGGTCAGGTCTTACTAAAATGATAATTCTCCACACAGTCTCTCTCTACTTATTGCAATCAGCAATGTTGGTGCTCTGTAAAGCCTGTATCTACCCAATGAAAGAGTAACCAAAGTAAAGACCATGGCTATACAGACTACTAGCCTTGATTTTTTAAAATAATTATTTTACAACAAATTCAGAGGTATCAACCACATGATGTGGACTAGATAGTGTTGCTTCACCTCCATTGTCCAGTTGAGTGGGAATGCCTTCACTTGCTTCCACCACTAGTTTTCCAGTCTTGGCCAAGACATCCCCAGCAGTGGCTTCTCTTATTGCCCTTACAAAGTTATCTCTGGAGCCCCCAGGGATCTACCCCTCAGTGACATCGGGTTGCATTTTGTGGTACCGGACCGAAAAGGTGAGGGGAATCCTGCCTTGGCCATTTGAAGCCCTCGCTGATGCGATTCTTCGATGCCAGTCCAATTAACAGCCTGGCGCCACAATCGCCGTCCCTTTGAAGACAAAGATCCTGCCTCCAAGAGCTGCTGGTCAACCAGAGGGCTGGCAGCTCAATAGTATCTATAGCACCACCGAGAGCAGTGGCCACTGCCGGTACTGTAACAGGCCTTGGACCCAGGCCCAGCGCTGGAGACACGGACCAGATTACCCACAAAGGAGGGCCTCCCCCAAGCCAGCAGGGTGGTCACCTTGTTTTACAGGGCAACTTCCCCACATGGTGGAGGCTCTGCCCAGTTACTGGCTTACTGCCAGCGGCAGGGGGAAGAGGCCCTTTACTGGCTATTATTAGGCCTCTTAAGGGCCTCTATTGACCTCTGGATGGGAAGGCCATCTTCAGCCTATCCCACCCCCAACAAAATTGCTGTGCAAGAGGAAGGCGACAGACCTTCCACCTCCCCGCCTCCCATTGCAATTCTATGGACTGCACCCTCCCCCACCCCTCCAGCCTCCTAGCCCATCTCCTGGGGTGGCCTTAAAACTCATCCCATCATCTGAATACATTCTACATGTACCCAGTTCGACCTTACTGCAACATTATTTGACACCTCCAGATCCTTATTGTTGTCGGCCTGCTTGTCAGACTTCCAGTCCTGGATGAGCCGTAGGTGCCTCCCACTAAGTATTGTGAACCTGGAGCCATTGTCTTTGGCTCCCTCGAATAATCTGCTCCCTTGCCCGCCCATTTCATGATGCACCCTGGCCATTGTCTCAGGTTGAACCAGACTGTTTGTAACCACGCGCTCTTTGACCTTTAGCTGAACCTGCCTCTATAAATCTCCGCATCCAAAGCTGTCCATCAAGTCCCACTCACCCATCACTCCTATGTTCACTGAACTACATTGGCTCCTAGTCCTCCAACAACTCCAAGTGAAAATTCTCAGCCTCATATCCAAATCCCTTCACGGCCTCATCCCTCTCTAAATCTGTAAACACCTTCAGCCCTGCAACCATTCAAGAACTTTGAATTCCTCCAATTCTGGTGTTTCAGTTCTGTGGATGTCCATACCAATCCCCCATCAGACTCTTCAGTCAGGAGAGGACGACAGAACACGGTGAAATCATTTACAGCTTGGACATACTGAAACAACAAGGAGTCTACCATGATTGATCCCTTTGCACCACCATTGTCATCCATGCTTTCAGCCATCTAGGTCCTAAGCTATGAAATTCCTTCCCTAAACCTCTCCTCTTCTCTCTCCTCCTTAAATACTCTCCTCAAAGGCCATCTCCCTGATCAGCCTCTTCATTACCCCTGCTAATATCTCCTTCTTTAGCTCAATGTCAATATTTAGATTTAGATTTAGAGACACAACACTGAAACAGGCCCTTCGGCCCACCGAGTCTGTGCCGACCATTAACCACCCATTTATACTAATCCTACACTAATCCCATATTCCTACCACATCCTCACCTGACCCTATATTCCCCTACCACCTACCTATACAAGGGGCAATTTATAATGGCCAATTTACCTATCAACCTGCAAGTCTTTTGGCTGTGGGAGGAAACTGGAGCACCCGGAGGAAACCCACGCAGACACAGGGAGAACTTGCAAACTCCACACAGGCAGTACCCAGAATTGAACCCGGGTCGCTGGAGCTGTGAGGCTGCGGTGCTAACCACTGCGCCACTGTGCCATTGTGCCGCCCGCCTGGCTATGCTTCTGTGAACTGCCTTGGAATGTTTTCCTTCATTAACTGCAATATATAAATGTAAGTTGTGTGTAGATCAGACTAGGTACAGGGGGAGGTTCTCACAAGGACATTAGTGAACCAGTTCGACTTTATACACCAATCCAGCAGTCATGCCTTTTTTTTGTTACTAATTACAAGATTTATTGATTTCACTTTCACAAGCTTTGAGAGTAGGATTTGAACCCAAAACCTCTAAATTCTAGTCCTATACTGCAACTCCTATGCTACTGTACTCATAACTGTACAGCTTACGTCTTGGCAGAGTTCACCCGCAAGAGTGTTGAAGGGAAGTGGCTGATCTTTCAAGCCTCTACAGGATTATGACTGGATCAATGCCACAGGAGTTGCTGAGAGTTAAGCTAAATATCTCTATTTACGTCAGGAATACAAGAATTGCTGTAGCTATATTGATGAAAAATTCCCACATGCATCACCAGCAGCAAAGCTTCACAACTTGCTCTTCATGCCTGTGGTGCCCTCTCCTGGTGTTGTTACCAAGATCTTGGAAAATTTTGAACACAAGAGTTCAGCATCACTTAGTAGGGTTGATGGAATGTACATTAAGTTATAGAGAATCTGTGAGTGGTATGAGAGTACATCAGTACAAAATGTTTTTTGTGGTGTCAGCAGCCATTATAGTCAATTTTGTGAGAGACCCAGCCTGGTTACAGCAGCTTCCACTGTGCAATATATCAGGGCAGAAAAAAACAGGAAGGAGTTTCTTATGGAAAAAAACATTGTTAATACTGGCTGTTGGGGAAATTTGTACTGCTCCGGTACCAACTGTTAGGGTGCTCCATTCTTTTTAGTTGCATTTTTGACTTGATTTATTTTATGAATGATAATTTTGTGGTAAATGTCATCATGTTCTCGAATTAATTATTGTACTGTCATGCATGGAAGGAACCATGATGAAATAAACTATGAAATGGAGGAGTTATGAAATTAAAAAGTCAACTGCTGAAACTAAATCTCAAGAACTTGGACAATTGAACCACAGTCAAAATGGAGTAGCGGCCACATGCCCACTCCTGTACTGGAAATAAACAAACTTGTCTGCCAAGATGGAACTCATTAAACCCATCTGAAAAATACCTCTGGGGAAAATCCCTTTGAAATTGAAAGGATGACAATCACATATTAATTACTCTTGTCAACATGAGTGGATTAACAAAGGATGCTGGAGACAGTCTGACTCACAGCCAAAACCAGGATGAATGGGTGTGAATTAGGAACATCATAACAGAATAGTACCCATTCAAACATTAATTGATAGCCATGATTATCATATCCTGGCCCATTGTGTGGTTACAACAGGGGAGAGGGCCATTCTAACAGAAACTGTAATGTGAGAATTTTTTACCTTAAAAGTTAGCCCTCTGGATCCAGAGAGGAAAATCAAGCCAACATCACAGAAAGCCTGTCCAGCCAAGATCTGTCTGAAGGATCCAGCTAGGCAAGAGAAGAAGCCTGCTGATATTGAACAGTGACCATAGCAGAGACATCACAAAGTGACTTTGAGACTAACCATCTGTAAAGGTAATAAATGACATACCGCCAGCTTTTGGCTGTATTACAGCTACGAGAGCTCGACAATACCTTCGCAAGTTCAAGACTGTGAATAATCAGGCCTGCAACTTCTAAAAAAAATACATTTCCTCTTGAGAAGACTGAACAATATTCTGTAAACTATGAACACCTACCTCACTTTGGACTTCCAACAACCTCCTACCTTTTTCTGTCTATCTGTTCTTGTGTATGTGTGTGTGTAGATGAATATGTGTGTGGGTGAGGTTGTGACCATTTCGGGAATTGTTTAAAAATAAACAGTTTTTTTTAACCTATGTGAAAACCTGTCATTTGTCTGTTTATTTGACCCTAAAGAGACTCAGCATCAATTCAACAAAACACAATTACGGTCAGTTGGGAAGTGAACAGTGGGAACCGCATACACCCCTTACCGCCTGTCCGTAATAGTACTTGTATGCATTTATTAACTTGGAAATGACCTTGTAAGACATGTTCCAGACAACAATGCTACTTCAAAACAAATGTTTCAATAAGAGAATGAGTCTCATAACAACATTTCCTGTAAAAAATTGTTTGCCAAAAATTATAAATGTTGGGTTTATTCCACTGTCTGAACAGTGCAGCAGATGATAGTTATTTCTTACCTTATTTCCAATACACTTTAAGCCCCCACCCCCACCCCATCTAATCCTCAGGTGCTTGTTAGTGTTAGGATGCAATGTCGTAGATGCAGCTGCTTCCGGTAGCTTACCTGTCATGCAGACCTCCACCTGCCAAGGATGAGGCATATTAATTTTGTCATATGAACATTGATTTTAAACTGTAGCTGGAGCGAAGAAATGACGTGTTAAGCAGATCAGCTGTAGCTGGAAAAATATTTACATACTAACAGACAGTGCTTTTGGAGACAAAGGACCATTCCCTGACACATTCAACCCACAGTAGACTTTGAACACCGGACCTGGAAGTTGAGGAACCTCACATTCCAGGATGACTGCTAAGATGGCCGAATCCACAAACAGACATGGTCAAACTAGCTAGTGTGATGATTAACCTGCTGGGCAACCTGAGTTTTTTTGAATTGTACAGAGTTTGAGAAAAAAAGAGAGACTATTTGCTCCTGGACTACAAAGACCTCTCCTGGCTAGCTTGCCACAGCCTCTGTTGCCTACTTCCATCTCTTTCTCACAAGCCTGTGGACCCACTGAGGACACATGAACCTCAAGAGAGAAAAGCCTCCGACATCAAACAAGGTTTAAGAAGAATACTGGGCCCCAATGAAAAGTAAGACCTAACTACAATCAAGGACTCTATTGCAAGCTCGAAGAACAGTAACCAAAATCATCTTCAGATATTGCGTCAAACCTTTCCAATTTGTTTCTTCTGCTCTTTTCTGTCTGTATCTGCATGTGTGGATCGCATATGCATGCTAGCTTGGGCGCATCGCATATCCGTAGGCGATAACCAAATTAGAGATAAGTTTAATAAAGTTCAACCTTTCTTCTTTAAACCTAAGAAAATCTGTTTGGCTGGTTTCTTTGCCTTACGATTGGAAAGCAATGAACAAGATTCACTAAGGGAGAACTAAAAAAACTTTGTGTTTAAAAATAAAACCCTGTAACAGTAAGACCAGTTGAAGGCTGAGAGGGAACCCTAGACCCCTTTCTCACTGGGTCGTAACATTACACAAGTGTCTAATTTGGAATAGGCAATTCTCGCTCCAGCAACTGCCTAAAGACTGTTTAGCTATGGAAGACCTTGTCTGATGTCCGTACATGCACGCTTTGTAGCATGCGGTATTGGATCTCAATGAGAAGCTGGAACACCTGACTGACTTTCCCTCTGCCTAGTCCAGGATAGTGCTTCAACTTCTAATCAGCTAATTCAGCATGGATAAGGGATCAAACCTAGAACCCTCTGGGTCTGTGTGCTTCAGTTCCACCATGGACAGTGCAAGTACCAGTGGAACATTTAGGAAATTGATTAGTTTCCCTTCAAAGCCTTTATTCATTTCTCATTCTTCACTTTTATATTTAAATATTTCCACTTAATGGTGTCGTGTCGTTTGTGGAAAAGTTATTGTTTTGGTTTCAAAATATTTGTCACAGAGCCATAGAGTTATACAGCACAGAAACAGGCCCTTTGGCCCTTCGTGTCTGTGCTGGCCATCAAGCACCTAAGTATTCTAATCCCATTTCCCCGCACTTGGCCCGTAGCCTTGTATGCTATGACGTTTCAAGTGTTCATCTAAATACTTCTTAAATGTTGTGAGGGTTCCTGCCTCTACCACCCCTTCAGGCAGTGTGTTCCAGATTCCAACCACCCCCTGGGCGAAATAAATTTTCCTCAAATCCCTTCTAAACTTCCTTCCCGTTACCTTAAATCTATGCCCTCTGGTTATTGACCTCTCTAACTAAGGGAAAAAGTTTCTTCCTATCTAACCTATCAATGCCCCTCATAATTTTATATACCTCAATCATGACCCACCTCATCCTTCTCTGTTCCAAGGAAAACAACCCCAGCCTTTTCAGTCTCTCTTCATAGCTGAAATGCTCCAGCCCAGGCAACATCCTGGTGAATCTCCTCTGCACCATCTCCAGTGCAATCACATCTTTCCTATTGTGTGGTGCCCAGAACTGTACACAGTATTCCAGCTGTGGCCTAACTAGCGTTTTATACAGCTCCATCATAACCTCCCTGCTCTTATATTCTATGCCTCGGCTAATAAAGGCAAGTATCCCATATGCCTTCCCAACCATCTTATCTACCTGTGCTGCTGCCTTCAGTGATCTATGGACAAGTACACCAAGGTCCCTCTGACCTTCTGTACTTCCTAGGGTCCTGCCATCCATTGTATGTTCGCTTGCCTGGTTAGTCCTCCCAAAATGCAAAACCTCACACTTCTCAGGATTAAATTCCATTTGACACTGCTCTGCCCATCTTACCAGCCCATCAAAAACATCTGTAATCTAAGGCTTTCCTCCTCACTATTTACAACACCACCAATTTTCATGTCATCTGCGAGCTTACTTATCATACCTCCTATAGTCACGTCTAAATCATTAATGTACACTATAAACAGCACGGGTTCCAGCACCGATCCCTGTGGTACACCACTGTTCATAGGCTTCCACTCGCAAAAACAACCCTCGACCATTACCTTCTGTTTCCTGCTACTAAGCCAATTTTGGATCCAATTTGCCAAATTGTCCTAGATCCGGTGGGCTCTTATCTTCTTAACCAATCTCCCATGCGGGACCTTATCAAAAGCCTTACTGAAGTCCATGTAGACTACATCAAATGCTTTACCCTCATCTACACATCTAGTCACCTCCTCAAAAAATTCAATCAAGTTAGTTAGACACGATCTCCCCCTGACATAGTGGTGCTGACTATCCCTGCCTGTCCAAGTGGAGATTAATCCTGTCCCACAGAATTTTTTCCAATAGTTTCCCAACCACTGATGTTAGACTCACTGGCCTGTAATTACCTGGTCTATCCCTGCTACCCTTCTTGAATAATGGCACCACATTCGCTATTCTCCAGTCCTCTGGCACCTCTCCTGTGGCCAGAGAGGATCTGAAAATTTGTGTCAGAGCACCTGCTATCTCCTCCCTTGCCTAACATAGCAGCCTGGGATACATCTCATCTGGGCCTGGGGATTTATCCACTTTTAAGCCCGCTAAAACATCTAATACTTCCCCCCTTTCAATGCTAATATGTTCAAGTATGTCGCAATCCCCCTCCCTGATTTCTGCACCTACATTGTCCTTCTGCATAGTGAACACAGATGAAAAGTAATCATTTAAAACCTCACCTATGTCCTCCGGCTCTACACACAAATTGCCACTTTGGTCCCTAATTGGCCCCACTCTTTCCCTAGTTATCCTCTTGCCCTTAATATACTTATAAAATGCCTTAGGACTTTCCTTTATCTTGCCCACCAATGTTTTTTCATGTCCCCTCTTTGCTCTCCTCATTAATTTTTTAAATACCCCCCTACACTTTCTATACTCCTCTAGTGCCTCCGCTGTTTTCAGTGCTCCGAATCAGCCATAAGCCTCCTTTTTTTTCCTGATCCAATACTCTATATCCCTTGACATCCAGGGTTCCCTGGACTTGTTGGTCCTACCCGTCACCTTAACCGGTACATGTTGGCTCTGAACCCTCACTATTTCTTCTTTGAATGACTCCCATTGGTCTGATGTAGACTTTCCTACAAATAGCTGTTCCCAGTCCACTTTGGCCAGATCCTGTTTTATCATATTGAAATCAGCCTTCCCCCAATTCAGTACTTTTATTTCCGGCCCGTCTTTGTTCTTTTCCATAGCTACCTTAAATCTTGTGGAGTTATGGTAACTATCCCCGAAATGCTCCCCCACTGACACCTCTACCACTTGTCCAGCTTAATTCCCTAGGATTAAGTCTAGTACTGACCCTTCTCTTGTAGGACTTTCTATGTACTGGCTCAAAAAGCTCTCCTGTATGCATTTTAAGAATTCCGCCCCCTTTAAGCCTTTTGCACTAATTGCACATCCTTAATTGGACGGTGGCTAATTCTGGGAAAATCACTGCCAGGTGACTCTTTCCCACATAATGAGGTGGATCTTATGTGGGTGACTGGGGCTTCAGCCACCGGCTGAAGCGACGGCAAGAGCCCCGCGTCACCTCCTCTGGGGAAGATCTGCCGCATTACACAATTAGGCACTTAAGTAGACAGTGGAGGGCCTTCCTTGGGATTAAGGTCCCCGGTAACACAAGTCCCGACTCCTGAGAGCTACTGGCCAATGACAGGCTGGCAGCTCTTTTACTGAGCAGTGCCACTGCGGAGGCAGTGACTGCTGCCAATAATGGACCCGGAGGTGAGCGACCCAGGCCACAGGTGAGTCAGGTCAGGAGGGGTTTCGTGTGGTGGGGGCCGCGGGGGAAGAGGGTTTAGGAGGGTCGGCAGCAAGGGCAGGGGTGCAGCTCTCAGCAGGCCCCTCCCTTCCCAATGCCAGGTCCCTCGATCTGGCACTAAATGCCTTTTAACGAGGAACCTCCCCTGGAACGGGCAAGCAACCCACACGGGTTTGCTTGTCATGTTCCCCGTGTGGCAACAGGCCTGTCCGCCACTGGGCTAATACCGGCGCCAGCAGGATGAGGCCCTTAATTGGGCATTATTTGCCCACTTAAGGGCTTCAATTGGCAGCGGGGCGGGAAGGCCATCCACGGGCCTTCTCACCACAGACTTAATTGGGATTGAGGAGAGAAGGTAGTGGGCTACTCTTGCCCCCCCCCCCCCCCCCACCATCCCGCCCAATTAAACCCTTTCTCCACCTCCAAACTGCTACGTAGGAGAGCATAAAAATCCCCCCAGTTTGAGGCTGTGACACCCATTTGACCCTGATGTTGGGTTCCCCACCCAAAAGGCACTATCCAGCCCACTATCTTTGTGCACAGTTCATTTTTACCATAAGAGATGCAAAAAGTAACTCCGATCAATGTAAAATAACCAGGAGTGAAAGCTTTTAACAGGGGATGATTAAAAAAAAGAGTGTACATTTTTAATTAATTTCAGTCATACTCAGTTGATCATTAATTAATAGTATAATTGTCTTAGTCATCTCCTGATGATCAAGAAGATCCTGCCCTACAATGTGTTAATCCAACATACAATAATAGATGTCTGGCAGTGATGTAATACATTAAAACAGTAGAAAATAAGCAGCGGTACTCTCCATACATTAGCAAAGAGAAATGACATTGTTGAACTAGTGGCTGCATTAAATCAGCTTGCATTTCAATTGGGTGGCCTGCTGGTTACTTCAGAGGGTGGGTTAAGTGTCAATCATGTTGTTGTCAGATGGGAATCAAATATAAGCCACATAAGATAAGGAGGGCAGTTTACCTTCACTGAAGGGGATTGGTGCACTGGTTGAGGTTTTCTAACAATCCATCACCTTCATGGTCATTTTTCCTGACGACAGGCTGGGGGTATGCAAGGGGGTAGGGGAATTTTAACCCCTAAGGATGTGTGGGTGGAGTTAAAATTTTAGAATTCTGAAACCCAACATCACTCCGCCTCCAACCCGGCCACTTCCGGCTTTAATGGAGGCTGTTAGGGGGCCGGAAACAAGTGCTCTCGCAGATAAGTCAGTAAATTTTTTTAGCGAGGCTGCGTGCCTCCATTTTAACTGCATTTTTATTTTTAGCCTATGGAGGCTGGGTTTCCTGGGGCTTAGAAATCCTGGCAGGTAAAAGGAGATGAGAAGAGCCAGATCCGTGAGGTCAGTGCATTTACTGCACTGCTTTTGGGCTAGGAGGAACAGAAGAGTTACAAAGGTACCCCCCCCCCCCCCCACCCCTCCCCAATTGACCTGTTTTAAGATCCCATGATCAGATTCTGTGATGTCTGACCACTCCCCCCACCCTGTGATCTCTGACTCCCCAACTCCCTCCGATCTCCGACTCGCCAACTTTCCTGTGGTATCAGACTCTCTAAAATCCCCCTTTAATCTCTGACTGTCCACTCCCTCCTTTGCCTCACAATCATACCCCCCTCCCACACCACCCTGGGCAATCTCCTACTTATCTGACATCAATCTGCCCATCCAACAGGCAGCCAGCCTGGGAAAGCTGCTGAAAAAATCTAAAGGACGTCCTGCAGTTAATTTCAGCAGGACTTTTGGAAAACCCATATTATTTCCAGACTTTTAAAAGTCTGAATTCAGATTCTCAGAAGGACCATGGTAGGATTTGAATTTATGTACTCTGGATTATTAAGCCAGGCCTGTCTTCATGTTTTATAGCAAGATTCGCCATGGGCTTTATATACAATGGGTGGTCAGAATGTGAAATTGTCTGCCACACATCATTATTGATGCAAACACCATATTTTGTTAAAAGGAATTAGTTGCTTGAAAAAGAGGAATATTAAACAGTATATGGAACAAACAGCAGCATAGTATTAGAGCAGGTGGCTCATGTTGAGAAGAACATAGACACCGTCTTCATGGATTGAATGGTTTGTTTCTCTGGTGAACTGTTATATGATTTTATATGTCCCATTTACTTCACTGCAATCTGTAATCTCATAGTTGCCTACAGATTCTCTACTTTAAAGAGACATTTTAATGTATGCTTAGTTTTTCTTTAAATTAAGAATACTGGAATAGACAGGGACTAAAACCTCCTTTCAGATGGTGCTTCCTGAGAGTGACATGTGGCAATGATTGCTGTATCTGGTGCAGTGAAATTTTGTGGTGTGTTATTTACATTTTCATTTTGGTCTTTATGAAAAATACATACTGGTAAATAATTTGTAATGGGGATGCAGTTGGGAGCATGATATGCCACCTTTGTATGCCAACATGATAAGATGGCTGAGAAGACAACCATGTCTCTCAGCGCAGCCCTAAAAACTGTCCTGGTGTTGTAGAAACGGAACATCTAAATTGTGTCTTTATTTGTACGGGAGCATGTTTGATTATTGAAAATAACAGGAATTGAAAGTGAGCAAAATGTTTACCAGTAATGGGTTTATCATTAATCCAGTACATGTGTAATGTGAATATTTTGTGTTTAAAAGTGGGAGAACGATTAATGTTTCTCTTTTTGCACTGGTCATGAACAGAAATTGGCACGGCCATTCAGAATGTAAGTCCTTTAATCCACGCTGATAGCCATGTTATAATAAAAGCAAAATACTGCAGATGCTGGAAATCTGAAATAAAAACAGAAAGTGCAGGAAATACTCAGCAGGTCCGGCAGCATCTGTAGAGAGAGAAGCAGAGTTAACGTTTCAGGTCTGTGATCTTTCATTATGAATATTTCCAGCACTTTCTGTTTTTATTTTTGGTAGCCATGTTGTCTGTGTATGGGGAGGCGGTGGAAGTTAATGAATATCCTCTTCAATGCACACTCTGTCTAATGTTTATACCATTGATTCACAAGTAGGATGAAGCACGTATGCCATAGTAGTCAAACATGTTTTATTTTGTTTGTTAGCTCTGTTCAATGCTTAAGAATTGACCTGTGTGCTTACAAAAGAGGTAGTGATACTACCTTTCCTAGGAGGATGAAATGAGCAGTTCCGGTGAAAGGAAGCAGACTTATTTTCTACCAATTTGCCCACTCCCTGACATTGCGATTGGTTGTAGCAAAAATAACATTGATGCTAGAGGGAAACTATTTGCTGCAGTGCCCAGGGCGAAATCTATTTGTGCCCTTCTATCAAGCAAACATTTAACCAAGTGAAACGCTGATGTGTTATTCATACTAGAAGACTGTGCTGTGATCTTCTGAGTGATCCTGTTAACAGCACCACTGATAATCCCCTGAACCTTACAGCCATCCATTTATTTGTACAGTAATGCCATTGCACCTCTACTTGAAACGGCAGTACCAGAAGCACAATGCAAACCCTTTCCTCTAATTGGAATGTTATACTTCATATAAGTAATCTCGTTAACTGCAGAAATCTCGAATCGTCTGGTGAAATGTGAGATATGTTGAAGAAAAAGAATTTCATTCCTTAGACGTTTCATTGTATATGTATCCAAAATGACTAGAATGCATTTTGTTTCAATTACTTGCTTTTAGTCCTTTTCTCTCAGGGTATTGCAATCTCAAGCAACAGATCTAATGAAAATCATCTTCTCATCACTGAAGCTGCTGGCTTCTTTACTGAATGGACTGGAATAAGTGGCTGTATTAACAAAACAATACTGTCGATTTAGCTGCATTTGGTCTACAAAGCAAGTGTAATGGAGGAAAATTTGTCTACCATTCTTTGCAGAAGTTTTATTACAGTTAATTACCATTGCTGGAGAAATGGAATATGATTAAGTTGAAACGTGTATAAATGGTGATTTAATTGTTCCTCATTTTAAAAATGTAACCTTTTCTAGGTCAAAAATAGTGTTACTCCATCACTGTTACGCATAACACATAGAGCTGTGTAATTGAGTGTCTCTCCACTTCATATGTAATTGCATACAATGGGAAAGATGTCAGTCCACTTTCATAGATGTAAAATCATACCCTTTACTCAGTGATCCTGCTAATAGTACTGTACTCTTTTTATTTCGCTTTTATTACAAGCTCAACATTAAGTTCAACCATTTCAGATCATAATCACAACTCTCATTTTTTCAGACAGCACGGGTGCTAGTATGGTTCTGCTATTGCATTTAAAGCTCCCCTAGATCCATCTTTTGTTCTTTACTTGTCCTATTTCCACCCGCTTTAACCTTGCACTAATCAGCCCTTCTGTCATTTAATCACTCCTGTTTTCCACCCTGTCCCCTGTCCCCGACCCCCTTTCCATCCCTGTACTTAAAAACAGGTACATCTCTAATCGTTTCCAGTTCTGTTGAAAAGTCATCAGCCTGAAACATTAACTCTGCTTCTCTTCCCACAGATGCTGCCTGACCTGCTGAGTATTTCCAGAATTTTCTGTTTTATTTCAGATTTCCAGTATCACAGCATTTTGCTTTTCAAATACTTTTCTTGTTGGGCTAAAAAAAATGCTGATCTTGTAAGTCCTGGATACATTTGAAAAGTGTTCCTCATTTGAAGCACACACAGTGCCTTTATTCTAGTCTATCTTGGCAAAATTAAAACTACCTAGTACAATTGCCTTTATGTTCTTTTATATCTCTTTCAACTCTCTGCAGAACTCCACTGTTTGATGGCCTGCAAAGCACATGAAGAATTGTACTATTTCCCTGCCTATTTACTAACTCTTTTCAGATGGATTCCAACTTAATGCAATTGTTTCCATTTTATTGCCTCCCTCCTCTAAGTTGTTGGCACTGTCAACCATACCTGTCCAATGTTACATTCTGTTGGATAGCTCCAGTAACTCACGGGTATCCTGGATGGATATCTCATTCTACTGCCACTGCAAATTGCCATCCAATTCTCTTTCTGTCGTATTTCTGTGTCCTGAACGAGTTAACACCATTTCAGGAGAGTATGGTGCAGAAACAATATCCTGTTCGATGCTGCAGTGTTCCTTACTGCTCCTCAAGCAAAAGAAATCATTTGCTCCAGGCTCAATTTTCCAACACAGGAAAAATGTGATGTCCTTCAGTACACTGATAAATCTATGATGGTCCATATATTACTCTCTATCCACAACACAAGGATTCTTTGCACTGACCTCCCTTCATATTTAATTTTAAAAATGTAGATAATGTTAGCCTGAACTCCTCCAAGGACCAATCTTTCAAGAATCAAACTCCTCTTCTTCATTTTGTACTCCCAGTCTTGTCTAACAGCATCTCAAGGCTGAACTACCTCTGAGGTTTAATTCCACATACTTCTATCCTTTCTCACTTCACTGATCTCTTGGAGCTCCAGATTGAGCTTTCAGTACTCAGCTCAAATCTATACTTTATTAACTTATATAATAGCCCAGCAACCACTGAGGAAAAACTGACAGAGAACTGCTGATCGCACTTCTTTTGTAATCAATTAATTAAATACCACCTCAAATTAGCTTACAACTCAAGCACCAAATAAACTATTTAAATATATAACTTCTGTTGAACAGCTGAAAGGAAGTAAGCAAAAAGGACTCATAATATTTGAAAATCCATAAGTAAATATTTCAAAAATAACATAAAAACAGAACATGTTGGAAATACTCAGCAGGTCTGGCAGCATCTGTGGAGAGAAAAACAAGAGTTAATGTTTCAGGTCTTTGTTCTTTCACTAGAACAGACCTGAAACTTTAAGGGCTAGATTTTCAAACCCCTGCTGAGAGTAGTAACAGAAGCAGGAGCAATTTGAAGATCATGTTCTCGGAGGCCAGCACTCGGTCCCGCCACCTCTGGAACATAATGCAAGTTTCAAAGTGCCACTGGCAGAGAGGGAATGGGTTGGGTGCTCGCCTCCAATTAAGTGCTTGTTGAGCTCATTAAAGAGCTCATTAATAGGCTTGTCAGTAACAAGGAGCAATTTTTAAAGACCGGGAACAGGAAAAATGCAACATGACACCTTCCTCTCCCAAACACTTCTATGGAGTGCTGCCCCTATGGCGGAGGATGAGGTGGAGGCAGCTTTCTCCCTACTCCGTGCCACTGGCTGAGATGCCTTTGGTTTCCAACCTCATCTTGGAGGTGCCTGTGGGGGCTCATCCACATGCTGCCTCACCTATCTCATCGCTCGGGTTGTCTCTGTCACAGGGCCCTGGCACACAGCTCCTGAGTCACAGGGGGTGAGGGGCTGATCAGTGATGCCAGAGCCCCCTGAGCAGTTGCCCCATCATCTTCCGCTAGGTCCATCCCAGCCCTTTCCCAGTACTCCTGGATGCTGGAAGTCGCCACCGGCTGGGACGTAGCTGGCATCCACTCTGACCACCTCTGTGCTATCAGCAACACTGAGTGGCCAATGCTACAGAGAGTTTCACTCTTTCTGCGCGTATCAGCACACTGCTCCTGAAGCCACTCACAGTGGTGCTGCATATGGCTTTCCAAGAGGTTGCCCAATCTCTCAATGGAGGAGCTTATGCGATCGTAGCCCTGAGTCATGACAGAGCAGAATGCTGCATGGACTCCTCCATTGCCTGCCCATGGCTCCACAAAGCCTCAGGGAACGCCGACAAAGAGTAACTTATCTGCCTCTGGTTCTTGAGGATGACCCTTCTTGTTTGTGACACCTGAGGCGTAGCATCTTTGCCCAGTGAAGCATCGCTGTGTCTGTCCTCCAAGGAGGACTACCCACAGCTGATTCTGCCACACCCTCCTCCTCCTGCTCCTGCACGATGTGTGTTTCAGCCAGTGCTCCCCTTTCTATGCTGATCTGTGGCCTAATTGAGGTGTGTGTCTGCGCTGGTGGAGGATGCTGAGGTAAGATGTGACAGTGCAGTTTCCATGGGTTCGTCCCCAGCCGTTGATATCAGTGCTGAAATGGAGCGTTACTTTGGAAGCTTCTCCACGACTGGCCCTGTGGGAGACAGAAGACAATGGTAATGAGAAGTGATTCTAATCAACAAGTGCCCCAGCACATCCAGTTCCTTATATGACAGCGGTCTTCGATCTAGAGTTCACATTGGGCAGGAGTCTCCTCCATGTCCTTGACCTCAAGAAAGAGCTATCCAATTACCTTGTTGCTCATGGCCTCCAGTCTCGCCATCCCCCACCGAATGCTGGGTTTGTACCCTGGCGATCGCCAGCGCCACCTCCTCCACTGAAGTTCAAGTGTGGAGCAGGGCCACTCCGCCTCCCATTCTGACCATCTCCCTTGCATTATGGGCTCTCCTTCTACAGATGAAAAAGATCCCTAAATATGCTTCCCCCCTCGTCTATCCCAGCATGACATTCAAATCGGCTCAGTGCTGTCCCTATCTGAGTGTCTCTGTGCAGCGAGCAGGCACTTAAACTGACAATGTGACGGAGATGTATGGGCATGCTGTGAGGTCTTCAGGCATGCAATCCAGTGCTTAGAGAGTTTATGCCCATTCAACCAGCTTCCAATGGCCAGTAATCTTACCAGACCGCAATAGATCATTTAGTCTTTTCCTGCACTGCATCCCGGTCCTTCTTGTCGGCCTCTGGCCCACTGCTGACCTCCGTGGTCACCTCCATCCATGCCCTCCTGGTCTCGTTGTAGTGAGGGGGAGCCCTGAGGCTGGGTAGAAGACTTTCTCTCCTCTCGAACACAGCAGCTATTAGAGACTCAAGAGAAGCATTGGAAAAGCAAAGTGCTGCCTGGGGATGCATGCCCATGTCCACACAGGCCTACCAGATCCCTTGTGACTCATTGGTATAGGCAATGGCAAGCCCAGTGAATGCTGCGCTTGCCTTTAAAAGTCACTGTCAATTCCCCGTTCCCACCACCAAAACCCTTCTGGCGCCTCTAATTGGGCACCGGACTCACTCCAGGGCAAATAACTTAGTTTGCATTTAAAAGTAGTGGCACGTCAGTTCAATCCTGTTCCGGTCATCGAAGTCTTAACCTAAAAATGAAAATCTGGCCCCAACCCTGTTTCTCTTTGCACAGATGCTGCCAGACCCGCTATTTTCAACGCTTTCTGTTTTTATTTCAGATTTCCAGCATCTGCAATATTTTGCTTTTGTATTAGTTAATGTTCCAATACTTAACTTCACCAAGAGTGACTGAATTAAAGCTCCACATTCTTCTGCCCTTATAAACTTCACTGAGCTCTTGCAACTTAGGATTCTAGTTATTTGTTCCCCCTTCTATATATAGAATATTATAGGACATTGGGCAGTGGATAAAGGGGAGACAGGATAGGAAAGGAAGAAAATAGTTTTTAAAAACTTAAATTAATAAGAATGAAATAAAGAACTTGTATTAGGTGCCCACTTTGGAACTTTAGGCGGGATGCCTGAGTCCTACAACATGCCCAGCATGGTGAGCGTACCTGAATGAAGGTGGCATGTAGAGGGATTTGGGAGCCTGTGCACAAGCTGGTGACTGGGTGAACAATTTCAGTGCAATGATTAGCTGTGCTGGAGTAGCTGAGGTGCCTGTTTGGAACTGATGCAGATACTGCGAGTCTTTGCTCTTTGTCACTCTTCGGTACTTTTGCTCTCTTCACCCGTGTCCCCCATGCCTCCTGCCCCTTCACTTATGCACAGGCACACAGGCCAATTATTGGACCCAAGTGTACTATTTCAGTTGTCTCTTCACAAATGATATGCTGCAAAGATTATTTTTATTTATTTATTTAGCGATACAGCACTGAAACAGTCCCTTCGGCCCACCAAGTCTGTGCCGACCAACTACCACCCATTTTTATACTAATCCTACATTAGCCCCATATTCCACCTACCTACACTAGGGGCAATTTACAATGGCCAATTTACCAATCAACCTGCAAGTCTTTGGCTGTGGAAGGAAACCGGAGAACCCGACGGAAACTCACGCGGTCACAGGGAGAACTTGAAAACTCCGCACAGACAGTACCCAGAACTGAACCCGGGTCCCTGGAGCTGTGAGGCTGCGGTGCTAACCACTGCGCCACTGTGCCACCCAATTATGAAGATTGATCATTTATTTACATATTGTATACATGGAGCATTCCCCTCTCCCCTCTGCGCCTCTAAACATTTTTGAAAATTATAATTAAACTTGGTACCAAAATGTCGTGGTAAGTATAGGCATTTCTTAACTTGGCACTGAAGTTAAAAAAAATACTGGAAACAGTACTTGTGAGACGAGAGGGACAATATTTGTTTCAATAATCAATCATTCATGACAGTTTAAATCACACCGCTATAACTGATTAATTTAATTTGATTGATCATAACCTTAATTGACTGTAGCTGTGTTTGGTGGTCAATTAGTTGAGGACTCATTGCACAACAACTCTCCATCAAACAGCCTGTTCTGGTATAATCTGGATGTCAGGAGCTAATTATTTTTAAGGCAACTCGACAACCTATGCTGCTTCAGGCACATCCTAGTTTAAAAACCTTGTGGAAAAATATTGTTGTGCAAAAGTCATTTTTGTCCACTGTTGTAGCAATTAACAATAGCTAGCAGGTACAGCAGCTTTCACTGCATGTTGAACCCGTCTGCTGAAGTCTGCTTTGCATGCTTCATTATACTGTGACATTTCCAGGCTGCTGTTAGATATGTAAATGAACATATGGAAACCGATTTTTAATGTGAGTGAAATTTTAATTTAAGGTGATGGGAACTAATCTTTTCTGTTGCATGGGACTTGAGATGTGAGTTGTTACTTGCAACATAATTGGAGCAAAAATAACAAAAGTATTTCACAATGCAAAGTGATGGTAATTGTGCAGAATATATTTTCCTCACTTTATGAATAAACAGCTAGTTATGTTTTTAATGGACTTAAAACAAAATGGCAGGACTGTGTAACTTACTGTGAGTGATTTTGTGCAATACAAATCTATTACCAGAAATTAAAGAAAACTGGTCATCTTGATCACGCTCCAGTTGACCTTGGCATAGATGATGCATATTCACTTCAATTATCTTGTACTGAGACTAAGCCTGCGACATGAAGGACTCCTGTCATGCTCATGCAAGGAGAAATTATGAACTATAAAAAGAACTGATGAATTGATCTCAAAACCGACACCTTTTGCTGCAAGATGGAGTAAGAGGTCAGGTGACCTCTTCTGAACTGCAAATACACATGGTCACTGTTGGAACTGCCTGGTCAAGTGGTGAAGAAAGTATTAGAAATGTAAATGGTCCAGTCAATGTTAATGGCTACCCCTTTTCAACAAGTTGGACTAACGATGACTTTTCAGACATGGAGACTCCAGACTCCAACTCGGGATAAAGGGTGTGAGAAACCACAACTTTGTCAAGATGGCATAGAGATGAGCAATATCCAAACCCATTGTCTAACAATGATCACACTATCAAACGGGAGAGAAACTTTGGTCACCTGACAGAAATCAAATCTCTGAAAAAGAATTTTAAGGAGGGACCCATTCCAACAAGAAGAATGATCCTGCCAGAATACCATCTTTAAACTACCTAGAGGCAAAGAGAAAAAGGTGACCTTTGAAACACCCTACACGAGAAATTGTAACAGGGCCAGGATTTTACACCCCCCACCTTGGTCCAAACATGGACAAAGGAGCTGAACTCCAGAGGTGAGGTGAGAGTGACTGCCCTTGACATCAAGGCAGCATTTGACCGAATATGGCATCAAGGAGCCCAAGCAAATCTGGTTTCAATGTGAATCAGAGGGAAAACCATCTGCTGGTTGACGTCAGACCTAGCATAAAGGAAGATGGTTGTGGATGTTGCAGGAGTTCCACAGGGTCGTGTCCGAGGCCCAACCATCTTCAGCTGCTTCATCAATGACCTCCCCTCCATCGTAAGGTCAGAAGTGGGGATGCACCCTGATGATTGCACAATGTTCAGTATCATTCATAACTACTCAGGGACTGAAGCAGTCCATGTCCGGATGCAGCAAGATCAGAGGATAAGAATTCTGTGGCGAGTATCTCACCTCCTGTCTCTCCAATGCCTGTCCACCATCTGCAAGGCATAAGTCAAGAGTATGATGGAATACTCTCTACTTGCCCGAATGGGTGCAGCTCCAATAACAGTCAAGAAGCTCAGCACCATCCAGGGTTAAGTAGCCCACTTGATTGGCACCCTATTCACAACCTTCAACATTCACTTCCTTGATCATCGACGCACAGTGGCAGCAGTGTTTATTGTAGTGTGTACCATCGACATGTTGCACTACAGAAACTCACCAAGGCTCCTTCGACAGCACCTTACAAACCTGTGACCTCTACCACCTAGAAGGACAAGGGCAGCAGATGCATGGGAACACCACCACCTGCAAGTTCCCCTCCAAGCCACACAGCATCCTGACTGGAACTATATTGCTGTTCCTTCACTGTCGCTGCATCAAAATCCTGGAACTCCCTTCCTAACAGCACTGTTGGTGTACCTACATCAAGAAGGCAGCTCACCAGCACCTTCTCAAGGGCAATTAAGGATCGGCGATAAATGCTGGCCTAGCCGGCAAAGCCCATCCCAGGAATAAATACAAAAAAAATCCTAAGTTGAGTGGTTATAAAACTGTGGGTTCTTTATTGTAGTATAACACATTTAGAAGAGAGCCCTATCATACATGTGTGATTAGTGTCTTGCTCAACTCCAACCAACTTATCATGGGCTGAATGACATCACTTCTTGTGAAGCTGTGTGGAGTACTTACATTGTTAAAGTGATATTACAACAGAATCTACCCAGTTACCTCTTCACAAAGGCTCAGTCTCGTGATCGCCAGATGTTCAAGAGGAGTAATTGTATGGGAATGAGATAGTCATGCAGCTGCCCTGTGGAATTATTTTAACAGCAGCTCTTTCAGAGCAGAAATTTTAGACCCAAAATATTATTGCTTAAATAGAGAAATCTAAACTTTAATTAAGCTTTACTCTGGATTTTACAGTTTTAACATAGATCAATTATATAAATTGTCACTAGTATAGGTAGGTGGTAGGGAAATATAGGGTCAGGTGGGGATGTTGGGTAGGAATATGGGATTAGTGTAGGATTAGTATAACTGGGTGGTTGATGGTCGGCACAGACTCGGTGGGCCGAAGGGCCTGTTTCAGTGCTGTATCTCTAATCTAATCTAATCTAATTAAGTCATCCCTGTTTATAAAGCACTAAATTTTGTTTTGGATCTGTGTTTATACACAGAATAGCAATTCACTGCTGCTGCTCATTTTGCACTTCACAGCTCTGGTAGTGTACTGGTTATGTTACTGAGCTAGTAATCCAGAGGCCTGGTCATAGACTTTGAGACATAAATTCAAATCCCAGCAAAACAGTTTGTGGATTTATGTTTTGTTTTTTAAAAACAGAGTTAAAAATCTGGAATATAAAGCTAGTCAAGCAATTATTACGACCAGGTGAGAAAGGTGTCGAGGGGTCTTTTACTGTCTTCACCTGGTCTCATTGTAACAGGGTTTAATTTTAAACACACTGTATTTTGAGTTCCCCCTTTGTGAATCCTTGTTTACAGCTTACCAATTATAAGGCAAAGAAATGAGCACACCAGGTTTTCCTTAGGTTTAAAGAAGAAAAGTGAAATTTATTAAACCTTAAACTCTAATACGGTTAACGCCTACGGATATATGATGCGCCCACACTAGCGTGCACACGAGATACACACATGCAAATAGGGACAGAAAAGAGCAGAAGAAAAATAAAATGGAGAGCTTTGAGGCAGTCTCTAAAAGGGGGTTTCTTGTTACTGTATTTCCAGCTCGTCGTAGAGTCCTTGATTGTAGACAGCCCTTACTTTTCATTGGGGCCCAGTATTCTTCTTCAACCTTGTTCACTGTAGGAGAATTTTCTCTCTTGGGGTTCATATGTCTTCAATGGTTTCTGAAGCTGGTGAGAGTGAGATGAGAGCAGACAGGAGAGAGATGTTCTCAGTCCAGGAGCGAACAGCTTTCTGATTTCAAATTCCCTGTTGGAAATTCAAATTCAAAAAACTACAACTGTCAGTCATGTGACTAAACTGGTCTGACCATGTCTGTTTGTGTATTCGACCATCTTAGTAGTTAACCTGGAATGCTTCAATGTCTGGTACTCAGAAGTCCATTGTGGATTAAATTGGAGCAGGGAATCGCCCCTAAGTCCTTTGAAGTACTTGTTTGTTGATCTGCTAATGTATCTCTCCAGCCAAAGTCTCCAATTGTTTTCTAAAGCAAGTTATTTCTTCATCAGCAGTTTACAATCAATGTTCTTGTGGCAAAATTAATTTTCCTTATTCTTGGCAGGTGGTGGGGGTGGGGGGGGTGGGTGGTGGGGCTTGCCTGGCACAATAGTCAGACATAGTCATATTCACAGAATCGTGCCAATCAGCCAAAATCCAGACTCCTCCATCACCATCCCTGGGTATCTCCTAACCCACTGGCAGGACAGACTGATCAGAGGTGGTGATAGAGTGGTGTACCATTGAGAGGGAGTGGTCCTGGGAGCCATCAACATTGACTCTAGACCCCCATGAAGTCTCAGGGCAAGGATGAACACAGAAACCTCCTGCTGATGGATCAGTACTCCTCCAGATTAAACATCACAGTGGGGTGGCACAGTGGTTAGCACCGCAGCCTCACAGCTCCAGCGACCCAGGTTCAATTCTGGGTACTGCCTGTGTGGAGTTTGCAAGTTCTCCCTGTGTCTGCGTGGGTTTCCTCCGGGTGCTCCAGTTTCCTCCCACATGCCAAAGACTTGCAGGTTGATAGGTAAATTGGCCATTAGCAATTGCCCCTAGTATAGGTAGGTGGTAGGGAAATATAAGGACAGGTGGGTATGTGGTAGGAATATGGAATTAGTGTAGGATTAGTATAAATGGGTGGTTGATGGTCGGCACAGACTCGGTGGGCCGAAGGGCCTGTTTCAGTGCTGTATCTCTAAACTAAACTAAACTAAACTAAACATCACCTAAGAGAAGCACTGAGGGTAGCAAGGGCACAGAATGTATTCTGGCTGGGGGACTTCAATGTCCATCACAGAGAATGGTTTCCAAGTACTCTGACTGAACAAGCTGGTCTAATCCTGAAGAATAGAATTGCCAGACATGGTTTGCAGCAGTTGCTAAGAGAACCAACACTATGCAAAATCGTACTTGACCTCATCCTCATCTAGTTACCTGTCACACATGAATCTATCCATAACAATTCTTTTGGGCCTCCTTATCTCGAGAGACAATGGATACGCGCCTGGAGGTGGTCAGTGGTTTGTGAAGCAGCGCCTGGAGTGGCTATAAAGGCCAATTCTGGAGTGACAGGCTCTTCCACAGGTGCTGCAGAGAAATTTGTTTGTTGGGGCTGTTGCACAGTTGGCTCTCCCCTTGCGCCTCTGTCTTTTTTCCTGCCAACTACTAAGTCTCTTCGACTCGCCACAATTTAGCCCTGTCTTTATGGCTGCCCGCCAGCTCTGGCGAATGCTGGCAACTGACTCCCACGACTTGTGATCAATGTCACACGATTTCATGTCGCGTTTGCAGACGTCTTTATAACGGAGACATGGACGGCCGGTGGGTCTGATACCAGTGGCGAGCTCGCTGTACAATGTGTCTTTGGGGATCCTGCTATCTTCCATGCGGCTCACATGGCCATAACAATATTGGTAGGAGAAACCACCTCACAGTCCTTGTGGAGACAAAGTCCCGACTTCACACTGAGGACACCCTCCGTCTTGATGCAATACCCCTGTGCTAAATCTAACCGCTCAAAACACCATCCATGTGGCACTGTGGGCTATCAGCAGCAGCAGAATCATTTTCAACCACAATCTGTAACCTCATGGCCCAGTATAT
Source organism: Heterodontus francisci (assembly GCF_036365525.1). NCBI lineage: Eukaryota > Metazoa > Chordata > Chondrichthyes > Heterodontiformes > Heterodontidae > Heterodontus > Heterodontus francisci. The sequence goes on from NC_090380.1 coordinate 57,514,038, forward strand.
TCCTCACTCTACCATTACCAACAAGCTAGGCGAACAACCCAGGTTAATTGAGGAGTGTCAAAGAGCATGACAGGAGCAGCAGCTGACATACCTGAAAATGAGATGCTTACCTGGTGAAGCCACAACACAGGGCTACATGCATGCTAACCAACAGAAGCAGCGTGCCATAGACAGCAAAGCGATTCTGCAACCAATGGATCAAATCAAAGCTCTGAAGTCCCATCACGTCTAGTTGTGAAATTGGTGGACAATTAAACAACTAACTAGAGGAAGAGCTCCATGAACACACCCATCTGCCTCATGGAGTCCAGCAGTGAGTGCAAAAGACAAGGTACAGCATTTTCAACCTTCTTCAGACAGAAGTGACGTGTGGATGATCCATCTCTGCCTCCCCCTGAGATCCTTACAATCACAGATGCCAGTCTTCAGCCAATTCAGGGCACTGCATGTGATGTCAAGAAATGGCTGCATGCACTGAAACATCAGTGTTCTGGTTGTAGTACTGAAAACCTGTATGTCAGAGTTAGCTGTGCCCTTTGCCAAGCTGTTCCAATACAATTACAATGCTGCAATGCTGGCATCTTCCCGACAAAGTAACAAATTGCCCATGTATTGTCATAAAAAGTAGTACAAATATAATCCAGCCATTTATCGCCTGATCAGCCTACTCAATCAGCAGAACATTTCCACTTCTGATCTTATGATGGAGGGGATGTCATTGTTGAAGCAGCTGAAAATGGTTGGGGCTAGGTCACAGCCCTGAGATGATTACCTCCAACAATCACAACCTTGTTCTAGGTATGGCACCAGCCAGTGCAGAGTTTTCCCACTGTTCTGCATTGATTTCAATTGTACTCCAGCTTGTTGGTGCCAAACTCTGTCAAAAGCTGCCTGGATGTAAAGAGTAGTCACTCTCACTTCAGCTCTGCAATTAGCTCTTTTGTTCATGCTTGGACCAATGCTGTAATGAGGTCTGGAGATGAGTGTTCCTGGTGGAATCCAAACTGAGCATTGGTGAACAGGATATTGGTGAGTAAGTGCCACTTGATAGCACTGTTGATGACACCCTCCATCTTTGCTGATGATTGCACAATGTTCTGTTTCATTCAGAATTTCTCAGAAAATGAAGTACCCTAAGCCCATATGCATCAAGACCCAGGCTTGGGCTGATAACATTCATGCCCGGCAACTGACAGGCAATGACCATCTCCTACAAGAGACAGTCTAGCCATCTCCCCTTGACGTCCAAAGACATTACCATCATCAAATGCCCTACCATCAACATCCTGGTGTGACCATTAACCAGAAATGTAACTGGACCAGCCACCTAAATACAGTGGCTACAAGCGCAGGTCACAGGTTGGGTATTCTTCAGCGAGTGACTCACTTCCTGACTCACCAAAGTCTTTCCACCAGCTACAAGGCACAAGTCAGGAGTATGATGGAACACTTTCCTGGATGGCTATAGCTCCAACAAGACTTAAGAAGCTCGACACCATGCAAGGCAAAGTAGCCTGCTTGATCTGCATCTCTCCACCACCAGTGTACCCTGGCTGCACTGCATACCATCTACAAGATGCACTGCAGCATCTTGACAAGGCTTCTTTAACAGCACCTCCTAAGCCCACAATCTCTACGACCTAGAAGGACAAATGTAGCAGGCACATGTGAATGCCACCACCTGCAAATTCCCCTCCAGGTCACACACCTGACTTGGAAATATAACACCGTTCCTTCATAATCATTGGATCGAAATCCTGGAACTTCCTACTTAACATCAGTGTGGGTGTATCTACACCACACAGACTGCAACTGTTCAAGAAGACAACTCACCCCGAACTTCTCAAGGACAAGTAGTGAGGAACAGTAAATGCTGGCCTGCCAGTGATGCCCACATCCCAAGAATGAATAAATGATTTTTTTTTTAAAACACTGAACAATTATTTCATTCCTGCTTTATGACAGACTGAAATTCATAAAATATTTATATATTTGAAACACTTTTGTATACCATCTGCTGCACCTACTCATCAGCACTAACATGAGAGGTAGCATTATTTTCTCCCTTCTCATCTCGTGCAGTATTCTTGATGCTTGTTCGTTATATATTAACACCATATTGGTTTCCATGAGGCTTTTAATACCTCAGGCATATCGAATTGAGTTATATACTGTACAAGAATAGTTCCCATGAGTACCAAAGAATGAGAAATGGGAGACACAAGAAGTTAAATGAATCGTTTCACTGATGATCTTGTACAAAAGTGTTTGATGGATTGAGCTATCTTGAGCTATCTTTTCTTAAAGACGCTTTGTCTGCATTATGGAAAGTATTATCGAAGGTTCCTGTTCGGCCTGAATTTAAACCTGCCATTTTACTACTCCCTGGATTGTATTGCTTGCTATAAATGTGTAGCACATTCTTCATCCAAACTTCAAAATAAAATAAAAATACATAATGAGTTGTGATATAATTGAGTGTGCCATGTTTAAAAATGAGCAATTTGTCTTACAAAGTGTTACTAAATGATGACATAGCTTCTAGTAAGGCAGTGATGTATATT